>NC_041736.1:11746000-12450000 GCF_004115215.2 Ornithorhynchus anatinus | reverse complement strand
GGAGATACAGGGTAATCAGGTTGTCCCACGTGAGGCTCACGGTCTTAATCCCCATTTTACAGATGAGGGAACTGAGGCACAGAGAAGTTAAGTGACTTGCCCACAGTCACACAGCTGACAAGTGGCAGAGCCGGGAGTCAAACTCATGACCTCTGACTCCGAAGCCCAGGCTCTTTTCCACTGAGCCACCACTGACCACCCTGTCCATATGAAACAGTCCCTTCCTGTGCTGTCCCATTTGCCGCCTACTGGAGCTAGCATTATTTTCAGTTTTGCCTTGAATCACATTCTTCTAGAAATTGCTGCTCTAAAATTGTCCCTCCACTCCTGACTGCTTATCCTTTGCCTGTCTTTCAGCTGCTGCTGTTTCCCAGCTGTCCACAGCTATTGGTTCAGGTTGTGCTCCATGACATGTTCTACCCTCTTTGCTTACAGTTCTCCTAACTTTGACTTACTACCTAGCAGCTGTTTGTGTTCATCTGGTCCCTTTACACCTCATCTAGAGAATATGTGAGAACACAAGCATTGCTTCAGTGCTGGTGGCCAAACTGTGTTCGAGGTCCTAAATATTTGTGACGGTATCTTGCCATCTTCTGTTCAATAAGGCACCCAAGTGTCACTGATAAAACCTTTCGGTCAGATATGAGATATGACCAGAAGTTTGGACTCCATATTGCCTCTGGATTAAGCTTAGTCCAAAGCTTGATGTTCCATCGATGCCAGATTCAGTTAGCCAGTAGATTCTTTGGCAAACTTCCTTGGTTTCTTTGATTTTCTTTTTCTCCGGTTGTCTATGCATTATTGGCTAACCTGCTGCATGCATGGGCATTTTTCTTGGTGATCCTAACATAAATCTGAGGTTGTAAGTTCACTGTGTGCAAGGAACATGTCTACCAACTCTGCTATATTGGAGTTATACAGTTATACAGTCCAATATATTGGACTCTCCCAAGCACTTAGTGCAGTTCTCTGCACACAGTAAACTTTCTGCACTCTCCCAAGCACTTAGAACAGTATTCTGCACACTGTAAGTGGTCAATAAATATGATTTTGAAAGAATGAATGAATGAATGATTTCCAGGGAGATTTAAATCATGTCCCCTATCAGTCCTCGCCATTTCAGCTTACACTTAAATGGGCTCTTCCCTATCACTCCAGTCATCTCAGTTCTCCTTCTATGTCTCTTCTCCACATCTACTAGGTTCTTCCTAAGATGGGATCCACGTGGTATTTCAGCTATAGGCTTACAGCGGTCTTACCTAGTGCAAAACTGCCTTGTTTTTCTATTCCTCCAAGCAGTTTTATTGCCTGCCTCCTGCCTCATACTGAATCAATTTTTTTCAGCATCTCTAACAAGGATACAGAGGATGAACTATACTGTGTCTGTTACCACAGCTCTGGCTTTACTTTGTCAGTGATGAGGACGAGGTAGGACAAGGCACTTACAACTCTGAAACAACCAGCCCTATGGCCTTATGCAGCCTTCTACAACACTGAAGAGTACGGATGGAATCCCCTTCACCAAAGACCAATGAGGAATCTGGCTGAGACTGTGCTTTCAAATTCAACTTCTGCCTTGAGGAGATCCTTCAAAGCACAGAAAATCAGCCAAAATATGAAGGCATGTCCTTTGTTCTCGGTTTTAAAGGTATAACTACTGTAGTCACAGCTCTGAAAAATCGTAAAGCACTTGAACCTGATGACATCTACGAGAAAGGAGAGAATCCAATGCTAAGGTGTCTGCTTGAGTTCTTATGTAATATGTGGGACATTAAAGGAAAATCAGAGAACTTTAAAGCTGCCATCTCTGTCACCATTTTCAAGAAGAAAAGTGAGTGCTTACTGGGGAAACTCCCCCAACATCTCACTGTTTTCTGTGGCCAGTGTAGCTCTGGACATGGCTAAGTGCATAGACTACGGGCTTGGGAATCGGAAGATTGTGGGTTCTAATCCTAGGTCCACCACTTGTCTATTGTGTGACTTTGGGCAAGTCACTTAACTTCTATGGGCCTCATTTACCTCATCTGTAAAATGGGGATTTAGTCGGTGAGTCCTATGTGGGACAGGGACTGTGTTTGGCACATAGTAAGTTCTTAACAAGTACCATTATTATTATTATTATTAATAACTGTGATATTTGATGAGAGTTTTCTATGTGTCAAGCACTATATTATGCACTGGAGTTCATATAAGATAATCAGATCTGATGCAGTCCCTGTCCCACATAGGACTCACCGTCAAGGAAAATCTCTCTTGGACAGGCTACGGAATTGCAATTTTGGGTCCATACCAAAATGCAGTCCAGCAAATGTGATCTTTGCAGCATGACAGAAAAAATGAGAGGTGTGAGAAGCAATCTTCTGAGAACTACACTGTAATTATAGATTTTGTACAGACATTGAGTGTCAGCAACAGCTCAGGGCTCTGGCAACTATTAAGCAAATTTATCTGCCTTGAGAACATCACCCTTAAGCTACACCATGATTCATTTCTTCAGTGGTACCTACTGCACACCTATTTTCACAGCACTCTGTACTAGGCTCTTGGGAGAGTATGGTCAATATATGGAATGGTCAATTAGTTGGAGCTGAAGATTCCCCATCTTACTCAACATTTTAACTGTGTAGAGCTTGCAGTAAGATAAATAGTGTCACCCTAATAATCATTCATTCATGTAATCATATTTATTTAACGCTTACTTTGGGTAGAGCACTGTACCAAACACTTGGGAGAGTATACTATAACAATAAATAGACACATTCCCTGCCCTCAACAAGCTTACAGCCTACAATACCACGTGTGAGGATGTGACAAAAAATGGGGAAGACTGCTCTTTCCATCCCCCAGGAAATTCTATCAACTCAACAGGCCACAAGCATCATCCAGAATCTCCTAAAACAGTCATCCGGGAAGTGCTACGTTTGGATATGTGCGCTCATGAAGCGTATATCCAAAAGACAGGTGTTGATAAATACCTTTCCAGTCCTCAGAGTGCTATGGACTTGGCAATAAATCTGAAGAAAACCAAGGCAGTGCATCAGTGTACCCGGAGGAAGTCCTATACTGTTACCCAACATTCTCACTGGCATCTCAGAACTTAATGTGATAATTTGGTAGTATTTATCAAGACCCTGCTGTGGACAGATCACTGCCCTGACCACTTGGGAGAATACAGTGGAATTAGTAGACACTATCCCAACCCTCAAGTAGTTTATGACTTATTTACAGTCCCGAAAATAATGTACAGATAGGAGGAAGAAGGAAAAGGGGATATGTACATGAGTTAGTGCTTCAGTAATAGGGTATGTAAGATGTATACATTAGTGCCACGACAAGTCGTAAGAACCCAAGTGTTCAGGTGGCACCAAGTGGCAGTTGGGGGATATAACCTGGGGAGACCAGGGAAGGCTTCCTGGAGGAGGTTAACCTGTAAGCCCATGGTGAACAGGGAATGTATCTGTTATATTGTTATACTGTACTCTCCCCACTGCTGAGGACCATGCTCTGCAAACAGTAAGTACTCAATAAAGGTGATCGATCAATTGATTGAGATGTGATTTCTAGAGGGCTTTTAAGATGGCGGGAACCGTGGTTGTTGGGGAGGGGGAGGGGAGAGAAAAAGGAGAAGTGAATTCCAGGCATGGGGAAGATCATGAATGAGTAGTCGACGTGAGAGAGAAGATATAAAGCCCAGTGTGTGCAACCTATGCAGGAGAGATAATAAAGGAGAAAACCCATACCAGATTGACTTTGCAGAGTTGGTGAAAATAGGGCACTAAGTTTCATTTGAAGCACTAAGTCAAAGCTCCATAAAGCTGTAATTGTTGCCAGCCTTTTATATGACGGGGAGACCCGCTGGATAAATTTTATCTATTGTGCTTGACTTGTGATTTGTATTTTCCTGGAAATCTATCTTCATGTGAGAGATTCTTATACTTAGAAGTTGCTCATTTCTCATTAGCTCCTCTAAGAACCACGATATGGAGAGAAGGAGGAAAGATATATGAAAGGAGGTGACATTGAAATAGGATGCAAAATGTGGGCAGGAAATATGCCTACGAACTCTGTTACATTGTACTCTCCCAAGCGCTTAGTACAGTGCTCTGCGCACAGTAAATGCTCGATAAGTACAATCGCTTGATTTTCTGGTCTTTATAGAACTTCTGTGGCCTTATTGTGATAGTTCAAAGCAATCTGCAAATCTTCCAGAAAGTCCAACTGACAGTGCTGTCTACAGGTAGTGTTTCAGAAAAGGCTGCGTTAGCAGTGAAAGGACTCTGTTTGGAGTCAGTCCTGCCGCATCCAGAACCTTCCATAAATCTAAATAAATAAATAATCTATTAAGTCTGTGGGTTCCCTGACAGTAATAACAGTAATCTGGATTTATCAGGCACTCCTTCCTGTTCATCTTCACTGCATCAATTGACTCCGGGCTTGAATGAAATGATAAACTTCTATTCTGTCTTCCAGGATGACAGGCCTCAGTTATAAAATCAAACCGCTACTGCATACTTTTTCTTTCAAGCTCAGGCAGCCTATCTCTTACCACCAAAGGTAACAAAGACATTAGCAGTCACTATGAAAATCAAGGCCAGGAGATTTTCTCTGCCTGTGTCTGAAGTCTACATTGAAGAAGGTGAACGCACATCCTGCTGTCAATAGGCAAATTATAGTGCTGAAATATTGTTCAGCAAAGGCATGAGTTGGAAGTCAAAGTACCTGACATGTGGAAGGAAATGAGAAAAAGCCCTCAATTTTTATCACAAATCGTATTCTTATCCCTTCTCTCTCTCTCTCTCTCTTTCTCTCATCTGTATCTCTCTGCTCTGCTACTTTCCCCGTCCTTCTTTCCTTAGTCACCATTTCTCCTTTCTGTCCATTCAAATCTCTCTTTTTCTCTTTTTCTCCTAGATTTCGATCCTTCACTAGTTCTGAACTGAAGCTCCTTCTGTCTCAAAGTCATTTTTACTTAGGAGCTAAGGTTGAATTTAAAGCACCCTCTCTTAAGTGAAGGTCAATGGTTTATCCATTATAGCTCCCAACCCCAAATTATTTTTGCAATTAGTTATATTTATATCTGTTTTTATAGTATAAAAGAATAAAGAAATGATAGTCAGCAGTTTCAAGAAATAAAAGTTAAAGGTGTCCTATCATTTAAGATGATATATCCCATTAGAAAGGAAACTTAAAAGCTGGCATATGCAATCTAAAATTAAATACAGATTTTGAATTTCAGGCTGTGAAGCTAAAAAGATCAAAGGAAACTCTTTACAGTTCTTTGGAATTTGGTATAATACTTCCCGGGAGGTCATTTACTTCCATAATTTAGTCTGACTTATTTTGGCTTCAGATCCATTAAAAGTGTGTCGCAAAAGGAGGGTCTCTCTCTACTTTAATTTTAAACAGCCACCTGTCAGTAAAAAAGAAAGGTGCCTGGAAGAGGATGATCTGCACAGTGCTAATAGCTTTCGAATCTTTTGACTTTTTGAGGCTGACAGGGAAAAGAAACTTATCTTGAAATGTCTATTTTAACCCATTCAGTCGAGGGGGCTGTGCTGTACTAATTCAGTGCAGTCGCTCTGTAAATGCACACTCCACATCCGGTGACATCCAAGGCCATCATTCTCCAGACTGCGATAAATGGTTTCTGATGAAGAGGGGAAGAGGCAGGATAGGGCTCTGTTAAGAAGGTGGCTAAGAAGATCATGTAACTGAAAGAAGGGAAAGGAGAAGATGCCTTTCTGAGTGGTTTTTCTCTGGGGTTTTGTGATTTGGCATACTTCTGACTTGTGATAGAAGCCTTCGTTTCAATCTCATTTCTATATTCTGTGTCTCTTTCTCACTCGTTAGCATCACTGACTAAGCACTTACTGAGTGCTGAGCACTGTACCTGATGCTCAAGGAACATGCAGTTCTTTCAACCAGGATTTTTTGCTTGTAGCACGTAGGTTTTTGAGGTCTGCCTACTCCAATGACCTATTTTGGTTACTCAGTTCAAAGTTGATGTTTTGCATTGTTGAACTTTAAATTGCTCTAAATCAGACTTTGTCAAGTATTATTCTTGTACATGTTGTCCTCTCCAACTTGGATTGTGAGCCTCTTGTGGAACAGGGACCATGTGTGAACTGATTTTATTGTAATAACAATAATAATAATAATAATTGTGGTATCTGTTAAGTGCTTACTATGTTCCAGGCACTGTACTAAATGCTGGAGTGGATATAAGCAAATCAGGTTGGACACAGTCCCTGTTCCATAGGGGTTCACAGTCTTAACCCCCATTTTACAGATGAGGACACTGAGGCACAGAGAAGTGAAGTGAGTTGTCCAAGGTCACACAGCAGACAAGAGGTAGAGCCGGGTTTAGAACCTAGATCCTTCTCACTCCCAGGCACGTGCTCTATCCACTAGGCCCCACCCCAGTGCTTAGTCAAAGAGTTGTAAATGCTTAATAAATGTTAGTAATAATGAGAATAATAAAAGAAATGGCCACTTTCCTCGAGGAGCACCAAATCTAATGGATATCTTTCTCTGGAACCTGCAGGAGACAAGAAACTGTGACCTCATAAAAGTTCAGGAAGAGCCAGAATTGAGACTCCCCATACCAAGCCCTGAACCTCCTAGGACAGTACTGCTCTAGCTTCAAAAGAACCTTCGAGGCCAGCCCTGTGTTGTTTAATCGTGCATAAATATTCTCACTGAAAAAGCCTATTTTTCTGTACTGACATTTCCTTCGCCCAGACAGATTTAAATTAAAACGTTTTTCATCTTTAACCAATCTTGAATTGGAGCAACCACAAAAATGCTCAGGAAATCTGTGACATGCAAGGTCAGCCCCATGGGGATTCATAACCTCAAAATCTTTGGAATCGTGGCCCACAGACCAGCTCGCTTGGACTCTAGGTTGGACTGAAAGGGAGAGCCAAATCTAGAATCGAAGGCCTTTTATGGACAATGACCTCGCTACCCTCCTGCCTCCCTATAGTATTCACAACTGGAAACCAAAGAAATAGACGTTTACACTTGGCATTTTGACACTTCTCTTCCTCATTCTCACTGCCAAAAGTACAAAGGATTGATATGAAAATGGAAAGGATCAGCAGAACTTTTTGACAGCTGAAAAGGATTCATTTAGTGTTTGTTGTAGGAAAGGATGACATATTAATTGGTCCCTATCCATTTTTATTTTAAATGTTTAGGAAAAGTTAAAATTCCAGCTAGGGTAAATGTAAGTGGCATTATTCATGGGGATTCCTATTGGAGAATTTTCAGGTTTATGAATGTTTTGCAACGTGATACAAGTCTGACTGAGGTAGGTGAATACCACAGCAGGTTGGCCAATTGTTGTCATTTGGTCTTCCAATTTCTTCCTTATGGTTAAGGGTTTAGAGGCTGCCTTTTGCTTCCCTTATGATTTCATACTATAACTTCAGTGGTTAACTTCAGTACTATACCTTCTAAAACAGACCCCCAAATTGTTGTATTTCTGTCAGCTAATTTTCAGTAAATTGAAATGCAGAGTAAATACATTAGAGGCAACAGTAAATGACTTAGGGGCTTCAGACAACTATTAAATCCAATTCCACTCTTTGAAAAAAATCCTGGGCATTTTGCATTTGGATCATTCATAGAGGTGTGAAATTTGGCCAGACCGTTTGCTAAGTGGTAGTGATGGTGATGGAGGGGTGGAGGTGGGGGGTGGAGGTGGAAGGGTGCATCAGTGTTGCTATAATAATTCTATCTGAATATGCACGACTTAGTTTTTCAAGTCATCAGTTAATTTATTCTCAAAAACTCTCTTTCAGGGATGGTTTTATAGAAGGCTCCAGATGGGCCACATAGTGTCTTCTGGAGCCAAAGAGCTAATTGTGTTTTAACATTATACAAGAGAGAAATCTTATATTCTAGAATTTATTCAATTGGGTTTTGATGGTTCATTCTGTCTATCATTACAGATACTCTAAATTTGGGTTCTCCAAAATATCAAATCCTTGTATTTAATACAGTTTTGTGTGGAACTGCAGCTTTTTCGTGGTCCACTGAACATATCTACATGGGATGTATCTTTAAGCTGCTGTGGGGAATATTCAGGCATCTTGTTTGAGTCCTCTCTGTTGTGCCTTGAGCATGGGACTCGATACAACATGGGTCCTACTGAAATACTGCCACTTTTCATGTATGCATATTAAGGAAGTGCTGAGATCAAGGTGATCTGACCAAAAATCCTAACTGAAAAAAGGAAAAAAAATTTACATCTGCATGCCAGTTATCTCAGGATATGATAGGTCACCTACCTGTGTCCTAGAATTCATACCATGAAGTAGCACAATCACAGAGAAAAGAAACATAATATTACTACTGAGCTGAAAATATTCAACCATTATTCAATCCAAGAACATTTATCAGGGGGACCAATTTGTGAATGACTTAAACAAGGAGAGGTTAAGAAGGACTCAGCGTGAGATGGATGAAGGCGGCCTAATGAGCAAGAGGATCTAGAAGGCCAACAAAGCAGTCAACACCTGGCTCCTCGGAGGCACACCTGAATACAATCCTATCATTCAAGCTGAGGCAGGTAAGTTTTTATCAACAAATGAATGAAAGTGCCAGCTTCCAAGTACAGTTTAAGCCAGCAGAGGATGGTTGGGTTCCTTGTCAGCAGGACACATTTGTAGCTGTCTCAGCCAGCACAATGGAAATCTCCCTGTCACTGCTAGCTGTCACCCAAGTAAATCATTTTAAAATTTATTTTCCTTTACTCGTTCCACTCTCCTCATGCTTACTGTCCACATTTACCCTGCCTGTTCTTAAAACTGTGTCCCAGCAGCCCTCTTACCCCTGATATATTAGCCCCTGCAGGCCATAAACTCTCTCCTCTCCCTGTCCCCTCAACCTTAAAAAAAACACAAAATACTTGTTGTAACTTCCATGTGTCTGCCTAAGGTTCCTTTCTAGCCCTCATGTTCCGGGTTCCCGAAAGCCACAGAGGCAGCAGAATGCCCTGGGAGGGCTCAGAGGACCTTCTCCGTGCCCCTGCCTTAGTCCCACCTCAATAATCACAAGGTTCTGGATCCCCAGGTGGTATGGACTGTTGCTTAAATGAGCAGCACTGATTAGGGTGAGACAGGTTTTAAAAAGTACATGGGGTTTCAGCACGACATTTTATAAGTTTCCTTCAGGGGAGAAACAGCATGGCCTATTCATTCAGTCAGTCAGTCAGTCGTATTTATTGAGTGCTTATTATGTGCAGAGCACTGTACTAAGCGTTTGGAATGTACAATTCAGCAACAGAGACAATCCCTACCCAATAACGGGCTCACAGCCTAGGGGATAGAGCATGGCCCTGGGAGTCAGAAGGCCCTGGGTTCTAGTCCTGACACCGCCACTTCACTTCTTTGAGCAAGGCACCTCACTTCTCTGGGCCTCAGTTACCTCATCTGTCAAAATGGAAATTAAAACCCATGAGCCCCATGCGGGACAGGGACTATGTCCAATCTCATTACCTTCTGTCTACCCCAGTGCTTAGAACAGTGCCAGGCACATAGTAAGCACTTAAACACCATGGAAAAAAAAGGAGAGGAAAGATTTGGAGATGATCCAGCCACTACATTGTTTTCAGATGTACTAGAGATTTTGTTTACAAATGTCTCCACTGCAGCAATCACCAGTAATTATTTTGTGTTCAAGGCTCTGTATTTAGTACTGGGGAGGGTACCACAGAGATTGTAGATATGGTCTCTGCCTTCAAGAAGTATTAATCTAGTAGTCGAGTAGTGTAAAATAATTTTCAGACAAGGTGAATGCTTAAATGATGGGTACGGAAGATATGCACACTAAGCGCTTTAGGCAGTTGAGAATACACCAATGTAGAATGTACAATTCAGCCTAAAGTTGCAGATGGGTGCAAAAGAGGGGTATAATCAGGGGAGAACGGACAATCAAGAAAGACCTGATGGAGGCCTCTAGACTGTAAACTCAATGTGGGCAGGGAACGTGTCTACCAACTCTATTATATTGATCTCTTTCAAGTGCTTAGTACGGTGCTCTGTACAAGCATTCAATAAATGCGATTGATTGATTGTTTGGAGGAGATGTGATTTGAAGATAGGGAGAACTCTCTTTCATCAGATTTGAAGTTGGAGGAAGTTCCAGACCTGAGAAAGCACGCGAGCAAGAGGTAGACGGTGGGAGAGGTGTGAGGAGGATAAGCTGGGATAGAGGGGGAGAAGAGAGTGGATAGGTGAAAGGGAGAGAACTGATCAAATACCTTAAAACTAATGGCCAGAGTTTCTGCTTGAGGTGGAAGGGAATGGGGAACCTTTGGAGTTTATGAGGAGCATGGAGATTTAACGACATTTTAGGAAAATGAACCAGGCAGCAGAATGAAGTGTGAACTGGAGAGGAAAGAGTGGAGACAGGAAGGTCAGTGAAGAGGCTGAAATCCCATTCTGACTACTTTAAGTGCCTGGATCAAAGTGCTGGCCTCTTGGATGGAGAGCAAGGGGCAGATATATGGCATAGTACTTTCAAATGTAACTAGAAAACACATAGATGATAAGAACCAAGAGGGATGACTGTCTTTACCACGTGGACGGTCCTAGCAGGCACCGTCCATTATCAGAAAATTTTGGAAGATTGTTTTAGCATGGGCCCATTCTGTGTGTCAGAAAGCACCTGAGACGGAGGAAACCACCAAGAGAGTGTATTGCCGCTTGACCATTGCCCTGCACATCCCCTTGCCAGGGATGTTGCTGCTCTAGGTTGGGGAAATCAAATGTATTCATCTGCCTGAAAACAGCTCGGAAATTCAAGTCCTTGATCAAGAAATCATGTCGGCATTCAAACGTAACTCCAGAAACGAAGTGATCAAGAGTCCAGGGCGCAGTGAGGATGACATGTCAGCTTGCCTGAAGAAACTCACTGTGTAATAGGGAAAACCTGACAAGAAGTGCCAATCAGCAATATCAAAAACTCCCGGAGGCCCTTGCGGTTGCCGTATTTGAGATGGAAACCAGCAGCAGAGACAGTGGGGAGTGTGAAGCCCTTGGGGAAGAACAACATAATCGTGAGAATTGAGCCGTAGACAATTTCGGACTCGGCGGAGTGGACCTAAATAATGCCTGATCCCCTCCTGAAGCTGACTCGAATGGGTGGGTGAAGTGTTCAGTTGAGAACGCCAAACAAACCTCGATCCTGAGACTTTGGAATTGGGAATCTACCCTGGGGAATTGATCCTAGAGTTAGTGATTTTCACATTGTCACCTGTACCCTCTCGTGCCTGCCAGTTACGTTCCCACGGGGCAGGGTGCAGAGTGAGTAAGTGGACGGGGGCATAGCACACCGTGAGGCTCGTGCTGAACTCCATACACACAAGATGCATTTGCGGGCAAAAGGACCACAGCCAATGCCAGCACCATGCTGTAGCCCCATAACCTGGCAGGTGGTGGCACAGAATTCAGTCTGGTAAATGTCGATGCACGGCTGAATATCAACCACCAAAAAACAAGCCTGGGGTGAGGGAATAATTAACCTGACAAACACCTCACTGACCAGCAAGCGATGAAGACCTTTCAGAGGTGAATGAGCTTTAAAGCCTAAACTGAAGTCATGTCCCATAATGCAATTCTGTCCTCCTCAATTAAGAAGAATCACCGAGATGGTTGGAAGCCAGGGAAAAGTCAACGGCCCCAGATTTGGGAAGGTTTTTTCCACCATCATAGTTAGGGAGTTACATGTCACTAATTTGAATTGATTCATTCATTCATTCGATCATATTTATGATTGTTTTTAATTTATTTGAACATTCTTCTTGTGTGGTTTCCTTAAAATGGAGCCTGAGGATTTTGTGATTATAATGCCAAACTAAATTGGTTTAATGCATCTCTAGGTTTTAGTCCATTAGATTGTAAGCTCTTTCTCGGGAGGGAACCTGTTTTCTGTTTCTGTTGTGTTTTGCCCAGAACTTAGTAGGCCTATGAACTCAGAAGGCACTCAGTAAATATCATTATTACTACTGCTACTCAACTATCAGAAGCTTCTGGAATCCTTCAGTGGTACTTCCCATTAAAAAAAAGACATGGAGGCCTTATTTTATCTTGAATGTTTGATTGCACTGGTCATTTCAAGGGTCCTGGGAGGAAAGAGTTGATTTAATTTAAGCTTTTCAATCTGACAAGCCAGTGTTGGTTACATATTCCTTTTCTTACTGTGAACAACTTTTTAGTGCCTTCCTTTCCCAGATAGATTTTTTCCCCCTCTAAACTGTTTGAAGAACTAAAACGGAGAGTTGAAACAATGTGACTTCAATGGGATACAAAGCTCGCAAACACTGTAAGATTGAGAAATTTCAATGCCGAGGTTGTATTGGTAGTTTATGGTATAGAGGAATAAAATGCTTGCCCAGAAGATCTACATATTCTACATGTTCTTCTGTGCTTAAAAAGTGACATAGCTAGAGAAGGACCCCCCTGCTTTTTAATGTCAAGGCTAAACCTTTTGCAAAGTACAGGGATGATAATGTGAGAAGAGAAGTAGAGAAAACAGAGTTGTGACTCCTGGGGATTGCTGCTGCTCACGGTGTACTAAACTAGAATCCCTGCTCACCTGACTCAGTGTTACGACACAGACATTCCTGTTGAACCTAGAAATGGTGACGAGGAGAATGACCTTACTGTAATTATACAAAAGACTGCTTTTTCTTAAAGGTCTGGTGTTTCAGTTACACATCATTTTGGTGATCTACTTGAATGACCTGTAGTGTTTGGTAGATTTATACAGTTGGATATCTAAATACTTCAATAAACAGCTGAATCTTTGAGGGCTTGTCTAAACAAATCCTCTGGAGAATTGATGTACGGTTTAAACAGGTGGAAGAAAGATGACAAACACTTAAAAAAAAGGCAAACCTTCTACAGAATAGGCCACATCTAATTAAGATGTAAAGATGTCCAGGAAAACTAAAACAGAAAATTGACCTAATAAAATAATTTAAAGTGAAGACATTATCTGGTGCAAATTAAAATATAATTCATAAAAGGGTAGCATATTAACGAATATGAAATGACTGGTATCCTTACAGGAGTCAAAAATATCCACATTTCTTAAACCATATTTTAGTTGCTTCCTCTCCAAGATCTTGGGACAGTTAATTCTAGGATGTTGACACCCCTCCTCTCACTGCACTAGTTCCATCTCTCCATGGAAACAGAAAATGCCTGAAGCTGGCAAAGCAACTAAAGATCTCAGTCCCCAGGCCAGGCTAATTGGCAGTTTGGGGGGGGTCTCTGTATCCTCTCACCCTCTCTCCACCTGTCCATCATGTTTACACCCAAGACTCCACCCCAGCCATAGCAGTATCTGAGCCTCTCTTCTCCACAGGAGAGGAAGGCGGATGAAGCCAAAATAGTGATAATGATAAAAATCGTAATAATGATATTTGTTAAGCTGTGCCCAAAACTGTACTAAGTGCTGGGGTAGTACAAGATAGCTAGGTTGGCAATAGCCCCCTTCCCCAAGCGGCTGACCGTCTAATGGGTGAGAAGAGGTATTAGCAGGTATCAGTGGAAAGAGCAAGGGCCTAGGAGTCAGAGGACCTCGGTTCTAATCCTGACTCTGCCACTTCCCTGCTGTGTGATGTTGGGCAAGTCACTTAACTTTCTGTGCCTCAGTTTCCTTATATATACATGGGAATTAAATACCAGTTCCCTCAATGGTATTGATTACTACCATACCTACGAGAGGTACTCTGAGCCTTCACCATCATTTGCAGAGCTTTGTTGATGCTTAAAATTAGTTTTGCCTACCATAGATTCAGGACAAAGGATGAAATCAATCAGTCAGTGATATTTGAGGGCTTTCTGTGTGCAGAGCACTGTACTAAATACTTGGGAACTACCTAAATACATTCCTTGCCTTCAAGGGGCTTACTGTCTGGTGTTGGAAACGGACATTAGTATAAATTACAGATATGTACATAGGTGTTGTGGGGCTAGCAGTGGGGTGATCTCAAGTGCTTAAAGGGGATTTTATTTTGTTAATGAGATGTATGTCACCCTGATTCTATTTATTTGCTATTGCTTTAATGAGATGTTCTTCCCCTTGATTCTATTTATTGCCATTGTTCTTGTCTGTCTCCCCCGATTAAACTGTAAGCCCATCAAAGGGCAGGGACTGTCTCTATCTGTTACCGATTTGTACATTCCAAGCGCTTAGTACAGTGCTCTGCACATAGTAAGCGCTCAATAAATACTATTGAATGAATGAGTGAATGAATGACAGATTCATGTGCTTACATGATGCAGAAGGGAGAGGGATGGGGGAAAAGGGTTTAATTGGGTATGGCCTCTTGGAGGAGATATGATTTTAATAAGGTCTTTTGTCCAACATGGAGCTCACAATATTAATCCCTATTTTACAGATGAGGAACTGAGACACAGAGAAGATAAGTGACTTGCCTAAGGTCACACAGCAGACAAGTGGCAGAACCAGAATTAGAACGCAGGTCCTTCCAACTCCCAGGCCCATTCTCTATCCACTAGGCCACGCTGCTTCTCTGCTGCTGTGACGCTAGAACTGACGGGACTTGGTGACAAGGGGAGGACAGATTTTGCTTAGGAAAATGAGGAGTTCTGTTTTGGATATATTTAGTTTGTGATATTGGCAGACCATCCAGGTGGAGCTGTCCAGAAGGCAGGAGGGAATGTGAGACTGTAGAGGAATGAGGTCAGAGCTGGAGAGGCAAATTTGGAAATCTTCCGCATAGAGATGATAGTTGAAGTCATAGGAGTGAATGACTTCTCCAAGGGAGCGGGTAGAGATGGAGAATAGAAAGGGACTCAGAACTGAACCCTGAGGGACCCCCACTGAAAGAGGGTGGAGGCAGAGGAGAAGCCTGCAAAAGAGACTGAGAAGGAATGGTCAGAGAGACAGGATGAAATTAACAGAGAATAAGCCACCTTTCCAATCTCAAGTCAGGAGCTGGGTAAACATGGCTGCTTTGTTCCTCTGAATTCCAGTGCAATCCGACTGGTGACTAACACCTGAGATCGAACCAAATGTCCCCTAGTTTTTCTCTCCCCGATACTCAAACCAAAGGAGCTCAGAGTTTCACATTTATTCTGTCATCTGGCTGATTGCAATGCAATTACGCCTCTATTAAGAAAGAAAACAAAGACAAAGAATGTTTCATTTTAATGATCTCTGATGTTCCTCGAATTACTATTTACACTGAATGCTATGGCTGCCTGGCAAGAATTTCTCTTTTGCGCAAACAATCCTAAATTAAATTACATAAAAAAGAAGCTACACACTGACTCTCAGCAGTGTATTTTGACAAAACACTTTATCTCCCTAAATGACTTCAGATGCCGCAGTCAAAAGCCTTGACTGCAAATAATAGGTTCATAAAACCTATCTTTAAAATTTTACCTGACAGTAATGCCGTGCAAATATCTGCACTTCTAGTTCACCTTCTCCACTTGTTTACATCAGGATTTTAATAGAGTGGCTGTCACAATACAACAGCTAAAGGCCACAGTTTGATAAGTTGCTGTAAAAACAGACTGTTTCAAATGAGAATTTCCTTCTGAAATTCAGCCATCGTAAAAAAACGTGGTGGTGGTATGGTTAGAAACATTTTGAAGTGACATGGTTTCTTGGAGGACCTCACTAAGTCCTCTGGAGTTAAGTGACATTCTAACTAGGGATGACTTTGTAGGAAGTAACGCAGAGAATCAACATAGCCTAGTGGAAAGAGCACAGGATTGGGAATCAGAGGACGTGGGTTCATGTAATAATAATTACGGTATTTGTTAAGTGCTTACTATATGCATAGCACTGTTCTAAGCGCTGGGGTGGATACAGGGTAATCAGATTGTCCCACGTGGGGCTCACATTTTTTAATCCCCATTTTTACAGATGAGGTAACTGAAGCCCAGAAAAGTTAAGTGACTTGCCCAAGGTCACACAGCTGACAAGTGGCGGAGCCGGGATTAGAACCCACCGCCTCTGACTCCCAAGCCTGTGCTCTTTCCACTGAGCCACGCTGCTTCTCCCAGCTCCACTACTGGACAGCTGTGTGACCTTGGGCAGGTCACTTAACTTCACTGTGCTTCGGTTCCCTTGTCTGCAAAATTGGGGATTCAATACCCATTCTCCCACCTGATCATCTGGAATCTACCCTAGTGCTTGGTACGTAGTGAGTGCTTAAACACCACCATTAGTGTCATTATCTTTGTTGTTATTGTGGTGTTTGTTAAGGGTTTTCTCCAAATGCAGTACTAAGCACTGGGTAGGTACAAGTTAATCAGGTCTGACACAGTTCCTGCTCCACATGGGGCTTGCAGTCTAAGTAGGAGGGAGAATTGATCTGAGGTTGGCCCACTCTGGGAAAATTTATTCAAGAACTTTTCCCTTACCTGACCCCCGAATTACCATTATGAAACATAGCCTGTGGGTGAACCTAAGCAATTGCCATTTGGAATGGATGTAAGTAGTGGAAATTATGCAGCTCTGATCACAAATCTGCACCGGGATCATCGCTCACGTGACTGTGTGGCAGGTTAGAGAAGGGCTATTGTGAAACAATTCATTTCTAAGAAATGTTTCTTTTCAACCTTGTCTAATCTCATGATATTATTGCTCAACTCTCCATGGGCTACACAGTTTGCAATGCTAAGTTGCCTTTTTTTAAAAAAAAAGTTTTATTTAAGTTGATTTTGGAATCCCTTCACATTTTATTGAGTTTGGCAGATGTTTCAAGATTTCTAGTCTTCTGAAGGAAATGGGTAATGTTTTTAAAATGGAAATTGATCTGGAATTTTAATGGTATGAAATTAAATTCCTGCTTACTTTCTGTAATGAAATGAGCAGTACTTGGATTTATCAATGGTTTTAAAAATTGTTTAAAAATATATTTATCTCCTGGTTTTATTAGATTATTTGAGTTACAAATGCAGTATGAATTTGAATATGCCAGCGCTCTCATGACTCATATCAAGGTTTGAGCCTTGTCTTGTCATTTCAAATGTTACTTTGAAAACTCCCACTCACAATTTTGTCAAGCTATTTTTTTTTCACTCGACCTGTTCTTTTTTCAGGTAAACTTTTTTCTTGAGAAGCCTCCCAGAAATTAATCATGGGAAGAATTAGTCCTAAGTGACACATTCTTTATTAATTCGGTTTAAATGAAATCTTGACAAACTCTCTGAGAACTTTTTATAGGCTAGAAATCATAGCTTCTTTTACATCCCCCTTTCATTTTAAGTAAATTAAATTCTGTGTATTGTACCCTTCTGTTCATTTTACTTTATCTATGCTTATAATTTTGAAATGTGAAGGAAATTGGATTTAGGCTCGAAATGAGACAGTATCTGAGGGATTATGGGATTCCCCGTGATATTAAGGAACTCCTACTATATAAGCAGAGGGGTCACCAATCCAAATCATTGTTATTTCAGACTACCCTATGTCATATACTTATTCCAGATTTGTGCTGCCCTCTCGAAGTCATTAGAAAACACCTTTCTTAGTCAACATCAGACTCAGTGAATTCTGAAGATTGAGAAAAGGCACAAAAACCCCCTAAAATTAAGAAAATACCTTGTAGCCTGCTAAAGACATATCCTTCTTAACACTGCTGATGGTACGTTCAGAAAACATTTGGCTAAAGATTTTCCAACTAGTGTCAGCTTGCCCTACTATCTATGAAAGGTACATCCTTTATGCCAATTAGGTTTAGCGTGTTCAGAAAGGCTGGTGGAGGCCTCCAGTGCTGATTATTCCTTTTGACCTGCTGTCGCATGCTGGTGGCTGGGCCCCCTTGAGGGACGGACCTCAGGCCTGTAGAGCTAAGGACTGACAACACACTGAATAAAACAGTTAATATGAACCATCCTGCATCTGGAAATCCCTGAGAGGCAGCGTGGTCTAGTGGAAAGACCACGGCCCACGAGTCAGAGGACATGGGTTCTGATCCCAACTTTGCCATTTGCTCGCTGTGATCTTGGGCATGTCACTTAACTTCTCTATGCCTCCGTTTCCTCATCTGTAAAGTGGAGATTAACTAACCATTCTCTCTCCTATTTAGACTGTGAGCCCCAGATGGGGCAGGGACTGTGTCCGACCTGTTTATCTTGTACCTATCCAGTATGATGTTTCACACATAGTAAGCACTTAACAAATACCACAATTATTATTATCAAATACCTACAACCAAAAATTTTTATTGGTAGTAAACACAGAATGAAAAAGGTCTGCAAGGCTTTTTGGAAGACTGACAGCAGGGTATCGAATTTGATACCACCTTGATGTTCTAAAAAGCTACGGTGTTTTCCAGTCTCCTACGGGGCTGGAAGACCTGGACTCTACCAGAAGACACAACCAGCTTCTTGGTACTTTCACTAGCAACAGCTATGGGCTAAATTTAGCATCAATTGGCAGGAGAAGATGATCAACAAGTAGTACAGCAAAACCTTTCTGGGTCTTTCTGATTATACAAAAGGAATACTCAGCACCTCATCCAGCTCCTCTGTAATGCCCCCTTGAATGTTTCTTTTTCATATAATATTGGAGACATGGGGATGCTTTTTCATGGTATTTGTTAAGCAGTTACTGTGTGTCAAACACTGTCCTAAGCGCTGAGGTAGACACAAGTCAATCAGGCTGGATACAACCCTTGTCCCACATGGTGCTCACAATTTAAGTAGAGGGAGATCAGGTATTGCAGTCGAGGAAACCGAGGCATAGAGAAGTCAAGCAACTTGCCCAAGGACACCCAGCAGGCAAGTGGCAGAGTGAGGATTAGAACTCAGTTCCTTTGGTTCCCAGTCTTGTGCTTTATCCACTAGAACACTGATGCTTACATTGTTCTTTCCATATCACTCACTCTCTGTAAATCGTTTTTGTCTCACACCACTGGCTGCAGGTATGAAGACAAGGAATGTATGTCTGGCTATTGCTGGATTCTTCCTGATTCTTGGTACAGAGCCCAGTACTCAACAAATAGGATTGAATGATTGATTAACTCTTCCTCCTTTTACCTTATTTTCTCCCAGATCCTGACTTGCTGGCAATTTGGAAATGCATTTACTGAAGTGTTGAATTAAGTGTATCAACAGCATCATCTTAAAATACGAGGGACAAATCAATTTCTCTCTGTCCTCGCCTCGGTTTCACACTATGTTTATAACAGAAGACTCCCACTTGGAGAAGGTTCACGGGGATACTTTGACCCTTTATCTGGATGTATTATGTTTCATTACTTAAGTCTCTCCGCACTCCAATGAGGGACAAGTTGTTATACCAGTTTTTGGGGAGAAAGTTAAGCGTAATACTCACAACCCTACAGAAAGGCACAGTTATTAACAGGTCCCCGATTGCAGAGCCCCATTTTCATATTACCACCACCCCCCCACACACCCTCAGCCAGACAACGTTGCTGTTCCACATCTGATTCATACTTTATGAAACAGATTGCCAGATGTTTCAAGAGAGCAAAAGAAAATGTTGGGTATTGATTATTTTAAAAAATTGTAAACTGCATTAAATCTAGTTATTTTGGGTGATGACTCCTTGACCTTAATAGCCACCTGCTAATAATTTGTGTGATTCTAATTACACTTTCTCCCCTTTAAGTAGCTGACACACATGATTCAAGGTGTTTAGAAAGTTAATCGGGGTCCTGAATAATGATTTTGGAGGTCATATACGTGTCCGTTGGTACTTATTTTATTTATTAATTCTTAAATGAATATTCTTATGTTTGTGTAACTGATCACCTTGAACATTCAAAAATATCATTTACATTCAAAGAATGTTGCTGTGCTACACTACTAACCATAAGACTGAGGTCTATGGGGATGACTATGTAGAATATCATCCAGCTGCATATATTTGTACCCTAATTTTTAATCGCAGTACTGTAGGCAATCATCAGTTTGCTGACAACTATCTGCTTAGATGTCACTCACTTTTTCCACTTAGCTTGGTTCAAATTAAAATATTGACAGAAATAATTTTTGCATGGAAAGTGGAAAAGTTAATAGGGGTGTTGAAGCAAGATCAGTTTTTGCATTTATTGCCCATGACAATGCGCTGACAATTTTTAGCTTGCTTCCTCAGTCCAAAAATCAAAAATAAAGCAGAGGCTCAACCTGGTATAAGATGCAGTTCTTATGGTATTCCTGGAGATTCGGGAACTCAAGTACCAGTGGAAGCCTGGCTATATTTTCGTTACCCTATTTATTTTGTTAATGAATTGTACATCGCCTTGATTCTATTTAGTTGCCATTGTTTTTACGAGATGTTCTTCCCCTTGACGCTGTTTAGTGCCATTGTTCTTGTCTGTCCGTCTCCCCCGATTAGACTGTAAGCCCGTCAAACGGCAGGGACTGTCTCTATCTGTTGCTGACTTGTTCATCCCAAGCGCTTAGTACAGTGCTCTGCACATAGTAAGCGCTCAATAAATACTATTGAAAGAAAGAATGAATGAATAGTAGGCTGGTTTGTGCCCTTGGCATTGTAGGTTTGTTTTTTTTTCTAAAATAAAATTTGCTTTCTGTTTCCAGTGGATGTGCTAGTGTGTCCTTGAAAAGGAGAGTGTGGTGATGGGGTTGAGGGGAGGGGACAGAGATAGAGAGAACTGAAGAAAATGTACATTAAGAGCACATTTATAAATCTTTATAAGAACTGGGCACTTCTGCACTTTAAAGTTCACTTGAGAAGGCTTTCATTTTAACTTTTCCACCTTGGAGCTTATCTGCATCTGTTCTAGCAGAGATTTCAATTCTAAGCCAATCATCTTGGATTTTTCAGATGTACACATTTGGTGTTTGATTGGTTCATTTGAGGCAATAAAAATTTCAGAATCACCAAGGGGCTAAATTTAAGACAAAGGAGAAAGTAGGATGGATGGAAGGGCGTCTCCCACCGGAAAGATGGGTGCACCTCCGGCCTGACACATCAGGACTGAGAATCTGGACAGAGGAATAAGTTATAGTGCTAGTGGCTTGGGCAGTGCCCCTCATATTATCTCGTCCCTGCCAGTCGTGTTCCAGCTGGGGCCTGGTGGACAGATGAGAAAATGGGCAGGTGAGGGGTGTAGCATACTGCAGGTCCAGCAGGGATGAACTAGACACTCTGGACTTCTTCCTTGGCATTGCCACTCTGATGTATTATGGGCAACTCTAAGAAACAACCTAGGTGGAACAGTGATGGCATATCTATGTTACAGAGCAAGTGGCAGTGACAACCATAAAGATTAGGTGACGTGTTTTTTGCTAGTGGTCCCATCACTGTCCTACTTGAGCTCTTGCAAGCACGATCCCTTTATCTCCGATTGGTTCCCTTGCTCTGCTCCTGCTACTGCTTCCAGCCAGCTCTGGCTCAGACCCTTATTGACCAGGATGTCCTGTATCTGACTCGGTTTCCTTTACAGCTAAAATGCATATTCTTCAGAGAGAATATCCCTCTAGTCCCAAAGATAGAATCTGAGGGAAAATGTGTGAAGAACTCCTTTAGCAAGTGTGAATCCATTCCAAAAGCTTGATTTACTTCCAGATTTGAACAGCACCACACATCATTTTTTGTCTAGAACAGCCCCCTCTAAGTCCCAAGTTGTAAACCTTTTTGGTTTTTTACAAATTTTCTCTTGAATACAATTGGCAAGGCAGAGAGTAGGTGAAATGGCTAATTCAAGTGTGCTCCAATCTCAATCCAGAATCATTTAGAGGTGGCACTAAAATGTCTCAATCCCATCTAGATATTTGGGTTTATAAATATCCCTTGTTACACAAAGTTTACTCACCTCTCCTGGGAGGATTATGTAAATATGAAAGGTTTGTCTAAGTAATGATGAAGGAGAGGAGGAGACATGACCTCCATCAGCAAGCAGTGATGGGAATGAAGCTGATTTCCTGTGGGAAGTCTCACTAGAGAGCAGTTAAATCATTTGATTCCTCTTTGGTGTGCTGCATGCAAGTAGGGCTGGAAGGTCCAGAGCCCAGCCAAAGGCCTGGTGTTCTTCCCAGTTTCATTACCTCCCGTGTCTTGACTTTTGAAGAGGGCAAGAATTGAGAGGAGCTATTGTTTGGAGTGATTCAAGGTTGCATAATGAGCAGTAATCGAATGAAACTAGGAAAAGGAAAGTGCAAAGAACTGCAATATCCTAAGGGTTCATAGAAAGATAATGCAGCTTATTCAAGGGGAGATGTGGGTTCGACATTCTTGATTCTGAGAGCGATAAAGTACCAGAATTGGCTACTAAGAGAGCAGTTTGGGGATCTTTAAGAAAAGAAGAGATAGAATTCATTAATTCCCTGCCTGGAGGCCTGGGGCTGGCCTGGATGATCTTTCACAGTGCCTTATGGGAGTTGAGTAAAATCAGCCCATTTCTAGCAGGACTTTTCATGTTATAGCCCTGTTGTCCTGCCTAATCCTTTGCCCAGAACAGAGTAAGGCAGCATTATGTAATAGCATCTGTCTTATTCCTTTGAATCCACCCTTCAGGCTCTGGGTGGAAGCGAAGAGCTGGAAGCTGATGTTAAAACAGTTCCAATTCAACAGGCTTTAAAATCTTTTAGTCCATTATACAGAAGCTACTCTATCCCAATACTATGCTCTGGAAGAGTGTGCACCCAAGAAGAAAAGAACATTATTAGGAACTGCTCGGCAGAATCAGCACGGCTCCGTGAATCGATAAAGAAGATGGCGTTCATATGGCAGCTATTATCAGATCATTCTTTTTGACAACCAAGGATTTTAATCAATGATTCAAAGCTTAATATTGTCAATGAATTCAGCTGCTTAGATCACACACTGTCCAATAATGACTCAGTCAAGATGGTTGGCATGTCCTTTGTGAAGTGGATGGGCATAGTTGGTGGTAATGCAGGATTAAGCTTTAGAGCCCTACAGAGAACTGCAATATCTAATCAACACCTGGGCCTACCACAAATACAGCCTTCAATTTTTTGAATGGGTTCATCAGCACTATCTATATGATGTATCTAATACTGAATGGGAAGAGGGGGTCCCCAAAAGACACGACCTCGATG
Organism: Ornithorhynchus anatinus; assembly: GCF_004115215.2. Classification (NCBI taxonomy): domain Eukaryota; kingdom Metazoa; phylum Chordata; class Mammalia; order Monotremata; family Ornithorhynchidae; genus Ornithorhynchus; species Ornithorhynchus anatinus. Next base: position 12,426,949 of record NC_041736.1, on the reverse strand, counting down.
CAAATCTCAAGTGTTTAGTACAGCGCTCTGCACACAGTAAGCTTTCAACAAATTCCAATGATTGATCAGTTTAAAAGTCTTAAAGCAATGGTCATCACAACATGGCTTTGCTGGATGGAACACTTGAAGACAGCACAGAAAGACAGGATACCAAAGGCATGAGCATTATGGAGACCTGAAAAATGGAGAGAGCAATCAAGGAGACCGGCAGAAAAGTTTGAAAGATCCAGGGAAATGCACCCTCAGATGATGCGGTAAAGCTGAGGAATTTGAGAATCCAACAGTGGCACAGGCAGGAGTATCCTAGCATGAGGAAATGAGGATTAGACCGGCTGTTTTAGACCATGACAGCAAGAGGCAGAATCAAAAGGTGCACCAGGTACTTCAAATAACAATGCAATGACTCAGCAGAGGGTGCTCTTTGATTGGGGTTGTGTTGAAGGGGCTGTGATTTGCCTATCGATCTTTTCAATCACTGATGCCCAACCTGGATAAATTCTCAGGGATCATCTTTTAAAGCACAAAGTTCTGTCTGTCTCTTTCACACTCTGTTCCTTGATTTGGTTTTGAAAAGAGTTTAGTAGCCAGTGCTTCCCGCCCTCTTTCCCAACCCCAAAGTAGCCAATGCAGTCATCCCATATTTACTTCTTTCCTCCATTGGTGGATGTCCGTGGATTCCGTCAGTGACCTTCTCACATAGAAATATCTCATCCTGCCTATGAGGGAGCACTCTTGTTGTTTCATGTCAATTTGTTTAGCTATGCTGACTCACGCAAATAATAACTTACCTGTATTGTTGGCCTGAATTAAACTGAATGGGAAAGGAATCATTAAACTTCGAAGTTTGGAGAAGGGTACATTGCACATCGACCTAGGAAAATAATTCAGAGCATTTCCTAGATTTAAGCCCAGTCTTGGCTCATCACAGTGTTGTTTTTCTCTTTGTTGCCTCTTTAACCATAACAGAGCCAGTGGAGAAAGAAAAAATTCAGCCCATAATGCAGAGAAGATTGTCCGCAGTGTATTAATGGTGATATCCGTGATTCAGAGATAAAAAGTCTACTTGCACAACTGGACTAACAACACCTTCTAGTTCTTCGTGACTCATGCAAAAGTGAGTCTTACAGAAACCTGGGTTATGAGAAGCAGAGAAAGTTAAGGAGCAGAAATAACAGATGATGGGATGCTAACGTTGAAGAGTTCCGAGGCTACGCAGACCACAGTGAAATTAAGAACTTCTACACAAGAAGACATTTTATGGCTCGATATATGGCATCGTAACACTAGCCTTACCACAAAGAGGGAATCACAAAGAGATGGCAGCAATATCATCAACGCATCTTTTATTATAGGAGATGAGACCCTTCAAAACATAGAAAGAGTTCCAGCGTTCAAAGACATGGATCTGGTCCCAACTACTAAGAAGGCACCACAGCAGAGTGGTGAAAACATCACAAAGCACCTACAAAGCTTGTGAGTATTTCTCGGGATTTTTTAATAATGCACTGCTTAACCAGAACAACAGATTCGCTTTTTCTCTAAAAATAGGACATTCAAAAAATTTGGCTGCTCTTAATTCCTATTTACTGATTACTTACTCTGTGCAGAGCACTGTATTAAGTGCTTGGGAGAGTACAATATAATAGAGTTGGTAGACATGTTCCCTACCCACAAGAAACTTCCAGTCCAGAGCGGGGAATGTAATGGAGTTCGAAAAATGCCACCCCCAAGAAGGATTTGCATCATTTATAAACATCACTGAACTCGAGGATTAAGAATGAGAATAGAATGATGAGCTCCCATTATGAAACAGAGCTCCCAGATATAGTGGATGACATTTAGGATCTGAGATTTAATGGCAGAAGTCAAGATATTACTATTACCTAGAGTACTTGTGAGTGTTGTTTCCTAGCATACTTCCTTCTCGGGATTCATTGCTAAATCCCTCTTTCAGGCCCTGACAATGAGAGCTCAAGATAAAAGTTGCTATGTAAGTACCAAGAATTATTTGTGTCATATATGCCCTTGTTATAGCCCTCAAGGAGAGTGGATTAGTTACTTAGATAGTTCAAAGTGGTGAATTGAGTAGCAGGCGGAGAGAAGGGTTTTTTTTTTTTTTGCAGGACTAGTACGAACTGAAGGCAGCTCCAGGCTTTGAAGTTTATATACTGAAAGTCTTCAGTCAGCAGGGTTTAAAATGATTCACAAACTGTAACTGTACTTGTGTGCAAACACACTAGTATAGAATTCTGGACTGACATCTCTAAATACCGGATTGAACTCCTCGATTTATAATTTCACTACACTGGGTAGAAAGTCCAGCCTACAAAATATTAGCCCAGCATGTGCGTATATACGTGGTTAGGTGGATAAAACCTTAAGAAATATCATACCGGGTTAGACCTGAATCTTATCTAGCTCAGTATTTTGTCTCCCCCAGTGACACCAAAGAACGGCAGGATGGCTGTTCTCCTTGACATCCACGCTCTCGGCTAAGGATGTTGATGTCCTTGTAATAAGGACATCATAAATGCATAGTGCTCACCAGCCCACCCGATTTTTGCTGCATATAATCCTAAAGATTTGGATTCTAATTTTTATGTCATTTACATTACTATAACACATAATATACTATGGAACATATGTATCTGGAACACTCCTGAATCCTAGCAGAGCTGAAGGAGGCCAGGGCCAGAATAAGGGTACAGTGGCCTGGAACAGCCCTTTCGAAGCAATTATGGCTCTACTCTCCCTCCACATTTCCTCACAGACTCTTCCCAGATTAGCACCCGCTTTTCTATCAAACTAGGATTTTGTAATTTCATTATTATTTATTGAGTGCTTGTTGAGGGCAGAGAATTATACAAAATGCTTTCCACTTGCCAAGTTTCTTCACAGCTATGTGTGTATCTCTTTACGACTGGAGGCACATTTTTGTATTTGTCACTTGTTTTTACTGTTATGGCTTTGTGATTCTGCCCCTTATTTTTTAGCCCATATTTTTATGGTTCTGTCATGGCATGGGTTGACACCCTGCACTTTCCATTTCTACAGTTTTCTGGATAAATGGAAATCTATAAAGAAATAGAACTCCTTCTAATTCCAAGGCCAGCAGGGCAAAGGCAGGTTGTGTTTCCACAGAAAGGGGTATTTCCAGGTGACTGGGATTCCCGGAATTCTGTTATTTTTAAAATAAATATTATTCACTTGTCTACTCCATTAGATTGTAAGCTCCTAGAGGTGAGGGACCTTGCCTTCTATTTCATTTAGAAGTCATCACAACACAGACTCTGGTGTTCTGAAAACAGTAAGTGCACAATAAATGTTGTTGACACAGTGGAAAACAAAAACCATTGTTTTGAATAGAAAAATTCTTCATTTCAGGGAATTCCTCTGTCTCAACAATATCAATGTAAAATGGAGGGGTTGGTTTAGTCTCTCCAAAGACAAAGACCCAAGAAATGGTGTCCCCTTCTCTTCCTAGATGCTGAGCTACAAATAGAAGCACATGCCCCACAGAGCCCTGTTCACTTAACAAAATCTCTTTAAGCCCTAATAGACACCCACTAAAGCCCAGAAGGTTCCTGAACAGGCTTTGAAAGGAATCTCTCTCTCTCTCACACACACACACACACACAACACACTCACACACACACACACCATCACCATCATCATCATCTTCACTGTCCGCCATAACCGCAGTTTCCATGGTAATTCCACAAATTCAGACCTCTCCCCCGCCCCCCACTAACAAACACACACTCCCTTCCAACCAGCAAGGGCCGTGAAAATTAATAACACAGAGGAATTTTTATGAACTTAAGTGAGGTACAAAGCTTTGTGGTCAGCGGCAGGTTGCTTTAACTCCTTTCCTAGTTCAACCTGGTTCTCTCCAGATGATAGAGAAAGATGCCTGTCATGTTTTTGATCTGTTTCTCACCACGGGGAGTCCAGCTGGAGGAGATTCAAAGCCAGGACTTCCTTCAGTTTTACCCTGATTTGAGACTTTGGGAAAGGGAAAGGTAGCCCTGACTCTTGACACCCCCCATTAATCACTTTTCCATTCTACAACATGGAGGTTGGAGAGGTGGTGAAAACATTTGAAGAGAACAGCACATCTGACAGACCACTCTCTACCTTGCTTAAATATTATCTCCAGGTCCAAAGGCTTGGACATGTTAGTGCAGGAACATACAACCACCTGATTCACGAACCTGTGATTATGGTTCATATTTCCAGGAGCCCTATATTTTCCATCTCCCTCTCACCTCACTGGGGCTCTCTTTCCCCAGAATCATTTCACCTCCACAGTAGTACCAGTTTCCTTTAGAAATCAACAAAGCTTTTCGATAGAAAAATGGGATTTTTTCACAGAGCTATTCTAACAGCAGTTCATACTTTAGAGAACTTATTATTATTACGGTACTTGTTAAGTGTTTATTATGTGCCAAGCACAGATCTAAGTGTTGAGGTAGATACAAGCTATCAGGTTGGACACAGTCCCTGTCCAACGGGGCTCACAGTCTCAATCCTCATTTTACAGATGAGGTAACTGAGGCACAGAGAAGTGAAGTGAATAGCCTGAGATCACACAGCAGACAAATGGCAGAGCTGGGATTAGAATAATAATGGTATTTGTTATCACTTACTATGTGCCAGGCACTATACTAAGCGCTGGGGTGGATACAAGCAAATCAGGTTGGACTCAGGTCTCTGTCCCATGTGGGGCTCACAGTCTTAATCCCCATTTTATAGATGAGATAACTGAGGCACAGAGAATTGAAGTGACTTGCCCAAAGACACACAGCAGGCAATGGCAGAGCCAGAATTAGAACCCATGACCTTCTGACTCCCAGGCCCATGCTCTATCCACTACACCATGCTGCTTCCAGGTTAAGAACCCAAGGTCTTCTGACTCTCAGGCCCATGGTCTTTCAACTAGGCCCAGCCCCACCTATCTGACCTGCAGGTCGCTCTGTTGAGGCAATGGATGGCATTTTAGCAGGGATAAAGAAATCTCCAAAAATCATGGTCTGGGAGTTCTCTTGCCAAGGGACCTGGATTTTGGGGTGAGGAGAAAGAGGGCTATGATAGTTCTGGTGAAGGGCAGGGGTAGTGAGAGGTAGATGAGCCAACATTCCTCTGTCTTTCTGTCTCTGTCTCTCTCTCCCATCACCAGGCTCTTCATGCCAATTCTGCTAGTGGGGCATGAGTGGGACTTCCCAAGAATCACCCCGATTGCCAGACAGTCTCAAGCAAATTCCGGACAGTGAGGTGGCCATGAGGGATATGGGATATGTATCTGGCTGACATCCTCAAGTGGATAAATAGCACAATCTGAGGAAAAATAATAACAATGATTGCAGTGTTTATTAATCCTTACTATGTGCCAAGCACTGTACTGAGTCCTGGGGTAGTCACAAGATAATCAGGACCCACATGGAGCTTACAGTCTAAGTAGGAGGGAGAACTCGTATTAAATCTCCATTTTCAGATGAGGCATAGAGAAGTTAAGTGACTTGCCCAAGGTCACACAGCAGGTACATGGCAAAGCGGACATTAGAACCCAGGTCCCCGGACTGCCAGGCCCATGCTCTTTCCACCTCAGCTACCTCATGTCCTCCTTCTCTAGGTGACTTTCAAGTAGATATTTCCTTCCTGCTTCCAAAACCTACTCCCCTGCACCTGACCCCTCAGATCTCCTACTATCCTTTCCCTTACAGTTATCTTAAACCTCTCATTGTTTGATGACTCTTTAAGAATGCTCAGGTCTCTCCTGTATTACAAAGGCTTCTCTGAATTGTACTTTCCAAGCGTTTAGTACAGTGCTCTGCACACAGTAAGTGCTCAGTAAATACAATTGAATGAATGAATGGATCCCACAGCTCTCTCCCGCCACGCCATCCGACTGGATGTAGCATGGCATATTGGATAGAGCACGGGCCTGGGAGTCAGAAGGTCATGGGTTCTAATCCCAGCTCAGCCACTTGTCTACTGTGTGGCCTTGGGTAAATCACTTAACTTCTCTCTGCCTCAGTTACCTCATCTGGAAAATGGGTATTAAGACTGTGAGCCCCATGCGGGACTGGGACGGTGTCCAACCCGATTTGCTTTGCATGAATCCATCCCAGTGCTTAGTATAGTGCCTAACATATAGTAAGCTCTTAACAAATACCACAATAATGATAATAATAATAAGTAACATTAATAATAATAATTTTTATAAAGAAACAAGTTGGTTGTGAACACCTGCCATCTTTTTCTCTACCAACTCTTGTCTTCATCTACGACAATTTTGAGATTTGCTTCTACAGTCTTCATATTCCAACTCTCTTCTACTAAGGTCTTGATATTAGGAGATTGAATTATTTGAGCCCTTGAAACAAACTGTAATTGGGCTGTTGTAATAGTAATAGTCTGTGTCGGCCTGCTTACTAGGTGTTAAGCTCTGTGCTAATCAGATCAGGGATTGTCTGTGTCATAAAAGGGACTCACAAATATAAATAGGTCTCAGATGCAGAGAACAATAAGAGGGAATTTCTTACAACACTAAGTTATAAATTTTACTATATAAGTTAGTCATATAACTATTTCTGCAAAACATCAACAGCAGAAGGGCCTAGCGTGAGGCGATCAGGGCAGGGATTTCTCTTTGCAAGCAAAGGCTTTGGGAAGATTGTGATCCTAAGAGTTAGATTCAAAACCAGGTCCAGTCACTGCAAATAGCAAACACAGCAGCACATCAAAGGACTATCTTTACGTGTGGACAATGTGGAAGCAACTGTCAGTCAGGCAACAGTCTTTTCAGCCATTCCAGCCGCATACAGGGATAAAATCCACTTTCAGTAGTGTCATCTTCAAACACAAAGAACAGCTACACATGTGCTTTAGGGCTATAAAATGCAAGCTGACACTGTGAAGAAGCTGAAGTTAACAAGCCTCCAAATAAGACACACAATCTCATTTCCAGTGTTTTTATTATTCTATCCTATTTGAATTGGGCACTTTGACAAGAAACCTGGATCAGAGGCGTCGGAGTCTTATACTGATACTTATCTATTAGGATTGCTAAAAATAGCGTGTTGGATTGAAATCAAGGGTTTCAGTTTCAGTCACTGTGACTAGAAACATGCTGTAGCTTTTCAGAAATGCTCAGACTCTTGCAATAGTGAATCACACTGGCTCTGTTGATTGATCCACATATCAGGAATGGAGCTAACGATATACTTCTACCCAAGGAAATCCAGATAAAATATTAGCAACTATGTAATTCACAAGTCTGTCTTTTCCCCATTATTGTTGAAGGCATATTGTTGGAAACAGAAATTTGGTTTGCAGAAATTCTAGAGAGTACAATTCAAACCAATAGGAATGTGACAAGAAAATTGTATCTTAAAAAAATGAATAAAAATACCAAAAACTGTGGTATGAATCAGCAATGAGATACACTAGCAGCCAGATTTTGGGGATGATACTGAAGAGCCCAATCAAAACTCAATGTGGTCTCCTGGCCTGGGTTCTAATTCTGACACTGTCACTTGCCTGCAGTGTGATGTTGGGCAAATCACTGAACTGCTCTGTGTTTTGGGTTTCTCATCTTAAAACGTTGATAAAATACCTGCTCTCTCTCCTTCTTAAACTGTGAGCCCCACATGGGGCAAGGCCTGTGTCCCATCTGATTATCTTGTAGCTACCCCAGTGCTTTAGCTCATAGAAAGCGCTTAACAAATACTACAGTTATCATTATTAGTATAGTACAGTGGTATGGTAATCCTTTAATAAATACCAACATGTCATCATCGTTATTATTATTCCTAGTTATTTCCCCCAGTCACCTGGATTCCGGTTTTGGCTTCTCCCCTAACTTCCTGGCTCTTGGATACCTCCAGGAATTGTATTGTCAATACCTATAGTCCATTTCTCTCCTACCACAGAAGCAGTGTGGCTCAGTGGAAAGAGCACGGGCTTTGGAGTCAGAGGTCATGGGTTCTAATCCCGGCTCGGCCACTTGTCAGCTGTGTGACTTCGGGCAAGTCACTTAACTTCTCGGTGCCTCAGTTACCTCATCTGTAAAATGGGGATTAAGACTGTGAGCCCCACGTGGGACAACCTGATTCCCCTGTGTCTACCCCAGTGCTTAGAACAGTGCTCGGCACATAGTAAGCACTTAACAAATACCAACATTCTTCTTCTACCAGTTAACCGGAGCCATTCCCTATCTATTGCCAGTGACTGTGGCCTGACCCAGAAGGAAAGCCCAATTCACTTTTTTGCAAACTTCCATTTCCTTTCTAGAAGTTTAAGAGGCAAGAAAGTATATTTATGTACACGCCCACTGCTTACAAGCTGTCAAAGGGAAACAGAAAGGTGTGCACAAAGGGAGTCTATCAGGCAATAACCCAAGGGAACCTCTGTCCTTGGTAACGGGAGTAAGGGAGCAGGTGTTTCCAAGCAGGGAAATATCCTGGAGGTGGATCATATGGGATTTATGAAAGCAGGCATATCTAGCTGGGATTGGTATTCATTCATTCAGAGAAGCAGTGTGGCTCAGTGGAAAGGGCATGGCTGGAGAGTCAGAGGTCATGGGTTCAAGTCCCGGCTCGGCCACTTGTCAGCTGTGTGACTTTGGGCAAATCACTTAACTTCTCTCTGCCTCAGTTACCCCATCTGTAAAATGGGGATGAAGACTGTGAGCCCCACGTGGGACAACCTTATCACCTTGTATCCTCCTCAGCACTTAGAACAGTGCTTTGCACATAATAAGTGCTTAACAAATACCATTATTATTATTATTATTGAGCATTTACTGTGTGTGAAGCACTCTTCTAGTCACTTGGGCAAATACAGTATAACAGACACATTCCTGCCCACAACGAGCTCTAGAGAGAGAGACAAGCATTAATATGAATAAATAGATAAATAAATAGGTAAATTACTGATATATAGGTATACATATATGTAAACATACATATTTATATAGAGATATATGTATAATAAAGGGCATATATAGGTATTTTTGACATTATTAGCATTTTTATTGAAATACATTGGCTCAGAACCATCCCAAGAAAACTCAACTTGTTTCCAAGTACAGTATTTCTATATGAAACTATAGATTCAGTTGTTGAGAGGATGAAGAGTACAAATGTCAAATGTGGATGACTCTGTCAAATATTGCTTTTCCCTATTCGAGTTAGCCATTTTTATCATGAACTTCAAGCTCATTTTCATTGTTGTTAGTGGTTTGGTGATTGACAGGATTCATCTTAAAGCATCTAGAGTGTCTTTTTTAAAAAAAAAAATCTGCCACAATTCCTCTTCTTCTTATATTGAGCAAAGAAGTATTAAGATGAGTGACTAACTTAACCATTGCAATAATATGTGCTTTCAAATTCTCGGGAATGAAATCCGCTTTTCTGTAAAAGTGTCAAATTCTTATGCCATAGTCATAACACTCAACAGCAACCTGGCAACTGAATGGATATTTTAAAATTGCAATATTAAGAATTTCATTCTAGAATGGCCCACTAGCCCAGACAGATCTGTGGGTCTTTCTGTACATTATGTGAGAAACAGTTTGAATGCAGGCAAGTGACTCAGGTATCTGGAAGTTCAAATTTCTTAGCAGCGTTCTTGAAATTTTTTTACTTTTTCTATTTCCTTGGAAAAACCACTGGATTTAGTATGGATGACATGAATTGTCTGGTGAATCCAATAAATCATTTTGCAAGTTGTGTCTTCAGAACAATTTTTCAAGGACAAGAGGACCAATTCTTCTCCAGTGTCTCCAGTTCCACCAAGCTCCCAATGGCTTTAAAAGGAACTCCATACTGAAATTGATTTCATGTGTGTCCCAAATAGCTCTAATCTTAAATCTCCATTAATTTCCAAGAATTATCCAGAAGTAGAGTGTTTAGAAACTGGTGTATTGTTACCTAGTGGATATCCTTCTAACTTGCCTCTCAGCTCTTTTGTCATGGCATATTTGTATTTAATTTTTACCAAAAATGAAGCCAGGCTTGGGCAGGTTGTGTCTCTAAAGCAGAGGTCAGTGGAGCACAGTGACAATTATCCAATTCATTTTAACACTATAAAAAGATTATATCATTCAAGTAACCAATAATCAAAACATTTGCTGTGAACCCTGGATGATCCAGTTTTCTTCTTATAGCGATCTAATGACTGGATAATTACTATATTTTCACTTTACCTTAGTATGTACTAAACCATATGAAAAATTCCTGACATAGAACTCTCAACTAAACCTCAACTCAACATGAGCAAGACTGAGCTCCTCATCTTCCCTCCCAAGCCCGGTCCGCTCCCAGACTTCTCCATCACCGTGGATGGCACGACCATCCTTCCCGTCCCGCAGGCCCGCAATCTCGGTGTCATCCTTGACTCGTCCCTCTCGTTCACCCCACACATCCTATCCATTACCAAGACCTGCCGGTTTCACCTCTACAATATCGCCAAGATCCGCCCTTTCCTCTCCACCCAAACGGCTACCTTACTATTACGGGCTCTCGTTATATCCCGGCTAGACTACTGTGTCAGCCTTCTCTCTGACCTCCCTTCCTCCTCTCTCGCCCCGCTCCGGTCTATTCTTCACTCCGCTGCCCGGCTCATCTTCCTGCAGAAACGATCTGGGCATGTCACTCCCCTTCTTAAACAACTCCAGTGGTTGCCTATCGACCTCCGCTCCAAACAAAAACTCCTCACTCTAGGCTTCAAGGCTCTCCATCACCTTGCCCCTTCCTACCTCTCCTCCCTTCTCTCTTTCTACCGCCCACCCCGCACGCTCCGCTCCTCTGCCGCCCACCTCCTCGCCGTCCCTCGGTCTTGCCTATCCCGCCGTCGACCCCTGGGTCACGTCCTCCCGCGGTCCCGGAACGCCCTCCCTCCTCACCTCCGCCAAACTGATTCTCTTTCCCTCTTCAAAACCTTACTTAAAAATCACCTCCTCCAAGAGGCCTTCCCAGACTGAGCTCCTCTTCCCCCTCTACTCCCTCTGCCATCCCCCCTTTACCTCTCCGCAGCTAAAGCCTCATTTTCCCCTTTTCCCTCTGCTCCTCCACCTCTCCCTTCCCATCCCCACAGCACTGTACCCGTCCGCTCAACTGTATATATTTTCGTTACCCTATTTATTTTGTTAATGAATTGTACATCGCCTTGATTCTATTTAGTTGCCATTGTTTTTACGAGATGTTCTTCCCCTTGACGCTGTTTAGTGCCATTGTTCTTGTCTGTCCGTCTCCCCCGATTAGACTGTAAGCCCGTCAAACGGCAGGGACTGTCTCTATCTGTTGCCGACTTGTTCATCCCAAGCGCTTAGTACAGTGCTCTGCACATAGTAAGCGCTCAATAAATACTATTGAATGAATGAATGAACTAGAGTTTCTAATCCCACATCTCTCTCGGACTGTAAAGCTTGTTGTGGGCAGGGAACGTGTCTACCAAGTCTGTTGTATTTTACTCTCCTAAGGGTTTAGTATGGTGCCCAGCATCCCATAAGTGCTCAGTAAATAACATTGATTAATTGATTTTTCAGAACGGCAACATGGCCCAGTGGAAAGAGCATGGGCCTTGGAGTCAGAGGACCTGGGTTCTCATCCAGACTCTGCCACTTGTCTGCTGTGTGACTTTGGGTAAGTCACTTAACTTCTCTGTGCCTCAGTTTCTCCAACTATAAAATGGGGATTAAATACCTGTTCTCCATCCTATTTAGGCTGTAAACCCCATGAGGGACCAAGAATGTGTCTGACCTAATTAACTTGTACCTATCCTAGTGCTTAGAACGGTGTTTGCACATAGTATGGGCTTAAGAAACATAATAAATAAACCTCAAAATAATGGCCCCAATCTAAATTGCCTGAACAAAAGTTTCTACATCTAATAATTTCACCTATCTTAAGTTCTTGGTCAATCAACAATATGTTGATACTTAATGGTTGGTAATTGAGCACTTGGTATTTGAAAGTCAAGAAGCAATCCTGCCTGTATACTCTGCTCTGGGTCAGTCACATTAAAGAATTGTGTCCGGTTCTGTTTACCACATTTTAAAGTGAACATGAAGCAAAAAGAGAGAAAATCCAGAGAAAGCTGATTAAAGAGATGGAAAATAAGTTCATCAAGGTGAGATTAGAGGTATTGATATTTATTAGCTCATAGAAGAGAAGGGTAAGGGTTGATTTAATTACCTTCAAATATATGAAAGATTTGTATGAAGAACTGCTTGCATTCCATGTCTGCAGATAACGTAAGGAATGAATTTAAATCACAGAAGGTAGCAGTACATTTAAATGTGTCAGAAATGTTTGTCTTTTAGGATGTCCAGAGCATATTGGTGGGCACTCCACCTTTGGGGATGTTAAATTATTACCAATAATTGTTCACCTGTTGGGACATGAAGGATCATTTGATCTTATCCATTTTGAGTACTCCATGATTCTATGACAATTTGGAGTGACTAAATTCACAGTGTTTGCTCTTTAAAGACACTAATAGGATCCATACTGAAGGAAAGAGTGTAATATTTGCTCTTTTCATGTACATGTATGTTCACTGGAAGAGACTGATTGTGAGCCTATCATTTGGAGCCTAATTGTGCATTGTGAATGAATGTGAATTATTGAATCCTGGCTCTGCCAATTGCTTGCTGTGTGACCCCAGAAATGTTTTCAACTTATCTGTGCTTCAGTTACCTCATCTGAAAAATCCTCCTCTCTCCAACTCAGACTGTGAGCCCCATGTCGGATAGGGACTGTATGCAACCTGATAAACTTGCATCTACCTCAGCATTTAGAACAGTGCTTGACACATAGTAAGCACTAACAAATACTATAAAAATGACTAATGTAATTTTATAATTATAATTATTCTCATATTTATGCACTTACTATGTGCCAAACACTGTTCTAAGCTCTGAGTTAGTTACAGGGTAATCAAGTATCCTGCATGGGGCTCACAGTCTTAATCCCCATTTTCCAGGTGAGGTAACTGAGACCCAGAGAAGTGAAGTGATTTGCTCAAGGTCACACAGCAGACAAGTGGTGGAGCCAGGGTTAGAACCTATGTCCTCTGACTCCCAAGCCAGGGCTCTTGCCACTCGGCCACAATGATTCATCAAGTTATCATTGTAAATCAAACCAAAAAGAAGTCTGTTACGTGCAATCTTCAAGAACACAATTTCCCTCATTTTTTCAAGCTTATTTTCCTATTTCTGAACATGACAGTTTAGTGTTTAGTGTTTATTAGGGTGCTTTGCACACACGTACAGAGTAACTGCTTAATAAATACTGTTGAATGATTGAACCTGGGGTTCCTTCTAATGAAAACAACATAAAAATTGCACAGTCTTGGATGAATTTGTGGTATTTCCCTCTGGAGCAAGGGATTAGACCAGATAATCTTTTGTGGTCTTTTTTCACCTCTAAGATTTCAAACTAAAAAGAGGAGCTAAATACGAAGGAAAAAAAAAGTATTTGACTGGCTTTGGCCAATTTGATGATACCAAGTTTGATAAGTGGCATCTATGAATCTCTTTAGGTATTTCAGAGCTTGTAAGTAGTACAGTACCATGCCAGGGAAGGGGAGCAGAATGATGAGAAACCACACTCTCAAAGGTCATTAGTGATCTCCTTCTTGCCAAATGAAACGGCCTCTATTTCATCCTAATCCTCCTCGACCTCTCAGCTGCCTTGGACACTGTGGACCACCCTCTTCTCCTGGAAACATTATCCAACCTTGGCTTCACTGACTCTGTCCTCTCCTAGTTCTCCACTTATCTCTTTGGCAGTTCATTCTCACTCTCCTTCACGGGCTTCTCCTCTGTCTCCCACCCCCACTAACTGTAGGCGTCCCTCAAGGTTCAGTTCTCGATCCCCTTCTATCCTCCACCTTATCTTTAGTGACTATTTATGTGTGTGTAGGTGTGTCCCTGGGAGAGAATGTTGGGGCTGTGGGTGGTGGGAACACCTAAAGTAACCACCTCCCTCGGTGAGCCCTTGAGAATACAGGGTTACAGTTTTTAACAGATGTTTAAAACCCTTCTGATAATGTATCAACTGCACATGGGCATTTATTGTTGCTTAATTTCAAATTATTTCACCCTTCATGTCTCAGATTTTCTTTGTTGTTAATATCCTGGCCATACACATTCTATTAAAGCATATCATCTAAATACTCAATTTCATTAGACTTTTTTTTCCTATTTGGGAAACTAAATCACAACTGGAATGTCTTTTTGTCTTCCAATTTGATTTAAAGCAAATTGCTCTATGTATTACAGTAGTTTAAAATGTATTAAAAGTTTTAAAAATCATGAATTATGTGAAATATTCTAACAGTTTAAGTTTAAACGATGCAATTAGCTAGTTACAAGTGGAACTACCAGGCCTCATTTAAAATAATGAGGTCTGACAGTTATGGAGTCTGAATTATTCATTGATAACTAGCTTTTCCTCTTTTGCAAACCATCGCTAACATTAATAACAGAGGTGTAAGTGTGATAACAAAAGAGTCTGACATTAAGAATACAAATACAAAAGTGCTAAATTCTTATTTAATTAAAAAACGACCATGGTAGCAATATTTTTTCGGAAAGAAAATCATTAGACCTAATGTATTTTCTTATATGCTTCATCATTCCTTTTCTCTAAGGTAGTTGCTGCATAGAGAAATGATGGCTTCTGGTTGTGATGCAATTTAATTTTCCCAGAAAAGTATTTGTAATAACCTATTAATGTATAGGAAAGCAAACAATGTTTAAAACTCCTAGCTCTTTTAAAAATAATTTATCACCTCCTTGGGCCCTTTGTTAAACTTAGGAAAACATATGTGCTTAGGGGAGAAGGCTCGCTGGAATAGTACCAGAGGGCTGGATGGAAATAACGATAATAATAATAATTATAGTATTTGTTAAGCCCTTTCTATGTGCCAAGCACTCTTATAAGCGCTGGGGGAGATAGAAGGTTATCAGGTTGTCCTGGGGGGCTCACAGTCTTAATGCCCATTTTACAGATCAGGTCACTGAGGCACAGAAAAATTAAGTGACTTGCCCAAAGTCACACAGCTGACAAGTGGCTTGTCAGCTGTCGGAGAAGCAGCGTGGCTCAGTGGAAAGAGCATGGGCTTTGGAGTCGGGGCTCATGAGTTCGAATCCCAGCTCTGCCACTTGTCAGCTGTGTGACTGTGGGCAAGTCACTTCACTTCTCTGGGCCTCAGTTCCCTCATCTGTAAAATGGGGATGAAGACTGTGAGCCCCACGTGGGACATCCTGATTCCCCTGTGTCTACCCCAGCGCTTAGAACAGTGCTCGGCACATAGTAAGCGCTTAACAAATACCAACATTATTAAGTGGCTGAGCAGGGATTAGAACCCATGATCTCTGACTCTCAAGCCCGTGCTCTTTCCACTAAGCCATCTGCTTCTAACTTGGATCAAATTTGAATTCTATCAAGAGATCAGCATGGGAAGCAGTGTGGCCTAGTGGAGTCAGGGCCTGGGAGTCAGAGGACCTGGGTTCTAATCCCACCTTATGTGTGACCTTGGGCAAGTCACTTAACTGCTCTGTGCCACAGTTTCCTCATCCGCAAAATGGGGATTCAGTACCTGTTCTCCCTCCTACTTAGACTGTGAGCCCCATGACTTATCTTGCATTTACCCCATCACTTAGTAGAGTCCTTCAAACATATTTATTTATTAAGCGCTTACTGTATGCAGACCACTGAACTAAGTGCTTGGGAGAGTACATTATAACCAAGTGCTTAGTACAGTGCTCTGCACATAGTAAGTGCTCAATAAATACTAATGAATGAACAAAGTTGGTAGAGACATTCCTTGACCACAAGACCTAGTGAATAGAGCCTGGGCCTGACAGTTAGATGGACCTGGGCTCTAATCCCAGCTCTGCCACTTGTCTGCAGTGTGACTGCGGGCAAGCCACTTAACTTCCATGTGCCTCAATTCCCTCATCTGTAAAACGAGATTAAGACTGTCAATCTCGTGTTGGTCAGGGAGATTGTCCGACCCAATCACCTTGTATTATCACCAGCATTTTAGTACAGTGCCTGGCACATAGTAAGTGCTTAACAGATACCATAAAAAAATGAGTTTACAGTCTACTGCTTAACACACAGTGCTTGAGAAATACCACAATTATTATTAATAGCAGTAGTTGTAGCAGGAGACTCATCAATTGATCAGTGGTAATGGGTGTTGACTGTGTACTCAGTACATGGCAGATGACAATAAACCCTGCCCTCAGGGAGTCTGCTGTCTAGCATATGAGTCAGACACAGAATTATTTACAGAGAGAAGAGGTGAAAGTAAAAGTGGATATGGAGATGAGTACATGTTTAAATAGGAGGCTAGGTCGATATGTACAGAGGTTCAGTGAGTGTACAGTTGTCACAGGAGTACTGACATGGTGGAAGGCGGATACGATCTGGGAAGAGGAAAAATTAATTGGGGAAGACCTCCTAAGGGAAATGTGCTATTGGAAGACCATTTTGTTCTTATAGTATCTGTTAAGCACTTACTATGTGCCGGGCACTGCAGAAATACAAGCTAATCAGGTTGGATGAAGTCTGTGTCCCACATGGGACTCACAGTCTTAATAATTGTTTTGTAGATGTGGTATCTGAGGCACAGAAAAGTTAAGTGACTTGGCCAAACAAGTGGTGGAGCCAGGATTAGGATCCAGGTCCTTCTGACTCCCAGGCCCATGCTCTATCCACTAGGCCATGCTGCTTCTTTACAGATGAGAAAAGCTGTGCATGGAGGTTTTCTGTGATGTAATTCAATGAAAATCTGAAGGGGGTCATTCAGCTACTGGTGGATAAACCACTGAGACCTCTTCTACACCCCTAGCCCCTAATTCCAGATTTATAGATTTTTTTTAGGGGGGGTGGCTTATTCCTGGTGCTTCAGCGCTAAAATAGGACCATATTGGGGTCCTCTGGATATCTGTTGCCTTATCGCATAGTACCCAGGAGTTCAGAGGTCAATACTGGCATTTCCCAGAGTGATTCAAACCAGGCTACTCTATAGGCTAGCTATATGTTATAGATTACCAGGGTTTTGGGGTGTCTTATTTGGAATTGTAATTATTCCGAATTTCCACCCAAACAGGTGTTTCCAGAGATATAACACAAGACTACACATCTGCTCTCTCTATGCACATTCGGACTACAATTCCCATAACAGCTTGAGACTCATAAAGCTTCCTACCTTCCCTGTAGGGAAGAGTCGATGCCTGCCACTGGGACAAAGGGTGGGCTGAGGAATGGAGGAGAAGGAGGAGGAGGATGGGGCATTCGAGGGCTGTGAACTCTGGTTTTACATTTTATATTTCCAGGGCCCCCTGAACTCCTCCCAGTGGAGATGACAGGCTTCTCCTCGCTGTTTGTAGGTGTCTGTAGGTTCTTCTAGACACATACGAGAGCTGCATTCCTGGCAGGTGCCTCTAAATGCTAAAAATACATTCCCAACCTGAACGAGGTCTGGAAGCACAGCACGGGTAACAAGGGAGCTCATATTTAGACAGTTGACCTAGAGTTAAAATGCGCTTAAATCTAATGCGTAATTAGGAGCGGGCAAGGGAGTGCATTCGACTAATACAGCCAGAAAACGCCATATGTTTTGAATTCACTCCCTGGCATTCAACACCATCACCACCTGGAAGAGAGTAAGTGGCTGTAGTTAAACCTAGAGTATCCCAGGAGTCTCAGTAAAGAATGCCCGAAAATGGGCTTTTAGATATGTCTCTGTTACTGGATTTATGGCTCAGTGCCCAAGCATTTTGTAACCCAGGAGTCTTCTTTAGTAGGACTTCCAAAAGGAGGATTTGAAAGATGGCTTTTTTTATTAGGGCAGATACATTGGGGGATAACCTGATTTTTTTCACTACAGATGTCAGTTACAGTATACCTATTATGCACTGAAGATTGTGTCATTGGTCAAGAAAGAGGAGACACCCCAATATAATGATTAATAATCAATGTGTCTGGCCTTTAAGTCCACCCAGAGGAAGAATCAAATGCTGATACAGTATCTCTCCCTGAAGGAAGAAAAACACTGCGGGTGAGAAAGGAGGGCAGGAGGAGTCCCCCTTAGAGGGATATAAATAGTCGAGCTGTCTAGGACCAGGTTCTGCTTGGTTTGGTATAAAATGCTATAAACTGGATGTATCATTTACTTACTTCAGCTTCCTTTTGGAATGAAAATGTTCATTTAAAATAAAAACTAGAAGTATCGCTGGAGACTTCAGGGCATTATGGCCTATCTTTCCCTCCAGCGAGCCTCCGAGGGTAACAGAAGCATCGCTCTCGCGTTATCCGTCTTAGAGGGAGAAGCGGAGGGAATCTCTGGGGGTTCGGGTTTTAGGCTCCTTATTCAGCTCTTCCTCTAGGCCAGCTGGACCTGCACGCTCCCCTTCTTTGTCCCACAGCCCAGTTGCTTTCCTAAGAAACACTATTTCTTTTTGTCTGTCTCCCTCTCTGTTTCCCTCTCCAGTGGAAGATTTGGCTTTCTAGATGAAAAACAGATTGAGTTGGTTGAAAGTCCAATATACAGTTCCACTGATTATTTTATGCTAATGAATGAACCAACTAGTAATATAATATTTCACTTTTTGTGCCCTCCTGGTGGTCGCACAAGATAAATTTGACGGTGTCTTTAATTAACTAAAGGAAGCAGAACACAATCTCTCTGGATTAATAATATTTATGGCCTTAAAATGAACAAAATAAAGAATGGGGGGGAGGGGGCAACTGAAGTGGTAGACAAATCTGAGAAAGTTAATTAAAACAAAATTCATACTTATTTGGTCTTTTGAGTATTTTGACATTTTTGCTACAGGCTCTAGTTATGAATGGTAAATTATTTAATTTAATATCTGTCTCTCCCTCTAAACTGTAAGCTCATTGTGGGCAGAGAACATGTCTGCCAACCCTGTTGCGCTGTACCCTTTGACCTGCTTATTAACAATAATAATAATAATGTGGTATTTGTTAAGCGCTTACTATGTGCCAAGCACTGTTCTAAGCGCTGGGGTACATACAAGGTTGGATACAGTCCATGTCCCACATGGAGCTCACAGTATTAATCCCCATTTTACAGATAAGGTAATAGGCACAGTGAAGTTAGATGACTTGCCCAAGGTCACACAGCAGATAAGTGGCAGAGCTGGAAATAGAACCCAGGACCTTCTGACTCCTAGGCCCATGCTCTACCAACTAGGCTATGCTGTTTCTCTACAGTGCTTGGCGCAAAGTGCTCGATAAATGGTATGGCCGATAATATTTCCCTAACTTGGCTCAATTTTGTGCAAAAGCACTCCAGCCAGTGTATGTCTTTAACCCCCTAGAAAAAGAGGTGGAGGCAGAGGAAGGAAGCAAGGAGGGGAGGTGGCTCACAGCTCCACTCCTGAGCTACAGGGCTGCCGGTCCTAAAGAGAATAAGCTTAGCTTGTGGCCACTTTGAAGGGCGTCATCCTCGTAATCATTAAGAAAAGGAAAGGGCACTTGTCAAACCTGGGTGAATTAAGTTATTCACCCACCTGGAGGCAGGGGCTCACCCAGATGCTCTCTCATGGCCCTATCCATCTCTTCTCGCCTGTGATTAAATTCTCTACCATGCGCAGATCATCGTGCTAGGTGCTGAGGAAAATGCTTTGAAAGTGAAGCTGACGCAGTCCTTGCCTTTGAGAGAGTACAAGGACGGGAGCAAAACACAGTGGAAAAATTTAGCTCTAGAAAGGTAATTTTAAAAAAAACTGCAGGAATTATGAGAAGCATAACTCCATGTGAAGGCATTTTTAGTTTGAAATTTTTTAAAGACCACCCCAGTTCTCCCATCTTTCCTGGCTAAGCCTTTTCCAGTCCCTGACAGAATTCTGACTATAAAACGATGGGAAGTCATGGATTTGTCCAAACTCTCAGCAGCTGTTTTTATTGTGGCAGAGGGCAGTTCGCAAGCCTTGATTTCTTCAAGCCTGTCAGGATTTTCCAGAAGAGCCAAAGGCCTAACTTACTTTGCTGATCCCACAGCAATAGCTGACCCAACTCCTCTCCCTTAGAGAGGAGAGCAGAAGATCCAGTTACCAGTAGCAAACTTGCCACTGTATTTTTCAATCTTGCTTTATAAGGATGTGTTTAGCAATCAGAATTGCTTTGGTGAACACAGACCTGAACTTGTGATTTCCTCCCAGTGAGTACTTTTCCTTTATCTTTGTTCTGTTAATCTATTCCTATATTCCTCTTCACACTAATTTACCTAGTCCACCTGCACCAGAAGAAAATATTCCCTGTCTCTAGTACAGGGACTCCATCGCACAGCTCAGGAAACTCCTTACCATCAATTTCAAGACACTCAATCAGCTCTCTCCCTCCCACCTAACTTCCTGATTTCCTACTAAAACCCAACCTGTACACTCCTCTCCTCTGACACCAAGCTACTCTTGCCTACGTGGCCCCTTGGGGTTGGAACTGCTACATAACCCACAGTGCACCATTTAGCCCATCTTCAAAACTTTGAAAATCACACCTCCTCCAAGAAGCTTTCCCAGATTAAGTCCTTCCCCTATCCACCCCCATCCCCCGTGTCAACTATGCACTTAAGGTACTTTGAGACTCATCCCAGCCCCACAATATTTATGTAAACATTGTTACACTCTATTTCCCCTAACCATAATCTACTTTAATATCTGACTCCCTATATAGACTGTAAACTTCCGGGTGGGCAGGGATCGCATCTACCAACTCTGTTGAACTTTTTTTCCAAAGTACAGTGCTCTGCAGAAAGTAAGCACACAACAAATACCACTGAACGATTGATTCTGATAACATTGAGCAGCTTATTTTAACCAATAATAACCTTTAACCTTTTCCTTTGACTAGCTACTTGAAGTCCGGATGTAAACCAATTCTTTTTTACAGACTAAGAAACTGAGGTCTGGGACATACAGCAAAGAGTTAAGAAGTAAATTGTTTACAGGTCTACTTCTTGCTGAACCCTAAACGGGAGTGAATCAGAAACTGAATAATAGTTAACCACTCAAATACAAATCAATAAGCTAGAATTTCTAGTTTTTATATCCCCTCACCTGACCACAAGACAACATTTTAATGATATGATTATCCATGTTCTGCATAGACCTGGTTGAACTATTAGCAGTTAGTAACGTCCACAAATATTAACAATAATAAAAAAGAACTTAAATAGCTCCTGAGAGGCTGAGGTATTTCCATGTAGAAAGATGTAATTAGAAAAAATTTCAGCAGGCGCAACTTTATAGTTCTTGTATTTATAGATAGTACTCTTGGGTTGAAATGCAAATCAAATCTTATGTATATGTGCAGAATGATCTACTCCAATAACAGTATTTCCTAAATCCTAAATGGCTGAGTTTTCTTACTGACACCTGTACATGGGACTTATTCTTTCACTGAATCATTTCCTTTTAATTGGGAATCCCTGATCCATTGGGGAAATTACCATGCTGGATCAAAATGACAAAAATTTGCACATCTCTCTTTATTTGGATAGTGGATGAAAATAGATTTTTTTTCCAGATTTGTAATCTAGACATAATTATGTTCCTAAAAATATTGAATATAAATGACTGTAGTTGCCTTGCCAAGTTAAGAAAATACAGGGACAATGTCATTTCTATTTCGATCCTCATCCGATATACTTTTGGATGCTTTCAGAAAAATGGTGGTATTTCTCAAAATAATTTCAAAGCTCTGATTTTAAAATCTCTCACTATTATTGGAAGGAACCCCATTCCCATTTATATCTACTGTATAAGCTAAAATTTCCCATGATCTTATTGTAAATTCTTTACCATGAAAACAAAATGGAAGAATTCAGTATGATGTAGTACTCTGCCAAGCACTTCGTACAGTGCTTGGCCCAGAGTAAGCACTCAATAAAAGCCATTGTCATTGACTGCGTAAAGAAGGTTAGTAGTCTTACAGGACCAGTACCTCTCCAGATGTTTTAACTCACCCCAACCCATAACCCCTACAAGTCCAGAACCCACACAGAAACATTTCTATGTTCAATACAAGGATTAATCTGGTGCACAGCTTGATGCAGCTTAAAAATGAGATATCAAAAGACATACGAAACTATTACTTAGGACTTGTGATCCTCAAAGCACTTTATAAATATTAAATGGTTGATACACTGAGGTTCCCGGTAGAGTGGAGGTATTTATCATTTTCCATATTCAAGGGATGGGGAATATTCATACTTTATTGACTTGGAAAAATGAAATTGGGGTTTAAGTCATTCAGTGAGGATAATAATTAACCATGCAAAATTTATTTCTCATCTCCAGGCTGCAATCACACTCTCCTTTCTTGTACTTCCCTTGGAAGTAGGAAAATATATTACCATTTGTTAGAATTTCACACCAAAAGCCTGAGATAGGAGGTTTCCATTTAGGGTAATAATAATAATAATAATGGTATTTGTTAAGCACTTACTATTTGCCAAGCGCCATTCTAAGCACTGGGGTAGATACAAGGTAATCAGGTTGTCCACATGAAGCTCACAGTCTTAATCCCCATTTTACAGATGAGGTAAGTGAGGCACCGAGAAGTTAAGTGACTTGCCCAAAGTCACACAGCATTCAACTCTGTTATCAAAGACTGGGAATCTGACAGTGAGCTGACTTGCCTGTGGCTTGAACTGGCCAAGGAGGGCAACTTTTACATGCCCCCTCTTCTCTCTACCATCAGAGACCAAATCCAACTAGATGGACGTTTGGTCTAACCTATTAATGGCATTTCTTACATCTTTGCTTTCCAGAGATGTCGATTATAATTCTGAAACCATTGAAAGGCCTATAAGCAATGACAATTACTGGATCCCTTTAATTGGCCCATGCAGCCCTACGTTCCGGCTCTTCCGGAAGCACCCAAAGATGCTCCGAGGATGATGGTTGGTCTTCTTGAGACCCAGCATCCTGTTCCAAAAGACCTAGCTGACCTTGAATGAATGTGTGATTTCCTTTTCTTTTCCACTCTGCATACCTCCTCTTCCTGTTGCTGTCGCCTTTTCCATATTAAGGTCTCCTATTCTTTCTCCCTTGAAATAGACCCTTGGAGCTCCCTGTTTGTGGGGATGTCAACTCCAGGTCTTCTTGCGATACATCACCCTTTAAAGACCTCTAATGATCATGAGTTTGGGGTATCCCAAACTCGTTTACCATTCAACAGGGACTTATGTAAAGCAGACACAGCTTAAGGAATGACTACAGCTATTACGAGAACTTCTAGCAACAGCAGCATCAGTGGTGAGTCCTAGTTTTCAAATTAACAGTGAATGGAAATATTGTATTTAAAATGGCAGTCTGATTGTACAGGTGACATTTTTGAATGCATTGTTATAATATCTATTTGGACCCAATCATTTTAAATGTGTGGCATTTCCTCAACAAGGTTTTCATCCCTGGTTGATTAAACACTTCAAAAATATATCCAATGGGGAGACATATTCAGAATGAAAAGATAAATACTGCATATCTTGGAAAATAGAGAATCCAGGCACCTAGAATGAACATGTCCAGGGTACGTTTGACTGTTCTGTGCTGAACAATGGACTTAATGCTAGACAGTCTCAATATTGTTCCTGTGCATCTTTTATCTGAAAATTTGAGTTGAGGCACTGTTTCCCATTCATCCCCCAATTTGCTATTCAGAATTATTTCTGTTAGTGTAGATGCATTTCTCAGTAAACAGATCTCACAAGCCCAAATGTGCCTTGATTTAACATCTAATAATGGAAGACTAACAAATGCCAAGATTAACACTGCAAAAAATCAGAACACTTACCATGCTTCTAGAAGACCACTTAAAAGGAGACATATAGAAGGAGCATGGATAGCTGAAAAGGTAAAAAAAAAAAAGGATTTTCATTAGCGATGCAGATATATTTTAATTTTTCATATATCTTTGTAGCAGATATCACACATCTTAGAGCAGATAGCCATACCTTTATATGGGATAACATATTTTTACATCACATATCTTTATATCAGTTCAGTCAGTCAATAGTATGCAACGTATACAGAGAACTATTTTAAGCACTAGGGAGGATACAACATAATTAGTAGATAAAATCCCTCCCCTCATATATCGTATCTTTTTCTAGCATATACTCCAAATTTTTGTATCATTTTCTTTCGTATATTTCTTTAATATTTCTTGCCTAGATAAAATTAAGGCACCAGTTTTGCATGAGAAGCCACTATCAATTCCAGGCTAGCATTCTTGGGTCTAGTTGGTGTGGTATGGCAGAAAGAGAGGGGTGGGACCAGGTACCCCCAGATGGGAAACCTTCCTGGTCCAAACAGACCGATCATGTTATTCATGAGGTGTTGGCCTTGATCAGAAGCCGGAAAGAAGCTTCCATTGCTTGCTATTGCTGAGAAAATGCTTCATTGACACAAAGCTGCAGTTGTTGCATTTGCAAGTATTAAGGAGAGATGTTCTTCCCTGGTCCTTTAAATGCCTGTGAACATTTCTAAGGCCTTCCAGCACAGAAAGCTAAATACGTATCTCCAAATGAAATCTCTAGGTGAGGGTTTGAGGTATTTGTAGTAAAGGTTACTCTTGAGCAATGGCTGATGGAAGTACAGTGTTCGCTGCCCTTGCAAAAATGAGGCTAAAGAGCAAAGTAGGAGGAGCAGAAGAATAAGCAAGGGGCTGTTGCATGCATGAGAGGTACACAGAAAAGCTCTCCATTGCAAAACCTCCAGTTTCACTTGGGCTTTTCTTTCTTTCTCTTTCTCTCTCTCTTATGGGGGAGGAAGACTAAGGGAAGGGGACATTTATTCTCCAGCGCCAATTCCTGGTGTAGGACAATGGTCTGATTTTTAAGGTGACTTTGAAGCGTGGCTTCTCCCTTCATATTTTACTTGTTGGCATTTTAATGATTTAATGATGTTATTCTGCAGCCAGGACATGAAAAAAAATCCAATACCTGCAGTGTATCGGTGTGCTTGTCAGAAGCAGTGCGTTGAACTGGGCTCTTCAGTACCTTCAAAGGATGGTACTGCCAAGCCTTCTTTTCCAGGCTCTGCCACTACCAGTGAGTAGATGCCTGCATGATTCCCAAAAGCTCAGCTAAACAATGGGGACTTTGTCCTACCAGATTAATTTGTATCTATCCTAGTGCTTAGAACAGTGTTTGACACAGAGTGCTTAACAAATATAATAATCATAATCATAATATAGCAGAATCATATGAATAACAGTCAGGAGGAAAGTGAAGGATACCCTTGACCACTGAAGCTGCAGTGGGAATTTAATGAGGCAGAATCTAATCACCCCAATTGTACAAAAGTCAGAATGAAGGAGCTAGCATCCTTACTAATATCCAACCTAATTGAAGAAAATTAGAACCAACACCGACTATTTCCTCCCAAAAAGAGTCATCTACCACTTGGCAGCATTTTTGTTTTGTTGTGTTTTATTTAAAGAGATTAGGCAGGGAGAAGATTTTCTCTACATAACCAGTATATTGCTGAGAATACTAATAATTACAGCAAAAATAATAACTGAATTTATATAGAGCTTTTTATTTTTCCAAAGTGGTTTCCAATCGATGTCCTCATTTTATCTCCACAAATATCCCTGTGAAGGAGGGAGAGGCCGGTATTAATTTCCCATTTGGAAAATGAGGTCCAGGAGGATTAAGTAACTTGATTGAGTATACCCAGAAAGCCAGGGGTACAGCTGGAACTAGGACCCAAGTTCCCTGATTCCCAGAATTTGCTC
Organism: Ornithorhynchus anatinus; assembly: GCF_004115215.2. Classification (NCBI taxonomy): domain Eukaryota; kingdom Metazoa; phylum Chordata; class Mammalia; order Monotremata; family Ornithorhynchidae; genus Ornithorhynchus; species Ornithorhynchus anatinus. The sequence goes on along the minus strand of NC_041736.1, from coordinate 12,401,156 downwards.
TTTCTACAGGACTATGCTCCTTTATAAAGACCATCCTATTCCCTTGTTTCATAAAACAGCTGTGTGGGAAAGAATTGTAATGATTTTCCATATGAAGAAAATGAGACACAGTAAAGCTATGTGGTGGTGTTCAAAGCCACCCTTGGAGTTGGAAACAGAAAAATAGAGGTAAGGAGTTCCAAATCTAAATACCATCCATTAGGCAATATTAATGGGCTTCTTTGAAAGAACCCATTAAGGGCCACACATAGAGTAGTCACCTCCCTGCTCCATAATCTCAGTAATGGCATTTATCAAGCACTTAATACATACTAACTACTGGGATGGATAGCAATTTTAGTCACTGTCCCGGTTCCACACAGGACTCATAATCTCCTTTTAAAAGCGCATGGATTCAACCCCGTCGATGATATTAATTGAGCACTTACTGTGTGCTGAACACTATACTAAGCACTGGGGACAGTACCACAAAGTTGGGAGATGAGATTCCTGGCCTCAAGGAGTTTACAATCTAGCGGCATAAAGTGTGTAAGGATTGACGAGGAGGCGTAAACCCTTGTGGGCAATTCTTGTCCGTCTTAATACACTAAAACTTCATTCATTCAAATGGGAGGTGGTAAGTCCAGTTTAAACAGGAGTACAGCTAGAATTGTACACATTTTTATTAGAGTACCAAGGGTGGGTGTCTTTCTTGGATCATCTTTCTAGCGCCTTTTGCTAGGGCTGTCAATTTAAACCCATCTGAAGGGCAGCTGGGTTAACAAAAGTGCCCTGTATCTCTGTCTGCTGGGTCCCAGTGGTCTCTGCATATTCTCCTGCATCCTGGAAGGCTCTAGATTTCCAGAGGTTTTGTTCACCACAGTACAGATCAATAGTTTCCTACTTTAGATCAAATCGGCCTTCCTTAGGCAGCAGTGGAGAGAGCAAAGGGAGGAAGCAGCAGGGTAGATTTTTCTGTGCAAATTATCACAGTTTTGTTAGTGGGGGCCAAATTAATGAGGTTTTACTTTATTGCAAATAGCTTGCTTTGATAAGGAAATAAGGCAGCTTCATAGAGTGGCAGGCTTGTATACTTTGCTATCAGCTCTGAAACAGAATTTTTCTCAACAATTGCATTCAGTAGCCGATTACCCCTTCCTCCTCTCTTCCATTAGAGGAAGTAAAATAGACTTCAAAATTCTCTAATGTTCAACTGCAATAATATTTCCAGTTTTCCATTCTACTTGGAAGCAATTTCTTTCCTGGAATTGGACTGATGTGAAGTTGTTTTTTTCTGTTGTTGTTGTTTTTTTATTGAGACCTTAAATGTGAATAATAATAATAATCATGATGGTATTTGTTAAGCATTTACTATGTGCCAAGCACTGTTCTAAGCGCTGGGGTAGATACAAGGTAATCAGGTTGTCCTACCTGGGGTTCACAGTCTTAATCCCTGTTTTACAGATGAGGTTACTGAGGCCCAGAGAAGTTATGTGACTTGCAAAGTCACACAGCTGATAAATGGCAGAGCTGTGATTAGAACCCAGGTCCTTCCTGCTCCCAGGCTCATGCTCTATCCACTAGACCATAGAGAAACAGAGTGGCTTAGTGAAAAGAGCCCAGGCTTGGGAGTCAGAGGTTGTGGGTTCTAATCCCAACTCAGCCACTTTTTTTTAAATAATAGTTGTTAAGGGCTTACTATGTGCCAAGCACTGTTCTAAATGCTGGGGTAGATACAAGTTATTCGGGGGGACACAGTCCCTGTCCCACTCAGAGTTTATAGTCTTAATCCTCATATTACAGATGAGATAACTGAGGCAAAGAGAAGTGAAGTGATTTGCCCAAGGTCACACAGCAGCAAGTGGCGGGGCCAGAATTAGAATACACTTGTCTGCTGCGTCACCTTGGGCAAATCACTTCTCTTCTCTGTGCTTCAGCTACCTCATCTGTAAAATGGAGATTAAGACTGTGTGACATGGACTGTGTCCAACCGGATTAGTACAGTGCCTGGCACATAGTAAGCGCTTAACAAATACCATTAAAAACAAAACAGATAACACCTGCATTCTTTTGTCTTTGCAGTCAAGGAATTAGTTTCCACCACAGTTATCAGGGATAAGAGGGAATCTCTGTCCCCCGATCAAGGTTGGGTGTGCAAGCTGGAGGACCTGCAGGACTAGTAAAGATGAGAGTCAAAGGAGCAGTTATGGACAATTGCACTTTCTCTTATGTGAGCTTTACCTTTCTCACGATGTTTGGCATTTTTGAGACGTTGCTGTAATACAGATTAGTAGCCCATGGCAGAAAGATACAGAGATTTGAAGTGTGATATGGTATATAGGCACAGACAAAAAGAAAATGTGTGAAAAATTGAAGTGACAAGGTTATGTTGATAGCTTGTTTGTTAGAGGTTGCTGGACTAGCTTGTTGCATTGTGATTAGGGATGGACCAATTGCCTTGAATAAAATGAGACTCTCCCTGAACTTTCACCTATCACTCAAACCAAACCAAATTCAATGTTTTTTCCCTTCCAAGTTCAAAAAGTTTGGTAATTTATTTGATACTGGACATTTCATTCAGCCTGGTACTTCCTGGTGTTGAGGCAGGAGTTAGAAATACTGTAATATTATGAAAAGTGCCACTCTTGCAGAATTTTCAACCCAATTTAAGCTTATCCATTCTTGATATCTTGGGAGAAATCTTTGGTCTCATGAGATTTGCAGCCCAATTTTCTGACCGAGCAGGTTCAGATAATTTCTGAAAAGCTTAATCATAAGCAACTTTGAAACTGGGCCAAGCCCTGTATGCTCTAAGATCCACCAATCACTCCCCGGGGGTGTTCGTAAAATCAGACCACACACTAAGCTGCGACTACCTTGCTCCAAAAGGATCATCTTCTTCACCTGGTTTCTCCGATTTAGAGAAATGCATTTATTCCAGTGTAATAAGTTCGAATCTAACCCAAATCCACATGTGGCAGTGTATTAGTAAGGGGATTTATTGAATGCCTGCTAAATGCAACACACTGTACTCAACACTCGGGAAGTACAACAGGAGCACAGAACACTTTCCCTGGCCTCTGGAAACTTCCACTCTAATAATAGTCGAGAGTAGGAAGATTACTGTCACTATTCTGGGGAAGGGAGTTGTTAAAGGAATTAAGATGTTATGGATTCAGATGTATCTGCTTTAATAGAGGGAGCAATAATATTAGGTGGGAGAGATGACAGTATACAATCTCCATGAGGCTTCACAAGCCTTAGAAGTTGTCATAGTAAAAGATGACATTTTTCTCAAACAGCGGTTCTTAAAGGAAAAAGTTTCCTTTCAGCCATCATTCAGAGAAACTTCCCTGACCTCTCCAGGCTTTAAGATCCGTTTTGTCTTTTGGCTTCCCAACTGCTTTGAATGCCCACAACCCTCTGCGCTGCCATTTGCCAGGACAAGTATTTCTGACCCCAAATTCCAGTTAGATTTACCTGCTGGATGGCAGTCGGCCAAAGCCTCCTTGTGAGTTCTCCAACAGCAGAGTCGGGTGTTTGGCTCAGTAGAGCAGAGCCTTGCCATTTTGGCTGCTAAGTGGGCTACTAAATGGGTTCTCCAATTCAATCAGATTATCCGGCCCCATTAAAACTACAGTTGCAGTTTGGTTTGTGAGCAAAGCTTGTAATCTGAAAGGAGATCTAACAAACAGAGGTCTTATCTAAAGGCTTTCTTTTACCGGCTATTCGCCAGTTCGCCATCTTTGTTCCTTCCAAGCTAATCTTCTAACTGAACCTCTTTCATGACTCTCCTGCCTCCATCCCCTCATTCGCTCTATTTCCCCAGGTTGGCACTCCTTCTCTGTACCTTGCCGTGTCATCCCTTCAGCCATTTCTAGTGCTTATGGACTTATTTGCATGCTTTCTATCACTTTATTAATAATAATAATTGTGGTTTTTGTGCCAGGAACTGTCCTAAGCGCTGGGGTGGATACAAGCAAATCAGGTTGGACACAGGTCCTATCCCACGTGGGGCTCGCAGTCTCAAGCCCCATTTTACAGATGAGGTAACTGAGGCAGAGAGAAGTGAAATGACTTGATCAGGTTCACACTGCAGGCAGGTGGCAGAGCTGAAATTAGAACCCATGACCTACTGGTTCCCAGGCCCATGTTCTATTCACTACACCATGCTGCTTCCCAGCATGCATGCCCACTTTATTTTTGACCTCTCCAGTTTAGATATTTCTATATTTTATTCCCCCCGTTAGAGTGTAAGCCCCCTGTGGGCTGGGAATGTGTCACTTCCTTGTTATATCCTTCCCAAGTGCCCACATGCACAATGCCACACATGGGCACTTTATAAATACTGCTTCTACTACGAAAGACAGTCATGCCATGCCATCATCAGAGAAAGGGAATCCACCTGTTTCCAATCCACCCACCTCATCTTAATGTCAAAGAGCCATCTGTTGTCCAAGAAGTTCTATGAGGCACTGAAAGCCTGTTATTTCCCAAAAATCAGCAAGTAACATTTTGCACAGAGGAAGAGCCCTCAAAACGGAAAGAGGTTCAAGTTCAACCTGAAACTCTGAGCCCTAAGGGTTAAGTGGGTTTTAAACCCGAGCAATTTGTCCTCCTAGCTCTTAGCTCTTCCTACATCTGAAATTCTGAGTAAAATCCCATTACATCTCTCATAATGAATGGAGACGGATTCTGGGCCACTTAGGCTTTGTCGCTTTCGGTAGGTTTTTAGGTTGTAACCAAGCTGATTAACAATTAAGGGTCGGAAATGACATTCTACTCATTTTCATCCTTAGTTTCCACTGGGTGACCTAGAAGAAGAGCCTGACCCATGGTGTCTTGGGTTGTGTGAATTTATCAGTATCTGCTTTGTCATGTATGTCTCATGTTTCCAGTCGCACAAGGATTTACTGCCCTTGGGAATCTCTGCTCTGTGGAGGCACAGGATGGGACCAGTATATCAGTTCGGTGCTGCTAAAATTCTGACGTGACTTTGCCAGCATGAGTCAGTGGTCTCCGATGGCAATATCATTTACGAGGTGACGTACCCCTTTAAGAAAACCCGTTTTGGCGCACACACGGTCTACAACTTTTGAGTTGTGTTTTAACCACAAATAAGCAGTTGTCACTCTGAACTGAAAGGCATCACTAGCTGGCAAAACAAGGTCAGTTCATGCTGAATTCCTAGCTGTATTCTCTTCCCCAACTGATAAATTTGGATGTGAATACCCTAATTTGTGAGCTACATAACTTCTTTGTTTTCTAATGGGTGCTATAAGGCACTGTCCTCCAATTCCCAAGTACAGTGTCGCACCAAATAATGTTCCCCATTATATATACTGCAGTATAAGGGCTTTGTAGTCCGGCTCTGAACTCCATTCATGTCCAGTCTCATAAAAGCTTCTTTGTAACGTGAACACAGCCCAACTCTCCAAATCTCTGGGTGCCCCAAGAAGAACTTTACAGAGGAGATCTAGATGATGTTTGGAAAGGTATTTTATACATAATAAATGAAAGGGTAGACATAAAGACGTTATTCTATTTGTAGTGATGGCTGTAAGTGAAATGATTTGTGTGACTCTGATTTTAGATCGCTGTCTTGACTAGTACGTCTCTTTTCCTTCTCATGCCTTAAAGGTGTTTACCTACTTATTATACCTTTCCACCTCTTGGCCTTGCTTTTTTATGCAGGAAACTTATGTACCTCAAGAGACCAAAAATTTCCATAAGCTACTTTGAATCAAATAAAACATTTGTATGAACACAAGGATTTTTGGATTTCAGAGTTAAGGGTTCCCACCCTTGTCGGTAACACAGCGCAGAGAAGATTAAGTTTGCTTTCTAAAGCAATGGCATTTTTCCCCAATTTCAAGTATCATCTAATTTGATTTTGTGTCATTTTTCTTCTCCGTTCCAAAAAAGAATCACCACTGTGGAAGAAAGTCAGCTTAAAGATTATATTAGGCTGAGGCAAATGGTATTCACCTTTTATAGTCCCTATGTTTTATAATGAAGATACTTCATTGAAACAATGATGCATACTTCAAGAGTTCCCTGGAGAGCAGTGAATCCTGTTTGGAGAGATTCATGAATATGTGCATTAGCACAATCCAACTGGAACTTGCCCTTAAAAACGAACCACAAGAGAAGCTGATCAGTTTCCGCTTATGTATATAATCAGAAGGTTATCATATTATCTCCCTCTCCACAGGGAAAAGCAGATGCGTACTCTTCTACCCCTTTAAGATGAGAAATGCCAAAGGAAACAACAATCCGTTTCCCCCTCAGTGATGTTCATTATGTGAAACCTGCAGAAAGACCTTTTAAAAACGGGTGAAAAGAGCACAGAAAGGATATATGATCTATTTCTTTAAATGAGGATATTTTTGCATATGATTAGTCACAGAATAAACCTTTAAAACATACCACATCTGCATTAATTTAGGCACAGCCATTAATAAACCCAGAGCGAGTTCAAAGACTGTGAGAGATCGCAAAGAGAGGAGACGCACATTTCGCGGAGTCAAGCCTCGCCAAGATGTGTCCATGAAGCTCTGTGTCCTGAAGATGAATGAGGGACGCTTGGCGGTTCGTGGAGTCGTAGTTTATTTAAAGTAAAAAGAATTCTGTGAAAAATATTTCTGGCCAGCGGTTGGTGCCCAGCATTCGAGAAAAATGGCAGACCACCACTAAGCCAGTGACAATGATAAAGAATATCCAGGTAGATTTGCTGATTTGTCTTTAGGTTTCTAGCTCTCTAAACTTTAGATGAAAAGGAGAGGTAAAAACCATTTTAGCATCTTGGGGAAACATGTAGGAAGAACACCGTTGTCAGATGACTGAGTCTGTGGTGATGCATGTTTTCAAATGATCATTTCTGCTTCAGCAACCCACATTTTGGCTGACAGATACATTAGAAAATTACAGTGGTAGTGAAAATAACAGTGATAATACCTAAAATACGGATAATTTGGACTAAAGAATCTCCTCTATGAAAAGGCTAGAGGTGATTCTTTATTCAAAACTACTCTCATTTTAGGTCAGAGGCTTTAAGCGCAAATAAAATAGCATTGTTACCATTAGCTGCTTTTAGGGTAAAAAGAGAGGGGAAAAATTTTGCCTCAAAACAAAGTGCCCCATTTTTCTGGATAAGAAAAAGAATTTAATGATTTTGACCAGCAGGCTGAAGTTGTCAGCTAATCCTTGTAGGGGAACCGTGATAGGAGCGTACTATTGAAGCCGCCCGTAGGTAAAGTGGCTTTTTAAAAGTATATAAGAGATGTCTAACCTTGTCTCATGGACCAAAACCTCTTGTTACACAAGCTCTCTGGACCTAAGACCCTTCGAGAACATGATTTGAGATTCTGGCCAATTTCCGTTTAGGAAGGGGCCAAGGGAACATTGTTAGTCTAAAGAGGGTAGAATCTTGTAATTGTGCATCTGAATCATTCCTAACTTTCTCCAGGAATTGCAGCCCAGCTCCTGGAAGAATAGTACTTAGCCAAGCTCCTAGAATGAAAGCATTTTATTTAGTAATAGTTCAAACAATGCCGTAAAAATGTCTCCCTGTGCATTTGAACTGGCCTGACGGCCCGGGGCAGCATTTTGCCTGTTTTCTTGGTTGGTCTATCTCTACAAACAAAAAGAAACTGTACAAAACATTCAGTACTATTTTTTTTTCCCAGCTAGTAATGGGACTTTCACTGCACAAAGGGGAGAGGAAAAAACACATTCTGATTTCGAAAGATGAACGGTTAAAAACACACACGCACGCACACACATTTTGGAATCTCGCAGACACTTGGCCTTTTGCTGAAGGCTTCGGAGTTAGCTCGACTGCTGGAGATGTACTATGCTACAAAATTTAAAATAACTAGCATTAGGGCATGGATTCTACTTTCCCTGTGACCCCCCTCCCTGCCTACTGGATATTATTTTCCAGAACTATTTCTCATAAAAAAAAATCATAAAGAAGAAATATTTTAATGGACTAAAGGGCTGCTACTTTCAGAGGGTTATTTATTGTGTGTAGAATTTGCACTGGAAAAAAAACACAACAACCCACATATATAGAAAGAACTGTAGATCTGCAGCCTTTGCAAATAGACCAGACAACTGAATTGTATTTTGGGGAGCATTATCAATTGAGCAAAAAGCAGTTTTCACTAGTGATACTACCATCTGTTTAGGGAAAACAAAGCTGATTGAATTGCTGTGTGTGTGTGTGTGTGTGTGTGTGTAGGCGAGGTGGTAGTGAGGGAGTTGAAGGTCAAAGGGTAAATTCCAATTGCTGTGACATATTTTTATGTGCTGAATCTTACCCAGCTTTTAGCCTCTGAAGGGGAAGAGGAGCTTGGAAAGGGAAAGTAACTTGAGTGGGCTGCTCAGCAAAATCCCCAAGAAAGGCTATTCAAAATTAGCCGTGATTGGGAAAGACCCCAACAAAAACCCACTATCGTAAAAACCACGTTCGTCTGTTTCTTTCACTGTGCCTGGCCTTGAGAGAACATTTCTCTCCTAACTAAATCCTGACAAAATTCGGGTCTAAACACATAGAGCTATTTTGCCTGGCAAGTATATCTCTGGGTTATTTGGAGTTTTTCCTTGGAGGGTAGAGACAGCTCTGGAAGTCGAAGAGGAGGTGGAGGGCGGGTGTGGGAGTTCAGAGCCGAAGCCGGACTAAGCCTGTTTCGACAGAGAGGGAAGGTGAAAGGAGCAAAGGGAAAACGAGCAGGAGGGGCACTGAAACTCACGCTTGCCTGGAAATGCTAACCCTTCTGCCTTACCCTCTCTCCCTTCCCCCATCCTAAAAGAAAGGTATCTTTTCCACCGTTTGAAAGGGGTGCTGCTTGAGAAAAAGATGGTGCGAAAATCTTGGAAGAAACATCAGGGGGGTCAGGGCCAACCGTCAAGGCGGAAGCAGCTGCCGCAGAAGAGGCTACGGCAGGAATCACTCCAGACCAGCAGCCATAGAAAGCAGGCAGGAGCGGTTTGACAGCATATGCAGCAACAGCTGTAAGTAGGCCGTTTCTCCGCCATTCCTTCCCATTAACAGGGTGCAGAATGGGGAGTAACTAATGCCTCTCTCTTCTGAGCAAGCAGATTCTTCTCATTCCTACACTCTGCCCTTCTCCGCATCAGCTGACGACAGGCTCTTTCCCTTACTAGTTTGCAAACAGGCATGGCTGCATTTCAGGACACACACACATGCACAAATCACCCTCTGAGGTCAGTGCTATCAATAATAACCGCTGCCGAGCCGTTGGCCCGGGTCATCGGAGCCACCCTGCCACCGTGGTCTCACCAAACTGAGAGGCGGTTCGGTGGCCGCGGAGGATGGGTATTTCCATCGCCGACGGACAAATCTGGCCATGACTCACGGTAGAGGTGACCAGCTGCAGCAGTCAGTTGAAGGAAGCCGAAAGAATTCAGCGATTTCAGTGTTATCGGAAATAGCATTATCACCCTTTTTGTTGTCAAAGGCGCATAAATTGTAGCTACGGATTGAACAAAGTTATAGGCCGTTGAAGGGCAGGGGAGAAAAGTGAAGAGATAATAGGCGCTGTCCATTTGAGCCTATTAGACTCATTGTTTCAAATCTATTCAGGCCGGGTTAGTGGCAAATATGTGGTTTACTGCCAATAATAAATTAAGAAGAGCAAAGATAAATACTGGGGATGGCTGGGGAGGGTGGCTGAACAGCTTCAGTTAAGACAGTTGCTATTTGCTTGCTGCTATTTGGGTTATGAAACCTGAACAAGGGAAAGATATGGGAGGCAACCACAATTTTCTATTATTTTAAATGTTCCTCTGGAATTCAAGGGTGAGTGTGCAAATTGTCTGTTTGAATCTCCCTCTTTATTTGATGGAGGAAAATATCTTTTAAGGCTGTGGGTGAAGGGGCAAACGTATTCATAATGTATTTGAATTGAATTTTCTTCTCGTCCTTGTCTGCTCCTGCTTTCTTCTGTTTTTCAGTGTTTCACCTTTTTTCTGTGTCCATTGTCCACCCTCTCCCCTTCCTTGAGAACTAGTGACAGTGTGTACTTTTCCCCCAGCACTTAGTACCAGGCTTTGCCCACAGCTCTTACTACTATTCGAATCGGAATGGAGTACGCCAGTTCTGCACCCCACTAGCATTCTCTGGGATGTCTTGTGGAAATAGCACAGGCATGTTTGGAGCCTTCCTCGGAATTCACACTAGAAACATGATGCGGGTTGGCACGGAGGGCCTTCCAATCCTCAGCCATATTGCCCCACTCTATTCCAACACCTCAGACAGTCAATATGGGTCATACAATCCCAAAGCAAAGAACACCCGGTGTGCAACAACACAACTTAATGGCGTTGAATGCATCCAACCTGAATGCCCCAAATCCCCCTAACATTATGATGGGATTCTGTAAAATGTTTTCGATCCACCCTTAAGTTTGCCCTGGGAAGACTCCACCCGTAAATACCTTTCTTTGTCAAATCTCCCTCCCAGGCACAATCAAAGGGAGCAAGAAACTTTTACATCTTTTCGGCTTCCTTTCTGCATCGAAGCAAGTCCTGTTTTAGAAAGGGAAACACAGCTGTTATCTCCTGGTACAATTTGAAAGCCTACCTGTGAGATCCATAAAATCAGTCACTCTCTCCCACTGAAACCATCTCCCAGGACTTCGTGCTTGGGACTTCCTCTCCAACCCATTCTGCCCCCAAATTTTCTTCTGTTTTCTGCCTCCAAATTCTTGTGACCTCTCTTCTCCTTCGGCTAAAACCAGTCCCTCCTCTCCTCTTATTCAATCTTATTTTAATCTACCACACGGAATGCTCAATAATGGCACCCAAGAATATCTGGACTTTGTGATGCATGTTATGCTGGGCGTGCATGATGTCATACTTGCCATTTTGCGGCAGTACGCCGATTTCAACCAACCTAGAGCACTTCTCCTGGACGTAACCCAGACTCCTCTCACAACTTGCTCCAGTCCCTTTGCGTTCACCCTCCAAGACATTGTGAAACAAGTGATGTACCATGAACCTCAGTGATAGGAGCTGAGACAGGGGGAAGCTACCACTGACTCCCAGTGGAGGCTTGGAGTTGAAAGCAGATAAAAAAACCAGACATAAGAACTGAAAATGGGCTGTCTAGCAGGAAACAGAGTGACTGACCAACCTATACATCATAGTCTCTTTGCCTCGGTTGTGACACAACCCACTCACATGTATAGGCATATATACGGGACATTATATACCAGTGTATAATGAAATGTTTGATGTTCGCGTTTACTTAATGCTGTGTATGCATGCGTAAACTTGGATTTACAGATGCTCATGTTCTTTTTTTGTTGTTGTTAATATTCAGGGGCTTAGTCTCCAACACCTATAAAACATCGTACATTCAAAGTTTCTGTGGAATAAATGAAAAAAATGAGTGAAGAATCTTAGAAAATTAGACTTGTTGAGTGTAACTACTCCCTGATCTGCCCTTAATATAGAAAATTCTCATGATACTACTTAATGTAAGAGGAAAGAAAGGTGTCATTATTCGTTGTGATGACAGTGGTTGTAGAACTTCAATGTTGTCCCCATTCTGAACTTTTTTTTCTCTCTGTATTTGGATTTTGTGGTTGATCATTTGAAAGTGTATAGTGGAATAATTTTTAGTTGGGAAGCAGCATGGTCTAGGGAAACTAGTCCGAGCCTGGGAGTCCGAGGACCTGGGTTCTAATCCCACCTCCGTCGCATACCGGCTGTGTGACCTTGGATGAGTCATTTGAATTTTCTGTGCCTTAGTTCCCTCATCTGCAAAATGGAGATTCAATACCTGTTCTCTCTCGTACTTAGGCTGTGAACTCCATGTGGGACCTGATTATCTTGTATCTACGCCAGCACCTAGTACAGTGCTTAGCACTTATTAAGTGCATAAGTATCCTTCTTCTTCTTCTTATTGCTTGGTCTTTTTAATAAAAATGATACATCCACAGAAAGACAGAATAGGAATACTTTCAGGCCAAGCAATTTCTCTTTAACATCTAATTGGCTACAAAAGATGGGAAGTATTTTGCATATTAAACAACAAAATTGAAGAAGATTGACAATTTCAGAATAGTCCAATAAAATCCTTTGTATGTATTTTTTGATTTGTCTGCTGTGTGACCTTGGGCAAGTTACGTAACTTCTCTGTGCTTCACTTACCTCGTCTGTAAAATGGATATTAAGACTATGAGCCCTTTATGGGACAGGGACTGTGTCCAACCTGTTTAACCTTATCTACCCCAAAACTTAGTAAAGTGCCCGGCATATAGTGAATACTTAATACACACCATTTTTTTTAAAATGTACATTTGATAATTTTAATTATTGAATCTTAGGGATTTATGAATACTTTTATTTCATAATGAAATATCCCAAAGAATTGGCTCAGCTTCCAAAGGAGGAATCATCATTTCTACTTAGCAAGGTGGGTATTTGTATACATTGTTTCCTTTTGTTATTTCAATTTTCTCAAACTGTGAATTATAGGATTTTTTCACCCTTCCAATTCATTCTGTAAATATATACCCATGAAAATATTCTATATCTGCCTTTGCATGAGAAGACTATGAACTCATCATTAGTCCTAGGTTCATTAAACTATATCGGTGGTGTTTCAACGATGGCCGTTATCCTAGAAGATCAGTGAGGTTAAATGGGAATGTGAGGAAGTTTCTGGCACTTGATAAAAACCAGGTATTGAAGAAAATTCTCCGTTTTCCACAACACCTACCAAAAAAACTTTATAAATGCGTAGTTTCAAGTATTTTGCATCACCTCAAAGATAAAATAAAATTACTTTACACTTCCTCACAGCCAAACAAAAGCTTGTTGGGGAAAGATTTTGAGGAAATAGATTCTTGGGGCTTTGTCCATATTCAAAGTGCCCTCTACTGCTCAGAAAGTGCAGGGACAGAAAGGGAACACCCTGACCATACCAAATCAAAATCTAGACAGAGAGAGACAAGGAAAAAAAACCAGATAGAAAATGGCATTTCCCACTCATACCCTAAGGCAGTTCAGTTTGAAATGTTCCATCAGGAAATGGTTTATGACAAAAAAAAGTTAAAAGGGACAATATTATTTTTTGTAAACAAACTGTTTTTCAGTGTATCCTTGAATTTTGCAGTTTCTTGGAGGTGTCATTTTTAAAACTGAAATTCTCTTCTGTTTTCCGTGTGTTTTCAACAGAGTGGTATGAACAATGGAAATTGTAAGTGGTAATTTTCTACACTGCATTATATACTATTTAACAGTTAACTTTTGGGTGATATAGTGTTACATCACATCAGTGAGGCCTCTATTATACTTGGCTAATACAGTATTTACAAATTTTCCAAATATTTCTAAACTAAGGCTTTTTTCTCAAGCACTTGATTTGCTACTGTAAACACTCCCTGGAGAAAACCAAAATATTTATTATAATGTGAAAATTATCTAAAGGCCTTTTGGCTCACATACATAGCTATAAATACCACAGTTAAATAGAGCAGCCAAATGGTAAATTCCCTACAATCCAGGAAAAAGGAAAGGTGGTTGTCTGGCTGGGGATTCAGTACCAAAATGGTATACAAATTGAACTTCTTACAAGGTAAGGCAACCCGAATTGTGTAAGGAGCACGTTCAGAAGCCGCCTGGCCTACTGGAAAGAATACAGAATTCTGATACTGAAGCCCTAATAATTAATAATGATTAATAATACTAGTATTTGTTAAGCCCTTACTATGTGCCAAGTGCTGCTATAAGTGCTGGGATGGATACAAGATAATCAGGTTGTCCACAGTTCCTGTCACACAATGGCGCTCAGGGTCTAAGTAGGAGCAGGATTTAATCGCCATTTTACAGATGGGATAACCGGGGCACAGAGAAGTAAGTGACTCAACCGAAGTCACACAGCAGACCAGTGGCAGGGCCAGGATTAGAACACAGTCCTCTGACTCCCAGGCCTATGCTCTTTCTGCTAGGGCATGCTGCTTCTCCAATCCTGACTTCACCACTTGCTGGCTGTGTGATCTTGAGCGAGTCACTTAACTTCTTTTTTCCTCAGTTTCCTCACCCTCAATGGGATTAAGTACTTATTCTCCCTCTCTTTCAGCCCATGAGAACTACGAGGGCCATGGCCTGATCGTCACGTATCTACTCCGGCACTTAGCACAGTCTTGGCACATAGTAAGTACTTAAGAAATCTGAGTATTATTTTATAGAGAAATGAGGGTCAAATTCCCATAATGGCAAACGACGAGTAGACTTCCTAGAGGTGGAAGACCACTGGAGAGCAGTCATGTCTGATGTGCCACTATAGATTCAAGTTAATACCTTGAATTGAAGGTTCCATTTCAGAGATGGACAGGTCGTTTCTTTTCAAATTCTTAGCAGGTTAAATTCTGCTTTATGAAAGTGTCTGCCAACTCTGCTGCACTGTAATCTCCAAAGCACTTAGTACAGTGTTCTGCAGATAGTAAGTGCTCAATAAATACCATTCATTAAGTGACTGATTGATCAAATTCACCTAGAAAGTGGTCCACCCTGGACCTACTCCATACTCTAGTTTCATCATCCCCCTGTCCCAGTTTCCTCCTCCCCAACTCTCCTCATGTCCCTCGCTGTTCTAGATCTGTGTATGTCACGCTGCTGCCATCCCAGCCCCTTCCACACTCCATTGTCCCTACCCCCGATGCCTAGGAATTTGTGGGGACCAGAGCGTCTATCCAGTTTCCTTCTCCACTGCTTCCTGCTCTCTCAGCCTCCACCCCAATTTTATAACTGTGGTACAGGTGGGAAGTAGTATGACATAGTGGATAGAGCACTATCAGAAGGTCGTGTGTTCTAATACTGGCTCTGCCACTTCTCTGCTGTGTGTCCTTGGGCTAGTCACAAGCTTCTCTGTGCTTCACTTATCTCATCTGTAAAATGGGAATTAAAAACTGGGAGCCCTATGTGGGACAGAGACAGACCTGATTTGCTACTATCCACCCCCAGTGCTTAGCACGGTGCCTGGACCGTAATCAGTGCTTAACAAATACCATAATTATTCATTATTCTGGTGGGGGTTTCCAAGGCGGTAAGTTTCAGCGCGGCATCAGGGTTCATCGTATTGGAGCTGTGGAGGAGAAATGGAATGGATTTGGAGTTGAGGGGGCAGGGTCAGCAGGGACAGGTTGAGAGGGGGTGGAGTGAGTTTGGTTGCAGCACAGCTGGGCACATCTGCATGGAGGCAGGACTAATTTACACTGTTTGACAAGAAAAGGATCCAAGACCTAACTCGGAGGTTACCAAGGGAATGAAAGTCAAACCTATGACACGTGTGTGGATGAAGCAAATGCAGTTTGTGGAGCTGGGATGATTCAGAAGAACCTGGATTCTAATCCTGACTCTTCCACTGCTCTGCTGTGTGACCTTGGACAAGTCACTTCACTTCTCTGGGCTTCAGTTACCTCATCTGGAAAATGGGGATTAAGCCCTGTGTTGGAAAGGGACTGTGTCCAACCCAATCACCTATTTTCTAGCCTAGCACTACAAGTGCTTAGCACATAGAAAGCGCTGAACAAACCACAATTATTATTATTATTATTTTTAGAAAAGAGGGCTCCAGCATCCCTGCATTACCGAGAATTTGGGGAAGAAGAACTTCATTCTCAAGAACTGTTTTTTCTGGGCAAGTTTCATCTTGGGGACTTTTCCTTCAGGGCAGAAGTTCAGGAAGAAAAATCTCTGAGGGCTTATTTTAAATTGAGGAAAAACACAGAAGTCCTGTTGCCCCCTCTTTTTCAGGCTCCTTCTCCTTCCTTCCATACCTTCTGTCCCTGATTTGCATTAGAAGAGTTGGAGAGGAAAGGGTCTGGCCCAGGGCCTTGTGGAGCCGGCCCCAAGTGACCTCTTTTTAGCATCTGTGCGGAGGCACAGATCATCAGGGGGAGGTGTGAATAAGCGATAAAGAGTCCCAACTTTCATGTCAAATGAGAATGTTGAAATCCTTCTCCTGTCACCTGGGAGTCCAGAAGCAGCTGCTAAGTGTCTGAGCTTCCTAAATCCTGCCCCTGTCTACTGCAAGAGCCACCCGCTTCCCTGAGTCGTTTGAGCCTAATTGACCTTGACCCCTCATCTATAGATATTCCTTTTGGCTTTTAGCAACATTTATGTCTCACTTGGATTGACCTTGAGATAATCCAGTTTCATCCATGTCCCAAGCAGCTGCTACTACGCCTTCTCATGCTCCCTTTCTCAAATCAAACAAGAATACTTACTGAGCACCTGTGTGTGAAGGACACCATTCTAAGAACTCAGTACAGTACAACAGAAGCCAAAGACAAGATCCCAGCCCTTTAGAAGCTTATATCTCCTCCTCATCCTCTTCCTCCTCCATCTCATCATTTTTCTTTCTCCTTTTCCTTCTCCTCGCCTGGTCTTTTAAGTACTGGCATGCAGATGGTACTGTGTTAAGACCTAAGAATGCTAATCCAGCGGTCATGATCTCTGAACTCTAGGATCTGCCACCTGAAACAGATGACATCAACATGGCCATACCTCACTACACAAATATATATGATATATACTATTAATAATATTAATGGTACTCGTTAAGCACTTACTATGTTTCAAGGACTACTTTAAGCAGTGGGGTTGATACAGGATAATTAGGTTGGACATAGTCCCTGTCCCACATGGGGCTTACAGTCTAAATGAGAAGGAATAGTATTAAATCCCTATTTTACAAATGAGGAAACTGAGGCACAGAGAAGTCAACTGACTCACCCAAAGTCACACAGCAGACCAATGGCAAAGCCAGGATTAGAACCCACGTCCATTGACTCGCAGGCCCGTTCTCTTTCCACTGGCCATGCTGCTTCCTATATACTTTTATGTTCCAGAATAAGCAACTGCTCGGAGAAAGGGAGGGATGTATGGACAGGAATGAAGTTTCTTATGCTAGGGAGGAGTGAGAGAGAAGAGGGGAAGATCATTCATCTTTCTCTTCTACTTAATCAAGACAGACTTCATGGAGGAGGTAGAACACCAGGCCTCTTTGACAGGCACTTGACAGGTAACAATGACCTTGGTAAGTACATGGCTGTATAATTTCTTACACGTTGTACAGCTGGGTTTAAAATATTGGTCCTAGAATGATACAAGTCTCGCTGAGTGAGCCTCAAGACGTAAGGGGTAAATGGGGTCTAAAGTCAGTCCTTTTCCTCTGATGAAAAGAATGGTACCTCACGACTTCCTAAACTATTATACAGCACCAAGTCTACATGTGAGCATTAATAATATTTACTTCCCTCACATAAGCTGTTGCCAAATCCTATTACTTCTTCTTTTACAATATCCCTAAAATCCAAGCTCCATATCTAGCTCAACCTCCTAAAATTTACAACTTGGACATCTCTAGCCTTTGGACATCTCTAGTCTACCATTTACCTTGTCAGGCTCTCCACCTTCCACCTCTCCCCTTTCAGTCAATTCAGGGCACCATGACTAGGATCTTCTTTCTTACTCACGTCGTCAGCCCCAGCCCTGCCCCTCATCTAATACCTCCACTGACTCCTTGCTGTTGTCTGGAGCACATTTCAACCTCTTGCCCTCACCTACCAGGCATGTCACGCCTACCTCAATCACCTTTCTCATCTCTACCCATTCTCCAACCCTCCCCCTTCTCTGGTCTAGAATGTCTTTCATCAGTCCACGTCTATCCCTCTTTCCACTCTCAATTTTCTTTAATGATTTTGTTAAATCCTTACTATGGGCCAGGCACTCAACTAAGCACTGGTGTAGATACAAGCAAAGCAAATTTGGACCCAGTCCAAGTCCAACGTGGGGCTCACGGTCCTAATCCCCATTTTGCAGATGAGGTAACTGAGGCACAGAGAAGTTAAGTGATTTGCCCAAGATCACACAGCAGACAAGTGGAAGAGCCGGCATTAGAACCCAAGTCCTTCTGACTCCCAGGTCAATGCTCTATCCACTAGACCACACTGCTTCTCGTCTACCCTGTTCTAATTGTCTAAAAAAGCTTCTGGGACTCAAACCAAAGAGACCACCTCTTCTTATTTAAGTTTCCAGTTAAGGCTATTCTTTACCAGAGGTTTCTTTTCCTTCAGTTCCCAGATGGCAGCCCTACCCACTAATAATACAGAATTCTGCCTCCCACTGCCCATTGTCTCTTTTACCTGAAGATGTTTCCTTTATGGGTCTTGCCCAGCTAATATAAATTTTCAACTCACTGAATCTTTGAACACAAATATTAGCATTAAATAAGCCCAGTTTCCAGTGGACTGCCCAGAGGACGGCGCTTTGCACTCAGTAAACACTCAATAAATAAGATGGAATTAAAGGACAAAGGAAGTTCCTCTCTGCCCCAACTATGGGGAGGTAAGTTTCCTTCCCTACGTCCCACTGTATAGAAAGGGGGCATGACCATTGGTGAGGCAAAACAGGCATGATTTTGCCCTTCTTTAGCTCTCATGCTGGGGTGTCGGGGATAGAGCATGGGTCTGGGAGTCAGAGGTCATGGGTTCTAATCCTGGCTCCACCACTTGTCTGCTGTGTGGCCGTGGGCAAGTCACTTCACTCCTCTATGCCTCAATTCCCTCACCTGCAAAATGGGGATTAAGACTGTGAGCCCCATGTGGGCCAGGGACCATGTCCAACCTGATTTCCTTGTATTCATCCCAGCGCTTAAAACAGTGCCTGGCACAGAGTAAGCATTTAAAAAGCACCACAGTTAAATGCAGGACCGGCTTCCAGAAACAACACTCCTACATGGGCAGGGATAGGCAGGGCCTGAGACTCCTGTGGGCCAGTGCACAGCATACGGTCCAAGTGTTGAAAAGAGAAATGGTGCTGTCCTCAAGGGGAGCAAGTCAATTCAATCAATTAATTGTATTTATTGAACGCTGTGTGCAGAACACTGTATTAAGCACTTGGGAGAGTACAATATAATGGAGTTGGTAAAAGTGTTCACTGCCCACAAGGAGCTTACAGTCTGGAGGGATGGTCAAGTGTACACATCTGTCCTTTGAGGGCTCATACTCCCAAGCCTCAGTTGAAGAGAAAGGCCATCTGGAAGTGGAGCCCTCCTCTGTACTAAAATTGCCCAAACCAAGCCTCCCTAGCTGAGAAAGGGGAGAATAGAGCTGATTAGATGCTCTAACTCGAATTATTCGTTTCCCGTGTGGAAATAAGTGAAATATGTTGCCACTTTTTTCCCTTCCACTCAGTGCTGTCCATTTCAAAGCCTGTGTCCGGTAACCCAGGAGACAACTATGGAATGGACCTGTTCTGACAGACTGAGTGTTGGAGGACACTTTCGGTAGAGACATATCAGGCGCACACAAAATAAAGAAATGCTGGGCCAGTAGAGAATTTTTAATTGCAGGCTGAAAAAAACTACTTCATCCAATAATAAAAGAGATAGTGGAGATGCGGGATAACCTGCCAGGTCATCTTGTCCATCACTCCACCAATTATCCCTTCTAATATTTTCTTCATTGTCCAGAGCAATTAAATTAATATTTTTATCATATTCCTCAATAATTCACCAGTGAAAATTTTTTATCCTGCTAGCATCCTCTCCTTCCCTAGCCAGTAGTTTCTGCAGCCTGCCAGGGGCTAGAGGAGCCTTCAAAAATGACTCTACCTAAAACACCTATGTTAAATGCAGCTACTCTATAGTAAAAGGGAGCAACAGCAGACACAAGATTAATTGTCAAAATAGAACAATCATGCAAGGGCCAGAAAGGTCACTGAAGGTGACCATGGACCCCAGGATCTAAGTCTGTACCCACCTGTGTATGCAAAGTGATCTGAACTGGTAGTAATAATAATCATAATTAATAATTATGGTACTTGTTAAGTGCTTTACTCTGTGCCAAACACTGTACTTAACACTAGGGTAGATGTAAGGTAATCAGGTAGGACACAGTCCCTGTCCCACATGGGGGTCACCACCTTAATCCCCATTTTATAGACGAAGTAACTGAGGCTCAGAGAAGTGACGTGACTTGCCCATGTTCACACAGCAGATTAGTGATGGAGCCGGGATTAGAACCCAGGTCCTTCTGACTCCCAGGCCCATGCTCTAACCCCTAGGCAGTTCTGCTTCTCTGCAGCATAGTATAAAAGAAAAGAATGGGTGGTGAATTTGAATTGTTTTATTTCACATGGTAAAGTTTCTATATAGAAGTGTGAACCATCATCTCCCTGTTCCCCTAAAAGTATTTGAATATACTTGAAAGAAAAAGGAGCAAGGGTCTCTATCTCAATATTGAGGAATTCTCTATTAGCTGAATAGTGCTAAGGTACCTTGAAGCCAGTTCAAGAGTAGTGACAGTGATCCTATTTAGCAAATTCCTCAAAGATTTAGGGAGTCTAGATTCCTGTCCTGAACCGTAATAGTAGTAGCACTGGAATTATTCAGCACTGCCTGCATGAAATGTACTGTAATAAATGCTTGGGAAAGTACAGCAGAAGCATGAGATTTGTTAAGCGCTTACTATGTGCAAAGCAGTGTTCTGAGCACTGGGGGGGATACAAGCTGATCAAGTTGTCCCATGTGGAGCTCACAGTCTTAATCCCCATTTTACAGATGAGGTAACTGAGGCACAAAGAAGTTACGTGGCTTGCCCCAAATCACACAGCTGACAAGTGGTGGAGCTGGGATTAGAACCCATGACTTCTGACTCCCAAGCCCATGCTCTTTCCACTGAGCTACGCTGCTTCTAATATATTGCCTGCCCAAAAGGAACTCACACTCTAATGGCAATTGATATGACATATTTATTCATTTTACTGATATCAATCAATGGTATGAATTGAATGCTAACTGTGTGCTAAGAACTGTATTTAGCACTTTGGAGAGAACATTACAACGGAGTTGGTAGACACATTCCCTCACCACAATATGTTTATGATTTCAGTGCTTTGCTTCTGGGCAGCATGATCTGCTGATCGAATTGGAGCTGAAGGAAACACCTCTCTAAAAAGATCATGAACACCTTGCCTTGATTGGAAACTCCCAGGCTTTGTCAGAGATCGGGGATGAAAAGCTAGGAGTCCAGTTCAAAAAATTGAGGGGACCAGGACTTCCATTGCCCCAGTAGAGTTGTAGTAGAGTCATATTTATTAAGCACTTTACTGTGTGCAAAGAGCACTATACTGAGCTCTGGAAAAGTACACAGATGGGAATTAGACATAGACCCCGTCCCTTGAGGGGCTCACAATCTAGGAAAATAGGTTGGGGAGAGGACGAGAGACAGACACAGAGAGAACAACGAAACAATAAAACATTAAAACAGCAAAAGAGACGGGACAAATACAAAACAAAATAAAAACTAAAGTCAGTAGGGAGTTGTGGCTAAAGGACCGGAATTGCAGGCTCTTCGTGATCCAGGATATACTCATACCCATCTACAGGAGTTGCTACCGTTGCTTGGTAAACTTTCGTTAAAATGGACCGAGGTGCCTGGTATAGATTGAGAGCAAAATCAGAGTGGCTTAGAAAAAAAAAAGGATTTGTAATTAAATTGGAAAACACACACATTCATAAATGTAAATTCATGTTTGTAGAGGGTGATCTAGAGAAGGGTCTTACGTGGAAGTGATTTGAGATACACTAAATCCTAAATCTAATTTTGATGGGGGTTTTTTGCTAGTCAGAAGAAACAAAGGAGCAGAGTGAGTGGTAGTCAAATTAGAGACCAGTGTGAAGAAACGAGATCATTTATTTGGTAGGGAATCAGGATAACATACACTAGGATTGTTGTCGAGCGAGGTCTCATTCAATTTGGGGAAATTCTAAAGGAGCAAATAAGGGGAAATGCTCAACTGGCAAGAATGGCCAAGGACAGCATTAAAGTAATAGGTGACCTATGTAGCAGCCTGCAAACAAGCTGCAAGAGAAATATTGCTGGCAGAATGAGAAGGTAGCAAGATGCTGTCTGCTGAAAAATTGCCCCGTCAGTCAACTTAATTGTTTCTGAAAAGTTCTTTCAGTGCTTCATGGTGGGAGACTAGATACTGTGCAGTGGATGGAGAATCAGGCTTCTTGAGGTCTCTTTCCTATACCTGGCATGGCAAATATAGAAGCCAAGTTAGAGGAATTTTAAGTGGTTGTGTGGCAAAGCAGACACTTCTCTACATACAGATAGATCTACCTGTCTACTGATTCTTTGGGATGCCACAATGATGCTACTGGTAGGTGAGATTCAGTTTTAGTAAATCAGGCTGAAAGACTAGCATATGACTCGTAATTCCTTCCACCTTGTGTCTATGCAGTGCTGTCTTGGTTCTGGTGTCTGCTTTCAATCTTGCAACTTTCTCCTGCAAAAGAGAGACCCCATTTCAAACTACCTCACTCCAGGGCTGATCCACCTGCTGCTTTCAACTTCTGGCTGCTGCTTTCAACTCCTAGTTGCTGCTTTCAACTCCTAGCTGTTATAACCATGCCACCATTTCTGAGGTTTAGCCTTAGTGGAACTTGGAAACATTTCTTCTGCCTCCCTTGTTTATGATGGACCCATTTCAGCTCATAGAACCCCAGTTGTTTGCGTCACCTGTTGTCATTAATCTCTTCCCCTTTGGTTTGAGTTTGCATAGCCTAGGATCTCTTCAGGCTTGGCATCCTGCCATTTGTTCTCATTTGTTGACCTGTTTGGGAATACCTATCACAGGTTTTGAGAAGTAGTCCTTTTGCAGACTCATGAGGCATTGATATGTGCTGATCGTGCACTCTCTCTTTTGCTGAGGGAGCCCCTCGCTTTTGGAGTGACTAATTAGACCGGTCCTAGTGTCTTCTATTACCAATGTTCTCAACCTTAATGACTGACTGATAAAACATTTCAGAGACACCCATTTTCAAGTTTCTTGACAACACTATTGTAGGTTCATTCTTCATTCTCTAGGGGTTTGTTAAGTTGCCTGGAGTATTTGGTTACCATTTTGTAAGAGATTATTTCAAAGAAGTTTATACTAAACAAAGCATAATTTAGCCCAGCTCCTAGCCCATATACAGTGGTAATAACAGCATTCACTTCAGGTCTCACTGTTGGGCAATAATCTAATTAATGAGACCATTTTTCAGCTACTGAGTCCATTTAAGATGTCTCTCAATATTTGCTAAGTGAAATATTTTGTAGTGACTAAAACCTGGAGCAAATTACTTTTACCAAACAGGAGTAGATTATTGCCACTTCATTTCCCAGCCCTTGTTTACAGTACTGTTGTTTTCATGGGTCTTGCAATCTGCATGACATCAACTTGTCAGATATTGGCATAATGCTTCAAATTAATCTAGACCTTTATAGACTATTTCTTTCTTTTCTCTACTGTCAATCCCAATACAGTCATATACACTAGCAAAGACAGCAGTGTCCATGGTACTTCTGCTTTAAAAAAAACCCCAAAACCAGAGGGTCATCAGACTTTTACCAATAACTTCAAATTTTCATTTTCAGTGTACCAATTTCTCCAGGAAAAGGAAAAACCAATCCTTCTGTGAGCTGTGTTCATCAACAAGTTTTGTTTTGCTCAGTTCAGTGATGTCAGGCTAACTCATGGGTGCTACTGCCTGCAATTTTATCTGAGTATGAGTGTGGATGAAAAGACCAATGAACAATTGATAGTTCCTTTCATACTATAAAAATGGGACATTTGCCTTTTATTGTTTAGTTCCCTGTGCAGTTTCTGGTGCTATTTTCAACCTTTCCTTTTGCTTGCATGATCTTCCCAAAACATCAGCCTTAAATAGCACTGCCCCGTTCTTGATTGCCACACACCAGGGTGACCTGCTTTCCATCACTCGCTCTCAGCAGGTCATTTTTTGTTGTATCATTTGAAGTTGGGAGCCACTGCATCATTTTGCAGCTTTCTTATTTTGCCCTTGCTGAGGTATCCCCATTTCAGCTCATTATATAACACTAGACTGTAAGCCCGTAGAGGGCAAGAATGCCTGTTACCTGTATGTGTACTCTCCCAAGCACTTAATACAGTGCTCTTTATGTGGTAAGCACAAATTCAGACCTACTCTAAAGCTCGGCTTTACCCCACTGATAATGGTAAATGGATCAAAGAGGCCACCTTCAGTGCTGACAAGCCAACAAGGAATAAAAAATCTTGATAAGCTGCCAAAGCTCTAAGTAATTCCCTGATCAACTGATGGTGTCAAATGCTTCTGGATGTTCTCTGAAAGCTCCCTACTCCCACAGTGTGGCAAATACTGAGCAACCTTAGTAATCTTGCCACCAGACTCAGTTACTATTTTTCATGTCATGATTGTGATGGCTGACTCAATAACTTAAACTACTACAATGTCTCTACCTGTTGAAGGGTTCGCTACACTTTGTAAAGTCCATGTGTTCAATAAGCTGAAGGTGTGTTGGAGAGACTACTGAAGTGTTGTTGCTTTATCTTCAGAATTTCCTGTGTATATGGAGAGTGGAATCATATTCACTCAGCAGTCCTCTGATATGGTTTATGGGCCCTAACAGCTTCTTGAGTTGCACAAAGAGATGCATAATTGTAACATGGCCTCATGGAAGAAGCGTGGGCTTGGGAGTCAGACAACTTGGGTCTGAACCCCAGCTTTGCCACAGGCCTGCTGTGTGGCCTTGGGTATGACTAAACTTATCTGGTCTTCAGCTTCCTCCTCTGTAAAATGGGGATTAACTACCTCTCTTCCTCCCCCTTAGATAGTGAGCCTTATGTGGGACAGGGACTATGTCCAACCTGATTATTTGTATCTACCCCAGTGCAAAATTCAGTGCTTAGCACAGAGAAAGCCCTTAACAGATATCGCAATTATTATTGTGGTTATTATTGTAAGTCTGGTGAGGAGCTCCATGGCTTTGGCTGTCCTCAGTTTTGGCATCCAACCACTTGTCCCGATTGACAACTCTTGTCATGGTCACGGGGGGCCACAAGGCTAGTTTTACTGCAAGTAGTCCTACGGTCTCTAAATCACTGCACCAGTCTTGACGGTATTGACTGGCTGCCTGCGCCATATTACTTCATTGATTTTGGCAAGTTTATTTCATCTGAATTTATCGGCAGCACTTGCCTGGATATTAGTACATGTAGTTCTGGAGAAGAAGAGTCTTAACTAAATGAGATATCATTCATCCCCACTCTGGGCTCAATGCGATGTATTTCTTCCGAACTGGATGTTTACGGAGGGTGAGTAGCAGCGAGACACCTTGAAGTGAGAGAGGGACGGTGAGAATGAGAAGAGGAAGGGCTTCAAGAACACCCTGATGCATAGTGTGGCATGGGTGGGGGATGCTGGGAGAACAGCTGCTGATGAGAGAGACCGAGCTGATGTACAGCAGACACAGAATGGGGTCATTCGGAACAGAGCACGGAGCGTCCGCGAGAGTAGAGACAGAGCCACTACGAATTGATTTAAGAAATCCCTTTGAGCTACCATTCACTGTAGTACACAGCCTTGTGTGGAGACATGTCTGGATGAGGGGTGGAGGCCAGCCCAGCAGCCCCCCACCAGCAATTATCCTTGTTACCCATCTACTGTCACCGTGCCCTTATTCCAGTGGGATTCTTGCACATCTGTTGAAGACCCAGTGGAATCAGCCTTCCTGGCAGCTGTGGAAGCGGCTGGCCCGAGGTGAGTGATTCTCTCCTGGACCCTGTGTTTCCCCAACCCGAGGGAAGAATGTAGGTGGAGTTGAAAGGAAGGTTTCACCCATTCCACACTCACGAAGGTACAGGGCTCATGCCCTCCACCAACACAGGGGAGAGAACTTGATCACACACTGGGATTCCCTGTCGCCTCTCCACTCTGAACGCACGTAGCTGCTGTTAACACCAGGGTAGCCTTGCTCATGGATGGATTTGCAGTGAGAGAGAGTTAGTCCCCTGATCCTCATATATTTTAGTGTACATTGTTCATGTATATGCACACCTGTGAAGAGGAAAAGTTGGGTCCACGGTATCCCACAAAATATAAAAGCAAACAGGTCTATCCAGAGATGGCTTAGTATATTAAAAGACTCCTATAATTGAAACAGCCCAGAAAATGATGTAAATCATTTTACTGAGTCAGATTAAAGGTGCTATTACTCATGGTTAGGTAATATTATCTATAATTTCTGTGTTAAACTTGACATTATAAATCCTTTAATCTGAGTATTTAAAAGCTGTTCTAGAGCTCATTTTTCAAACAGATTCTGGTTAACACATTTAATGCTAATGAACCACTCGCATGTTCTCTCAGATAAACGCTGTTGACCAACATTATTATTTCCTCCTCATATAATTTTTTTTTGCTTTTTAATTTAATTGCTCCAATAAAAAATACGCCAATAATGCATTTTTAATTACACTTCCCAGGTGACCTATGTAAAGAGAGGTTTGATAATGAAGCCACAATAATTAGCCTGTCATAGTCCAGTTTAGGGCTATTGTCTAGTTGTCCTTTCCGTGGCTTGTCTTGGCATGACTAGAATTCTAAAAACCTTGCGTATTATCTCCCATAACACTTAGGAAGGTATTAAAAATGTGGGCAATACTGGCAGAAGCGGGCTTTCTAATTATTGTCAGCTATTTCTAGTGTGACGTGGTAAATTCCCTTGAGGAAAGAAACAACAGCCCACTCCAGGGTTTGTAATAGGCCCTAGAGCCTAAGTATTTGTAGACAGAGCTGTTTCCCTCAGGATAGATAATTGGTTTACATAGCAGCTCAACATCTGAACTAAATCCATTTTTTTCCTATTGTGATTTCCCTGTTTACCCTAATATACATAAACTATTTTGTTATATTAAATACTGTGTGACTCATTCTTTAATAGCAGAGTAATTTACATAATCTGCCTCACCTGGAATACTAATGATTTATCTCTGAACATTTTCATGCATGAAATATTAAATATTTGGTTTGTTAAACACACACATGCTTAGTCGATACTGTAAATAATGTTGTTTTCTGGCAACTTATTAAATAAAATTGCACTTCGGTTTAGTTTTCTGCAGAGGAAATATTTTTCTTCAACTGAGAAGGGCATTCATTTTCTCCATATTTGATGAATGATGGTCTTTATCTATGAGCTACCATCAATAACATAGGGCCATGTTGCTTAAAGATGCCTCATAATATCCTTTACCGCTTTTGTTTGAAACCATTCTAACAGATGTTGTTCAGAGTAAGTGGTCCATGAGTGAGGTCATTTCAAGGTTCCAGTCACTTCTGATTTTAGATTTTGATTTACTTCAATCAGAACATTCACACCCCTCTTGTTAATGACTGTAAAGTCTTAAGAACATGGCATTATTACTTGATTCTGCAACTTTGCATTTTCTAGTAAACTACATTCATTCACTCTTTCAATTGTATTCATTGAGTGCTTACTGTGTGCAGAGCACTGTCCTAAGCACTTGGAAAGTACAATAACGAGAGACGATCCCTGCCCACACTAATCTCGGAGCTCAAAGCACCACTAACACTAGGTGGATGACAAGAGAAGCAGTGTGGCCAAGTGGAAAGAGCATGACCCCAGGAGTTAGTACAGTGCCGGGCACATAATAAGCACTTAAAAAATACCATCATTATTATTGTTAATAGTGATAGCCTTAAGTTCACAGATAGGCACTCCTCCCTCTTCTCTCCTCCCTTCCACTAACACCAACTGTGTAATAAAGGGTTAGTCAACTACAGCTCAATACTAGCTGATTTTAGGCAGAGAAGGCCTAACATTTACTACCTAAAAGTAACGATAAACAGCTTTTCTTGGTAGCCATTGCAGCTTTTCTTGGTAGCCATTGCAGCTTTTCTTGGTAGCCATTGTCCAGTTCCACTGAAAACAGCATAAATCTTTCCCTAGGTCAGGACTAGCATCATGGAAAGTAGAGCATTTTTGAAAGCAGGTTCTGAAAACTCAGCATTTATAGTCCTAGCCCATCATTACTGAGTATGTGCTGGATTGACAATCTGTAGAATAATAGGGTAAGAAACATACATGTGAATAGGTAAATAAAATAAATAGTGAGTGACAACTGAGAGGTTCCTGATATTTGAAAATATCCCAGTTACTAAGATTTATAGCATAAATATAAATAATTGTGGAACATGTGCATTGCTTGTCAATAAGGTCTTTATCAGAATTAATTTAAAGTGTAACAGATGGTAAACATCAATGGTAATACTAAACCAAGACAGTGGGCTATACTTAATACAATGAGATGCAAACAAGAGTTATAATAGATTTTCATAGCAAAAATATATTTTTTCCCCTTAGAACTGGAAAGATGAAAAAAAATCAGTCATGTGAGTGGTCAAATATCACCTTTTGGCATTCTAACAAACTGTTGCTTAGATAGAAATATCAAGCTATTACTAATGGCTATTAATGTGTACATGCTTCATGTAATTTTATAGTATCTTATTTTAATATCTGTAATTTTAATGAATTGCAATTTAGGAAAGAAACAATTTTCATTTACTTTATAGAACATAATTATGGATCAAATTAACCCCACACTAGTCTTAATTACATTTAGTTTCATTTGGCTGATCAAGCAATTAACATGCCACTGTATTTTGGAAGTAAAAACCAAGTTGTTATGGTCTTTCTTCCAAAAAACATGTACTTGTTCATCTCAAGTGTAGCCACTGTGTAAAATTGTTTCTTGGAATTTTTTTTCCCTCCATTTACTGTATATTCAGTATGTTGCAGTACAAGAATAAGTATAATGAGTTGCTGCTGCACCTGGGGTCCTGTTAGATTCTGCTGCTTAATAAAGCCTCCTCCTTGCCACCTTTCCTCTGCTCAACTCAGATTTCCATGCATTTCTTTTTTAATTGGGAACTAATTTTAGTTTTGCCATTACTTGAGATTAAAAGAGCCCACACAACACATATAATTCTTCCGGCTTCTATACTGTCATTCGCCATTTAAGAAAGGAATGTTAAGAAAAGCTATCATTTCCTTACATTAGTCAGGTTGTAGATGCAGGAAGATTACTTTTTAAGACCAATAAAAAGCATAGTGTTTAATAATAATTGCATTCAGGACCGTATGCATGTGAGTTCAAGTAATCCTTTTCAAGTAATTGAAAATGAAAATGGGTCTTAGCAGTGTGTGCATTGTGAATAATCCTAATTAGGATAATGTGAGGTTATTTTCACTTAGTTCACTGGCAGGGTGCTGGCTCAGAAAAACAGGCTAGGTGAAGTGTGGTCTTTGTAGAACTGTCTGGCTAATCTTGAGAAATCACAAAAATCCCAATCTTGAAAAATCCTTAAGGAACTTAGATTTTTATGGTGGTCTTCACTGGATGAAAATGGGTTTCACAATGCAAATGTGACACCACATCACCAAATCGGAATCTCCAGTCACTGACAATGCTGCTCTAAGGTACATGTCTTTGCATTGGGACCACAACCCCATTATGATATTTACCTTCTGAGCCTCTTGGTCTGAACTTTATAGCTTTGGTGTCTTTCCCTTGATCTGATTTTCAAGTCGTGGATAAGGCTTTGTTTTCCAATTCCGTAATATGTAGGTTTCTTTACTTGCAATTTTGAGAAAACTGTAGCTTTCCAATTTTTTCAAGTGACACTTCGTACTGTGTTTGGATGTGTCAGGTTGCATCAGTCATGTCTGATTACATTACATCATGTCAAAAAGCAATGAGAAATAAGGTATTTTTCCATTTTTCACTGAAAGGCGAACAGCAGGAAGTCCCAGTCCAACAGATCCCCTGTGAATAGTTCCACTCTAACAGGAAAGCATGTAAACAAAATATGATAAATGGATTACTGAACATTTGAAAAAGTAAATGATTCCCAGATTAGACACAAAACCTGGAAATGACTGCTAATCAGGTTTTATTTACGTTATGAAGAAATTATATCCATTAGTGGATGCATTCTCCCACATCAGACTCATAATCTGAACATCTGAACTAAGCACTGATTCCAGAAAATTTGAGGTGATGGCAAGTAGTTCCTGGTTTTTTCCCCCACTGTTAGACAGACCATCTGGAGGAGGTCTATTTTACTTTATATTTAAAATACCTTCTTTATTCCTGACTCAGATTTCAAGGAGAGATACTCAAGATAAATGACTTTTCATTCAGTTTGTGAACTGAAATAATGTTTCACGGAGGTACCTTCTCAAAATGAAGAATCTTCTGACAAACAACAAAATTGAGATGGTCAATCAATCAGTGGTATTTGAGCTTTTACTGTGTACTGAGCATCTGGGAAAATACAATACAATAGAGTTGGTAGATGTGATCCCGGCCCACTAGTATCTCACAGTCAGCAAGGGAGACAGGCGATGAAATAAATTACAGAAAGGGAAAATAATAGAGTATGAGATGTACAAAAGTGTTGGGGGGGTGCTGGGGTGAGGATCAGAGTACTTAACGGGGATACAGTCAAGTGCATAGGTGGTGCAGAGGAGCTGAGGGTTTAGTCAGGGAAAATCTCTTGGAGAAGATGTAATTTTAGGAGGGTTTAGAAGGTGGGGAAAATGATGAACAGTTGATATGAAAGGGGAGAAAGTTCTAAACCAAAGGGAGGGAGTGTATGGGTTGGGTTGTAGTAGGAGGTCAGTTAAGTAAAGTAGGAGAAAGAGAGTTGATTGAGTGCTTTAAAGACAATGGCAAGGAGTTCCTGTTTGATGCAAAGGTGGTCGATCAACTGTTGGAGGTTTTTGAGGAGTGGGGAAATATAGATTGAACATTCACTCAGTAATATGATCTGGGCAGCAATGAAGGAGGACTGGGGAGGGGAGAGACAGGAGGCAGGGAGGTCAGTGATGCAGAAATCTAGGTGGAATAGTGAATGGTGTATGTGTTGGCGGAGTGTCTATGACCTAAGGAACTGCACAAAGATCTGCCGCGTATGGATAGCTCCGTTATGGATTATCAGCAGCAGATATGGAAGCACATACTGCTCTCAAACGTTGTCTTCCCTAGCTAGCAAGCGAACATAGGTTTAAGAAATGAAATCATCCCTATCTGTGGATTTTACCCACCAATGAAATCCATTCAAAGCAAGCTTTTTTCTAAGTGTCACTAAATTTAGCTCTCTTCAAATCTCTTCAAAAGGAGTTTGTGCTCATAAACAGATGAGGCATGTTGCCCTTAGTGTGATAGCATTTGGCCAGAATTGTCTAAGCACGGGTTCGAGTGAACCATAAGCTAAAGCACAAAAGTCACTTACTCTTACTTGAGGAATAAAGGCTTTGGACTTATGTCACCATCATATGACTCCCTATTCAACTAATGAACCACTAGCTGGTGACTTGGGCACTGAACTTGTTTCTATTTAATAAGTTTAAGCTTTCCCCATTCTCAGAGTTCTCCTAAAATTCTACCCCTCCAGGATGCCTTCCCAGATTAATTCCAACCCAACTGCCACCCTTAGCATTTAGGTATTTTACTCCATTCCTCAGCATGGAGGTGAATATGTATATTTTATTTCAATACCAAATTATTAAGCTATTGCATCCTTACTGTTACATCCTTATTCTCACTCTTATCTCCACTACAATTTTTGTGTCTTTCTTCAACTGACCTGGACTGTGATTTTGGGCAAGTCACTTTGTCAGCGCTTCAGTTTCCTCTCCTATATAATGAGGGTAAAATACCCTCTCTCTTAGATTATGAGCCTCTTGTGGGTCAGAAATGATTTCTTCTGATTATCAAAGTTTACAATAACTTCAAAAGACAGCAACAACAACTATAGTACTTTGATTTTGATTTACCAGTTGAGCATCCAAATGATGTCATGGAGACTGGAGAAACTGAAGCTTCTTGTTGTGGTTAGGGATGGTGTATACCAACTGTATTGTATTTTCACAAGAGCTGAGAACGGTGCTATCTGCTCACATTACCATTAATCAACACCATATCATTGATTGAAATATAAAATTATGTAGCAGGAGAGAGGCGAGTCCTAAAGAGGTAGGTGTGGGAGTCACTCACCTAGAGGATAGTTGAATCTATAAAAGGGGATAAGCTCCCAAGAGAGTGTAGGGAGAGGTGGGTAGAGAGTGTGTAGAGAGAGGTAGATAGCTCCCAGAAGAGAGCTTTACCCTCAGAGAGATGAGATATGGAAGAGGGACCACTGAATTAAGGGACCATTGAATTATTTGAGAAGAAATGCTCAGAGAGGTAGAACAATCAGAAGAACCACTTTTCTAAGAGGAGGAAGTAGTCAGTGCTGTAAAAGTTTCGTAGGGGTAAAGGATGATAAGGACAGAGAAGAGGTCATCGGTGATCTTGGATCGTGGATTCTCAGTAAATACCAGATTAATAAGAGTCAAGGTAGATGGCAAGTGAAGGCAGCAGGTATATACACTACTTTTTCAAAGAGCTGTGGCAGGAATGGGAATAGGGAAGCTTTTTTTAGCATAGGGACCAGAGCATCAAAAAGTGAGAGGTTGAGAACACAATGAAGGAAGAAGATAGGTTTTGGTGTTTTGATTGTTTTTTTTTTCCCCAAAGGTGAGAGAAGTTGGGGTTTGAGGTACAGGATTTTAAGGGGTAGATTTTGAAAACAGGCAGGAGAACTCCTCTTGAGAGACAGCTGGAAGGGAAGAGAAAGAGAGGATCCTTTATTGAGCACAATCTAATGAGATCGGATATAATCATCTGGGTCCTAGAAGATAGTCTAACAGCTTCAAAGCAACTGTCATTGCAGTACATCTTTGCCAGGTAGGACACCGGCAGCAGGACACTCAGGCAGCAGGCATATGTTAAGCTGAAGTGGGAAAATCATAAGCAAAGAGCAGGAGAGATGTTTTAACTCCACAGCCTAAGGAATGTTTGAAACATTCGCAGACCCAACCCTGCATGTGGCAACCGCAAATGAGGTGGCTTGCTTACAGCTCAGGAGGTGAAAAGATCAAGGTCATGGTAACAAGAGGTAGAAGTGAAAACAGCACCAGAAAGGACAAATAGCACGGGAAAAGATAATCATTACCTGGGCCCATTTCAAAGGTACCTACCTGTCCACGGGTTGTTACAGCGCCAATCAATCAATGGTATTTTCTGAGTGCTTGCTATGGGTAATTCACTGCACCAACCTCTTGGAAAAGTACAATTCAGAGTTGTAGACCCGTTCACTGTCCACAAGGAGCTTAGTGTCATAAAATATTTTCTGTTTATCTTGTAGACCCCACTGTTTAGCATGTAAGAAGTGCTGAATATCACAATGGTAATAATGTGGGTATTTGTTAATAATGTTGGTGTTTGTTAAGCACTTACTATGTGCCAAGTACTGTTCTAAGCGCTGGGGTAGACACAAGGGAATCAGGTTGTCCCACGTGGGGCTCACGGTCTTAATCCCCATTTTACAGATGAGGTAACTGAGGCACCGAGAAGTTAAGTGACTTGCCCAAAGTCACACAGCTGACAAGTGGCCGAGCCAGGATTCGAACCCATGACCTCTGACTCCAAAGCCCATGCTCTTTCCAATGAGCCACGCTGCTTCTAAATGGTTATTATGACTACGTCATTGCTGATGGTATCATTTTTTAAAACAGTATTTGTAAAGCCCTTACTATGTCCCAGGCACAGTTCTAAGCACTGAGATAGATATAAGGTTACCAGGTTGGTTGCAGTCCATGCTCCACGTGGGGCTCAAGGTCTTAATCCCCATTTTACAGAATGACATGCCCGAGATCAAACAGCAGACAAGTGGAAGACTGGGGACTAGAATCCAGATCCTTTTGATTCCCAAGCCCATGCTCCACCCACTAAGCAACACCCCTTCACCTTGGAATTTACAGAACAGTTGCTTTTAAGGAAATCTGTCAATCAGGCTGCCACTCTCACTCAGAAAAGCATGGCTTAGTGGTTAGAGCACAGGCCTGGGAGTCAGAAGGATATGAGATCTAAACCTGGTTCCATCACATATCTACCATGTGACCTTGGGTAAGTCATATAACTTCTCTGTGCCTCAGTTACTTCATCTGTAAAATGGGGATTAAGACTGTGAACCCATGTGGGACATGAACGGTGTCCAACCTAATTAGCTTGTATCTACCCTTGCGTTTAGTACAGAATCTGGAACATAGTAAATACTTAACAAACCATAAAAAAGTGTGTTTAGGAGGTAAATGGCAGAAAGTGATACTGGAGGTTTTAACTTGTTTAATATTACTTATTAGGATTGGAATAGATTTGCCACAAGAGGGTAGTACTTTTGATCAATGTTTTATTAGTTTTCAGTAACTTTACAGAACCAGAAAATGGTTACAATTCCTGAAGAATTTATAGAGCATACAATTCAGCTACCTCTGACCGGTCGATATAAAACTCTTAAATACTAGATGGGGTTATTCTCAAGTCAAAAATCATTAGGTTTTCAGAGATAGGGTGACAGAAAAATACTAATAATATCAAGCAATATTTCATAATATTTGTGTTTCTCATTGTGACCGTCAAATTGGTGTAGCTTAAAGTATCAGAGTTTGCACTAACGAGATATCTTTGGGAAGTCCTGAAGAGAGAGTGAATAGACTTTAAGGCAAGTCTCTCACCACAAATATAAGTGGAGAATGGAGGCAATTTAGCCATATAATTTATCCTGCTCTACCCCTAAAGTCCACTTTTCCAGAAGTACCCAGTTTGTGTGAGTGCTTACTGTGTGCAGAATGCTCAGAGTATATAGCTCCTGAATCCCTTACTGTAAGGACATACATACCACAAGTATCCACAGGTCATTCTGGAGATAAAGAAATAGTTTTAGGGTTCTAGGGAAATGGGGAATAACTGATTGACATTCACAAACTTGTAGAGACATCTATGTAATCACAGAATAATCTGCCACATTGCACCCTGCTGATCCGCAGCACTGTAGTTTGAAAATGCTTTGGGGTTGTCTCTTGATTTTTCTCTTTTGATGTACTTCGAAAACATCAAAACTGGGTTGTACTGTTAATTAGGTTATTAATTATAATCCAACTTCATCCAAATCTTGTACACTGTAAAATCAGCAGTTCAAAAGATATGCCAAGTGAAGGTTGCTATTACCATTAGCTTACTAACATGACATGGAAGGTTGTTTTGGGGTTTGTTTTGGTTTTTTGTTTTTTTTTTTACCTAGGGCTCCACTTTAGTACTCTTAGCCAGGTACATAGTAGCAACACTGCTATCTCTGTAAATTTTCTAAATTTCCCTGTCCTATTTAGTTTGCCTTATACTAGGAAGCTCAAAAAGGGTGATGCTTCAACAAAACTGAAATTTAGAAGTCATCATAGCTATATTAATTATTAATCGTTGTGATATTTAAGCACTTACTATGTGCCAAGCACTGTTCTATGTGCTGGGGTAGATACAAGGTAACCAGGTTGTCCCACGTGGGGCTCACAGTCTTAATCCCCATTTTACAGATGAGGAAACTGAGGCAGAGAGAAGTTAGGTGGCTTGCCTAAGGTCACACAGCAGACAAATGGCAGAGCTGGGATTAGAACCCATGTCCTCTGACTCCCAAGCCCGTGCTCTTGCCACTAAGCCACGCTGCTTCTCCAAGAAGATATGAAGCTATATCTTCATAGTTACAAGATTTGGGGAATTACATGGTAACATCTAAATTCATGTTTCTAAGGAGAAGATATTCTCCATTCTTATTAGCATATATTGGAAACTTTTGAAACAGGGGCCATGTGGGCATAAATTTCAGAATTTATGATACCTACCAGGAAGGACTCACTTATATGTGTTGAGAATCCTAGCTGCATTAGGAGTTTATGGTTAATCTATAATTCTGGCAGTTCTAGTTTGTCCAGGTATTAAATTAATTGAAAGGCATCCAATATACTTGTTTGCCAAATTGAATGAAAATGGACCAGATGGTTGGTTTGAATACATATAGCAACAGGCAGTGGCCGTGACTTTCAAGCAGCCAGTAAACAATTTCATGGGAAAATCCTGGCCGTTCAAGCATTTGGGGGGGGGGGGGTATAATTGTGTGTGTGTATACGTGTGTGTACTATACATATACACAATATGCATTCAAATTGTGTGTGAGAAAGTAATTTCATAGAGTACCCAGAATGGTAGACTTAAGATAAAAACAAAGTATAGAACAAGTCCTTGACTCTACTCTTCTATGTGTCTACATACATTTCCTTTGTTCCTGAAGACAATTCTATTAAGACTGAACTTTAGCAAGATTAGCAGAAAAAATAGAAAAGATTGATTCTTGATCAACTGCCTTTTAAACCATGCACGTGTTAAAATTTGTTGTAGCTTGCTTTTGCTTCTAGCTGCATTGCCACTATTCATTATTTGCTGCCCCTGATTTTGCTTTAGATTCTTATCCTCAGTATTTGGGTTTTCCGAAAACATCTGGGAGAGCCACCTTTCTTTTGATGGTTGTATGCTAGACTGGCCTGTCTATCATTTTACTTTACCGTGTCTCTAAAACATTATGGCTTGAGCTACACTTTATATTACTCATCTTACAGCACTGTCTCTGACTGTCATCTATTTTCTTCATGTGACCCTCACAGATGAAGCAGCCTTACAATGAGAATTACTCTGAGGCTGGTGAATGGAGTAAATTCAATTAAAGGTATTTATTGAGCACTTATGTGTGCAAGAGTTCCAGGACCAGTGTCCTAGCCAAAGGGATATTCTTGGAAGTCC
The DNA here is from genome assembly GCF_004115215.2 of Ornithorhynchus anatinus. Taxonomy (NCBI): domain Eukaryota; kingdom Metazoa; phylum Chordata; class Mammalia; order Monotremata; family Ornithorhynchidae; genus Ornithorhynchus; species Ornithorhynchus anatinus. The sequence continues at coordinate 12,364,550 of NC_041736.1, read as the reverse complement.
ACATTAAGGGATACAGATCAAGTCATAGATCAGCCCCAAAGCTGACATGATCCGAGACAAAATGGACTGAAACCAAGAACTTCTAGATAGCTGAAGTCTGTTCATACCCATCCAAACTGTAGGACTAGCTAATATAAATGGTCTTATGTCTTTCTTACATTTCATTACAACAAAGGGGAAACCATAATGAGGTGGGAAGATTGTTATTTTTAATGTGTTTTTCATCATTAAGAATTTAGCTCTACCAAAGCAGATACGCTTCCAACCAGTGAAGGCATGGCTTGCAGCCTAGTATTTAATTAAATCACCACTGCAGTGAGTGCCATGAAGACTCATGAATTCCCTCATCTGACAATTCAGTTCTAACATCTGAGAGTGGGTGCTCTGCACAGTTATCTGCACAGGCTCTTTATCAAGGTATGGGATAAACAGGAAATACCATGTGATTTTGAAAATGCAGCCATTTTCACTACATTCAAGACGAAAGGTGAGAAGCCTGTTCCCCAAATTATAGTGGAATCCCATCACTCAACACTTAGGACAAATTTACTTGCCAGTTCCCTCCTGAATTGGCCAGTAATCAACCTCATCATTTGTTTTCAGAATTTCAATGCGACCTCATATCGAGGCACCGCAGACCTGATCTCCGTGACACATCTGATGGGAGAAATGGGTCACTGATACCTCTACAAGGTGTTTGCAGACCTAAGTCCTGGTAAGTCTTAAAGCTGGGCTTCTCTGAAAGGTTTTTCAAGGTCCTAAAGATGGGTGCCTCCATCTTACATCCCATAGGTCAAATTTGGCCTGCTGGCTGTTTGAATCTGATCTGTCAAATATTAAGGTCATTAGCCCATAACTCTTGATATCTCTGGAACCAATATTTCCAGGGACTCATTCCAGCGGGGAATGTTTCTAAGAGAGCAGCTATAGGATTCAGTGGTGTTTCTGCTCCATCGTTTCCCTTCTTCACTCCCACTATTCCTACCTGAGCCTTCACCAAAGAGCAGGCACTACTGAAAGGTTGATCTGGGCTTTTCCTCCTGGGAATGCCACCTTGTAGCGAGTAGAGCCATCCTGTAATTTTCACTGATGCTAGGAAGATGTGTATGTTCCTTCACTTGTGCTCCATGCTGTGATGTGCCTGAAACATGAAGACCTCCATTGAGGTTGCTTAGTTTGCTTTCCTGGGGAATAGTTCTTTGATTTAGGAGTCGTATTCTTTAAGCTAGCCATGGTGTTTTCTTACAGTATCCACAGTCTTTAGGGCTGTGTTTGGTAGACAGTATCTCTTAAAAACCTCTTTTCCTGACCCCACGGTTAGAGGGAGATGAGGCTTCTTCTGGTAGGGCATTTCGTAGAGGATCTCAATTCAGAACATTCTGTGTTCTATATTATTTCCTTGTTTTTTTGCTTTTGTAGTAAATTTGATGAAACTTCAGTAGTATTGCTTCCTTTATCTTGGGTTTGCCTTTCAATGAATGCCAATTTACAGTCTAATTGATTACTTCAGAAGCTCTGTAAACATCAATAGCAAGGTTAAGCTGGGGTCTCTGAATAACTGGACTTATACTTCTTATTGATGATACCCTCAATAATGAAACTGTTTTGAGTGTGAAATGCATCAAACATGTTTGCTTCTTGACTGTTTTAGTGCCCTATAAGCAAAAAAAGCATATGTCCAATAAAGTAGCTCTACTGTAGTTGTTTTATATCCTATACTTTGGTCCACAGTACTTTGCTTTATATAATTCAACACCAAGTTCATCAGTAACAGAAATACGTGTATGGTTCTGGTTGCCACGATTGAGGCAGGCAGCTCTTAACAACAATGCTTGACAAGTGTTTAACAAACACCACAGTTTAACTTTATAATCAGTAAAGTTTTCTTTTTTATGGCGTTCGTTAAGTGCTTATTATGTGTCAAGCAGTGTTCTAAGTGCTAGTGTAGGTACAAGTTTTTCAGGTTGGTCACGGTCCTTGTCCCACATAGGGCTCAGAGCTTAAGTAGGGAGAAGATTGGGAATGTTATTCCCTTTTCACAGATGAGGAAACTAAGGCAAAGAAGTTTAGTGATTTACCCAAGGACACTCAGCAAGCAATTGGCGGAGACGGGATTAGAACCGTGGTCCTCCGACTCCCAGGCTCACGTTCTTTCCACTAGTCGATGCTGCTTCTCAGAGCCAGACTAGAGTAAAGGAGAAGGTAAATACACTAACTCTAAATGTCAAGAGGCTTCAGCACAATCCTAGGGTCTAATATGAGTGTTTAAGGTTAGCAAATGCTTATTTATTTCAGAATGTTAGGTTTCATTGCCAAGGTTGTAGGGCGATTTTGAGAGACCCCAGATGTTGTCACCTCTTCATGCATTTAGAACTGAATGACTTATTTAAACTGCTGATTTTCTAGCCAGCCACTAATTAAGTGAATGATTGCACATTTTCACCATTATTTTGCATCTTTCCTGGGTAAAACATGTGCGGGGAATGGATGATGCCCAAACTATTCCATGGTGCCCTGTAATAGGGAGATCACAAACACTCTGAAGACAGTGTGGGGCATAGCTGTAATGAGGGTTGTCAGAAGCAAATGATAGACCCTAATTAGAATTGGGGTGATCATCCTAGAACAGAGGTTTCACAAACATCCTGACACAAAGGAGAAACCAGATTAGTGCCAGGCACTGTGGGTAATAAATGCAAGAGTGCAGCATCTTTCCATCCCCATAATGTGAAAAGGGACTATTAGTCACACATCCGTCTTATTATCCACCCTCTCACTCACTCTTAGAAATCTTACAATCAATAACATCATCTCCAAATCCAAAATACAAACTGCCATAAGTAATTTTGTTAGCTAGGGAATGGAGAATGATGGGAATAGCCGTGGTTTATCTGGGATGGAATCACAATAGTATTTCTCTCCCTCACGTAAACAAATCATGTACTTTTTAGTACAATGCCCTGATTATTCTTGACTGATTTGTGATCCTATTTGCTATGCACATACATGGTGGAAGGGCAGGTGCAGTTAACGAGGTGGGTTAAAAATGAGTCTAACTAGAAGAAAGCCAGAGATGGCTGCTCCATTCTCATTTCTTTGAAGCCGCAGCCCACACGACTAATACAACTGTTCTTTTTAATTAAAATGGGAAAATATATTGTACTTAAAAGCCTATTCTTGACCAAAGCCAGGTGCAAAATCTATTCTTCCATAATGGGAGATACACTAGGAAATGAAATAAAGTGAAAAATACACTGTATAATTATTTGTTCTTTGCTATCTGTCTGTGATGGGTAGCAAGAAAGTCCAAATGAACTACAAAGTCTTTTTAATAAAAGAAAATATATAATGGGTTCTATAACCTGTGAGAACTGGGAGTAAAAAGAAACCCTTGAAATTTCCTTTTAAAAAAAGTACCGTTTTTCTCACCTCTCTCTTTTCCTTCTTCCGGCACTTACTAAAAAGCCTCTGGATGATTTGCCCCATTGTTTATCCAGTAACAACCAATCTGTTGTTTAATGGAACATCAAAAAAATGTTGAGTATTCTATTTTGTGTGGCTTTTATGGACATTTCAGCCATACATTGTGGAAAATGTGAACATAAGCAGCTGCATTATAAGATGAACTTTGAACACCAAATGGGGGGTCCCTAGAGGGGAAAAACTGAAATATGAGTTGCTTACTCTGGGAGCTCTTTAAACCCTCCAATCTGTTTTAAATTATTTTGGTGCCTCTCTTTAAAGGTTACATTTTTGTTGTGATGTGAACTATGGTTTAGTCCCACAAACCTGTACAATCTCAATAGCGAGCCAATCCACAGATTAACACACTAAGGGTCTCTCCTGATTCTGCCTAAAGTGAGGCCGTGTGTTTATACTTACCAACCCATTTTGACACGAATGAACTTTTCACGTCTCCGCTCATAAAACAAATATGTACTCCAGGAAAACTAAAAATGAACCAGCAGGACTATCTAGCATGCTTAGATACATACATTATACATAACATTGACAGAAATGACATATGAATGAATATGTGGAGAGTACTCATATTAAAAACAGAAAAAGCTATTAGCACAATGTTAAGTTTACAGAAGCAAATGCTGAATTGAAAGGTTACAAAGACAGGATTTTTTTTTTCCCCAGAAATGTTGTAACTGCTAGATCTAACCACAATTCTATGCTCTGCTCTTATCATATGGCCTCTTCTTTCCCTGAAAAGGGAAGAAATACCCGCCCACCCCTCCTCCAAAAAAAGATTGCTTCCTGTCTTAGAGTTTCACCTGACAGCAGGGAAATGAGCTGACCACTGAAGAGCTCTTAGGATTCCAATATTCTGGACCACTAAGCTTCCATTTAATGAACAGCCAATCCATAGCTACATTGTTGAAGCAAAACATTTCCATTAAATCTGAGCAGAAATACACTCAATTCACTAAATGTGGGAGGAACAGTGGACTTGAGTATTGGAAAGCAACTTGCAGTTCAGTTCCTCCAATCAAATATCTATTTATTCGTCTTGTAATGCAACTGCTTAGGCTCTACATTTTCCACACTGAATGGCCAAAATCCTTGAAAGAAAAACAAAATTCTTCCTTATAACAATGGATTGTTCTCTGGATAGATCACAGGATAGATCATTTGGGGAATTTAAAGTATTAGAAGAAAACAACAGAGGTGAGAAAGTTAGATCACTTGGAAACTGCTTTTAATTTATTTTAAGGGCACTGCAATTTCAGTTTTCCTTTTATTGTTTTGCTTCAGTTATTCAAAGGATTACCACCCCCACCCCCCATCCAAATGCACTAGAAAATATTTACAGCCAATATTTTATTTAGGTAGACATGGTCCAAAAGATATTTAATTGAATGGATACTTAGAAGCCTGAAAGAGCACTTTTAACTACATGGTGGACTAAAATAATACTAATACTAATAATTGGGCCAAACACTGACCAGATAAAATACAGTCAGATCACATACAGTCCCCACCTTACACAGGGCTCACTGTCAGTCTAAAGGGGAGGGAGAATAAGTTCGTACTTCCCATTAATTTAGACTCAGAGAAGTTTAAGTGACTGGCCCAAGGTCACATAGCAGGCAAGGACAGTGCCAGGATTAGAACCCAAGTTTCTTGACTCCCAATTCTGTCCTCTTTCCACTAGGCCATGCTGCTTCTCTGGCTAATGGGAGCTTTCCTTCATGTTCAAAGATGACACTACTGTCAGTGAACTTTTTCCATACTCAGGGATAGTTAAAAGTTCTACAGTAGTAAGCCCTAGAGAAGTTGCAAGGAAGGCATGATGAGACACCCCTGCTTTTGGGAAGTTTAGAATCTTTAGGGCTTTGACAGGCACATACGAAGGTTCAAAAAGGCAAATTCAGAAAATTCAGTTGCTCAGAATAATTGAGAAACTTAGCAGAATCAATGATAAAGAAATAAAGTGTCGGGGGTGCACAAAAAAAAGGAATGGATCAGTCCTTTCAGGCCTTCACTTTGATTCCCTCTTAAACCTAAGACCTTCTGGACACACTTAAACATTTTTCACATTTGGATGCTAGGGTACCATTAAGGATGCAGTGCTGTCAAGAAATTACATGCTTCACTATTGACCAGATAATGTTCAAAGAGTAAGTTCCTTAACAGCTGGTCAGTTCAGTAAGGAAATGCCATCAGTGATAAATATTAACAATAGATTTAATATTAACAATAGATTTAAATCTACCAGTATTTGCCAAGATATGCATTGCTTGTAAAAATGAGCATTGTAGGAATGTGTATTATTGACACCTATCATTTTTAATCCAATAAAATTTCATTCAGTGATACTGTGGAACATTTTTGTAAACATAATTGGGTGCAATTTTCCAAAAAATGGATCCCATGACAGACATAAACATATTTTGATACCCATTCATTTGACAACTAATACAACTAATTACTGCAAAGCATTTGGTGTCATGTTGCATTGCGGATATAAACATAATCTTACATATTAAAGAATATACTTTAATATATATACTTTACGTATACTCCATTTTGCCTCCTGGATCATGAACACGGGTACAGTGCATTCTGCCCATTGTGCTACTTGAAAAAAAGGCAGTATAGCCACAATGTACTCATTATAAATTTACTTCAGAGATTTTCAGAACTGAAAGAGCATTCTGCCATTGCAGAACTGAAAGAGAAACCAATAATTTTTCATTTGACAACATCCATTCTATGGAAACATCCTTGAGTTGGAGCTAAAACTCCAAATGGAAAATTACTACTTATTGTAAAACAGCTAAGCCAGTTTTGAAAATTGTCACCAGTACTTGAGTTGAATTAACTGCAAATACCTGTAGGACAATTATTTATTCAGAGGAGACCGATCTATTTCTCGTAATTCAAAAATGTTTAAATGATTCTATTCAATTTTTGCCAAGAAACTATCTATTTACAGAGGCCAAACTAAGGAAAACCTCTTCCTCCTGTATGTATGTGTCTCTTTTGCTCTCAATTTATTTTTAAAAAAATGGTGGAAGCTGCTTTTCAGGGATAGCTACATCATGTGTGATGGCAAACAAGGCCATAGTAACATTTTGTAATTGTTTCTATTTCTCATTTGAAGATAAATATCATGAGCACTTTTTCCAATGTTCATTTCACATTATGTGCTGAAAAATGGAAATCTAAACTTCATCCAACTTTCTTCGCACAAGAATTGGTTCCAAAATTACTATTACTGTTTTGCTTTCCTTTTGTGGTATCTTCTTTCAGTGTTCCAGTGAATTAAGCACTTAAGATTTGGATGTCAACACGAATACAATTTCTGCTGGCAGTTTTTGCTACTACTCGTTTGAGTTTCGCTCTAGAGAGTACCAGAGGGAAATTCCAAAAGCTAAGCCATTTTCCGTGAATTAGCATCAAGACACTGTGTCTTTGTGAACCATTTACAATTAAGATGTAACTTGATTCAGAATTCATATTTGGGGATTTCTGACACTGTGTTCTTTGTTTCTTATGCAAATTGAAAAAAACCTTGAAATCTCTTGAACTAATATGATCAAAGACAGTTGCCAAGAATGTGTCTAAAAGCATTACCATATGGTAAGGACCCAAGAAGTTGCCTTTAAGAGAAGCAGTTTCCTAGCCTGAGTCGATAGAACACTCTGGGTAAAAATCACTCCACACTGTGACTTGTTTTTACAAAAATGATTCCACTGGGCTAAAATGTTAGAGTGTCTCCAATTTTTCTCTATGACTATGGAAAAAAATCCAGAATTATGGTTAATTACAGGACAATACACTTTTTAGAGTGTTAAAACACAGGCTTCTTCAAAGAATCTTTTAATAAAAATGGTATCACCATTCCAGCAGCATTCTGCAGACTTTATACTACTGTACTTATTGGGATGGATGGAAATTTTTGTAAAAAAGTTATTTGTCATGGATAATGATTCTGCTGATGCTGTTCTCACCTGAGAATGTGCACATGATGGAGAGCCCAAGTCAGGCATTGGGCTGGGCTTCTCCCCTGAATTTATTTCCTAGTAAATTGTCTCTTGGCTTATTGGGATCATAGTATTGTGCCATCAGGCTTCCTGGTAAATACCATTTAAAGTGGCACACACACTATTCCTGTTGGCTTTGCACACAGTACCATTAAATACCATTGATTGAGGGGGGTGGAGTATTCATTTCTTTATAAATTAAATGCTGAATCACCAGACTCATTCAGGTGCTACCTTATAAAATCAACTGTATTATTAGTAAGAGTTTGGAATGTATCAGTGGCCACTTTAACTATCAGTTCAATGCTTGGTCATCCTGTCTTGTTCTGTTTTCAAACAGTAATTTAATCAATAAGATATTACTACTTAGTTCTTGCTCTATTTCAGTGCCACTGTTCTCTTGGCAGAGGGTGTAGGTGAGTTCAGTCTGGTCTCTAGTGCACTCATTCAGGGGTAATAGACTAACTCTTCTGCTCTCAGATCCTATGCGGTCTATCGACTACATCCCTGCCAAAACAAAAATTGAAATCTCCCACGTACGAATTGCTCATCATGTGTCGGTCCAGATGATGTAGAACCTCCCGTTGATCCAAATTTGTCACGCTGGTTAAAAATGCCCTCAGAAAATGATGATATAGTGCTCCTGCTTAAAAGATAACCACACTTTAGCATCATCAGATGGTGGTTACGGAGTAAAGGAACTATCATAGTCCTAGAAGGACACCTGCGGTTACCTGGCCCAGTCCCTTGTGTCCAAGATATAAACTTGTCTTTTTTTGCTTATCATCTCTAACAATAGAGACTTTATAACACCCCAAAGTTCAAGCTAGTAGTAGGAGGATGGGATGAAGTCAACTTTACATTCCAATCCCTGCTTTTCTACTTATTGGCCCTCTGGGTGACCTCGAACAAGTCACTTGGCCTCTCTGTTCTGCCTTGTATCTAGCACAGTGCTTGGCATGGATTAGGCACTAATACCATAATTAACTTCACCTCCCCCCAGTAATATTTACATATATAATAAGAATAGGTAGGTATTTTTTATGCGGCTACCTCCTCTGTCTGTAATTTACTTTATTGAGTCTCCTACTAGATTGTAAGCTCTCTCATAGCAGGGGTCATTTCTACCAACTCTACTGGAATGTACTCTCTCAAGCTTAGTACAGTGCTCTGCAATACAGTTAGTATTCAATAAATAGCACTGATGGATGGATTAACAATTTTGTCAATGGATTTCTTCCCATACTAGTGCCTTAGTCTTGTTAAAACTTGTTTTTCTGAAGTTCATTTTCTTTATCTTGCTGACAAATGACTGTCTGATTGGAAAGCCACTAGCTGATAATAATTGCTCGGAAAAACAAGAAGAATTGTAGCTGGCACCTTTCCCCCTCAGAGGTTTCCATCAGGAAGTCTGGTTTCGCTTAGTAAGCCAGTGTCAATTCCAAATCTGGGCAATGAGTGTAATCACTTTGGGTGATTATATTTAGACTCTCCTGATGGGTTTCCCCTTTAACAGTCACCTTGCTTCTGTTTGCTCTCATGATTATTTTACTAGAATCATAGACATCGAGGTCATAAGGAACTGGATAGGTCATTACATTCAACCCTCTGCACCTAGAGTGTGTTATTGCAAGACACCTACACTATTCCCTTAGAGTGATATCTAATCTCCTTTAGAATGTCTTATTGATGTTGCCTCGGTGACCTCTTTTGGTGACTGTCCATTGTTAAATTGTTCTCGCCTTTAGGACACTTTCTCTTATAACTAATTTAAACATGCCCTTCTTACTACTCGTAAAACATCCTTAATCAACCATGAAAGATTCTCCACACTACTGCATATTATTTTTTCTTCTCCTGGAAAATAGCAGATGCCAGGGGAGATAGGCCGACATGGCCACTCACTGGTCTTTCTGAACCTCAACAGAATTTATTCAGGTCTCTCCATTTGGCTGTGCAAAGGTGAATTCATTCTTTGGGTCAGTCAGTCATCTTCACATTAAAACACAAACACTTTTGACACGTACTTTCCTTCTAATCCCCAATTAATCCAGAACTTCAATCTACATTAGTTAGAGATCCTGCAAGTCATAATCTGGATTTTATCTCAGATTTTCCCAATCACTTGAATTGGGGTTGTTTTTTTCAAATTAAATAAAGTCATAATGATATAATAATTTCTATGCCCTCCCATTCGCATCTTGATATTTTTCCTCATTCTTTTCCTGCCTCTTCATAGACAGTTGCTACATCATGGAAGGTTACTGTACTCTCTTCTTATTTTGCTTACTGGTAATCTCAATTTCTAACTAATTTCTCGAAGAAACAACTCCTTTCTCATTCTTCCTATTTTTCTTCATCTTTGTTCTAAGATACTGCTCGGATTCTTTCTTTCATCTTTGCCACAGCATAGTTTCTGATCCTGGATGCCAGAAGTACCTCCATGATTCTGAGCAATCTCTTGGCCTCATCCTTCAGACTTCCTCAGGAGTTTTCAAACTTCTTTCCGTTTGAGATGGCTCTTCCTCTGCTCCAATTATCCTGCCTCACTTTGATCCTAATGACGTGATTTTCCACTCCTCTCTATTTTCTGTCTGGGTCACTTTGCTCATTTCTCTAAGCTCCCCTGCCTCAGAGGGAACTCAGTTGCACCTACCATTTGACGTGCTTAAAATTGATTCCATTTAAGTGAAACCTGTTTTCTGCTCCGAAAAGTGCAAAATAGGTTATCAATTCAAGAACACAGAAACTTTGTTATGGACAGAAAAAAAACAACACAGCCATAAAACAGGTGATACGAAAGGTTATCCTCATAGGTGTAGTCTACTCTTCTGGTTCTGTACTATTGTTCATAAAATAAGTGATGGAAGTATGAAATTCAGGTCATTATTGAGCACTGAAATTTTCACAGGAGAGCAGCACAAAGCAAGTTGGAACAGTTATTCTCTTTGTTATGATTCCCCAAGTTATGATGCCCCCCAGTATTCATCCCATGGGATTAGGAAATCCCCAAACCTGGACTTGCCATTTGGCTCTCCATTCTGGTGCTGGCACAATGTGTGCCATTTAGTCAATAAAGACCAAAGGTCTTAGTATATGCTAAAATTCCTCAAGAGCAGGAACTATACCTTCACCTTTTAATTTATATTTCCTAAATGCCTAATTCAAAGCTATGCACACAATCGACACCGGATAAATAGTATTGATGTTATGAGGCTTTTGAAAAGCACTCTTGCCTGGCTTTAACGTTATGTTGTTTTGCCCCAGAAGAGTCATCCCAACTCTAATTGCCGCGTTTCAAATGAGACGTAATAATAATAACAGTAATATTAATACAGTATTAAACACTGGGGATGATAGACAATAATCAGGTCAGATACAGTCCTTGTCCAACATGGGCTCAGAGTCTAAGGGGTAGGGAGAATAGACATTGAAACCTCATTTTGCCGATGAGGAAAATGAGACCCAGAGAAGTTTAAGTGACTTGCCCAAGATCACACAGCAGTTGAGTGGCAGACCTGGGATTAGAACTCTTTTCACTAGGCCATGCTACTTTAGTTGGAGAAGATGTGATCTCTAGGGAGCTTTTTGGAAAAAGTAAAAAATGCAAATAGAATCCGAGGTTGGGATGAGAAGGCCACAGAAGTGGAGGAGAGTCCAGGAGAAGTAGAAGAAGACAATACTTTAATTAGAAATCCAGTGTAGGCAAGGAAAGGGTTTCAAGGATGAGTTTCAAAGATGAATGGGTGATTGACCACACTGAAGGCAAGTGATACCTCAAGGAAGATAACTTGACCTGGTATCAATAAATACCATTGATTGAGATTTCATTGTAGGCAGGGAACACAGCTACCAACTTTGTTATATTGTACTTGCCCAAGCACGCAGTATACTGCATTAAGCACAGTAAACAATAAATACCATTGATAATTGATAGTTTGGGGGTTACACAATTCCATTTTGTAAACTAAAGCTATTTTTTTTTAGTCAACACCACATTCATGTTTTTTCCTCCTCCTAGGAGCTTAGAAAGTCTTGGTGCTTTTCAAAATTCAATGTGATCATAAAAGACTTAGAGCCCCAGAAGGAGAAAACTGCTTTGCTCTTATCTACAAGTTTTGGTTTCAGATACAAATGGGCCAGTACAGTACTGTTTCTTAAGGTTTTTTCAATGTCTGGGTAAGCGTAATGATACATGGGTTTCTGAAATACATTACTGAGCAGGAAAAATCCACTACTTTGTTTAGCAACAATTTTCTACATATTGGAAAGAATTCATTTTATTAAATATCCACAAATGGAATTCTTTATTTGACATTTATAAGGAGCCCTTTTGTTCCATTGTCCAAATAATTTAATATATGGATTGGGAGTAGATTTTATTCTCCGCTAAGAATTTATCGTTAAGGAACATTCTGTCTGCTTTGATTGTCCTCCTGATTCATACATCTGTCCAGCTTTCAGTCTGTCAGAAGAGCATGCTTCTGTGATAGGAAAAAAAAATAAACATTTCAAAAAGGAAAATGTAATCACTAATTTGTCCAAAGCAGATGGTGATGTCTTTTAGTCATTAAAAAAAATTGAAAAAGGTTTTTTTCTTTTATATGGGAGCTTGTACATCCCAAGAGAATTCTGTCTCAAGTGAAAATAATGTTGGATGAAAGGACTGAATATCTTTCTAATCTCAAGAAAAAAGAAAAATAACATATTGCCTCAAGAATAACTAATTTGTCTTGTGTCATATTGTGTTTCTGCATAATACCTATTTCTTTTAAATGAGTAGTTAACCCTAGGCTTTTGTTTAATTCTTATGACATGTAACAGAACTGAAACTCTCAAGCCTCACCTGCTTACCTTAAAGATATAACCCTTCAGTGGGACAGTACTAGGATTCAGAGGGGAGGAAAAATTTGCAATAGAACTGATTATAATTTGGTTGAATCAAGCTGAGGTACAGAGCGTTAAAAGAAATTAAAATCCCAATATAAAAATCTGGAATAGTAAAATGCAATGACCTCTATCTCTAAAGGATCTATGTCTTGGAGGTAGGAGTCTGCAGGAGAGGAAGTGAGAGGATGTGGTACCCTGTAAACCAACATTTAAAGTTGGATTGGTGAAGTGGAGGAATTTCCACCACTTGATAAGATCAGAGCTCTGACCTAAGCTGGAGAATACTCACAGTTGATTATTCTGATGGAAAATAATAGTCCTATGATTTGTTTTTCTGAGACCATGTAGCTAATCTTCATGATGTGATTAAAGTGTGATTTCCAGAGTTAAATTCCTTCCAGCTTGGGGTTATTTAGGCCCTGAAGGAGCAGGTAGGCTTGATCTCAGTATGCTAGAGTTTGTTTAAAACTCCTTAGCTCATTGTAGGCCAGAAATGTGTCTGTTCATTGTTTTATTGTACTCTCCCAAGTGCTTAGCACAGTGCTCTGTACACAGTAAACAGTAAATACTTTGCTCCACATTTAGGGGGCTAATTTGGACTTCTAGTGTTGATTCTGATTCAGAGCTACTATGTGATTTTTGAGCAAGTGATGTAACTTCTCTGTGCCTCGGTTCCTTCTTCTGTATAACGGGGATGAAATGCCTGTTTTCCCTAACTCAGATTACGAAACATATGAGACAGGAACTCTCTAATCTGAGATGTTTGCATTTCATTGCAGCCTGACTCCCAGTCCTTGGTCACCTCACATAGTATGATCTTGGTCAAGTCACTTAACCACCCCCTCAGAAGCAGCGTGGCTCAGTGGAAAGAGCACGGGCTTTGGAGTCAGGGTTCATGAGTTCGAATCCCAGCTCTGCCACTTGTCAGCTGTGTGACTGTGGGCAAGTCACTTAACTTCTCTGTGCCTCAGTTCCCTCATCTGTAAAATGGGGATGAAGACTGTGAGCCCCACGTGGGACAACCTGATTCCCCTATGTCTACCCCAGCGCTTAGAACAGTGCTCAGCACATAGTAAGCGCTTAACAAATACCAACATTATTATTATTACCTCAGCTTTCTTTTCTACTAGGTGGAAATCTGGTCCTCTAGATAGGGAAACTCCCTGTCTAAACTCCCTGTGGATAGGGAACATGTCTACCAACTGTGTTGTAATGTGCTATCCCAAGCATTTAGTACAGTGCTCTGCATACAGTAAGTGCTCAAATATCTTTTATTGATTCTCCTATCTTAGAGCTATCATGAGAAGGCAGTAAATATGAACTCTTAGTAAGAAGTGCTATTTTATAATTGTTTATTCTTAACAAATAATGTTGTGTCCTTTGAAGGACTTTGTGAAAGTGGGGAGCTAGACACCAAAAACCTTGTATCTCACCAGTGCTTAGAACAGTGCTTGGCACATAGTAAGCACTTAACAAATACCAGTATTATTATTAAATTTAGGATTCTAGAATCACTAAGGAAGGTTCTTTGAGGTATTTGATTTTAACATCTTAATTTAAGTCCCCGTAAACTGCAGATTTTCTTAATTTAATTTTAGTGTTGTTATTGTATCCTGCTTAATTTTTTTTATAGCTCACTATAATTAAGCTTTTATTTGAAAGTCATTTTAAAAACTATTGCATCGTTGTCATGGAATTGTTGGTAATGTGTGATTACATTATGTTGTCTTTTGCCAGGACACTCCAGTAAATGAGGCATTATCCTCAGAGATTTTCTTGGCTGAAAATGTAAGTAATTAAAAACGTAAACAAATATTATCTGTTACATATGCCACAATAATAAATACTTCGGTATAATACAAGTTAATGCCTCTTTTGGGATCCACTTTATTCCTGCTACAGCATGTTTTGGAAGTGGACAACTAAACAGTTAAGCTTTAAATATCTTGGAACTCCAGTTTGCATATGCGGAGTATGGGTAAGTATGTCTCTCTATATAGTCTTTCTGGGAATGCTTACGCATTTACACAGCAAGTATAGAGATATTCATTATTTTTTAGCCATGCTACAGAGATTAACTTGGGAGAATTGATGAGAACTTGTTAAAAGCCATGCTAAATTTCCAAATTCTCTAACTGTGGTATCCAGTGATTAATTCTCAGTAGATGACTTTTAGTTGGGACCCTAATGAGTTCTCATCCTGAAAAGCCATACTACACTATGGTACCAGCATCCAGTTGTAGAGAAGTGATTTCGGGAGAGAGATATGGGCCAATTACAGGTAGTCTCCCCATCTGAACCTGGATATGGGAGTTAGGTAATCTGTGACAGCAGATACCCTGGAAGTAAAAACTCAGGGAAATAACCAATTTTAGGGGCAATTTTCTATTTTCTATTTCCATTTGGGTGGAAGTTGCATTCTTAAATAATTGTGGTATTTGTCAAAAGCTTACTATGTGCCAAGTGCTGCATTAAGCAATGCAGTAGATATAGTCCAGTCATCTGTCCCACATGGGGCTCACAATCTAAAGGGGAAGGAGAAGGGTACTTAATCCCCATTGTACGTATGAGGAAACAGGCACGAAGTTGCCCAAGGTCATATATCAGACAGGTCTCCTGCATCCCAGTCTTGAGTTCTTTTTATTAGCCTATACTGCTTATAGATCAGCTCAAATACCTAACTACATGCTCAACTGCTACTTGGGAAGATCTTTGGTATGTTCTAAGGTTAGGGGGTCCCACCAACAATCAGACATTTTTACATTGTTTTTTTCAGTAGTGGTTACGGTTTGCAGTGGGCCATCCCACTCTCTCACCTGTGACCATTCATTCATTCAATAGTATTTATTGAGCGCTTACTATGTACAGAGCACTGTACTAAGCGCTTGGGATGAACAAGTCGGCAACAGATAGAGACAGTCCCTGCCGTTTGACGGGCTTACAGTCTAATCGGGGGAGACGGACAGACAAGAACAATGGCAATAAATAGAGTCAAGGGGAAGAAAAGCATACAGCTCAAGTTGGAACCCCAAACAAAAAATCTGAGTGCACCCACTACAGCAGTAGCAGATCTGCTACTGCTACAGATCTGTGCCCACATCTAATTTATACCATTATTTTTGGGTAAAATCTAAGGCACAAGGGTTGAAAAACAGACAAGTTTTTATACGATATTGGGTCTTATAGCAAGTCCTCTGATTGGTCAGGAGTAATCCCAGATGTCAACCCTAGGCCAAGGTGACTTCTCACGCATTGGCTATGGAATTAGCCATACTACAGCATCCATAGTGGTGATTTAGACATCCCACATATGCTCTAGGACTATTTAGTTTTGCCTGACAAGGTTTGGATTTTCACTCTTTCCCTCCCTGCCTCTTCAAGAAGTAGGCTACGGCTCTTGGTTGAAGATAGGGAAGTCAAAGAGAACTAGTTAACATCGAGTGACAAATGAAAATGACAGGGCTGTCTTATGAGATTGTGATCTAGTGAAGTGAAATATTTCTGGTGCAGACAATGCAGACGGTGGTATGCTATGTGGTAATGGACTGCAAGACCTGCACAGTCTGTGCACGTCTCCAAGATAACTGAATTTGTCACCATCAAAACTCTACCAAGTTGTTCCATCCCTGGTCCCGCAGATCAAGTATTGAAAACATACATTTTTCAGGTTAAATGTCTCTGGCGATCCTGCATGTTTCCTGCTGGAAACACGTTCTAGTCTTTATTATGACAAGCATGTTAGCCACTAGAATGAACTGAATCCACAAAGCCACCTGAATTTCGATGTTGGCATAACAGCTTACTTGATGGTTCAGGTTTCTCTCATTTTTCTCTCTTGAAGTTACAACGAGCAGCCTGAAACACAAATCTGCAAGCCTTGACTAAGGATGATAACTCTGATGAATCTTAGTGTCACTCATTAATCCATCAGTGGATTATCCATTTTAGAGGTGATCTGCAACAGATATATAGCGCGTTAGAGGTACTTAAATGTTATTACTACTAGTAAATGTTTCTTTTTGAGGTTGCACTAACTGCAGTGTCAGAGTTAAGAGTAGGCAAGAGTAGGAAAGCTAGGCGGAGGGAAGCTGGGCACGTAAGATAAAAATAGCCCACATAAAGGCACCATGTGTCGTATCTGTACCGCAGATCAGGTTGCTGCGCAGATCACAGACCAGTTGAAAAATCCGTGTCAGAGTTAAGATTAGGCAAGTCTTCAAATCTATTGCAACTTTTAAAATCTTTCAGGTGCTACATGTATGGATGAAACCTTCAAGAACCTCAGATAACTTTGTGGGAGCAATCTTACCAAGTCCAGCCTCGATATTGCTTTTTCTAGGGTTATTTTTGCATATCTATTATATTCCCAATGGAAAGCATATCTGTAATTTATTTTAATGTCTGTCCCCCCATCTAGATAGTGGGCTCATTCTGGGCAGGGAATGTGTCTACAGACTATGTTGTATTGCACTCTCCCATGCTCTTAGTACAGTGCTCTGCACATAGTAAGTGCTCAATAAATACGATTGATAAGCTCATCGTGGGGAGAGAACATGTCTGCCAACTCTGTTGTATTGTACTCTCCCAAGTGCTTATTACTGTGTTCTGGGCACAATAAGCACTCAAATACTATGGATTGAGTATAGAATATATGACAATTAATTTCTCATTTTAAAAACATTCTTATTTGTTTTTTAACAACTGGCGTCAGCCACTTCTCTTTTTTCTAGACAATGTCTATGACAGGCAAGGTGCTTTGGAGTATTTGACTTAAATAAAAGCAGTTTGAGCTTGAGTTTCCAGTTTGAGCTCTTCAAACAATTTCTTCAGAGCTCTAAAATCCATTTTATCTTAGATAACAGGGAAAAAATTATGTGCTCTCTAGCATGAAGTGGATCAGTAGCACAATTTGGGTGTCTTCTAATATGGACCCAATAATGGCATTTCAGCACCCACAGAGGGTAGTGTGCAGCCTTTGGGAAAGCACAACATTTATTCATTCACTCAACCATATTTATTGAGCGCTTACTGTGTGCAAAACAATGTACTAAGCAATTACAACAGAAGCAACACCTACATTCACCACCTAAAGGAGCTTACAGTTTACTTGGGAGGTAAATGTGTTTTGGAAAAGCACCACTGCTGAGGCTGATGCCAACAAGCATTTTTGCCGTCCTCAGAACACCACATTGAGAAGCAAGAGTGTGAATGAAAGATTCAGTCAAATGAAAATTCAGAGGTTTAAGAACAAGAGGTAAACCTGGGATTTGGCTCTCTCAGGGCCATAAATTGAGTCACCCGAAAACAACTTATCTGTTCTTTAGCACACCTTAAGGATTCACTAGTAACAAAATACATAATTTCATCATAAAAATAAAACCCACTGGCTTTGTCCCTACTTGGATCTGGAGCAAAAATAGATATTGAAAGGGAAAAAAAGAAATAGTTTTCAAAGATATGCCTGACCCACAATGCTTCCAATATTTTGCAAATGATTTGGTAGGAAAAAAACCTTAAAGTTCCTATTTTCAAATTTCAGGCCAATGCATTTCTAGTCAAATTCCCTTGTCAAAAATTAGAATGAATAATCAACATCAATAGTTTACAGTGTATTTGTAATTAAAAGGATACACCAAAATAAACTTCAAATGTGACAAAATTATTTGTTGCTCTTGGGTTCACATACTAGATATGCCCAGCTTTGGATTCTAAAGCGCCAAATGAAATATAGCTTTGCATGGTTGATTTAAGACCAAAAGCATTTACCTTGGAAAGCCATAAAGTACCCAAAGCTGTTTTTGCAGACTTCTAAAGTTTGCATTTTTGACAGTATATTTTTATGCAGTGCAAAACAGCAATTTACTTCCAAATCAAAGATGCTATGATATGAATCGGTTCAATAATGGTCAAAATACAGCTCAATTGGATTTGAAATGAAGAAACAATTTCAAGGAAATTGAATTAATTAGTCTGAGCTTTAGTGTGCAAGCAGTCCATTTTCTGAAATCATGAACAATAACTCGTTCCAGAAGTGTTGGTGTGTAATTGCTTTAAGTCAGAGGATAAAGGCGAGAAAGATAAGAATCCATTATGTTTGTGTTAACAGTCTTACTAAACTAATTAACTGCTATCTGAATTTTCACACCTCAATTTCATGTTCTGTGTTACAAAAAAAGCAGTGAATAGAAAAAGGTAGTCACAACAGAAATGCAGTATATACATCTATTTTTAAAAATTACTTCTGATTTTTATCCTTGCCTAGGCATTTTCTACATGACTGCCAGGCTCCTGGAAGAGGTATTTGATACCAGTATGAAAACATCTCCAGTCATGCACACACATCCTCCTGCATAGCTCACAGTTTCCAGTTGTTTTTTGAGACTCTTATTGGTTGGATATTCCACTTTAATCAGGTACCCTAGTGTTAATATTGGAGTGAGGTTTTCCACATTTGTTACTAAAACTTTTACCCACAGAAGAGCACAGCTAAAGGAAATCAAACCATCTACAGAAAGATCCCATTGTAAAGTTCATACAATTATATATATGGCATGGACTGTGGGGAAGCATTGTGTTTCAAGAGTTAAATATTTATTTCTTTATTAATATTGTGTATGTAGGGTGATCAGGCAAGCAACATGGCTTAGTGGACAGAGCATGGGCCTGTGAGTCAGGAGGACCTGGGTTCTAATGCAGACATTGCCAATTTCTGCTGTGTAACTTTGGGCAAGTCATTTTACTTCTCAGGGCCGCAGTTCCCCCTTCTGCAAAAAAATAGGGATTAAGACTGAGCCTAATGTGCAACGGAGACCATGCCAAACATTTTTACCTTGTATCTACCCCAGCTCTTAGTACAGTGTCTAGCACAGAGTAATCACTTAACAAATACCGCAGTTACTACTATTATTATTTTAATGTGAGGCAGGGAAGGAGCATAAGATGCACATGAAAGCTTTTCAGCTCTAATATGAGGGAGAAACCAAAAGTCAAAGTTCAGAGTTTTGGAAAATTAAAATGGGGTTTGATGGGGGTGATGAGGGGGAGAGGGGAGAGAGAAAAATCAAGTCAGTAGTATTGTAGTTCTTATTTTGTGCAGAAAACTGTACAAAGCACTTGGGAGAATACAACAAAGTAGACTTGTTTCTGGACTGCAGTAAGTTTACAGTCTAGTAGGGAGGCAAACAAAAATAAATTACAGATAGGAAGGAGCACTAATGGAGATGACCAAGAATAAGTTGGGGGGAGGAGGAGGGAGAAGAGAACCAGATTGAGTACTTTAACAGGGGGCTCACTGTCTAAGGAGGCGGGAGAAAAAGTATTGAATCCCCATTTTACAGATGAGTTAGGCACAGAAAAATTGAGTGACTTGCCCAAGGTCACATAGCAGGCAAGTAACAAAGCCAGGAAGAGAATCCAGATCCTCTGACTCCCAGATCCATGACCTTTCCAGTAGAGCATGCCAGTCCTCTAAATTGTGAGAAACCCTGCGCAGCATGATGTTTAGGAAAAATGATCCAGGTAGCAGGGTGACAGAGAGACTAGAAATAGGGAAGTCTGCCATGAGGCTGATTCAGTAACCACACCAGGATATGACCAGTGCCTGGACCCACATGGTGACAGTTTAGATGGAAAGGAAGAGGTAATGCTGGAGATATTTTAAAGAACAAACAGGATTTGGTGACAGACTGAAAAGAAAGAGCAGGAAGAATGGTAGGGCACTCCTGGTAGGTGGATTTGTGAGGAGAGTAAGACTCAAATTCAGATCAATTACATGTACAATTATCAGCTCATCTGCAAGTAATTCTTTACAACCCCAGGATACATATTACTGTACTAAGCAGGATAAGACTGTAATATTAATATGAAGTTACCAATCAACACAGTTTGAGCACAGAGCATTCTATTAAGCTCTTTGAGATAGACAAAGAGTTTTGGTAAAGGTCTCCAGTTAACCTTTAATGTATGATTTACATTGCATCATGTAGGTCATAAGTGGACTGAAGGTGAAGAGATTGTTTTTCACAGAAGTTTTTAAAAACTTTTCATATGTAATTTTACTAGATTATGTAAAAACAGATTAGACTCGCTGTCCCAATGTGTGCTCACCCTCTTTCATTCCCATTTTACAGATCGAGAAACAGATCCAGAGAGGTTAAGTGACTTACCCAAGGACACCCAGCAAGCCACTGACGGAGCTGTGATGGAGTGTGTAAATTGATGTTTTAAGTATCACTATTATCTAATCATTACCCTTCACCTCAAGTTTAAAATTTACCCCAGTGTTCTCATTTGCAAATAAGCTTTCTGAATCACTTGTTGCAACAAGCCTCAAGTGAAGCTTGTTTGCTCTGAGATACTGCTGTGTACAGCCATCATTCACATCATGACATGCTACTCAGGAAAATGTTTTCCAGTGCTGCTCAACAGCAGCCCAATTTTGTCAATTATATTTTAGTCTGAAGATAATATCAGTGTTAATTACATGCACAAGAAATAGAGATGTGAAAGCAAGAAAATGACACCCATCAACTTCATCTGTGTTTTATTAATTTCAATTTGTTCTGTGATGCTTGAGCCTGTGTAATTTAAACCTGAACATTTTCATATTTAAAGGGACAGAATCCTCCTAAAATTCACAAAGCCTTTCCCTATCTAGGCACACCTCTAACATTTTACCAATTCAGACATCCAAGCAAGGCCAACAACACTCATACTGCTCATTAGTTTGGTGTTTAGAAGAGGGCAAACTATTCATAACAAGCTATCCAGCCTAGTGGAAAGAATGAAGGCCTGGGAGTCAGGGGATCTGGGTTCTAATTCTTCACAACTTACCTGCGGTGTGACTCTATCCAAGTCATTTAACTTCTCTGGGCCTCAATTTCCTCATCTGTAAAGTGAGGATTAAATACCTGCTTTCTCTCCTTAATTGCGAGCACTGTATGGGTCAGGTATGGTTGTCTTTCTACCCCAGCCACTAATATAGTCCTTGTAATATAGTAAACAACATTTTTCTCAGGACCATCCATACAACCAATTAGGGCTCAGCAACCAGAGTTACAAAACCACCCTGCTATCCACTCACTAGAATATTTGATTTCACACTAAACAGGAAGTGAATCTATATTGATGTTTTAATTGTACCCAATTCCACTCATGCATTTTATGACCAAAGTTGTATTACTCACAGAACTCATTATAATCATAATATAACCATCACCATATTGCATGACACACACTGACTCACACGAAATCAGAGAACAGCCATGACTGCCATGATTTATAAATCTAAATTAATAAATCTAATCTAAATTGAACAGATAAACCACAAACAAAGAAGAATTGTCAGAGTTCCAGGGTCAAAGAGGACATTAAAGTTCCCATAAAGGTTTGTTCAAAATGCATTCAAGGGACAAGCTAATAGTTGGAAGAGGAAAAAATATCAAGGAATGTATGGATGGAAACAAAGAGGAGTGGATTTTTTTTTAAAGTACCTTGGCTTTGCTGCTATCATTGAGGCCATAGCCCCAAGGGTCACCAGTCTCAAAATTATAGCAGTGATAGATGCAGAAAAGAGTGTCTGTTTTTTCAGGCAAACACTGCATCAGGTGTTCAAATATTCTGTGGAAAGATTACACAAGTAACTCCACATTCTGGCAAAATACCATTCCTGTATGTTATTAAGTGTTTTTACGATAGGGTTATTTGTGTGATGAAATGCCCGTGTAGCTGAGCATACACTGGTGAATCTATTAGAACCTAGAGGAACACATTTGGTATATCGAGCTTGATTAGAGGCCGGAGCTAGGGTAGCCCTCGGGGTAAACTCTTTTATTAATTTGTGGTGTGAAATTTCTAGTTTGAAATTCATAGGCATTTAGAAAATTAATCCTTCATGGAGAGAGGATAATACAGCCAGTGAACTTAGGAGGAAGGAGGCCTTCTGGGTATTTACTTTGGACACATTATCCCCTGAAGGCCTGAAATCAAGAGCTTTATCCAAGCCATTTTCTGAAACAATCCTTTCGAAGAGGAATCTCAGCAGGCTGGCCTGCATCAACTTACTCTGAATGAATAAACCTTGCATTTACATAGCCCTTTCCCTCTCAGAGTCCTAAAGAGCTTTACAAATAGCATTCACCTGATCCAGGCAGGCAGTCCTCCAAGTAGGGCAAGATCTTGGAGTTAGAACAAAGCCAGCCACAAGCTACCAACCAAACAAAGAGAAAAGTAAAAAGCACCTGTTATTTCTCAACTGCTGTGGCCTGCCTTGACAGGATAATCTTTCACAGAGGAACCATTCGTGATGTCACCAACAAGATTAGAGGCCAAATTTTTCTGTCTGTTACAAGTACTATCCATGCCAAATTCTGTCCTTGGCTTTTTCCTGGCTTTTTGCTAGCACTCCCAGTGGAATTACACGGGAAACCTATCACAGGATAGAAATTGACTCCAGAGCAGATTGTAACAGGACACAGAATTTGAATTCAGATGGAGGGGTAACAGTGCTTTAAACATGTGTTGAATAACCCTACTATGGATTTAGTCTTTTTAGTAGATTTTGAACCCTCAAATGTTTACAGTCAACTTATTGAGGATCAGAAATACCTGTAAATACAGCATAAGCACCGCTTGTCCTACAATCCTTTCCAACCCAGATAGGCAGTATGGCAAACTATACCTAATCTCCCATCTATCCTCACATAAATTGGCCAGGCTTTGTTGTTGATATATGCATAAGCTCTGCAAATACATCAGGTACAAGACATCACAAGCCCACAGATAGTAAATTAAATGTCTGTGGTTCACTCGTGCATAAGTGTTCATACCCATTCATACACTTTCCAGTGAATATCTTGACTTTGCACACTTGTGCTCCCTAAAATGCCTTGTGGAGGGCTGTAAGTTATTTAGCTGACATTGTTATTGCTGGCAAAATAGAAAATTGTTAGGAGTGCCAAATTGTTCACTTTAAAATATTCTGGACAATTGACTCTATGCCACCACCCAGTGCAACAGTTTAGGGCGGAACCTTGCAAGTCTTTTGGTTAAGCTCCCCATTCCATGCTGTACTAACACTTGTTATAATAGCCAGATATTTTTCTGGCCTACCAGAGTTTATTGTAATTTCAAAGTCCCCAGCCTGATACACACCTATGGGCATACTTTCCAATTAGAAAAACCCAACTTCTTGCAGATAAGTTATAGCCTTTACATTCTGATTGAAAGCTACTGCCTCTTCCTTTCCAGGGAGAACAAAAAACATTTGCTTTTCTGTTCTCACCTGGGGAAAATCATCACTGTATTGGGAACTGTTTTTCCCATCCTGATTGTTCCCCAAAGTAGTCCTGCCGTGATCATCCACCAACTCAGCCGTTTCCTCTTAGCACTAGAGACAAATAACCATAATATACTAATTTAAAGGAAATTAGTTCCAAAAACAGCAATTTACAGTAACCGATAAAGCTGTGCTAATATTAGGTCCAAGACAAGCTGAATTCCAGTTACAAAACAGAAACATTTCCTTAGTTCCACACCACTCCCTGAATTAGGATACCCCCAACCCCAACTTCCCCACTTTTCTACCACAGGACCTCGGTGTTCTCCTCAAGACTTTCCTATGATCTTTCACAGCAGATAATTTGGCATTTCACCCTCTTGACTAAGAAATAACTCACCTGCTGGCCCCAGCTGTTTTACATCTTCATCAAGCCCTGGCTATCTGACCCAATTCCTGAATGGGCATTGGCTCAACACTAACAATGTCATCAAGTTCACCTGGGAGCTGCAGTTGTGCATGTGGCTTTCAGGCTGGCCCTAGGAACTTGCTGACCAGTTTTTGAGTATCGTTCAACCTTACATTTCTCCAACTTGAGCAACTTACACACCTAGTTAGGCAGGACCATCCCCAACCACCATTGCACGGAAAGTGATGTAGGAGATTCATGACTGATTAGCCTGCAGCTTCTGGATTTTTTTTCTATTAAAGGAATAAATTTGTTAATTCTCCTAGCCCCCTTAGAAGGCCAAGAAGACTTCAATGTCTATTACGTGGGACTGCATTAGGGAGGGGCTATTTATCTTAGCTTCATTTTCCCCCACAAGTAATACAGACATGTGAGGTCAGGCCAATTGAGGTTAAAGCAGTCAGGGAGCTGGTACAGCTGGTGATCGTTAGCAGTGATCAAGGGCCAGCCAGCAGAAAAAGTCAGCTTGAAAACAGCCCTGAGATCTCTTCCAGGCAAAGCAGCAACATAATGGTGATACCGGAAATAACTTAACCCCAGTAAGGAACTTTGTTGATTTATCTGAATTGTGTTTCAAACTCTAGGGTAGGAATTTCTTTGCTTGGCCTCCTTATGAAGGCTGGCAAGGATATGTTCTTTTATAGTTTTCTGAGGAACATTGGTGGGCTGGTAGCAGGTTCTATGGAAAAGCCTTGATATATGTTGGCATGTATGTTTTCTCAATGAGGAAAAAACATTATCTACTCTCCTTAGCTAATGAAGGTTCCTAAACCAAATCTCCATTGAATTTTCTTGTTTTCCAATATATTTGGGAGGGGAGGGGGGAAATGAGCTTTTTAGTGTATATTCTAATTGAAAAGACTTTGGAAACTTCTCTTTTCCCAGAATTAGTTCTTGTTGGATTTTGACTTCAGCCTGTGAGTCAACTACAGAGGCTCTTACATTTTTCTGGAAAGGGCCAGCTGCTAAGAGTACTTTTTTACTTTTTTCCCCTGAATATATTTTACCCATTAACTCTCTAAAGGAAAAAAAAATAAGCTTCTACACAATGAAGTAATCAACAGAAATTTGGAGCTCTCCCATCAACAGGTTTTTTATATTTAAAAAACGGTATTTGTTAAATTCTTACTAAGTGTCAAGCACTGTTCTAAGTGCTGGTGTAGATACAAGATGATCAGGTTGGACACAGTCCCTGTCCCACATAGGGTTCACAGTTTAAATTGAAGGGAGAAGGATTTAATCTCCATTTTATGATGAGGTAACTGAGACACCGAGAAAATGTGATTAGGTCAGTCACCTAGCAGATGTGGTTGATCTGAGATTAGAATCCAGATCCTCTGACTCCCAAACCCCTGCTCTTTCCACTAGGCAATTCTGCTTCTAAACTTAATGTATAAAACTGAATTATACTTCTTAAATATTTTGAAAACAGTTTATTTGTGTGATAGGTCCACAATTGCATCTTCATCGATCATGATCGAAGAGGAACTGTATCCACTAGAGAAGGGGGAGAGGGAGAGGAGAGAGGGAAGTGTCATATATAGTGAATGTTGACATGGAAGAAAGTCAGTAAGTATACCAAGCCATGCTTAGAAGTGGCATGCCCTAGTGGAAAGAGCATATGCATGGGAGACAAGAGACCTGCATTCTAATTCTGGTTCCATCATTGGGGCAAGTCACTTGCCTTCTCTGTGCCTCAGTTTTCTCAGCTATAAAATGGAAGCTAAATACCAGCTTTTTCTTTCCCTTAGGTTGTGAGTTCCATTTAGGACAGAGCAGCGTGGCTTAATGGAAAGAGCCTGAGCTTCGGAGTCAGAGGTCATGGGTTCGACTCCCGGATCTGCCACTTGTCAGCTGTGTGACTGTGGGCAAGTCACTTAACTTCTCTGTGCCTCAGTTACCTCATCTGTAAAATGGGGATTAACTGTGAGCCTCACGTGGGATGACCTGATTACCCTGTATCTCCCCCAGTGCTTAGAACAGTGCTTGGCACATAGTAAGCGCTTAACAAATAGCAACATTATTAGACTATATCTTCTCAAATAGCATTGTATACCCCAGCGCTCACCATGATAATTGGTACACAGTAAATGCTTGACAAATATCACTCATATTACATCTCATGATTCTCCAATTAGATAGACACTCACACCTACATTAGCGGTAGCCTCTGCCATAACTACTTCAGAAAAAGTACAGTGAAAACCAAAAGGGTGATTCATGATTGATTTGCCTGCAGTTTGCAGTTTCACTCTTTTTTCTAATGGAGGAATGAATTTGTTGATTCATCCTGCTCCCTTAGAAGACCAAAAAGAAGATTTCAATAATCAACAACTCTCTTCTAAATTGGTCCAAAAAATTGGTCCAAAAGGTTGGGAGTCTGAACTAGGGCACACTTGAGGCAGGATGGAAAAAGTCAAAAGAGGAACAGATGACAGAGTAATGATCTGGTAGCTCATGTGAAACAAAAACTCTCAAAAACTGTATTCGTAGCATCCTCCTGGCAGCACATCTTTGGCTGATGTACTTTGGCCTAACACTTGGCCATGATCTAGTGAGTGACTTGTGTGGTAAGACACCCAATCTGGAAAATCACAAAAAGGAGGTTTATGAATACATACCTAGCATTTTAAATATGGTTTCATTTCCTTATACCTTAGTGCCATTTGTATTCATTTGATTGATTTTTGTTGTTGGTCTGCAGTCCAGAATTACCTATCAATCTTATCAAGTCTTTACTTGAGTTTTGACAGCCAATTTAGGAGGACTATGGTGAAGTTGGGAAAGGATTTTAGGAAAGTAAAGAAATTAGATATACAATTGGAATATAGAGTCATTAAATGTAAAGTTAAAGCACTTGGCCTTTTTTAGCCTGGGACAGACATACCTGAAGGATGATTTAGTAGCAGTCTTTGAGGGTATGTGGATATCTGCCAGAGGATGGGGACTAGTGAATGTTTTTGACTACTGATAAAGGTTTTAAATAAATGGCCTTCACTTGGTGTGAGAAATTTGGTCTCTGTTGTTGGCATAACCTATTGTGTCTATGTTCAGGTTCCAAAAAAGGTGGAATTAAGATTAAGGGACTGAAAATGATTTGGAAAGTTTATTCATGCAATCTCGACTCCCGGGCAACTAAATTTCCCAGAATCAGCTCAGAATAAAAGGCAATCAGTAAGTTGGGTAGAGTCTTTGAATCAGACAAGGGCCTTTTTTTTACTTTGACCTTTTTTCCATTTTATTGGAGTCCACACTGGTAATTTTACTGAATGTTCAGGCCCATGTGCTGATGTGAATATGCATGTTCAGAACTTTCTGTATCTCTGGCAGCTCTGGATGGCTTGTAGGTAAATCCAAACCTGTACCTTTACTGAATTGTGGGCAGGGAACATTTCCACTAATTCTGTTGTATTGTGATCTCTCCCACGCTCTTAATACAGTGCTCTGCATATAGGACATGCTCAATAAATACCACTGATTGATTGACTTCGACCTGGTTTAAACATTCCTTTTCATCTCTGTGTGTATTGCTCTAAAGGTCTATGCCTTTGTCTGGAGTTCCATGAATTTTTCTGTTTCCTCCTTTAATAACTTGGTGTAAATTCTTAGTTTCAAAATGGAGAAGTTTCATTATGTTCAAATAGTTCCTAGTCCAATACAATGCGCTTTTCTCCCTAGGAAGGTTGGTGGGCATTTGTATTGGAACCAAAATACTGGGAGAGCATCAAGGAAATCCAAATCTTAATTAGGATTAAGACCTAGGTAG
The DNA here is from genome assembly GCF_004115215.2 of Ornithorhynchus anatinus. NCBI lineage: Eukaryota > Metazoa > Chordata > Mammalia > Monotremata > Ornithorhynchidae > Ornithorhynchus > Ornithorhynchus anatinus. The sequence goes on along the minus strand of NC_041736.1, from coordinate 12,336,651 downwards.
TGGGTATCTTCATTGCCAAAAGGAAAGCATCAGCCTACACATTTTCCTTAGCAAATGGTACGAAGTCAAGTCAGCCAATCAAATAATTATAGAGCCTCCACTTCCCAGATCCATAGCACCATATGCAAGAGAATAGATGTGGGACCTTCACGGAACTCCTATTTTAACACAGTCAAAATAAAATTGTTGTAAGTTTGGGTAATGCAAATAAAATAATTAGGCTTTGCTTTTAAATAAATGGTTTGTGTATAGTAAAGGGGTTTGAAGTCATTAGTTTGGATTTTCTGTTTACAAAATGTCATCCAGTAGTAGGTTATTTTATAAACCAAAGTGAATGGAATACAATTTTCTTCCTCATGTTGTGGATGCAGCTGGGAAATCTCAGAGACCCTACAGAATTATTACATCAAATGATTGATGTAGATGTAATGAGTAGATTTGATAAATGATGGGACAGCAGAGCAATTATAGCTATGGTTACTCTATTAAACCCTCTGATTCGAAGTGGAGAAGAGGCCTCTGTGAATGACTAAATCAGGGAGCATGTAATCTCTAGAAATACAGATGTGTCTCTTTCTGAACTCTCAGTGTTTAAACCTTCATTGCTGCCTTATATTTATCATGATTATTAGCATGTCAATATTGATGGTAATAATTCGAGCAGTTTCATAAATATTAGTTGGCATTGTCCTTACATTCATCTCGGCACCTATATTAAAGGACCATTCAGAACGTTTACAACCTAAACATATAAATCCATTAAATAGATAAATGTTTTGATTATCTTTTATAGTTTATTATTCCTCCTCTGGGAATCATTATTGAATATATCTTTCAAAACAGAATCTATGGCTTAATTATGGTTTGCAGATATAGATTTTAAAACAACATATTGAGAGAAGTTACTGGCTTTTGGTGGCCAGAATTACAGATGAATGCTTGGCTTGAGAAGATGCCTGCTTGAGAAAACTAGTATATCCAAAAAGAAGTTGTCTTTGATTTCATTGTCGGAGATCGTAAGTCAACTCCTTATGTCTGTAAGCTTCTCGAGAACAAAATCAGAACTCATTGACTGCTGAGTAAATTTCACAGCTTGTAGAAAAGACACATATCATTGTAATGTGTGAAATTTTAATCAGAAATGTTATGAAGGAGGAAGGTAAACTGACTGCTATAATTAATGTGCTCTGCCACAGAGATTTAGCTGGCATATTTGTAGAGTGTGACGATATGTTAACTATTCCATTGCTTAAAGACTGACGCAACTTGAGGAGTGCTCGAGTTGTCATTTAAGCTTGCTTATCATTTGAGATTTGATAGTCTGTCCTGCTCAACCCTTCCCACTTACCTTTCCAGACCTCAGGCATCTGAGCTTTTATATAAAAACATTGCCTTGAAAGAGGCTGGTTTTAAGTGCTCTTCCTTCACTGCATTCCGCTGGTGCTGATATTTCGTCTAGTCTCTTAAGTCTGAGTATTGAATATAACTAATTGTTTTCATAAAGAAAAGCCTATTGGAATCAGGCTTGTAACCAGGCATAAGAGTATATCTTTCATTTTAAGCTACAAAAGGTTTTATAGTTAAAAGACTACTTGTTCTATGCCCCAAATTGGGTAATAAAATATTTTCAAATAAAGGAAATCAGAGTTTGAACCACTTTTGATTCTTAAACAATGTCAACTCCAGGAAATGCTCTGAGAAACCTTGTTGAAAAGTTCAGTTCAGCAGCTACTGCGGACACTGGCTTTGACGGTGGCATGATCTATCAGAAAGGTGCTTTGGAGAACTAGAGATACCGATAGTATGTTTGCTTTCAGGCTGTGCAGTGTCAATCTACCTGAAGAGATCTACTGCAGCCCTTTCCCACTGCCGGTATGGTTGTGCAGTAGACAAAAGACATACCTGAAAGGGGAAGACAGATATGCCACTTAAATTAAATAGGAAATGAATTGGCCAGCAAGTTGGCATGTCTGCTGAGACAAATCATGGACAACATGTCTCTCAACAACAGAACTTATTTGTTTTCTCTTGCCAACAGATTCATCACTGCCCAGGCAAAACAGGCAAAATACATTAGTGTCATGGTAAACTGATAAAGAGAAGTGCCTCAATCTAGCATCCTCAATGGCTAAAGTCTTAGGGCCGTATTGATCTGTGTTATATAAATCTTGTTTTCTGTCTGCAGAAGTGAATCAGGAATGACCCTGAAGGTTAACAAACATTGTAATGTCTTTCAGCTGGGGCAGATGTCTATGTGCTCCTCACATTGTATTTGGTCAAGTCCCATCTTGTCATTTTACTGCCAAGGAGCTTAACTAATTCCTGGCAATCATAAGACAGTTTGATGGAAGCAAAGAATTCATACAATTGTTACCCCCCCACCCCCCACCCCTTTATCTCTTCCTTTCTCTCTTTCTCTGCCTCACACTCTCCTTTATTAAGACTAAAAAAAAAACCTCTCAAAGCCATATAGCAGAAAAAAATCACCAGTGAATTAGTCAGCAGGAGTCTTGGCTGAGTTGAAACTTTATGTAATTGGCATGTCATGCTCTTCCATAGTCAACAGCTGACCTGATTAGGCTGATATATTTGGTTTCAATAATCTTTCACATCGATTTTTTTCCGCACTTCTTTTGAATGGTGAGCTGTTTTACATGGTTGATGTGGTTTTTATTTTTCTCCTATTGATCATAAATAAATGGCTCAATGTTTGTCCTGTGAAATGAGTGAAGTTGCTCTAGAAATGAAGAAATTATGAGGGTGGAGAGGGTTGGGAGGAAACTAATGGCTAAACAATGGAAATCCATGAAAATACAACTTTAGGACAAAATACAATAGACTGTAGTAATCGGGTGCATATTGTCAACAAAATTGATGTGGTTCTTTGTGGGCCTCCAGATCACATGTTCTTCCTACCCAGTCGTCAAACTCACTGTTTAATTCAAAGTTTCCCTAGAGCTTTAGCGTATTTTTAAAATGGAAAGTCCCTTTTTAGAGGTTAATCACCTATCACTATTTAACCAAAATTTTTATATTATGAGATCTGATCCTTAGATGGTACGTTAGGCTTCAGAGTGAAAGAAACAAATGCTTTCCATTAGCGGCTACTCCACGATAGTTGCAATCGCTTGCACCAGGGTCCTTACTGAAGTAACACTAAATCAAGTGATAGATTTAAACTTGGCATAGATCACTAAAGCTAAAAGAGTGCAGTTCTGAGGGAGTCCTCTGATCTATTACGTCATAGCCTCCAATATTAAGACGAGATGCAGAGTACTAATGGAACCTTTTTTTCTCTTTCGTCGTGGAAAGGTCAAGCTAGTTTCAACATTTTCTATGTATGTCATTCTCAATATAGCAACAGAATCTCTTATAGAAAACAATGTAAGTAAGTGTCTCTACGATGCTACTGGTCACCTGATCAAAAGCCAATGTTGAAAAACACTTCTAATGACTGTCTCTTATGCATCAGTGCACCTACTAATGAGCTGCCAGAAAAGACTTTGCAGAGCTTTGCTAAGATAGAGCAGGAATGTGAGAAGCCGGAGATATAACTTCCCTGCTGTGATCCCTGCCTTTTTGCTAACAGGGAGCCTAGACTCGGAGCTGCTAATGAGCATGCTGTATAGACTGTCTAAGCCAATGTGGGCTGGAGAGTCCACCTGTCTGCTTTCAGATACTGAGTATGATGCATGACAGTAAGACACCCTGTTGTAGCTTTTCCTTAAATAATTTAGCTATTTATTGATTTCCCCCCACCCCTTTCCTGCACACATGCATTTTTATTTTGCCTTTGCGTTACACTATCTCTCGGAGGCTTCTATCTCCACTGGTGAAGAAGCGGGCAGATGTTAAGGTGTGTTTTTTTCCACTCCACCTCCACCCCACCCAAGAAATTGATGTCATTATGTCATACTAGAGCAATATGAATACATGGTTAGTTCCCTAGAAAGAAAACAAAGACATTATTATCAATTGATATCTGCAAAATGAGGCAGTTGAAATTAAGATCTTAGAAATGCAGCTCTTTTGAATTAGAGGAATTCAAAATACTGCCTTTGTTTTGACACACAATGTACCAAATGGCATAAATTAAGTCTTTTTTTTTTTTTACCCAGAGTTAACTTGTTCTCTATCTTTATCCAGAGAAAACAGCAGCAGGAAACTGGTAGGAATGTTTACTTGACTATGTTTACAGAATTTTCCAGACTCTGATAAGTATTACAGGATACCTTTCCAGTTCAGTGCCAGTATGTTTCCATGAACACTTCTTGGTGATGTGTTTCTTCTGAGTTTTCCTGGAGGCTCTTTTACCAAATAATGAATACACATCGAAGCTTTTCATCTATTTGTGGTGGGGAATTTTCTTGGGAGGGGAGGAAAAATGATAAACTGAACAAATAAATGCAATTCTGACCATCTTCCTCCACCCAGGAAATAGCCAGTATAATTTGCATAGTCTGGCCTGATCTATTCCTTTCAGTTCTCGATATTTCCATTTTTCACCGTCCATCCTTGCTTTTTTTCTCAGAAGGGATGGCCTTCCCTTGGGGAATGACTTCCTCTGTGACGACTAGGGAGATAAGATGGCTTTAGGATCCTAAAGCCCCCTTTATCCACGGATCTCCAAAGGGCTCTGCAAAAATCTATTTTTTTTAATCCCCCTCTCACAAATGTGACATTGGTCTTACCCTTCCTTGAGTCAGGCAGAGCTTAAGCCAGGTGTGATCTCAGATCCAGAATCGTCTTGGTTATTGGTCAGCAAGCAGGCTGAAGAGTTCACACTTAATGGGCATGGTAAAGATGTCCAAAAGCTCTTGGGTTGCCCTTAACATGCTGTAGTTGACTGGGTTGGGGTAACAGCCAATTAAATATTAAAGAAGGAAGCTCCGCCTGCCTCCCAATCTCAGATCCTACTGTTCTTTAGTATTTAGAAAGTGTTTATAAAGCGTGAGGCACAGCTAAGAACTCACCTTCAGTAATGTCTTCTTTGGATATGGACACCCCTTCTTCCTCAATCTCTCCGCCCTCTCACATTCCTCAATAATATAGACACATTTTTCATCACATTATTAGAGATGCATTCACATCATATCCCCTACATTCGGGAACTTCCATTCTAAGATGCCGTACTTTATCGAAGTGACCCCACGCCAATGTGCCGAGCCACTAACATGGCACATCCCTTAACAGTATCCCCCGAGAGAACGCTGGGTACCAGGCGTGATATCAAGAACAGTGGGATGCCTCAAAGCACAGTACATATTTCCTCAGCAGGCTAAGAAAGAAAGAGAGAGACCACAGACACAAAATAATCACAAGTAGTAGGAGCATAAAGTACCTAATCTATACACATATATGGACAGATAGTCTTCCTTAATAATAATAATAATAATGTTGGTATTTGTTAAGCGCTTACTAAGTGCAGAGCACTGTTCTACTGTTCTGGGGTAGATACAGGTTAATCAGGTTGTTCCACATGAGGATCACAGTCTTAATCCCCATTTTACAGATGAGGTAACTGAGGCACAGAGAAGTTAAGTGACTTGCCCACAGTCACACAGCTGACAAGTGGCAGAGTTGGGTTTCAAACCCATGACCTCTGACTCCCAAGCCAGATGGGAGATGTAAATCATATGCCCTCCCCCAACGTGTGGGGGGATTCCCTGCATTACAACTGATGTATTTAGGCATTGCCAAGTGGCCACTGCTGCTTCAGGTTGCTAAAGGGTGGAGCCATGAGAGCCTGGAAGCTTTGAAGTAGTATAGCTGCTGCAGCACCTGTAAACCTATCTGGGAAAGAGAGTGCCAGAAACTGGAGGTGTCACGACCATGACTGGGAGTTATTTTTGGGTTTTTTGGCTATTTTTGTGTTTTATGGTATTTGGCGCTTAGGTGTTTTGGGTTTTTTTTGATATTTTTGTTTTTTTATGCTATTAAGTGCTTACTATGTATCAGGCACTGTTCTAAGCGCTGGGGTAGATTCAAGGTATTCAAGATGAATGCAGTCCATGTCCCACATGGGGCTCACAGTCTTGTGCTTTGTCCAGAGGCTTCAGTACTGCCACACTGCACCTACTTACCTCGCTTGAGAAACGGCATGACTTAGTGGAAAGAGCATGGGTTTGGGAGTCAGAGGTTGTGAGTTCAAATTCCGGCTCCGCCACTTGTCAGCTGTGTGACTTCAGGCACGCCACTTAACTTCTCTGTGCCTCAGTGATCCCATCTGTAAAATGGAGATTAAGACTGTGAGCCCCACGTAGGAAAACATGATTACCTTGTATCTACGTGCTTACAATAGTGCTTGGCACATAGTAAGCACTTAACATTTACCATTATTATTATTATTATTATTAATAATTCTCATTTCACAGATGAGGTAACAAGACACAGAGAAGTTAAGTGATTTGCCCAAGGTCACACAACAGATAAGTAGTGGGGGTGGGATTAGAACCAGGTCCTTTTAACTCCTAGGACCATGCTCTATCCTCTAGGCCTCACTGCTTCTCACGGGAGGTGAGTAGGAGCAGTGTGGGGATACTGCAGCCTTTGGCCAAAGCTCAATACAAGTACCCCATAACAAGACAGGATGAGATGGGGCAGAGGAGAGCTGAGCCTTGCTATCAAACTTCGCAGGCCTGCCTGAAGAAAGAACCACGCAGATATACAGGACAAAGAATGGACAGATGATTAGTCAGAAAACCATCAGAGGAGCATATAAAGACACACAGTCTTAGCACAGACACACCGTTACTAGAAAAACGCAAAAGAATGATATGCAGACATGTACATACAGGGGCATGCACCTAAAGACCTGCAGATTGTGAGCACTTGTACTTTCCCCGGTGCTTAGTACAGTAAGCACTCAATGAATATGTTTGATATTTGTAAGCATGAATACAGAGATAAACATGGAATATCCCATGGAGACCCAAACTCAGACACACAAGTGAACACAGACATGTGTGGTGTTAGGCATTGCCAAGTGGCCACTGCTGCTTGGGTGGTGCGACCTTTAGATATTTTTTGACTTTTGATGGCTTGTTCTTTAACCCCATATGGTGACTGGTGTAAGGAATACCTCATGTTAAATACCCTTGTGTTTCTGTGCAGGTAACACACCAATTCTTTGTTAGAATACGGGCACACTGTGAATGGTATTTAATGGAGCTGGCAGACTATTAAAAAGAAAAAAACCCTGATAAAATAGAGTGTGCTCGAAATTGAGTGTTTGGAAGTGAAATCTCCATTGCTAAATAACCCACTGACTACAATATTACATGGTATTTCAGAAATAATTCTAGATCCCTGTGCACATTGCTCTCCCTTGGCTACTAAAGCCAGATACATTTCAGGAAGGGATAGCATCTCCTCCTCCAGAGACACGGGCATAACTCTAGTTGACATTAATGGGGCTTGTGCGGACACATCCAATAAAGGAAGAAATCCTTAATTACCAGGGTAATTACTTGTGATGAGGTGATATTAAAAATACCAAAAGGTATCCATTAAAGCATTCTGAATGATCCAGCCCAACTGATGTGATTCTTTTTGTCAGCCTTAAATTTCACCATGTTTTCCCTGCGACTGTCAAAATTTGAATTATGGTTAAATATTTTAGCAATCTCCCGTTCATGAAATATTTCTGAGTTCGGTCTCCAATGCTGCCTCTAATGAAATAAGTGGGCACCTACAATTTTAAAGAAATTAAGGGCGGACATTTGGAAATCAGACGGTAGGCCTAAAAGGAATACAACAGACTTCTTCCTCTTCCTTCTGTGCTTAGGTTTTATGAAGATCTGTGGTTGTAGATGAGGGGAACCCGGTGTATTTATGGCAGGAGGGTGCTTGGTACCAGGTTAGTGCAGAGTTCCTCAAAATGGGGACGTTATCACTGAGGGGAACTATGAGGGAGAGTTGCAGGGCCAGAGCGGTAGAGTTCAAACAGCCCAGTTGTAGACTCTACAGCATTAGTCAATCAGTGGATTTATTGAGCACTTACTGTGTACAGAACACTGTACTAATGCTTGAGAGAATACACTACAACTGAGTTGGTAGACACATTCCCTGTCCCCAGTGAGCTTATGGTGTTGAGGAGGAGATAGACTTGAATATAAATGATTAATAATAATAATTGTGCCATTTGTTAAGTGCTTACTATGTGCCATGTATGTACTAAGCACTGGGGTGGATACAAGCAAATCGAGTTGGACAGAGTCCCTGTTCTACTTGGGGCTCACAGTCTTAATCCCCGTTCTCCAGGTGAGGCACAGAGAAGTGAAATGACTTGCCAAAGAGAAGCAAAAAAGTGACAGAGCTAGGATTAGGACCCATGACTTTCTGACTCCCAGGCCCGTGCTCTATCCACTACACCATGCTGCCATAATGTAGATATGAACTTTAAATGCTGTGGGACTGAGGGTGGGGACAAACCAAAAGCCCCAAGGGTAGGCAGATCCAAGTACATGCATAGTTGATGAAAAAGGAAGAGGGAGTTGGGGAAAAGAGGGCTTGATCAGGGAAGGTCTCTTGGAGGAAATGTGATCCTAATGTGGATTTGAAGGTGGGGAGAGTGAGAGTCTGGTGTATGTGGAGGGGGAGGTGTTCCAGGCCAGAAAGAGGATATGGGTAAGGAGGCAGAGGTTCTAATTCTGACTCCGCCACCTGCTCACTGTGTGACCCTGGGCAAGGCACCCAACTTCTCAGGGCCTCAGCCTAATCAGAAAGTTCAGCTAACCAGTTCTCTGGCAAAACGGGATGTAAAGGAAACCTGGGTGGATAAATTCCTAGATGAGAAGTAGTTACCATCTCGGTTGAGTAGGCAGTTCATCTGGACTTTTGCGTAAACGCTCCTAAACTGACAGCTTCAGTTTAGCCAATCAGTCTAGTCGCTGTCCCAGATAATGTGTGTTGCTTGAACTTCAACCTGAAGGTGCTCTTCAGATTCTTCTCTTCCCGTCTTCCAGAGAAGGCTTGTTATTTTGCTAATGTGAATAGCCCACAGTCCTCACCCACTCATGACAGTTCATGTGAGATTATTGTTTAATGTGATCTGCCCCCAGATTTCTGAACATAGGCATGGTCAAAATGCCCTCACTGTGCTGTTACTCAGATCTTCCTGGGCTTCTGTAGGTATTTTGCAAAGCCCTCTCTTAGCAGGAGAAACTCAAGTGCTGCAACTGAGTCTGCCAAGAGTCTCAGAAAATAGCAAAGCTTAACTCCCTGGCCCCTCAATGTTCTCTGTATTTGCTGGATGCAAACTTTTACTGAGCTCTGTTTTAGCTGGCTTTGATTCCACTTTTTATGGTTTTTCCACTTGCCTACTCCACAGTTCTGGTTTTACCATCTTGGCACTTCGTAGCCTTTCGTCCCTTTTCCCTCTGGAGCTTTTTGAGGACCTGACCTAAGATGATTCCTCTCTGGCCCTCACCCAATTTGAACTTCACTCAATCAGTTGATCACGAGTATTTATTTATTAAGCATTTACAAGGTGTGAAGCACTGAACTAAATCCCTGGGAGAATTGTAAGCACTTAATAAATACCATAGCTAACTAATTAAAACACCGTTCCTGCTCCACAAGGGACTCACAAGTGGGAGGATGTGAAAATAAAGAAAAGACCCAAACCTCAAAATAACAGGCTGGCTTCAACAATTGTTAGACTGATTTGTGAGAAGTCAGTGGTGGGCTATTCTACGACTCCCACAGCAAATGTTAGTTTCTGTCTGACCTTAGTACAGTGGTCTGCAAACAGTAAGCACTCAATAAATAGCACTGATAGACTGATATTTCTTCCTAGGATTCCACCAATTAAAACATTGCTTTATGATTGGTTTCCTCAAGCTCCAAGATGGTCATTCTCGGTCATTCGAAGATTGGTGCCCCTAAAGTCACATTGGCTTCATGGTCCCCTACTGCCATTTTGTAAAATAGTAAATTCATCAAGAATCAACATGATTCAAAACATTCTGCCTGAGCTTAATTTAAGCCTGAGTGGTCTAGTTTAGCTCCATCCTAGCTCTGCAATATATATACATATATATATATATATAGTAAACACTATTTTCCACAATTTGTAATGGCATGTCTCCACCTCGGGGAAAGGATTGTGTATTCAACATCTTTTGTGTCTAAACATTGGACTTTCACAAAATAGGCCCTCAATAAGTGTTGATGGTTATGGCTACATACTCCATGTTAACAGTTGGATAACTTTTCATAGTTAAAGTACAAGAATATTTTTGCCCTTTACAGGAACCTTACAGCTTTATGAGCCAATTGTTTCTATTTCAGGGGTAGCAACTGGAGTGTCACAGACACACAAAATGGTGCTCTAAACATTCACTTCAACTTTAGCAGGTTTTTGTGGAATTGTCCTTATTAGTTTCATAAAGCTAGGAGATAAAATTGAAAAATTGAAACAAAAATTGAAATGACAATAGTATTTCGCTTAATTGCTTTTTTAAAGCCCAATTAATCACCAAAGATGATTAGCAAATGTTTTTAAATGGTTTTCCTACATCATATTCAGTAAATTAGAACTTTTCTTAAATGTTTATCCTATACCATACACACTGGCAGAACGTTCAGAATTTTTTTGAATCATTTAAGTGCTCGCTATAATAATAATAATAATAATGTTGGTATTTGTTAAGTGCTTACTATGTGCAGAGCACTGTTCTAAGCGCTGGGGTGGACACAGGGGAATCAGGTTGTCCCACGTGGGGCTCACGTCTTAATCCCCATTTTACAGATGAGGTCACTGAGGCACAGAGAAGTTAAGTGACTTGCCCACAGTCACACAGCTGACAAGTGGAAGAGCCGGGATTCAAACCCATGACCTATGACTCCAAAGCCCATGCTCTTTTCACTTAGCCATGCTGCTTCGCCGTAATGATTTAGTTTTGATGTGAAGAATACAATGATAACATTATAGCATAAGAGGTTTTTCTCAGTGAAAAACTGATGAGATCAGCTAAAGGGACTTAAATCTGTTGCTCTAATCAGACTTCTCCAAGATCTTTTCCAAAACCCCTCCATCGACCCCCTTAAACTGGCCCTACAATGAGTGCTGAAATTTGGCTTGAACATTTTTAAGTGAAAGGTAATTAGTAATGCCATTCATAGCATCAGATTTGGGGGAGGTGTCTGGTGGGGTTCTTGGAACTCATCCAAGTTTGCTTTAACAACTTTATTAATTATCTGGAAAAAGGAATAAGCAGCATGTTAATTAAATTTGCAGATGATACTAATTGGGAGGTGTTGCAAACTCCAGTGAGAAAAAAGAAACAATCAAAAAGATAACTTGACTGGGCAAGATGATAGTGAAATGAAACTGAAAAAAAAAGGTACTTTAAGGAGGAAATTTTGAAAATTGAGCAAATAATTCCAATCCAAAGCCTGTAATATGAAGGAGAAAATATACAGTTCAAATCTATAAGGAATTGTTCACAGCAAACATAATTCACAAATTGTACATTTCAAAAAGATAGCATTCTTGATAGAATTGTTTGAAAACGCCATGTGTGTGGTAAATATATATATTATATATATATATATATATATATATCCATTTGGGCAGGTGGAGAAAGAGATGGCTGATAAAGCCAATATGACATTGCTCCATCATGAATCTGTATATGCAGAGATCACCCCTTGCAGTACTATTGTGTTTTTTTAACCTACAGTGCCCCTGGCTGTCTCCTTTTTTTTTTTTTCTCTTGATGTCACAATCTTCCCAAACTCTATTCCTGTTCTTGGAAGCTCTGTCTCCCAGAAATCTTCCCTGTAATTTAGCATGGACAGGCGCTCATCCTGGTCCTATGAGCTATCTCATCCTTAAGGGTGACTGTAATGAACACATTTTTTCGTGCTCTGTCCTGGCACAGTTCTGTTTCTTCACTTTCCGTAACTCAAGAGTCGAGGGAGATGAAGAATGAATTTGGTGGATTATTCTCTGTTCACTGGTTCTTGTCACAGGGAAATCTAAAGACCCACTCTTTTTAGGTTGGATTCCCACCCCTGGACATTCCAATTCTGAATTGAGAAAATTGCTCACATGTCTCTTTACATAGCAAATGTTAAATATTTTAAAATTTTGACTGGAAATACTCACAGGTTGAGATGATTTGGCAGAGCAGACTTCAGAGAAAATGAGACTTTTAATTCTAAGGAGGAGAAATATATTGGAAAACAGAAAAGGGGAAATACTCATTCAGGAGCCCCTGCATCTAGTTTCCACATTCTTGCTGAAGCTCATGATTTCTGTATGCAGCAAAGTCATTTATCATCAAAATCTGTAGTCAGCGCCAGTTATATAAAATAGAAGTTTGGTGACTTACCTTTGCTACGGTAAGGATAATATGTGAGAAAAGATGTTAGAATTTAAGTATTTAAAAACTTTTAGGTAATTAGTACTATGAACACCATATGACCACTTCATAAAACTACCCATCATCATCATAAAATAACTGCATATGGCATATTTAATCCTGAACTCCTAAAGATGAAAAGTGGAAGTAGTTACAATAATCATTATTTTCAATTTTATATAGTTAAGTGGTTTAACACAAAAAATTAGCCTTCCAAATTACATAGTTATGATGTGTTAATGGTAGCAGAACATGTTATTACATTATGAAACATAATTTCATGGATATTACGTATGGCATTGTAGAAACTCACGTACTTATGGTTACTTGAAGGCACTCAATTTTTTCAGACTATGGTCTTCAAAATCCCATCACTTAATGTGACCCTGGAATGCTTTCACTCCTTGTTTTTTCTCAGTCAGGGCGACCTCTTTGTGCGCCTTTTGTGTTCTACATCAGAGCTCCTAATATTCTAGTTCCATCACTGAATATTGCTTTAATTCTTTCAGGCTACCATTTTTTTTTCTTTTTACAGTACACTGATCCAAGCAAATGGGGTGAGGGGACTGTTTGGAGAATCATCTTGTTGGCCAAATCAAGGCCTGTGTGAGTACAAGACTAATTTTTTTTTTCTTGTGGGCTCCCTCCCATTTCATCTTCCACATATTGCAGTCTAACATCATGTCACAGTGTGTTGTCACTAGGTAGTGGCAGCTGAAACTGAGAGTAGGAGGGATTGCTGCTGCCAGCGGGGAGACAAGGTTGAGTCTGGCCAGATGCGGCAGAACGAACTAGAGGCAGCAGAGTTAAGAGTGGTTTAGGTCTAGTTGATAGAGAGAATCCATATGTAAAATGGGGAAAATTTGTTGCGAACCTTGGGGCCAATGGTGATTTTCCGTTTGGCGTAGAGCAAAATGGAAGCTTTTGGAAGTTTCTGAGGTGTGGAGAGATGTGTATTTAACAATATTTTAGGAAGATAATTCAGGCAGTAATATACAACTCAGGCTGAGTGGAAGAGTACAATTTTAATAAGAATGATTGAGCCTGTAAATGCAGCTCTCTTCCCCACAGCAGTGGGGCAAATATCCTTTTACTCTACTATTTCTCTATCTAAATTGATTTTTAAGTTTTATCTCCCCTGGTAGGCTATAAGCTCCTCATGGGCAGGGATCATGTCTACGAACCTTGTTCCCAAGGGCTTAGTATAGTGCTCTGCACACAGTAAGCACTCAGTGAGTACCGTTGATGGGCTGACTGATTAATGAGGCACTTGGTGTATTTCTTTAGGTAATTGGAATTCTTTGATTTCTAGCCTCTCCACTTTCACTCCCTAATTCTGTATGACTTATATGGAAAAGCACAGGGGTGGGAAACAGATGACCTGAATTCTAGTACCAGCTCTGCCCCTTGTCTCTCATGGAAACTTGGGCAAGTCAACTTCTCTGTGCCTCCTAATTTATAAAATGGAGACAAAATGACTGCTCTCTTTTTTTACCTCTTAGGAAACATAACTGTGAGTGATCTGATTACCTGGCTTCTTATCCCAAAATCTTTGTTCTACAGGTATCTTTTCCCTGCTGTCTCCATTTACCCTGCCTTCATTTCTTTTCCTTCCAAATTTCTCTTAATATTGACTTCATAGTTAATATTCATCTCAGGCTCCTGTATTACTGAACCTTGTGGCCAAGTCCAGTGTTTGAATAACCTTATCAGCAAACTGATTAGGATTACAGTCTCCTTACAGAGCTATAAAAAGGATGATGATAGAAGAAATGATTGAAAAGGAAATTGACTAAGATTCAGGATTTCCTTGGTGGTTTGCTTCTAAGTTTGATGTATAGCCCTGGTGGGTGGTAGATTTTCAAATAAAAAGTCCCGTTGAATGAATGTGAGATTTTATTGAAAATATCCAGTCTTTGCCCTGACTTGGATTAATTCAAGAGCAAGAAATCTACAGTGGATTACTAGTTTTTAAAGGCATTTGTTAGGCACTTACTATGTGCCAGGTACAGTACTAAGTGCTGGGGTTTATACAAGCTAATCAAATTGTACATGGTCCCTGTACCACATGGGACTCACAGTCTTAATCCCCATTTTACAGATGAGGTACCTGAGGCACAGAGAAGCTAAGTGACTTGGTCTAGGTCACACAGCAGACACAGAGGGGAGCTGAGATTAGAACTAGGAGGAATAGTTAGGAATGTAGAGAGGGAATAGTTAGTTAAACTAGATGGTCCATCCCTTAACATTAGGAAGGATGTGGAGGATGTCCTTTGGTGCTAACCTTCTCACTGTGCCTCGGTCTTGCCTGTTCCACCGTCGATGCCTGGCCCATGTCCTACCTCTGGCCTGGAATGCCCTCCTTCCTCAAATCCGCCAAAAGTCACACTTCCCCCCTTCAAAGCCCTACTGAAGTCTCACCTCCTCCAGGAGGGGTTCCCAGACTAAGCCCCCTTTTTTCCTCAGTTCCCCTCCCCTTCCCATCACCCCGACCTTCTCCCTTTGCTCTACCCCTCTGTCCCACAGCACTTGTATATATATGTACATATCTATAATTCTATTTAATAATTAATGCCTGTTTACATGTTTTAATGTGCATATATCTATAATTCTATTTATTTATAATTCATGCCTGTTTACTTGTTTTGATATCTGTCTCCCCATTTTAGACTGTAAGTCTATTATGGGCAGGCTTTGTCTCTCTTTGTTGCTGAATTGTACTTTCCAAGCACTTAGTACAGTGCCCTGCACACAGAAAGTGCTCAATAAATACAATTGAATGAATGAATGAATAAATGAGGAGAGCATCTATTACATGGTCCCACGACGTATCCTATTGGCATGGTTGGAAACAGAATCCTGAGCCAGCTATACCCTAGTTTGACCAACAATGGCAAAACCCATATTCATATATTAGGTAATATTTTTCCTTGTCCCCAACTCTCTGCCAATTCAGTGGCATTTATTTTGAGCATTTACTGTGCGCACAACAGTGCTGGGCAACAGTGGCTTGGGAGAGAGACAAGGGCAGAGACTCAAGTTTACTGTGTGGAAGAAGGCCATGATAAACCACTTACACATTTTTACCAAGAAAACTCAATGGGTACACTACCAGAAGGACTGCAGATGGAGATGGGGCATTCTGTGAGAAATGCATCTGTGGAATGGCTATGGGTCGGAGACGACTCAACAGCACAAGAACAGACAAGACTGTGAGTAGAATACTGCGTTAAGCTCTCTGTGTCCTTTATCCTTTTGTAATTCTCTCCTGATCACTCTACTTTTCCTCCCTCTTCCAATATCCTACAACTCCTTTGATGGTCTGTCTTTATTTCTCCCCATTTCTCTTCTTGTTTGTTCCTCTCTCTTGCCTGTATCCCTGTCCCTCACCATTTTTGTCCTGTTTTCCCCATTCTGGAGCTTCTTCTGCTCTTTTTCTTTTAATTATCCAGTGATCTCTCTTAGCGAACCATCCTCTGTTCAACTCTGTATGAACTACACCATGCTGATTAGACTATAAACTCACTGTGGGCAGGGATTGTGTCTACCAGCTTTATTATATTGTGCTTAGTACAGTGCCTGTACTTGCTTAGTAAATGCTTAGCAAATACCAGAATTATCATTTGTATTTGGTATTTGTTAAGCGCTCACTATGTTCCAGGCACTGAACTAGGATAGATAAAATTAAACTGGTTAGACACAGTTCCTGCCCCACATAGGGCTCACAGTCTCAATTTCCATTTTACAGAGAAGGAAGTGACTTGCTCAGGGTCATACAGCAGACAACTGGTGGAGCCAGGATTAGAGCCCATGTCCTTCTAACTTCCAGGCCCATACTCTAACCATGAGACAACACTGCTTCTCCTCTTCTCCTTCTTCCTTCTCCTTCTTCTTCTTCTTATTATTATCATCATTATTATTAGGAAGTCCAGCAACTGGTCTCCCTTAGAGCTACATGGTGGACTCCACTTTGGCTGATCGGCTGTTGGGTAAGGGCCAGTTAGGACTAAAGTTCTATTTTGTTCCTTTCAGGAAACTGAGATGGATAGCTCTTGCTTGCTTTTTCAGTCTGACTGCAGCCTGCTTCCTTTCTCCATTGACATGAACCGCTTAAAAGGGAAGCCATTTCAGGTGTGTCAGTGAGTGTGGGTCCATATGTCTCTCTAGGCAATGGTTCCCCACTGAGACTTGCAAATATCGATCTGCGGCTACCCTTCAGGGCCAGTTCAAGGGCAGGATGATCCTGACATTGATGAGTTTGGTTTATTTCCTTAATTAAAGTTTGTAAAGTATTATGAATACTGAATAAGGATGACTGATTTAAAAATCAATCCATAACTGAAATAATCAATTTCCTTTTCCTTCACTAAATCTTTTCCATCCAAAGGGGGTCACTGGGTCTTTTGGCTTCTGAGAATTTGTCGTGAAGTCTATCAGCTCATCCTGGTTATTGTTTCATGTTCTGGTCTGTTAACTGGCTCTAACTCCTGGTCACTGCATACCTGGATGATCCCCCTTTCTTTCCTTCTTCCTTCTTTCTTCCACCCCACATTCCATTTCTGAGTTCCCCTTTCCCGCCATTCCCCTACTCTACCATTTGCAATTGGAAGTTACGCTCCCTCGTGTTGCAAAGATCGAGGATGTCTGCTTCTCTGCATATTTTCCCCAACAAATACCTGAGCTTTGAATTCACCCCAGAGCATCGAGTCATTTGTTCTAACCATCTGTTCCATTTCCCTCAGCAACGACGCAGCCTCGCCATCCCTTTGATTATAACTCCTGTTGTGTCTGTTGTGAGTAAATAAGAAACAGAACACCTCAGGCTCCCCCATGTACCGCACTGTAATTCGGGAGAGCTGTTATGGCATGTTGGCAGGCTGGGAGAGGGAGGAAACCCTAAGTGATGGGCGAAATCTAACAGGTCTTCTTTTCACTGAAGCACCAGGTTTTGGCCCCTACCGGCATTAGGATGCAGTCAGTTTTTTATTGTCTAAGACAAGTTATCTAATTTATTTCAACTAGGCCCTCACTTAAAGTTCCATTATATTAACTGGATTGTTTTTAAATAGGCCATTCTAAATAAACATTATTTGAAAAACAAAGGAAATAACTGAGTGTTGCCATGGAATGAGGATTCCCTGGGATGTATCAATCTACTGATTGAGCACTTACTGAGCACTTCCTATGTGCAGACCACTGTACTGAGTGCTGTTGTGTTGCTACACACAATGCCTTCCCTCACGGAGCTCAGCTGGGAAAATGGACACAAATTACATGTAGGGAAAGCAATGTAGTTTAAAGATATCTGCACAAGTTCTGTAGGGGTGAGGGAGTGGGGTGAGTACCTATGTGCTTAGGGGTGAGGACTCTCAAACGAAAGTGACACAGAGATGTTGAGGTAGCAGCAGATGGGGAAAAGGGTGGGGAGACGAGAGAGTAGTCGGGGAAGGTTTCCTGGAAGTGTGATTTCAGCGGGGCTTTGAAGATGGGACGAGCAGTGACCTGCCACAGCTGGGATACCATTCAGGGCCCACCCGTAATCCTAAACGGAGGTCTGAAAGAGTTAATGCTCCTCCTCAAGTTCCTAGCTTCCACCCAAGGAATCACTGGCGTGATGTGGTTGATCGGGTTTGACATCCCTGAACAAGTGGATTAATATTGCATTTTTATTTCTTACTCCATCCTCTGCTGAATTACATGCATTTTCAACGGTTCAGTTTCAAATGGCCCCTTTTTGGGAATCTGCTTCTCCGAAGGCGGAGGCATTGACAGTTCTTGTGATCTTGCCAAGAATCAAAGGAAAATGTTAATCCAGAGTGCTTGACGGGATTTTGATTTGAAGATAATTAATTCATATTGGAATTTAGTCCATTTTCAAAGTTGACAGATTAATTTATGGTATGCTGTAAAGTCTTAAGTTTCTCAGGAAACAGTCTGGGGAAGAGGAAGAAGTGACGTTTCACCTGTGAGAATAAAGAGCCTCTACCTTAATTGACGGCCAAGGACACCTAGATTATTACACCCTAAATCAAAGCAGGAAGGGAAGTTTGATCGGATCTGTCGGGTGCCAATTTTGAAGTGGTGTGTGCACTTCTGTTTAGAGGGACTGGGATATGTGACAGATGGCCCCTGGAGTCACGGGTGGCAGTTACTTCTATAGACTGCTGGGAACAGAATCCCATAACGAACTTTCCACGCAATATGTCGGACTTTTGTTTCGTGGGCAGGTGTCAGTTATATTTTGTGTTGTACTCCCCCAAGCACTTAGTACGGTGCTCTGCACGCAGTAAGTGCTTAATAAATATGATTGATGGATTGATTTTTAAGTTTAATTCTGCACCTGGAGGAGCATTCCGGGAGGTATGATAAAAACCCCCATCCTTTATTACAAGTTTGCAAGTGGATCACTTCCCTCCCTTTGATAGACTGAACTCTTATGGGCAGGGAATGTGTCTGCTTCTTCTCTTGTATTGTACTCTTCCTAGTGTTTACGACAGTGCTTGGCACAGAATAAGCGCTCTGTTAATACCACTGATTGATCGATTAGGATTCTACGGATTCAGTTTTTAAATTCACTTTCTGTATTTGGAAAATCAGCTACAGATTTCCCCCTCTTCCCTCCCCTGCTCTCTCCACTCCCCCTTCCAAATCTGCTCCCTTCCGGCATAACTCACGGTTAGAGCCGACTGGCTGGGGCTGTTTGTCGCACTTCCCACATAGAGAGCGGGCTGTCGGGGCCCAAGGCCCCAGCTGAAGAGTGTCCGCCATTCTCCGTGCCCTCTCAGCCTGCCACAGCTAGTGCACCAGATGCTTATTTTTTCTGTTGTGACAGTGAGGTAGGCTCCGTTTCTTCATTCTTTTCATCATCCCGCTGTGCCTCTCCCTGAACTTTTGACAGTAGCTGCCGCTTAATGACAGTGAGGCTGTCAGCGAAATAGCCGTCAGTAGCGGTAAATGATCTATAAATCTATGATCAAACACCGTGGTCAAGGGAAAGTGGGTGTAAAGTTGAAGGTGGCCAAACCATTTAATAAGATGAGCTGTGAAAAATGTGGCCACGCCAACCCTGTTCACAACAAGGCTCAACGCCAGGGTCATCAGACACCCAGTATCTCTTATTAGAGCCTGGGGTTGACCTGGCTGATGCTTTCAAATGAACCAAGGAATTTTGCATTTTATTTGGTCTCAGAAGTCAGATGAACTACCTGAAAGGTTCACTTACGACAACTGGTCAGTAATGTTTCCTTCTCTCCTTCTGTGGCATGAACCACTAGGCTGTCTCTACTGAGAGTGCAGGCAGCAGATCTTCTTTTATGAACTTCATTCATTCATTCAATAGTATTTATTGAGTGCTTACTACGTGCAGAGCACTGTACTAAGTGCTTGGAATGTACAATTCGGCAACATATAGAGACAATCCCTGCCCAATGACGGGCTCACAGTCTAATCAGGACAAGTCAATTAGCAATAATGAGCCTAATTCTGCTCCCTATAGGGTGTAGAGGGTGGGTTTTCTGACCGTTCCCTCCACTCTTCCTGCCCTCATCCAAAAACCTTATACAAACGCACACTCACACGCCTCCAGCCCCAAACCCTTGAGTGTAGGGGGTTGTTTGGGGAATGCCCCCGCCTGCCCCGGCCCAGGCAGGAGAGCTGACAGGCCTGGTGAGTGATTCGGCCATCGGTGCCACTGTTTCTTCTCCTCAGTGAAGGTCAAGCAGCTTGTTCTAAGCAGGGCATAAGGAGGAGACTGAAGTAAGTTGCTCGACCCTTGGTGACGCCTCTTAGTGTGTTGACATGCCTTGAGGATGAGTGTAAAGTCATCCATATATTTAATGTCCCACCACCATTCCAATTTGGGCACTACCCAAGACCTAAAATGGGCACGAGAAGGTGGGTGTGAGTGAAGGCTAGATCCTGGCCTAACGGAGGGTAAGCATTAAGCAGATAAATGGAAGACAGGCTCTCCTTGCAGCATTTTTGACTCCGAAGGGAAATCGGAACCCAAGTCCCTTAGGGTCCTTTAAACTAACTCCAGTGTCCATGTTTCCCTATTTAACCGTCGGAGTTTTGGCTCTCTTAGGCCATCCAATTCTAAAGGAATCAAGCACGTAACTCCTACCCAGAATGGAAAACCCGATTTGGGGCTTTTGTTCTGGGTATTACGCTGGCTTGACTGCTGTTCAGGGGCAGTCGGATCATAATGGCCGTGGGAGTCGGGTGGGGAAAGGAAGATGGAAGTGTAGGCCTTTAGCAGTTACTGCCCATGAGGGTGATTTCAGGTGGTTAAAGCGGATCGGGCCTAATGGGCAAATGGCAATTAGCATGCAGGTGGAAATGTATGAGCTGGAAGGAGTCGACCAGAGCCCGAATGGGATTTCTGTTTTGTTTCGAGGGAGGAGAGCTGGAGGCGAGGCTGAGAATCCTGTCAGTGAGAGAGAGGGAGATAAAACGAGGGGTAGGGTAAACGAGGAATCCTAGCCTTATTCCACAGTCAGCTGCTGGACACACAAGGCCATTTCCATGAAATTTACATGAGGAGCTTAAATTGGCTCCCTTGTATAAATTACTCTACTCAGGTATTCTCCTGTTTGACATACATGCTGATTTTAGATTTGTCCTGCTGCTATGTGGAGCGTAGTTTATGTAAAATGGGCAAAGATTGAGCAAAGAGAATTTTAGCCTGGCCCAATGAGCAAGTTACACTTATTCTCTTCTCCCACAGCTTACATTATTTGTTCAATTATATGCAGAAAAATCCAACATTAATGAAAAACTAAGTTTGAGCACTTTATCATCCAAAAGTCAGGCAACTGTAGCTTTCCAAGGAAAACTACAATTCCATCCCTATGAGGTTTCTGAGAGGTTCAGTAGGGGAAGTCTACTAACGTAGGTGGAATGTCATGTCACACAATATTGTACGGGTAGTGATCACACAAGAACATTCCTCTGTATAAAAATCCTATCTAGAGATGACCGACAGAGAAGGAATGTGGCCTATGGCTAGAGCACAGGGCTGGGAGTTAGAAGGACCTGGGTTCTAATCCTGCCCCTGCTACTGGTCTGCTGTGTGTACTCGGGCAAGTTACTAAACTTCTCTGTGCCTGTTACCTCATCTGTAAAAAGGGGATTAAAACTGTGAGCTCCATGTGGGATATGGACTGTATCCAGCCTGATTAGCTTGTATCTATCCGGACACTTAATATAGTGCCTGGCAAATATTGAACAATTACCTTAAAAAAACAATGACAACAACACAACAAAAACACTGAAGGGTCCCTTGAAGGTTCAAGGGTGTGTGCAGGTGTTCACATTGGAGGAGTTTCCTCAACTGTAAAATAGGGATTCAATACCTATTTTCCCTCCTATTTAGATTGTGAGACTCAATTGGGACAGGAAATGTGTCCAACCTGATTAACTTGTACCTCTAGACTGTGAGCTCGTTGGGTACAGGAAATATGATGTTATATTGTTCTCTCCCAAGTACTCAGTATACCGCTTTGCCCACAGTGCTCAGTAAATGTGATTATTAATAATAATAAAAATCTACCCCAGTGCTTAGAACAGTGCTTGATGCATCGTAAGTACTTAAAAATACCATAAAACAAATTAAATTGTTCATTTGGGAAGGGATAGCAATGTCACATTTTATACTGAATAATAAGACCCATGAGAATCCTTTACTCTGCTCCCTACCCCATATGCGGGACCCAATAAGGAAAACATAATGGAGGCGACTCCCTTTGGAAGAGGACTCAAGGAAGCCTGATAAGCAGGCTGGAAGCCTACAGGTCCTGAAGAGGATTTTCATTTTCACCCTTGGGCAGTTTTTCTAAGTATTATAGTTTGAAGAGAATAATCCTCTTTTTTTCTTTTCCTACATGTTCATGTAGTGTTTCTAGCTGAATGGTGAGAAAGGGCCTTTGTTATCAATTACTAGATATTAAAGAATTATCAATTATTAGGGGGTTTTACTGACAAGACCATTTAAAAAGAACCTTTCAGTAGCTGAACTCACTGCTAAAAACTTAATTCCCTGGGAATGAATACTGCCGTTGTCTGTATTTATATTTAGAGGAGCAATGAGAATGTTTCGTCCTTGAACTGAAAAACTGCTTCCCACCTCTAGAGTGAGAAATAGAAGAGAGTTAGATTTCAGGGGCAGACTGGAACAATTTGGATGTTGTTGTGTATTGATTTCTGTTCATATGTATTCTATTCTTATGCTAAGAAAGCTTAGAATCAAGACAGAGAAGGCAAGTAGTACTTTTTATTAATGGCTTTTGACTCAGTGGCTGAATCTTCATCATAACAGTGGTATTCAAGTGCTAACCACGTGCCAAGCACTGTAGTAAATTGGAGTAGATACAAGATAATCAGTCCAAAGCAGTCCCTGTCCCACACGGGGTTCACAGTCCAAGTAGGAGGGAATGCCCACTTTTAGAGATGAGGAAACTGAAGTGTAGAGATGTTAAGTGACTTGCCCAAAGGTCACAAGCTGGCAAGTGTTAAAAGTGGAATTAGAACCCAATTCCTCTGACTCCCAGGTCTGTGTTCTTTCCATCTGGCCACACTGTTTCCCGGTGATCAGGACTTTTTTTCCTACACAGAGGTGTTCTGTTTTTATTATTTTGTTTTTTTAAAATTGGCATGTTTCATAGGTTTGATATTCCCTGAGTCCCCACCCTTAAAGGCTGTACTTAAATCTCGATGAAAATCCCTCACTGGAGAGGACAAGTATGTTAGGGGACTGGATTGTAACAAGTCAGGTGTCATCTGCTAGCTAGCCACACCTGAGGCCTATCCCCACCTGGTTCTACTCAGCTAAGTACGGCGGTTCTCTGGAAACACCCTCCTCACCCCAACAGGTAGCTCTGTCCCATTGCTCTCCTACCTTTTTGCCACTGGCAGCTTGAACGAAGAGTTCAAAGATGGTCGTATAGACAAGGCTGGATTTAGGCCACGATGGGTCTTTGGTTAGAGGGCTCTCCCTAAAGGGGAACCCCTATACTCTGCCCCCCGAACTGTGAATTCACTAACGTGACTTGTCCGGGCACACATTCACGTACTCATCGTTGTCACATTTCATGCAGTAAGATGGAAAATCATACAAGACAGAACAGAATCCTATTCTGGTGGCCTTTGGCCTTGGGCAAGAACCGCTGGTGGGTTTCCAAGACAGTGGAACCTGGGCTACGACTCAGGTAATCCCTATCCTAAGCCAAGCACAGTTGGAGGGACAACGAAATGTGCAGGTGGCCATGTCCAAAACGGAGCCCTTCATCTTCCCACCCATATGCTGTCTTCCCCGGTGACTTTCCTATCACTGTAGATAGCTACACCATCTATCTCCCACCCTCTTAACAATTAAGTATGTATTCCGATATTCTCCTGCTTCCCCTATCAGTAATTCATTATAATATCTGTCTCTGCCTCTAGACTATAAGCTCCTTGTGGTGGGGACCATGTCTATCAACTCTACTGTAGTTTATTCACTGAATCATATTTATTGAGTGCTTACTGTGTGCAAAGCACCATGCTAAGTGCTTAGGAAAGTACAATATAACAATAAACAGTCACATTCCCTGCCCACAAAGAACTCAGAGTCTATTGTTCTCTCTTAAGCTCCCAACACAGTGCTTGACACATAGTAAGTCCTCAAGACATATAATATCATTTATGGATGGACTGATTGCCAATTCTATTTACCATAACTAAGTCACTTTCTGTGCAACTTCAGTGAAACTTCTGATTCATTACTTTGTTTTGTTTCCCTGACCTAGAGAATCTTATAATTTAGTGCTTAGGGCATAGGTGGGCCCATTGGCCTTGTCCAGAATAATAATTATTAAGCATAATTAGAGTATTTGTTAAGCGCTCACTTTGTGCCAAGCACTGGAATAGATACAGGGTAATCAGGTTGGCCCACGAGGGGCTCACAGTCTTAATCCCCATTTTAAGAAGAGGGAACTGAGGCACAGAGAAGTAAAGTGACTTGCCCAAGGTCACTCAGCAGACAAGTGGTGGAACCAGGATTAGAAGCCACATCCTCTGACTCCAAAGCCTGGGCTCTTGCCACTAGGCCATGCTGGGAGCCACAGGTCCTGAATAGGGGTGCTCAGACTATTGAAGAGACCCTAGAGTGGTCTCAAATGTTCAGAATCATCTAAGACTTTTTTCCTCTATACCTCTTTGCAGGTGACGGTGTGGTCACAGTACAACTAGGCTCTCCCAGCCACTAATTCTTTAGGAGACTGTACAAGTTGCATCATTAATAATAATAATAATGTTGGTATTTATTAAGCGCTTACTATGTGCCGAGCACTGTTCTAAGCGCTGGGGTAGACACAGGGGAATCGGGTTGTCCCACGTGGGGCTCACAGTCTTAATCCCCATTTTACAGATGAGGGAACTGAGGCACAGAGAAGTTAAGTGACTTGCCCACAGTCACACAGCCGACAAGTGGCAGAGCTGGGATTCGAACTCATGAGCCCTGACTCCAAAGCCCGTGCTCTTTCCACTGAGCCACGCTGCTGCCTAATGAAACCCCCAAATTGCAGCCTTCACAGCCGTGAAGTCCTTCCCATGCAATGGCTGAGGGGGAAAGGAGGAAAGAGGAGTGAAAATTTCACTAACTCTACATCAGGGAGTTCAGTTGGCTGATTTGAGGGACAGAGGTTCCACTCTATGTCTCCGAGGTTTGGGCCAACTAGCATTTGTTTAGCGTTTGCCCTTTCCTGCTTCTAAACTGTGAGCTGGGCCTGGTGCTGATTCACTTTCTTCTTTGAATAATCCACAAGTGCCTAATTCAGCACTGTGTGTATTATAGACAAGCAATCAATATTCCACTGTGGGGGCAAATAGAGGATCAGCCTCCTCTCTGTCTCTCTGCCTCCAGCTTCTCTCCACTCCAATCCATATTTCACTCTTGGATCCTCTTTCAAAAATACCGTGCATGCATCTCCACTCCTCAAAATGTTCCAGTGACCATTCGTTCATTCATTCAATCATATTTATCGAACACTTACTGTGTGCTGTGCAAAGCACCATTCTAAGCGCTTGACTACCCATTCATTTTGGAATCAAACAGAATCTCCTGACCGTTGGATCTTAGGAACTCCATCAGCTGTCACTCTTCCCATTACCTATCCACATTCTTTTCCTACTCCACATCAACTCACCCTGTCCATTCTCTCCAAACTCACCTCTCAAATAGCTCCTCAGACCCTTGGCTCTCACCTCTCCTCCTGCTAGGAACTCCCTCCCTTATGAATTGCTTTCCCATCTTCAAAGCCCTTCAAAAATTCCACTCCTTCAGAAGGCTTTCCCCGATTAATTTTTTCTTCTCCCTGGGTCATACTTTCCCTATAATTGTCTCAGCACATTTTTGTACATAGCTTTTTACATACTCTACTATTTGGGCATATCTTCCTATTTCTAAATTATTTTATTTCTGTCTCCCTTGTTAGATTGCAAATTCTCTGTGGGCAGTGATCACATTTTCTCTTGTTCTCTTAAGAGTTTATTTCAATCCATTGCCCTAAGTAGGTATCGAATAAACACTACTGATGGAATAAGCTTTGGGGGGCAGGGGGCAGATTGGGTCCAATCCCCACCCCCCCCCCAACTGTCCCCCTGCTGCAGTCAGTTCCCATAAACTTGAATTAGAGCAGGGAGCTACCCTTGTCCTTTAAGCTACTGCTAACGATAAAGTTACAGTCACTTTCTATCCCAGTGCTTAATTGACTGGTGACAGGAGGTGACTTGTCGGGGGTCATGGGACTCCCTAAAGATGGTTGCAGCTGTGATGTGAACTGCTCTATACCTGCTGACTTGGAATTAGGTTGAAGCATCTGCCTCATTTTACAAAGACTAATCTGGGGAATATTTTAAAACGCCCATCAACCCTATTTATTGAGCGCTTACTGTGTGTAGAGCGTTGAGCTAAGCTCTGGGGAGAGTACAATATAACAGAGTTGAAAGACACACTCCCTGCTCACAAGGAGCCAACAAGTTAACTAGTATGCCTTCATTTCCCAAGTTTCTCCAGCTCTAGGGTGGCCTGGCGTCATCCAAGCAGCATGGCATAGTGGACAGAGCACAGGCCTGGGAGTGAGAAGTTCATGAGTTCTAATCCCTGTTCCACCACTTACCTGCTGTGTGACCTTGGGCAAATCGCTTTACTTCTCTGGGCCTCAGTTACCTCATCTGTAAAATGGGGATTGAGACTGTAAACCCCATGTGGGACAGAGATTGTGTCCAACCTGATTTGCTTGTATCCACCTCAGTGCTTAGTACAGTGCCTGGCAAACAGTAAATGCTTAAGAAACACCACAACTATTGTTATTATTATCCAAGAAGTAGAGCTCACACTTTTTCAAACCCCACTAATGCTGTCTATTTTCTGAAAAACAGCCATTTTGGATTATATTAAATGTGTCTGGCCTGATTATCTTGTTTCTACCTGATAACTTAGCATGGTGTTAGGCACTTAATAAGCACTTAATAATACCGATGGTATTTGTTCAGCTCTTACCGTGTG
The DNA here is from genome assembly GCF_004115215.2 of Ornithorhynchus anatinus. Classification (NCBI taxonomy): domain Eukaryota; kingdom Metazoa; phylum Chordata; class Mammalia; order Monotremata; family Ornithorhynchidae; genus Ornithorhynchus; species Ornithorhynchus anatinus. Next base: position 12,309,738 of record NC_041736.1, on the reverse strand, counting down.
CCAAGGACTGTACTAAAAGCTGAGGTAGAAACAATATAATCAGGTTGGACTCCGTCGCTGTCCCACATGGGGTTCACAGCCTAAGTAAGAGAGAGTAGAATTTAATCCCCATTTTACAGATGAGGAAACAGAAGCACAGAGAATTTAAATGACTTGCCCAAGGTCATACAGCAGATGGCTGGTGTGGCTGGGATTAGAACCCAGATCCTCTGACTCGCAGGCCCAAGCTCTTTCCACTGAGTCATGCTGTTTCCTGTTGTTATTCTTATTATCATTATTATTATTATGAAAATATCCAGTACAATTTGGACCATCCAGTTAGTGTCTCTCATAGGTGTGCAAGAAGAAAAGTGAAATCCTCTACTCTTCCCACCAATCAGGGTGGACCAAATAGTCTTGGATAAATGTTTTTTTAACTTGAAACAATCATAATCATGATAATTTCAATATATTAAGGCAAGCAACAATGGCAATTTTCCCAAGAGTGCAAGTTAACTCTTAAGCTGAATTAGAGCTGGGAAAACTTAGGAAAACAAGGCCTCCAGACGAACCAACCAGTGGTTTTTATTTCAGGGGGAAGTGGGGGTGGAGGGCACTGTGTGCAGGGAAGTATACTCAGAGCTTGAAATATGTATGTACACTTTCACCGCTAGAGCTTATTTTTAAACTTAGTAAGTACGTGATGTTCCCATTTTGTCCTGCTGAGACAGGCAGAATAGTTTAGTCACCTTAATCTAGCAGCTCTTGTAAGAAGCCAAGAAGTGGCTTATTTGGGGAAGTATTTAAGCAGTGAATTCAGTTTGGATAAAAAAACTGCAGGTCTTGAATCAGCGATTATTACAGTCGGCCTTCACCTTGAAATAACTTGTGCCTTGGAATCGTCTTTTGCACATTACATGATGTACTCATTTGGTGCCAGCCGATGGGAAAGATGTTAGCCGGATGCCAGATTGAGGAGTTATTTCCATTACTTAACACAGTAACTCTCAAGAAATCCATTTAAATTAACATCTGGGTTGAAGTAGTGCATCTTCTCGCATTAGGCTCTGTGTGGGAATGATGGGCCGGAGAAGAATTGAGCTTGTAAGCGCCAAATGTAAGTGTCCACTGAGAAATCCATGCAACTGCCACTGGCAGAGGGACAATCCATTTGCTTTGTATTGTCAGTCACATTATCGATCACACCCCTCTAATAGGAAACGTAACCACACTTTGTACAGAGAAGTACCTCAATTAACACTACACAGATGCCAGTGCCGGTTCTCCAGAACTTTTGTGAAGCTTGTTCCACAGAGTATCACGGGAACAGTATCATGGGAAGCAGCGTGGCTCGGTGGAAAAGAGCCTGGGCTTCGGAGTCAGAGGTCATGAGTTCGACTCCCGGCTCTGCCACTTGTCAGCTGTGTGTCTGTGGGCAAGTCACTTCACTTCTCTGTGCCTCAGTTCCCTCATCTGTAAAATGGGGATTAACTGTGAGCCTCACATGGGACAACCTGATTGCCCTGTATCTCCCCCAGCGCTTAGAACAGTGCTCTGCACATAGTAAGTGCTTAACAAATACCAACATTATTATTATTAACAGTAAAATACCCAGAGTTAAGATCCCACTGGGGCATAGAAGTCCACACATTCTTCTTAGCAGTTAAACAACTAGCCAGAGCACAAATAAATGGAGATAGGATGGGTCCTGCTGGGACACGTGAAAAGACCAACCTGTCATTTCAAGACTATGAGTTTAAACCAGCCTTTGTTTTTAAGTGCAACTGAAGGGGGACTAATCTTGACCTCGCTCTTGAGCATTTAACCTGAGAATGACAGATCATAAGGCTCTGAACAACCTATACTTGCCATCTCCTTACCCTAAGACACTGTGCAGAGTGCTGACTGAGGAGAGTTTGTGTCCTGCACCACAAAGCTGCCTGCTATTTACTAGTTCAAGAAGCAAATCTCCTGAATGCGGGCCGGAAGTGTATGGTCAAAAGAATATGAGCCTGGGAGTCTAATCCCAGCTCCATCACGTACTGCTGCATGACATTGGGCAAGTCCTTCTCTGCACCTCACTTCCCTCATCTGCAAAATGGGGATTCTATATCTGTTCTCCCTCCTACTTAGGCTGTGAGACTCATGTGGGACCTGATTACCTTGTGTCTACCCCACTGCTTACTAGACTGCTTGGCACATAGTAAGCACTTAATCAATACCAGATACTATTATTGTTACCCTTTATGTTAGCAGTCATAAGAGACAGGCACTTCAGGCCTCGGATCTTCAGCCACACCAAGGGAAAAAGATTTCGTGGACACCACCTGTCTATTTCTACCAATACCTACTTCTCATTATTTCAAGCAGCAATTTCAAAGCTTAAATTTATTCCCTGAACTAGAATCTTTCTCTGAGGGACTACCCCAAGTAAATAGCAGATGCCCCAAATTAATAACCCCCAAATCAAACAGATATAGGCGAGGCTCTCAATCCAGCCATACCTCCCTTCTAGAGTTAGATGGATAATGTAACATAACTAAGGGAAGTTGGGTGTGAATGTAAGCAAGATAGGAGATTAAAGTCCTCTAGGAGATGTCAGTTCAAAGGAAAGGAAGATTTTTTTCAGCCTGAAAAGAGCAAAAGAGGAATTTAGCCTGGTTTCTAAAAGTGAAGGGATATTATGGCGTGACTTTTTATGGAAGAAGTTCCCTAGCTTAAACGATTTGTCTCAAAAAACAAAACTCTTGAGAGCCACCTGCAAAGGATCCGCTCAAGCATAAGAAGTGCCATAATGGGTTAGCTCACTGGCCCAGCCAGCCCAGGCTTCTGTCTCCATCAGTGACATCAAAGAATGCTCCAAACAACAGTGTGATGGTTACCCTTTTTGACATCTATCTACAGTGAGGATTTCATTTAGTGGTCAATAGAGTTAAAGATACGTATATTAGGGCTTTGGGGAGAGGGAGGAGGGAATTGTGACCGTTTGATCCGGATATAGCAGAGGGAGAAGAAAGATTATTTAGGGAGATCTCTTAGAGAAGATGAGATTTCAGTGGGCAGATTTATGAAAATGATGTCTCTGTGAAGATGAAGGTGCCTTCAGGTGTCTTCCAGCAGTGATCTTGGCCAATCCTGGCCCTCCTCAGACTATAGCACTCCTAGCCTGGGTAGGGTTTTCTTCCCTCCCCCTTCCACCCCACCAGAAAAGGAAGTGGAAGCTGGTTGGCATACAATGTATTTCAGTATATATATCACTGTGCTCTACCTATCAAGTTACTTAAAGAATGCTAAGGCTATTTAAACAGCACGTAACTCAGAGGAGAAAAGATTTAGCTCTGATGAGCAAAGTCTATTTATTTATTATGAAATAAGTCTCTAGTTTAGGAGCTGGGTATTGTCTGTCTAACCACAGAAAGACTGAAAGAATATCACTTAAGAACTGAGAGAGAAAATAAACATTTGAGAGGTTTGACAAAGAACTAGGAGATGTGTTTGTATGATTGTGTATTCGTTCATTTATTTACTGATGCTTCATGTTCTTCACTAGCTCATTTCCAAGGACAAGAGATTTAACATTTAGTAGCCTTGTTATAAACTCCTACAAACAACTTCAGTCCAAGCATGTTCGAATGGAATGCCAAAGGGGTTCCTGACTTTTGGGAGAAATGGTTGAACTTTTGCAGGCAGGTAATAATATGTTGTAGTCAGAAGAACCACTTTGAATTTGTAGGAGCCACGATGAACAAAGAGCAAAGTAGAAAAAGCAAGTTAAGGTTTTATTTTAGAGTAGCCTGGTGAAACAGGCTAACAAGTACGGTAGATGGTAGACAGAAATAGTATGTTAGAAACAGAACAGACAAATCAAAGGTGAACCTATCCTTGTTTCTGAGGGACATATTGTACAGATTGGATGTGTGTTTGTTTAAATCGGGCGGCAGTGACTATACTATTGCCAAAAAGGTACTGCAGGAGCTTTTGCTATATCAGGAAAAAGAACACACTCTTCATCACCCATATGTTAAAGTTATTTTAATAGCGATATGTTAGAGGATTTCTGTGGCTCTTGGCAAACTTTTTTCAAGAACCTGTAGCCTCTCTCTACAGTACTATTTGGAGAAGGCATTTGGTTCATTTTAGAATCCACTGGGATACTATGTCTTGGCAGGAATATCACCTCGTAATATTTTTCGGTTTTAAGTTGCTGTCATAAAAGGGAAGCCCACTTTTGCACCAAATGGGAATTCTACAGTTCGAACTTACCCAGGATCCATTATAACTATTTTATTTCCAAGGGAAAAGTCCTAAAAGATGCAAGGTTTCTTATCAACCAATGAATCGGTGGCATTTATTGAGTGCTTACTATTTGCAGAGTACTGTGCTAAGCGCTGGGGAGAGTATAGTACAATAGAGAAGTGTGATCTAGTTGAAAGAAAGTAGGTCTGGGAGTGAGAGAACCTGGGTAGGCTCTACCACATGTCTGCTGTGGGACCTTGGGCAGGTCACATAACCTTTCTGTGCTTCAGTTACCTCATTTGTTAAATGGGGATTCAATCTCTGAGCCCTATGTGGAACATAGACTGTGTCCTATCTGATGAACTTGTTATCTACCCCAGCACTTAGTACAGTGCTTAGCATAAAGTAAGTGCTTAACAAAAAAATCCCAAAGCAGATAGCAGACAAGTTCTCTGGTCACAACAAGCTTACAGTCTAGAAGCGGGGGAGACAGACATTAATGTAAAGAAATCATTTACAATATATAATTTAAAGATATGGCAAAATATTCCAAATTTTCAAGTCCACAGATTGAAACGAGCCTGAATCTAATTTAAAATTCCTTTTACTACAAAAGAGAATCACCCCAAGTAAAATAAAAAATGGGTGTGGCAGTGTATTTTTCATTTAAGCTGTGTAGATTTAGAAAGCCATTCCAAATTTAATGGATATTTGGATCTGTTCTTTGATTTATTGCAATTGAAGGTAAAGTTATTTTATTCAGAAGAAGGAATGTGGCTTAAAACCATTTTAAGGGGAAAAGTTACAGTAGGGAAAAATAATGGAAGTATTTATAAAAAAATGGAATAATAGAAAGACAGGACTGAGAAGAGTCACAGGGCAATGCAGGAAGAGATGATGTTACACCATAACACTGCCTGAAGAATTTGTAGAGAGATGCTAAACCTAAGGAATGAAGTTATTTATAACATGGCGAGATTCTACTTCATCCTTGTCATCCGCCCTATGATGTGCAATAGACTTCTATTTCTTAGTGGAGCAGACAGCCATCTTCATAGCATCCAAAATGGTAGCACTCGGAGGAAGATAATTAGTATCTGCCACCTTGGATGCCACTATGTAGTCATAGCCATGCTCCCAGGCTTATGATTGCACCTGGTCAGACACAATTAATTCCAAAATAATTCCCACAACTTTTCAGGATCCACTTAGTATTCCCAATGGGGTACATCTGTGTTTATTTATTGGAGAGTTCTGCTCCAGGTCCTGTGCCTTTGTCCTGATACGTTAGCACTGAAGTTTTTATAAGTCATCTTGCTACACAATAATAATGATAAAAATGAATGATTATGGAATTTGTTATGCACTTACTCTGTATCCAGAACTGTTTCAAGCCTTGGGTTAGATATAAGGTTGTCAGTTTGGATTCAGTCCCTGTCCCGCATGGGATTTTTGCAGATGAGGATACTGAGGAACAGAGAAGTTAAGTGACTTCCCAGTCACATAGCAGACAAGTGGTGGAGCCAGGATTAGAACCCAGTTCCTCTGACTCCCAGACCTTTGCTCTTTCCACTAAGCTACGCTGGTTCAAACAGCAGTCAGGATGCAAACAGAACCATTGCAAAAGTCTATTCACACCATAAAACCGTGCATCAGTGCCACCTTGTGTTCTACTGTCATGATATGTGGAGCATATTTCTCTGAACTTGTCAAAAATGCACAGTGTTACCTGTACTTCTGTCCTGAATTCTAAATGGCACATGAATGGGCAAACTTGTAAATTCTCCATGTCTAAATTCATTAGTCTCTCTCTAATTATGCATTTTCCCCCTTCTATCAAGAAATCCATTTGTGTTTTATCTTGATAATTTAATATTCTGCTTGAGGTGTTGCCTTCAGTGGTGGTCTTATTATTTGAATAGCACACACCTAATTAGGGAGCCCAGTGGGTAGGGACTATGTCTCACTCTGTATATGATGCAGCGCTTCTCAAAAAGGCAAAAGAGTGCCGGTGTTGAGTTTTTAATATTGCATTTTCTTTTCACATAGAGAAAACATTTTTGGTAAGCTGTGGAAAGGTTTGCCAGAAGAATGAGCAAAATAGATTGAGAATGTTTCACTCACATATTACCTATCCCCAGTGCCAAGATGTTGAAAAATCTTAAACCTTAACTGGGATTCCTAAGAGACTAGCTCCTAGTGCCACCTTGTGTTGAAACTGGATTTGCTTTCCTTTTTTTTTCCATAGTGCCAGATTCTCTAGTCCAAAATAATTTAAGGAGTGTTCTGTCAAAATTCTAAGCCCAGTTAGATTTATAATGAAATGAGATTTAAAGCTTTCTCCGAGATGGCCTCAAACCATAGTACCGTGTTCTGAATTTCTCTTCTCCTCTCCATCTCTACTGTGTCCTGCTTTTTACTAAAATATGGTCAACAGCCTAGGGTCATGGGGAACTATATTGAGAACAGATGGACTCTGTAAAAAATTAAGAGGAGAACTGCAGATGATCTTCATCTTCAGTGGTGGGGGTCAAAGGAGAGGTAGGACCAGCACGTGGAAGTGTGAACAGAGAAAGTGTAGCTTTAATTATGTCCCTGCCATTGTACTTCAGCTCATTTTACTTGCATATTCTCAACTACCCATTACTAATATTTAGGAAAAAAACTGTGGCAGCTTCATTTCATTTTTTAACTCATGCCTGGCAAGGAGCTAAAATGGAACTGAACATGGAACGCTTACTTTGTGCAGAGCCCTGAACTAAGGCCTTGGGAGAGCACAGTACAGTTGGTAGACACAATTCCTGCCCTCAGTCTAATGAGGGAAAGAAACCTTGAAATAAATGACAAGTAGATGAAGCCACAGAATGTAAGGTTTTTTTAAATATTAATGTTTGTTGACTTGTTTTGATGTGTATATATATCTATAATTCTATTTATACTGATACTACTGATGCCTATTTATTTGTTTTGATGTCTGTCTCCCCCCTTCTAGACTGTAAGCCCATTGTGAGCAGGGATTGTCTCTATTGCTGAATTGTACTCTCCACTGCTTAGTACACTGCTCTGCAAACAGAAAGCACTAGATAAACACAATTGAATGAATGAAATAAAATGAATGTACATAAGTGATGTGAGGGTAGGAATGGGATGAGGACCTAACAGGCTTAGTGGGGTGGGACTAATGCATCCAGTAGATCTAACTGATTTTTTAAGAATTGTGAGCAAATGTGCCCCGGCCTCATATCCAAGTGGATCTCTTCATGTCCACCACATAACAACCATTAGGCAGATTCTCTCATCATTCAACCGTGAAGTGTTAGGCCCAGCAAACTCCCAGTTCCATTGATGCCTCTCTCTAAGGCTTCTGTTGAAAAGATCTAAATACCTGTGTGTCTAAGGGCTCTGTAGATTGAATGAATTATTCATAGAACTCCCAACTACCCCTCAAATGAAATTTTCACATTCTTAGGCACATGTCCTTCTGGATTGGCTCGTCTCATTTTCTCTTTAGCTCACATTGGATCGTCTGGCTTATTTCCACTGAATCGGTTGAGGCATTAAAAAAGAAAATGAATCCAACCTATTTAATTCATTGAGGGGGAGACATACAAGGAGCCATAAACCAGGCTTATCCCTATTGCCACTAAGAAATGCTAGTGTTTAGAGCTGTTCAAGTCACAGAAGCCCTGTGCTAATAAAGACTCCAGCCTGCTTTTAGAAACTCTATTCCTAACAACAAAGCCAAATGCATGTCTTTAAACATGTGTGTTGTATTTCATAGCGGACTTTGTTACTCATATGATAATGAAATATGCTGATAACTGGAATAGACATTCCATACCTTCATTACTATGGTTGATGAGTCTCTTTAAATGTCCAACAATAATTAATCCATGAGGGAATCATCTCCTTAATAAGGAAGGTTGTTATATTTTCTATAAACTTTATATAGTCAGCCCTCTTCCCCTTCAGCCCTCAAGTCAACGAAACTTGCATTATGGATTTGGTGAGTTAGAGTATATTAATTAAAATTTCATACCCTTATGACCAATTCAACAATACGCTTAATTATTGTCAGTTAAAGGATCTTCGCTGGCAACCTCCACTACAGAAACATATTTCAAAAATGACAAACAAGGAATTCTTTGCTCGCAATTACTCAAAATGTCATGTTCTTTTCAATAATAAGTACATCTTTACACAATGGTTATTTTGGTTGATTTAAAATACATTATTTTGGGGGAGTGCTGAATAGTGAAACAGAACTCTGGCCAATCAAGGGAGATCTTTTCTATCAGCCTGCTTCACCTAATTATAAAAGATGAAGGCTTTGAAATTTGCATAATTGCAAGTACTGGTAGGGGTCGGTAACATATTTGCATTATCTACTTATGCTTCATGCCAACATTTTTAAGCACCACTTATCAAAAATAAGTCTCCTAAGTCAGGAGCTTATAGGTGTCAAAATACTGTAACCTGCAAGATGGACCATGGTGTGTGTGGGGGGGGTGTATATATCTAGTGGAATATATATATAGTCCACTAAGAATTCTATGTGCTTTCTAATAGCTATTTGTAGACTTTGGAGCTATTGTACCATATATATGTGGTTTTTTTGTGTATGTGTGTGGTTGGTTTTTTTTTTTAATGAATAACCAGTAGTTGTTGGAGGGTTGAGAAATGCATTTGTGAGTCTTGGACAAATCCTAAGCAGCCATTTATCCCCCTTTCAAATAATCACTCAGTTTGTCATAATTCAACATGACTAACAGTCTTTACAAAGATGACACTCAAGCTTTGAAAGGGCAGGGGTGCTCAAGGACAAGAGGAAAGTACACTGAAATTAGGAAAGTCATTAAAATAGTCTCATTTATTATTCAGAGAAATTTTGAGTGGAACAGTTAGTGTTGTGGTTATTTAATAAGCCATTCATTTGATAAAAATATATATACCAAATTTTTTTATGCAGTAGATTAAAACTGAATCAGCATCCTAATAATTTACTAAATGCTATTTCTCCATTAAACCATTAGCAAGTTGAGCACTGAAAAGACCTCAGGAAGACACAATCCTTAGGAAGAATACTTGTATTACAAGTGGTTCACTCTCTACTTAGTGGTCATTCTTGATATCTGAGATGTGAATCCTGGCAGCTAAGGCCATCTCTAATCCTATTACTAATAATAATGATGGTAATTATTAAGCACTTACTATGTGCCAGGCACTGTGCTATGCACTGGGGTGGATACATGCAAATCGGTTGGATACAGTCCCCGTACCCTCTGAGGCTCACAGTCTCGATCTCCATTTTACAGATGAGGTAACTGAGCCCCAGAGAAGAGAAGTGACTTCCCAGGGTCACACAGCAACCAAGTGGTGGAGCTGGGATTAGAACCTGTGACCTTCTTACTCCCAGGGCCGGGCTCTATCCACAATGCCATGCTGCTTTTCCAAGTTATCTATGCTTTGCTGAGACTCAACTTTGGTGGAGGGTTCTTTAGGAGATTATTTGAGGGTTGACAATTTCACAGTATTATCTCCTTGACTGTGGTGAGTGGCACCATCTGCCCACTTCATCAATCAATCCATTGTATTTATTGAGTACTTACTATGTGCCCAGAACGGTACTTAAGTGCTTGGGAGACTACACTATAACAGATTTGGTAGACGTATTCCCTGCCCAGAAGGAGTTCACAGGCAAGAGGAGTGTTGTGCAGTGTTTACGGAGCTCTCTTATTTTCCTTATATGTAACTTATTTTAATGCCTGTCTCCTCCTGTAGACTGTAAGTTCCTGTTCCCTCTGCCTCAGCTCACGCCACTGAGTCCTGAAACTTGGAATTTCTGTTTTAAAGCCATTGCATTCCCCACTCAGGTCCCTGTAAACAAAGTGGGAGGAGGATGGATCAGAGTGGAAATGTGTTCTAGGGTCTCCAGTGTTCTATAATGGTTCTCCATGGCACCATCACATGATACTGCCAAACTTTCATAATGATGTTTTGTCCCATATCCACCAGTGGCCACCAGCGATCATTCTAGCCTAGCCCTTCTTTATCAAGCGAGCTCACACTTAGTAGAGTAGAGCTTGGCTTGTTGTAGGCAGAGGATTGAGATTAAGGGGAAGCAGAAGGCTGCATATACATCTCTCTGATTTGGCAGGAAAATGGAGGGCTTCAGAAGAATCTGGGCCAGCCACCACACTATTCCCCCACAATCCTAAACTCCCCTGTATCCTAAGGATGGGGAGAACTAGAGAAGCTTGTAATGACAGAAGCATTTGGAGGGAGGGAATTAATGATTTAATATGGAGACATCAATCAGTGGTTTTTATTCAACACTTACTGTAGCGTGTACAGAGCTCTGTACTAAACTCTTTGCACACAGTGAGCATTCCATTCAATTCATATCACTTGATTGATACCAGTAAAATGAATAAATATGTCATATCAGTTACCATTGGAGTGTGAGCTCCTTTTGGGCAGGCAACATATTAGAGGCAGCGTGGCTCAGCGGAAAGAGGCTGGGCTTGGGAGTCAGAGGTCATGGGTTCGAATCCCGGCTCTGCCACTTGTCAGCTGGGTGACTGTGAGCAAGTCACTTCCCTTCTCTGGGCCTCAGTTCCCTCATCTGTAAAATGGGGATGAAGACTGTGAGCCTCACGTGGGACAACCTGATTGCCCTGTATCTACCCCAGCACTTAGAACAGTGTTCTGCACATGGTAAGCCCTTAACAAATACCAACATTATTATTAAGTTCTCCCAAGGTAGAGAATATCAATCTAAGGTACTCTCCAAATGCTTGATCCTTTGGGAAAAATAGGTCACGGATTCCATTTGGATTCTTCCAGCTTATTTCAGCAAAACCTCTGGTACAATACTTTGTTTAAAATCAGCTGACTAGATGGGTCTAAACTCCTATTTTGAATGTGAAGCATTCCAAATGGTTGCATGTTCCCGATGCATTATTTAATCAAAGATCTCTGAATGTAGAGAAGCACTGCCTCTTTTAAATATAAACTCCTGTCATTACTAAATTTCATTCTCTTTCATTCTAAAAGAACACTGCCTCGTTTAAATCCAATCTTCCCATTATCATAATGAAATGATATCTTAATTTAACTAATAGCGTTCTCATTAAAATACTATTATTTAAATTCTTCATTTGGTGGCCTACAGTATTTTTACTGATTCTTTGGTGAACTTAAATTATTTCATTTCTTCTAATGAAAAGGCACTTAGGCAGGCCTTAGCTGTACAGCCTCAAGTGATGAGAACAATGAAACCTGAAAAAAAGCTGGAGGAAAATCATTTCTATTTAAGAGAAACTGGTCATGTTAAAGGGTAGTCTGAGAGCTAACAGGGGGCTGGGCTTCAGTTGAATGTGATTGAGGGTCAGGTACCTAATGGCCTTCTAGTCTATCTGGCCTGGGACCCTGCTAATTCCTGTCCTTTAAGGAACCCCACACACTCTACGATGTGTGGGAGTGGAGAGGGAAATCGCTTCTCTTTTCCAGACTGGATCCCTGGAGTAGGGGCTGTGTATCTCCCAGAAAGCTCCGGATTTAGCCCTTCTCCAGCAGCATCATTTGTTTCCAGAAGGGCTGGACTAGGGTAAAGGTTTCCATGAAGAAGGCGGGAATATTCTACTAGGAGAGATAGTCAGTCAGTAGTATTTATGGAGCACCTACTTTGTGTAGAGCACTGTACTAAGCACTCGGGAGATTACAATATAACAGATAGGTTCCCTGTCCACAGTGAGCTTACGGGCTGGAGGGGGAGAGACCTTAATATAAATAAAATGCAGATATATGCATAAGTGCTGTGGGTGTGGGAAGGGGGATGAATAAAGGGAGCAAGTCAGGGGAAAGCAGAAGGGAGTGGAAGAAAAGGAAAAGAGGGCTTAGTCAGGAAAGGCCTCTAGGAGGAGATGTGCCTTCAATAACGCTTTGAAGTGGGGGAGAGTAATTGTTCTGTAGGAGGAGGAAGGGCGTTCCAGGCCAGAGGCAGGGCATGGGTGAGGGTTCGGTGGTGAGATAGATGAGATGAAGATACGGTAAAGAAGGTTAGCATTAGAGGAGCAAAGTGTGTGGAAAAAAGGAGACAAAAAGACTGTAAGATCTTTTTTACCCCTTGTCCCTTTCAGACCATTTAAGTACCCTGAAATATGACTCAAATCTATCTTTTTTTGTAAAATTCTGAAAACTGACGCTTTCTAAAGACAAAAATACCATGACATGAAGTTTAGGTTAAAAGGGGACAGCCATCGGGAGATAACATCTTCCATATCCTCAGGGAGCTTAGAACACAAAGATTCTCAAAATTTGCATTTTTAACCAACAAAAATATGATTGTATTTACACATATGTAGATAAACCTATCTAGATGTGTAGATATAGAACTTATTTTGATTTAATAAAATAAATTAAATTAAACCTAGCACTAGCAGTTCCTATAGCATCAGTTCCCAGCATTCACACATTCCACAATGGAGAAACAGAATTCAACTAGCTATTTTTACTGCACGAGTGCAGCTGAAAGAGTATTTATTCAGCAATAATATTCTGAAGATCCCTACGGTGATATACAAATTGAATATGACTAGAAGATTCATCGTCCCTAGTTAAGAAACGCCGAGGTCCATTGGCGATACCCAATAATCAAAGATGCCACAGGAAGAGCAGTTTTTCCTGCTGTCTGCAAACCCTTATGCAATTATTTTACATTCCCTGTAAACCTCGAGATTTTTGCTTGCAATTCCCAGTTTCACACATCTGCTTCCATTCTCCTGAGGAGGTATCTTCCTAGAACAGCACTTGCTGTAACTTGATTCCTCAGCACTTTCCTGGGAAGGAGGTAGTCCCTTTTCCTCTGTTTTAATTGTTAACTCCTTAATCACTGGGCAGAGCTCCTTGGCTGCCACATTGTTTTTCATACTCTTTAGCGAGGCACTAGAAGGCTCCTGGTTATCCCAGAGTGTGAAACCTAAGAGAAGCGGTGTGGCTCAATGGAAAGAGCAGGGGCTTGGGAGTTAGAGGTCGTGGGTTCTAATCCTGGCTCTGCCACTTGTGTGCTGTGTGACCTTGGGCAAGTCACTTCTCTGTGCCTCAAATACCTCATCTGTAAAATGGGGATTAAAAGTGTGAGCCCCACCTGGGACAACCTGATCACCCTGTATCTACCCCAGGGCTTAGAACAGTGCTTGGCATACAGTAAGTGCTTAACAAATACCATTACTATCATTATTATTGACATTATTATTAAATAAAAGGAAATGTGTCCACATATTGTGATTCCTGATACCAGTGATGCATCTTCGGGAAGTATGATGCTTTGTGATTGTCCCTTTTTTGCCCAGATACTCATGTGATGGTTCTTGAACTCTTGACAAATTTGGTGACATTGAAGCTATTCCACTTTATCCCCTCTTTGTTTGGCCAGACTTTCTTTCTCTCTGAGGCACCACTTCCCATTTTCATTGACTCTTGGAAAGGTTCATTAGGCCTGATCTCTCTTAGCCTTTTTTCTTCCACTCCTTTCTTCTTTTCTTCCCCACACTGGACTCTGGGATTCTTTATTCCTGGGGTTCCCCGTAGGTTAAGCTTAAGCTCTTATCCTCTTCTCTTTAACTCACAGTCGGCATTCGAGTGTCTATTTTTTAACCCAATTTATGAATAAATAAAACAGGTACCAGACTTCGAAATCTCTAGGTTTTTCTGGGCAAAACACAGTTTAAGATGCTGTCCCTGTCTCAAGACAACTGGATCACCTCGCCATCTAACAATTCCCTTTATTCCAGTTGCTTGGTGTGCTAGCTCTTGTCTCACAAGACTCATGCAAGATCCCACTTAGCAAATCAAATAATTAAAATTTAAGAGGAACAAATTAAGGATATAAATGAGATATTAAGGCAGTGCCTAGGGCCACTTCTACATATGTGAAATGAAAAAATAAGCATTTCTAACAGATATATTTGTACATAGAAATATTTTAAGTCTGTCTGAAAGTTGAAACTATTCTGCAGTTGGAGATAGGTATTTACATTTTCAGGATTTTCATTTAGCAGATATTTTTACAGAGAGTAGATTTTCCCTATACACATTTTATGTGCTCCAAGCTGTTCTCGAACCTCGAATCAAACATAAGAGCTTTAGGTCCCAAATAGAAAATGCCTGTAATAGACCATTTTGGGAAATGTGGGGCAAAGGATGTGCAGAAGTGACCTCAGGAAAGGGTTGGGGTTTGGAGAGGTGTAGCAAATGCAGAGAAATGTGCTGCTGTTACTGACTTCTCTGCCCACTCCATTATGGGGTTCTCATCCCAATTTGTCCCATCATTAATGCCAAGTCCCAGTGGGACCAGTGTGTGACTAACTTCCTCCCATACTCTCCTCATCCTCCGGGATTCTCTGGGCAACATTCCGACTCCCTGCCGACCTCCGCACCACAGTTGTTGTGGCACCTTTGAACCAGAAATGATATGTGGGTCAGACCATAAGTTGGGAGAAATGTGAGGGACTCTAGTGTGAATGTGACTTTGTCCCATGGGTGGCTGATTCTAGCTCACTTCCTGTTTGGTACTAGAGAGGCCTTTCATCCGGAAACCCGAGGGCAGGGATCTACGCCACATCACAGACTACCTCTCCCCGAGACCCAGATGACTGGCAAAAACAAGACAAGAAGCTCAGTTTTGTTTCTGCCAAACTAGGTTTTCCTCTCTGTTCTCCTGAGTTTTTGCCAGTTCTTTAAGGGAATACAGTCTGGCCTCGTTGAAACTTAGGGCTTGCAAGCTGTGGGAGTCAAACTGTATCAAACACTTCTCATTGCGCCTTTTTCTTCTTTAGTCTGCAGTCTGCTTTTGGCAGCTGGTGGTAAGGAGGTTAACCTGAAACTAAGTAAATAAAAAAATCACATAGCATTCTACCTGATTTCAAAACACTGACAGCCACGAAGTAGTGTTCTTGAGTTTATTTTGTTACTAGGAAAGGCTTTTTGAGCCATTGTGTGGGGAAGAGAGGGACAGGCAACAGGCTTTTGCCAAGAGAGGAAGAGGATGTTCTCAGATGGACAACTTGGTCCCAAAATGTATTTTCTCACCTGCCTCTTCCTTATGTGTAAAAAGCTTCACACCTGTGACCTTTCCCCAAGTGAGAAACTCACCCCCGATGGTTAGAGATCAGTGGAGAAAATGACAAAAAGCCTCTTGGAACCAGGAATACAATTCCTCATTGGATTTTTAAAGATCTCATGGATGCTGCTTTGTGTTCCAAGGAAAGTCTAATTTTCATATTTCCTTTCCCATTCTTTATGATCAGGAACTGGTAAGGATGAATAAACCAAAAGTGGTGAAGAGTTTATTAGCTTTAATGAATGACTGGACAGGGGTGGAGGAGGGGTGAAACTGCAAAATTCACACCCTTTTCTAAGTAGGTAAAGAACACATGACTCAAAGAAACCAAGATCTTTAAAAAGACTTCTTTCACCAAATTAAGGCAGAGCAAAATACCGGCTTTAATAGGACATCTGGTGGTTCTCGTTAATATTACACTTTTTTAAACCTCTAAATCTTTTTCTTTGGCTTCAGTTTTGTTTTGAATTGGAAATTTGGCTTGCTCCTTTCATCTAAATTGGTCCTCCTTTCTACCGGGGCTCCTTATTCCATTACTCAAATTGAAAGTAGCATCATGTATCAGGATTTTCTTTCCAGCGTGCACAATGCTTCCGTTCAGCTGGAGGTCCATATGGCCGACCTTTTGTCAAAGAGCTAGAAGTCGAATGCCTCGTGGCCTCAGACCAGATCGCACTGGATCAAGCCACCCGGGGGCTCTGAGGATCTTCTCGTTGTAAGTGTTTCACTGGGCATTTGAAAGTTGACGATGAGTCTTTTTTAAATTTGTGTTGAACATTTCTGAAGCAGCCGTACCTACATTACTGCTACATCATGAGTTTCCCAGCACCTGAACAGTTTGTACCTTGGGGTCCTGGGATTCTCTCCAAAACATAGTGCTTTTCCTTATGAAGATTTCCATTACATAGGTATGTCCTCCAACAGGAGACATAAAATGACTCAGAACACAGAGTGGGAAGAATGAAGTATTGGCTTTTAAGTCCAAAGCATGAGGTTTGGGTGTGACCATTAGGATAAGAAAATAGCTTCTCAAAACCTGAATTATTTAAAATTTCAAAAGATCCTTGTCAAAATGTGTAAAGGAAAGCCAACAGGGAAAACAGTGGAAAACAAGAAAGCAATTATTCCTTGCTGCCTAACATGACTTGGTGAATCTTTGCCTCTGGGAGGGTGTCCTTAAAAAATGTAAATCCCTGTCAGAGCGGTACTCTGTCCTTCTTAAGCGCATATTTGGATGCAGAGGCAGAGCTGCGTCATTTAAGAGATGGGAGATGTTCATTGGGTGTCCTCAGTCCCCGTGGAATGCTACCATCTTTCAGGGCCTAATCCCTTGATGTTAACTTTAAAAACTTAAACTAGATCAAAACTGGCCTCATAGAGTTTCAGCTTGTTGAAGTCTTCAAAACCTGGCTTCATAAAAAAAAAAAAAGCTCTAAAAGCCCCTTTTAAAAAACAGGTCTGGGTCCTTCCCAAACTGTGACAGCTTGAAAGAAGCTCCAGCAGAGTCTAGAAGTAAAATTAATGTTGCTTCAGGCTGAGCCCGCCCATTCCAGAGTCTAATTGGCTGGCTTCAGAGAGAATGTGTGCCTGTCAGTCAAGGAATGCCCCCCACTATTTGCCACGTAGCTTTCAAAAAAGAGCAATCTTGTGTAGGTTTCTCCAGAGTGAGGCTATCTTTCATTTAGTAAATACAATTGCCAAACATTTGGATGTTGCATTGCTTAGTAAAACATATTTCTAGTTAGGGCTGTATTAGTCAGGACTGTAAGTGTTAAATGTCCTATTCAAACAAATATGACTGAAATAGAAGTTTTCAAGCGTTGCATTTTTTGGTTAATTTTTTGAAAACCCACAGTGGAGTAAAAAGCAGCAACCCCAAAACAAAAGGGCAATATAGATGGAGAACAGATCAGACTTGTATGCTCTAAAATTAGATTATAAAACCGGGGCCGGGGGGGTGGCGTTTAAAGTAGGAATAAATCCTGTTTCAGTTGGGATCCCAGAGAACCAGAACAAACACAGATTAGGCTTCATCGTATTCCTGAGAGGTTGATCAATACCACTCTGAAAGATAGGTGACTAAGCCGGGTTGAGAGTCAGCAGCTTAAAATAGAACCGATGAATCTTGATTCTTAATTTAGGGCTCTAGCTAACCACATTACCTGGACAATTTTCTTTCATTTGTATATTATTAATAACATAATATGCTGTGGCACAACAGACAAATAGCTTTTATGGAGAATTACCTGGAAGTGATGCAGTTACAAATTTTAAAAGACCATGTTCTGTACAAATACCTAACTTCTGGACTGTAACATAAATAACTATAGGCCATTCAAATATAATTTCCACTTGTTTTAGACTTGGCCTACGTCTCTTCCTAAAACTAGTTACAATGAAGATTAATATCATGTGTTTATAGAGTGTTTTTATTTTCAAACAAGCTGACATGGTCTCATTATAAACCTACCACAACTCCAGGAAATTCAGCAGGCAGATTTCAGCACCACTGGGTAAGTGGGGATTCTGAAGCCCAGGGTGACTGAGTGACATCTCTATCCACAGAGACATACTGAGCAGGGCAAGGACTTCCAGGCCAGTGAATTTTCTGGAAACTGTGGCCTTTTTGGAAAATGCCCCATGATGGCAAATCTAAAGGCTTAAAATTAGCCTCCGATATCCTGCTTTTACCCTAGCAAATACACTGAGGCCTGACAACTGACTGGTAGAACATGAAGAATGAGTTGTTTCGTGGACTTTGACGTGAAGAAGCCATCAAATTCTTTGTAGTTCAGACTAGGTCTGGGCTCGGCAACCTTTTCATGAAGAGGAAGAACCAAACAAAATGAAACCTCAGATAGGTTTGCCTGCAAAGAGCCAATCTTACAATCCTACACACAGATTAATATAGCTTATTTCATTGTGAATCTAACGGTTTGAAATGCCTCTCCTCTTCCTGCCCCTCAAGCTTGGCTTAAGAGCCACGGTTGGTTCCAGGGAAAGCCAGATATTACGGCCCCTGAGCCGCACATTATAGACCCCTGGGCCTGGGCAGTACGTAAGAAAGAAACCCCAAACTGTTTTCATTTATGAGCTACCTTTAACTCTTGGGTTGAACCAAATACTTTTGCGCAGACTGCCATTTCTCAGAATTTCAAGTGAAGAACCCATTAGTGTAAAGGGGGTGGAAAGGGAGAGAATGTCACTCTTTTGAGTTCATCTGATGTCGTGACAAACATGGGGAGAAGGGCTAGGAAAAAAAGTTAAGCACTAAATCTCTATATTCAAAACACTGCCACTTTCATTTTGAAATAACCTCTCAGTAAGACTGAATATTTATATACAATTTCAGATTTTTTTAAATTGATGCAAAACCTGTTCCCGTAAGATTATTTCATAATGGCCATTAGTAAGATGGAATGGCAGACATTAGGGTCGGGACCTGAATCTAATGGATTTTTCACCAGGTAGAGTAGACCATAAAATGAGCCAGTAGTGAAACTGACATCGAAGAGCAGATTTTGCCTTCAAGCAGCTTTCAGGATTTGGATTTCACTGTATCATGTTCAGAAAGGTCAGCACTGGCCAGATGACCACTCCAGAGCTGCAGATGGCCCCGCAGGTCATCTGATTGCTCTGGGCCTTCCCAACCTGCCACAGAGGGCTCAAGTTCACTAAGAGGTCAGCCAGTGGCTTTGCATTTCTGCCCTGTGAACTATGACTTTCCATTACCAATGGCACTTCTTTTGCTGGGTCTCATGAAAGAGAATGAATTTCTACAACAGCTAACCCCGGAGGGGGGGGAAGGGGAAAAGTGCGGGAGGAGGGGCATGAAGGGGAGGATAGAGGGAGTAAGAGGTGGTGATTGACCAGAGATAAAACAGCTAAGAAAGTGCTGCTCATATGGAGAGGCCCAACACCTTTCTGTGCAGTGTGGGAATGAAAGGTTTCTTAAGGGCTTGCTAAAGACAGTGATTCCTCTTCCTCACTGTCTCACAAAATTCAGAAGGAGAGATGGCGAATATCCTTTCACGTGGGGTCTGCTAGTTCCAATTAGACTCAAATTAGAATCAGACTGAAAACTTATTTTAGCAGGTTGTACTAGAGCGAAACGAAAGGAAGTGAAATAGAGATGCAACAATGTTTTGTCTATATCCCTCAGGCTAAAAACCCTCTTAATTCCCAAGACTAACTTTCATGTTGGAAATTTTACATCCCCCAAAGAATGAGAACTATGAAAATGAATCCTCCATAAACAGAAAAACAAAAGTGAACGGCTTTTTGATGCCTTTTTGAGATAAGATAAATAGCACCTCATCAATTAATTCCTTCAATTAACACAGACTGAATAAGGAAATTACGTAAATCCACTGGAGTTTGTAAAGGGAAGAAAACAAAAAGTTGTGGAGACATATGAGAAGCAAGCAAAATAATGGTTTCTGGATATCTTACCCTCATAAGCATCTTCCTTTCATGTAGTAAGGCTATTCTTGAATTGTCCTGTTGCCCTCTTTGTTGTTTGCCTATGGTATTTAAGCGTTTACTGTATGTCAAGCCCTGCTCTAAATGCTGCAGTAGATGCAATGTAATCAGGTCAGACCCAGGCCCTGTCCCTCAAGGAGCTTACAGTCTAAGTAGGAAGGAGAATGGTATTGAATCCCCCTTTTACAGATGTGGAAACTGAGGCACAGAGAAATTAAGTGACTCGTCTAAGGTCACACAGCAGGCACAGGTGGAGCTGGGATTAGAACCCACGCCCTCGGACTCTCAGGTCCATGTTCTTACCTCCTTAAACAAACATTAATGTTCAGTAAAATAATGAAGCACTAAGCATATTGTATGCCTGAGAAGGCACTTTGGCAGAATGTTTTGTCTCACCAAATGGATAAACCTCCTTAATATTAATCATTCCAAGTCATCTGAAGGGAAATGTGCTAATCCGAATCACTATACTCGAAGAGATGGGGGAACATGTTAATGCTCGCAGAGTTGTGGCTTTTTATAATAGAGCTATCCTTCTTGGAAAGCCACCGTGATCAGAAATCAGAAATGCAGAGCACAGGCCTGGCAGCCCAACCGTCTGGGTTCTAATCCCCACTCTGCCACTTGCCTACTGGTGACCTTGAACAAGTCACTTAACTCCCCTGTCCCTGTCAGTATTTTCTTCAGCGTGAGTTGATGTAGGCGTTACCTGAGTTAAACCTCTCTAATCACATGCAACAGAAAGAAGAGAACAATGAATAGATCATCTGCTGTGGGAAAACAATAAAATTTCAATGTGTCCTTCTCCCTTTGAAACCCTATTGAATTAGAGCATTAAAAAACAACACCCAGAGTGAAGGGACCCAGGTTACGGGAAAGAAATAGATGGATGTAGCTATTTCTTTCAAGGATCCCCTATTACCCTTCAATGTGTGGGCAGTCACCATTCAGAATAGTTTATGTTCCCTGTAAGACTCACGTTCAGCAGCTGCAAAGTGTTTGCTTCCAATAGCTGAGCTCACCCAAGTGTGAATGTCTCGCATTCTCACCCGGATATTTGGTGGGGGGGTGGGGAGCGCCGAAGAAGTAATCTTAGCCCCTAGCGATCGGCAACTGTGGCATGTACCTTCTTAACTGAGTCAAGAAGGTTTTAGTAAAGCTTTTGATTCTTAGATGAATATCTGGTTCTCCATTTATCAATCACAAAATGGAAGTTGACAGCAGCATGACAAGTATAGAGAAGCAGCGTGGCCTAGTGGAAGGAGCACGGGCTTTGGAGTCAGAGGTCGAGGGTTCTAATTCTAACTCTGCCACTTGTCAGCTGTGGGACTTCGGGCAAGTAGCTTAATTTCTCTGTGCCTGTTACCTCATCTGTGAAATGGGGATTAAGACTGTGAGTCCCACGTGGGACAAACGGATTACCTTGTATCTACACCCAGTGCTTAGAACAGAGTGCTTGGCACATAGTAAGTGCTGAACAAATACCACTATTGATATTATCATTAGGATCACGGAAAGATTTCAGGATTATTGTAAACATGGTCCTTTTTTGGAGCAGTCAGCCCAATCTGATGGACAAGAAGTTTCCTCCCCACCCCTGGGTGCAGCTCGAAATCTGACCCTAGCAGTAGATTTATTTTAGGCATTGGGAAGAGCAGGAGCTGACTTGGCCCTTTATCCTGGGGACTCCTTAGCTATCAACAATCCCAGAGAATCATCATACCCGTTCAATAGTCAATTGTATTTATTGAGCATTTATTATGTGCAGAACACCATACTAAGCGCTAGAGAGAGTAAAATATAACAATATTACCAGGCAGGTTCCCTGCCCAGGACGATCTTACAGTCTCGAGGGGGAGGCAGACACAAATAAATAAGTGATTTGTAATACATTATTTAAAGATACGTACACCTTAACCCTCCCCCTTTTCTCACATCCTTACTCCTGATCCTCTGCTGGGCTTCAAACAACCCCAACATTGGTAGATGGGGTTCATCTAGGAGGAGGAGGTGAGAGCTGGCCCGGGGTCTAGGTAGAACAACTTGATTTCCAACACCCTAGGTGCAAAAGAGCTTTAATTTGTGCTTGCCTAGCCTCAGAAGTTGGAATGGAGGAAGACTGACTTTATAACTTCCTTCCCCGAATACTGGCACCTCATGAACCCTCAGATCAGTTAGAATTGGGAGAAATTTCAGATGGGTGACCTCTAGATTAAGTTACCGTTGAAACTAGCTGGACCTTTTAGTTATTTGAGGTCAGTATTCTCGCCCTTTACCTAATCGTGGCTTGATCACTAATCCCAGGACTGGCTTCAAACACTTGACAGCCCTGAGGTAGGGAGAAACTTGTCCCTCCCTCTGAATCCACTTAATGTCACTATGGTGTTCATCACCTATCAGTCAGTAGTATTTGCTGAACACATGTGTGCAAAGCATTGCACAAATTGATTGGGACAATCCACAGTGTTGAAATATAATAATAATCATGGTACTTATTAAGTGCTTATTACGTTCACTGTTTTAAGTGTTAGAGTATATACAAGTTAATCAGGTTGGACACAGTCTCTGTCCCTCATCGTGCTCACATTATCCCCATTTTACAGATGAGGTGTCTGAGGCACGGAAAAGTTAAGTGACACAGCAGACATATAGCAGAGCCAGGATTATAATAATAATAATGACAATGGTATCTGCTAAGCGCTTACTATGTGCTACGTACTGTTCTAAGCACTGAGATAGATATAGGTTATCAGGTTGTCCCACGTGGGGCTCACAGTCTTAATTCCCATTTTACAGATGAGGTAACTGAGGCACAGAGAAGTTAAGTGACTTGCCCATGGTCATACAGCCGACAAGTGCGGAGCTGGGATTAGAACACAGGTCCTTCTGACTCCCAGGCCCAGGCTCTATCCACTAAACCACTCTGCTTTCCAAATCCTCTTGAAGGGAGAGTCCATCATTTGGTGGGCCATTAGAATCCCTAAAGAGAGGGCATTTCTCCAGAAGCATCCCTGACTCACTCCCCTCCCCACACCCCCAACTCCAGAGCCATTGTGTTCCCTTCCCAGGTCCTTGGTTACACAGACTCCATAGAGTTTTTTAATACTCACCCCAGCCCCACTTTTGAAAATATTCTTATAGTCTACTACTCTTCATAATTTATTTTAGTGTCTCTCCGTGTAGGCTATAAGCTCCTTGTGGGCAGGAATTACTTCTACCAACTCTGTTGTATTTTCCCAAGTGCGTAGTTCAGTGCTTTACACACAGAGTGCTCAATACACACATAGCGTTGACTGTAGGGAAACAACATGGATAGAGCATGGGCCTGGGAGTCAGAAGGATCTGGGTTCTCATCCCTGCTCCACCACTTGTCGGCTGTGTGACCATGGGCAAGTTACTTAACTTCTCTATACCTCAGTTATCTCATTGGTAAAATGGGGATTAAGACTGTGAGCCCCATGTGGGACAGGGACCATGTCCAACCTGATTAGCTTGTATCTACCCCAGCGCATAGAACAGTGCTCGACTCAAAGTAAGCGCTTAACAAATACCCTCATCGTCATTATTATTGTTTTAATTATAAATCCTGGGTCCATCTCCAGAGTAGTCCAGGCCTTGGGTCTAAGACTGCTACAGCCATATTGTAGAAAATGAGCATTGTGTTCTCTAAGTAGCTCCAGAGATCTAGGTCATGATTTTGCAAGTTTTCTTTCTCCTGGGCTAAGTGAATGGCTTTTCTTCACTTAGCCACCCACCTACCCACTGCTCCAACTCGCCCTTTTGCTTAAAATTTGGCTGTGACTCAGTGACTCCGTAATGAACTACCACTAAGAGCAGAAAGTACCACAGAATTCAATGGCACATAGAACCCATTTCAAACCAGCCGTCACCACCTACCTTGTCAATAAGGGAATTTAGCACTTTTAATAAAGAATGAACGTTAAGTACAGGTTATCTTATCCGTAACAAATAAACCTTCTTTTAGAAAAGCATTTCATTATTGGTACCCAGAGAGACATATTGAGTTGAGGCTTCTAACCAGTAAACCTCTCACTTGATTGTATACAGCCAGCTCCCTATTTCCAGAAGCAGTTTATCTGGCTTCTGAATTAATTGTGCTTCTCACCGCACAGAAAGGATTATGTGCCCCTCTCATGGTAAATTCAGAACCGCGAAAGATTTCAGAATCTCTCTCCCTCTCAATGATTGCCACAATCCTTTTTTTCATATCCCTACTTCACTATTTTTGAATTTGGTATTTCACAGGAAAATATACCGCATACATTTTACTAGGCATTTTTGGAATATCTACCATTTGCATTGCTTTCCACATTTGCCCTCATTTTCCATTTCCTGCCTATTATCTAAGTTAATCAGGAATTAGTTGTACGTCACAACATTTCTAAAGACGTGACTCCAAATGAGGAGAAAATGATAAAATCAACCCAATCTGTAATTTTCCTTGGCTGATGAAGCTTATTGTACATTCCAAGTTAAGCTCTGACAGGCATTATTTTCAAAATTACCCTTTCAGAGATTTTAAATGTAGTTAAATGCTTTAATTTTTCTTCTTCCACTTTTCTTTTTATGGTCTTCTATTTCATCATTTTAATCTTATCTTCAGTGGTAACAAATTAGGTGGGTTTTTTAAAAGGGTGAAATCTGTTAAAGTTTTAACTTTCGATAGTAAACTGTTTTGTTAATGTCATTTTACATTTGTCACTAAAAATTTGTTACTTATTAAATGTGAAAGATAAACTCATAATTTTAATGAACTTTAATGCCAAATAAATTTACCAAAAATAATATTTTTAGCTGTGTAGTTAACATTTAATGTTGACCACCTAAATACTTGGTGCATAGTGACATCTATAGGAGATTTGGAGTAGTTGGTAAAATATTTTTATAAGGTTTTTCTCTGAAACTGCAACTTCTTATTGTGAAGATATGCAAGACAGTAAGTACGAAAATCTAAGTAAAATATTTTTTGTTAAGGTAGATGGGGATGCCCACCAGAGTTTAAAAGATACTGGAATGATGTTATATTGGATGGAATGCCAACAGCTGTAAAAACTGACAGAAAAAGAGAACAATTGCTATGGTAACCATGTGATGGGAATACGGGAAAAAATGGCAAGTAAGTTAAAGGGACGCTAGAGAGATAGAAACAAAGGAAGACTTCACGTTTGAAACAAATAAGAAAAAGGAGATCTTGAAATATTGGTATAAAGTAATGATCAGTTTCCTAAATGTTAAAAGAAAGATAGAAACAAGACAGAAAAGAAGAAAACTAGAGAATGACTACAGGCCATATAACAATAGCAATCATTATCTCCTCTGACTGTAAACACTGCTTGAAAATTATGGCAAAGAACAGAAAGATCCAATCCTGAGCCCAGGGTGGGGTTAGGTCCCTTGTGGATGCTCCTTAAGATGCTTGTTAACCAACCAGCAAGGCAGAACACAGTGAATAAATGCAAGACTAAGGATGTAACATGGGCTGAGGAGATAAAACAATTGAATGCTGAACCTATGCCAAATATAAGCAAGATTCCATTTGCTTGGGGCGATTCAGGATAGTTCTCAAGCTAAATAAGATAATGAAGCTTTAAAATCCCTCACCGCTATACCGTGGACCCAGAGGGAATAGCAAGATCGCAAGCACTCCACTCAGGCTGTTTCTGCAAGGAAACAACAATTGTTTGGAGAAAAAAGTCAGACTCTTCCTCCGGCCACCAACTGCAGTTGACTAGTTACCCACCTCAGTGGTGTAGGCATTTCTTATTCATGCTTTTTGCCCTAATTCATCCACTAAGACTGAAAATAAAATGTCTGAACTTGTGCAAACTGGAACTTTATGCTATTAAATTAGGTTCTTGGGTTTGTTTTCAATCGGTGGTATTTACTGAGTGCTTACTATGGGCAGAGCACTGTACTAAGAACTTGGAAGAGTGCAATACCACAGAGTCCCCTGCCTACGACAAGCTTACAGTCTAGAGGGGGAGATAGATATTCATTTTAGTAAATAATTTGTACACTATAATTTAAGGATATGTACATAAGTGTTGTGGGGTTGAGGGCGGGGTGAGTATCAAATGCCCAAAGGTCACAGATCCAAGTGCTTTGACAATGTAGAAGGGAGAGGGAGACAAGGAAAAGAGGGTTTAACCAGGGAAGGCCTCTTGGAGGAGATTTGACCTTAACAATGCTTTGTTTCTCACTGGGCTCAGAACTCTGCCCCGTTTAACTTTTGTCACCTGTCAACTTTCCATTTCCCTTTAGACCACCTCCAGCGGCAATTTTTCTGGGCTTGATAGAAGTGGTTTGCTAAACCAGAAAGATAGATAGTGCTAGGCCCCAAGGGAAGCTATGGAATGGCCTGATGCTGCTCAGTGGAACAGCCTTTGAACTGTTCGGACACCTGGCCATCTATGCCTTTCCTGGGAGTTCAGGGGTTCCGAGCAGTGGTACTTGGCTCCAAACCTATTGGCAGCTGAAAGGTAGTGCGGCCTAGAGGAAAGAGTACTGTTTTGGGAGTCAGGAGACCTGAGTTCTAATCCTGGTTCTGCCCACACAGGCATGTTGTGAGACCTTGGGCAAGTCACAACTTCTCCAGGCCTCAGTTTCCCTCACCTGTAAAATGGAGATTAAATACCTGTTCTCCCTCCCACTCAGAGTGCGAGTCCTTTGTGAGACAGTAACTCTGTGCGACCTGATTACCTGGTACCTACCCCAGTGCTTAAGACCGTGCTTGGCACAAAGTAAGGGGTTAACAAATACCATATTCCCTTAATGGGGAAACCCCTGCAAACAACCAGCTGATCCTTGCTATCAGCCTTAGAGCACAAGCAGATGTAGACCCCAAATCAATTTTGCTCCTTCAAGATATCTTCCAAAGCATGTTTGCTCTGTGAAAACACAGCAAGGACTATCACACCTGGCAGAAATAAGTATTCAGAGCTGCACACCGTGTTACATTGTACCCTCCCAAGTGCTCTGCACACAGTAAGCACTCAATAAATTCTATTGATGATGATGATGATGATGATGAAGATGTAAAGTCCGTCAGCTTGAAAAATCTAAGTTGTTTATTTTTCAAGTGCTATTAGGTCCATTTTCTAATCAAAGAAAATGGCTGAATTTCCTCTGCCATATACAGAGAGGAGGGACAGTCCTCTGGAATTCCAGCATTTTGAGTGATTAGAGCTGAGCATGAATGAGAAGGTGAATCTGGAAACACCTGAAGCGACACAAATAGCCAAGTAGCATGATTTTTCAAATGGCTTTTGTGAAGTGTTTGCTCTGTGCCAGGCACTGTACTGAGGGCTGAGGTAGATACAGTTTAATCAAGTTGGACACAGTCCATGTCCCATATGGGGCTCATGGTTTTAATTCCCATTTTCCAGATGAGGAACTGAGGCACAGAGAAGTTAAATAACTTGCCCAAGGTCACACCGCAGATAAGGGGCCGAGGCAGAATTGGAACCCAGGTCTTCTGACTCCCAGGCCAGGGCTCTATTAGACCACGCTGCTTCCCACACCATAATTGTTGCTACACCATCACAAAAAACAAATTCCAAGCCAACGGGAATGGAGAAATAGAACTAATTATAAAAGAGTTCTTCTTATGTCTGTTAGGATAAGTTTTTAATCACGGGGCTTAGGTGGCTTTGAGTGCCCAAGAACTCATATCAGAGATCTTAACGTAAGCCGTGTGTTGAACGTAGAAGCAGCGTGGCTCAGTGGAAAGAGCACAGGCTTTGGAGTCAGGGCTCATGAGTTCGAATCCCAGCTCTGCCACTTGTCGGCTGTGTGACTGTGGGCAAGTCACTTAACTTCTCCGTGCCTCAGTTCCCTCATCTGTAAAATGGGGATTAAGACTGTGAGCCCCACGTGGGACAACCTGATTCCCCTATGTCTACCCCAGCGCTTAGAACAGTGCTCGGCACATAGTAAGCGCTTAACAAATACCAACATTATTATTATTATTAACGTAAGCGATGAGCACAAGCAGTTTCCTGTCTCCCTCTGGTGGCTGTCTCCTTGAGCTTTCCACTCAATCGTCAACACTTAAAATCTCTTTCCCTCACTCCGATTTTTTCATTAACGGGAGCAAACTAGCAGAGATACGAGAAGGATATGAAGAAGAATATTTGGGAAATATTTCCCCATGACTCTGTCGACTTTGAGCTCGACCATCATCCAAAGGTGAATTTCCTAAATTTTTTCTTTGTTTATAAAAGAAACCTTGGTTCCTGCTCCTCGAAGAGCTCTCAAAGCCTCACTGAAGGCACATCACCTCCAAGAGGCTTTCCCTGACCAAGCGCACCCTTCCTCTTCTCCCATTCCCTCTGTGTCACCCTGACCTGCTCCCTTCATTCATCCTCCCCTCCCCGCCCCACAACACTTATGTACATATCTGTCATTTTTATTTATTTATATTAATGTCTGTTTCCATCTCTAGACTGTAAGCTCATCGTGGGCAGGGAATTTGCCTGCTTATTGTTCTATACTCTCCCAAGTGCTTAATACAGTGCTTTGCACACAATAAACGCCCAATAGATACGACTGACTGAGATAGAGAAGCTAAGGTGGGAGGTGGGTGCCGAAGTGGCTCATTGGAACTGACCCAGTTGGAGTGGCAAGGTCAGAGGTTAGGTTGATTCACCACCTTCCCCCACCACCCGGATGTGTCAAAAGGACATGGGTTCTAGCTCTGCCCCTTGTCTGCTGTGTGATCTTGGGCAAGCCACTTCACTTCTCTGTGCTTCAACGATCTCATCTGTAAAATGGGGATTAAGAATGTGAGTCCCATGCGGGACAGGGGCTGCGTCCAACCTGACAACCTTGTATCTACCCCAACACTTAGTACAGTGCTTGGCACCGAGTAAGTGCTTAACAAATACCATAAAAAAAAATGGTGTCCTAGTTCACTGTCAGCATGGCTTAGTGGAAAGAGCACGGGCTTGGGAATCAGAGGATGTGGGTTCTACTCCTGACTCTGCCACTTGTCTGCTATGTGCCTCAATTTACTTCTCTGTGCCTCAGTTACCTTATCTGTAAAATGGGGATTAAGACTGTGAGCCCCACGTGGGACAACCTGATGATCTTGTATCTACCCCAATGCTTAAAACAGTGCTTGGTACATAATAAGTGCTTAACAAATGCCATCATTATTACTATTACTATCTAATAATAATAATGTTGGTATTTGTTAAGCGCTTACTATGTGCCGAGCACTGTTCTAAGCGCTGGGGTAGACATAGGAGAATCAGGTTGTCCCACGTGGGGCTCACAGTCTTAATCCCCATTTTACAGATGAGGGAACTGAGGCACAGAGAAGTTAAGTGACTTGCCCACAGTCACACAGCCGACAAGTGGCTATCTATTCCTCATACCATCCAAATACTTGTGTTCACCCAGTTTTTTGGCTAGCACATTGTTAGAGGGCTAGGGAAAGTTTCTCTGGCAATGTGAGCCTGTTCGGTGCTGGCCTATGACAGTGTAGGAGATGCACAGAAATGGAATGGGTGAGTTCTTATGGAAAACTTTCCTTAGCAAAAGGTTTTGAGAGAATGCAGCCCTAGTGTTCCAGAAAAACTGAGTATAAATTCCAGATTATCTACAAAGCGTTCAGATACTATCCTGGCTAGATGACAGGCTAGCTACCTCAGAAGACTATGACAGTAGCATTTTATTGAATCTCAGGGACAATAAATGAAGAAATGATTATAGATGAAAAGAAAGAATGATTCATATTGGAATAGGAGGAGAGTGGAGTCAGGGCAGGGCAAAATGTGGCAGAAGTGAAGCTGCTTCCCATCATTTTGTAGCCCGATGAGGATATGAGGAGGACCACGGGCCCCCAGGCCAGAGATTGGGTCCTGCAGCAGAGAAAGTGGGCCAAGCAAGAGTGCGGGCCAGCTTGCTGCCCGATCCCAATCCCAGTATACTCCCCTGCCTGCCCAGAGCCATACTGTGTCTGATCTGATTATCTCGGATTCACCCCAGTATTCAGTATAGTGCTTGGCATGTAGTAAACCCTAAATATATATCACCGAGGGAGCAGAATACAGAGCTGGTGGACATTTGACTTCATGGCACACAACAGCTTGTACCACAGCCTCGGGTAGAGGCTGGTGCATCCTTGGGGTGCATACGTCTCTGAGGGGCAGGGCAGCACAGCCCCCACATCAGTTTGTATCTGCAATCCAGGTGCCTCCACTCGATGCCTGCCTCATCTCCTCCTCCACTGCCACTTGTCCCTCCTTCCCCCACCAAAAAAAAATAAATCTACCTTGAATTGATGCAAACCAACACAGGAACATCAGCATGTAATCTTTTACTGGTACTTTTTTCTGGAAGGTTCTGCCTGATTCTCACTGCTGGTGAACCCAGAACTACCAAGGACGTTGCTCTTGTCGGTCCTTCCTATCTCCTTTGGGACCACTGATTTGAGGAGGCAGCCTCAACTTCCAGCAATGGATTTGGAGGGAGTTAGTAGATAAGGGTTCTCTGACCTATTTACCGAACTTCATCCCTGCCTCACGGACAAGTTCTAACTTGGAAGTTGACTTCTGGAGCAGTACGTACAAAACACATCGCTTCTATGATACCTCCAGCTTATTGTCACTTGTCCAAGTGTTAAGCTCCTTAAGTGCAGGGATCAGGTTGCTCTAATGCTCTAATACTCTCCCAAGTACTTAGTATGGTGCTCTGCCCCCAGTAAAGTTTCAATAAATATCATTGATTAGTTCCATACATCCTATCCTAACAACATGCTCTTCCCCTCCCCATCATCTTTCTGCACCCAGAGCAAAACCCCCATAAAATATTTTTCCACCCTAGTCTTCCAGAATTAAACTCTGCCTCCCTGTCACATTTCTCTAAGGAGGTAACATTATGGGAAACCAAAGACAAGGAAACATGTTGATTAAACAACCCAAAAGTTGTGAAATGAAAATTTTTCAGGAAATCCAAGTCTGACCTAGATTGAAAAGTTCTCTTTATAAAGCAACATGCCCACGATCTTATGCTTTATTAACACCGTGCATTGCTATAAAAAGTCAGTCTAACTAAATCCCAGAGGGATATATACCATTTGGTAGTTGCTAAGGTAACAAGTTTTTTTTTTAATTAAATAGCAGAAAAAAGTCATTTAAAAAATTCAGTCTTTGGGGGCATGTAAGTTAAGGCTCCCTCAAGGCATTCTAAGGAGTATTTATGTAACTGAAATAAATGGCTTTAAGGAAAACAGCTTAGGTCTGTTGGTTCGAGCCAGCTAGAAAATGTATAATTCACAACTATAAATATATTTTAAAAATTGGCATAGGGTATAGCTCCTCTGAGGTTCTCCTGAGGTAGGGAGAGTCCCTTTAAGAAGAACTAATAATGAGGAAATTAACTACAACACCATATTCTCTCCTCAGGCTAAACTGACATTTATATTCAAGAAACATGGAGAAAATTTCCTTCCTATAAAATCCATCCTATTAAAGCTTAAGGTTTCTTTAGGAGACCCCTTTTAAATGGCAAATTCTTCATAGAAGGACCTGCAAGAGCATAGGGGAGGACTGTATGAGAATTGCCACCCAGTTCTAAAGAAAATGGATTTATAAATCTATATTATTCAAGTAGTCAGCCACTTGATGTCATTGTTATTCCACTGAAACAAATCTACACTGAGTGGAGCCTTTAATATTTCACAGATTCAGGGAAATGTATTCCTATTTAGTCTGTATTGTCTAATGTTTGGCATCTTGCGTTTGCTTGGATGTGTTAGTGCATCCATTTTGTGAAGTAACTTCAAGATCTTAAAGAATTACTCTCAGGTCATCCAAACACATTTTTAGTTGCCCTAATTCAGGTCTGCAGATCACATGAAATGCTTCTGTAGGATGTGTGCAGACCAGGTTGCATCCGTCAAAAAATGAGCACAACACTGAACTAAACAATTGGGAGAGGACAACCAAGCAAGTTGACACCAATTCCTGTTGCTATTTTCTACCCTTTTGGAACTCAACAGCAGCAGATGACAGTGCCCTGCAGTGCTGTAAAGTCCCACGCTTTGACTCTGGCACTAATTGCTTAATAATGTTTTTCATTAGCCAGGCCAGAAGGAATCCAGAGTTTGTCAGAAATAAAAAAAACAAGATTTCATAACGGTTAGTGCAGTCAGCTCTGTTACTTTCCTTCTTGAAGGTGATGATGACAATAACAGTGGCCTGCCTAAAACCCTGGGGTTTTCATCAGTTGTCTACTCTTCAGTGGGTGAAGGCGATCACTAATTTTGACATCCGCTCTGAGTAGAAGTAGACACCTGCTAGTTACCTTTCCAGTCTCAGGTGGTCCAGTGACTCTTTCTAGGTTGAGTCCAATCTTAAAATCTCCCGTGATAATGAGCTTGTCAGATATTGGTCCCACTGGGATTGTACAAGACCCCAAAGATGCTTCCTTTCCACTTCCTTTCTCCTTTTTTTATGGTATTTGTTAAGCAGTTACTATGTGCCAGGCACTATTCTAAGCACTGAGGTAGATACAAGCTAATCAGATTCGACACAGTCCCTTTCCCACATGGGGCTCAC
Source organism: Ornithorhynchus anatinus (assembly GCF_004115215.2). Lineage (NCBI taxonomy): Eukaryota > Metazoa > Chordata > Mammalia > Monotremata > Ornithorhynchidae > Ornithorhynchus > Ornithorhynchus anatinus. Next base: position 12,277,335 of record NC_041736.1, on the reverse strand, counting down.
AGTCTTAATCCCCATATTTTTACAGATTCTCCTTATCATGGTTTATCACTGCAAGGTGGTTGTGTTTGCCATTGGAATAGGGTCATCGGCCCAAATGCCTCTGGGCGAATATGAGAGACCTGAGATTGAGTCTATCATTTGATTCCCTTATTGTGAGGGCATGAAATGGGAGAATCATCCCGAGATAGTAATCTTAAAGTTGACCGTATGTGCAGCATGGCATAGTGGATAGACCATGGACCTGGTAGTCAGGAGGTCCTGGGTTCTAGTCCCGGCTCTGCCACTTGTTGGCTGTGTGACCTAGGGCAAGTCACTTTACTTCTCTGTGCCTCAGTTACCTCATCTGTAAAATGGAGATTGAGACTGTGAGCATCCCATGCGACAGGGGCTGTGTCCAACCTGATTTCCTTGTATCTACCCCAGTGCTTAATACAGTGCCTGGAACATAGTAAGGGCTTAACAAATACCATAATCATCATCATCATCATTTAAAAGAGACACAAAGGATAGTGGCTATTTCACAGCATTTAGAGATCCGGCCTGACAATAGCCCTGAAGCAAACCAAGGCAATGTACTGCTTGAGTCTAAACTACCTTTGAACTGAGGGGATTCTTACTGACTTTGACCTGAGAAGCAATCCCGTGTACAGACAAGTGAAACACCCAATAGAAATGACTTGGGAAAGTTACTTCACCTCTCTGGGCCTCAAATTCCTCATTTGTAAAGTGGGAATAAGGTAGACCGTGAGCTCCGCATGGAACAGGGGCTGTGTCTGATCTCATGACTCTCTATATACCCCAGCACCTGGCACCTGCTAAGTGCTTAATCAGTGCCTTAATGATGATGACTAGAAAGTTCTGTGAAGAGCTCACCAGCTATTTGCCTATTAAAAATCCCCCAGACCTCTAATCCAGCCCTCATTGCAGCAAGAATTAAACACATTCTTTTTTTTTTGGAATCAGGACACTTCCATCTTTAGATATATTAGGGTCTTCAGTTCAATTACAGTCCTTCACCAACAGTGGATCAGGAAGAAAATGTTCTGACTTCCACCCTGGGAAAAGGAGAGGGACATTTGAGTTGGAATACACACAGAACTAGGAGTCAGGCTCTCTGTGGCTTAACGACCCTGAGCAAATTGCCCTGCTATGCCTCCTGGCTTCAGTTCTTGCCCAAGTTTTGTTTGTGGCCAGTGTGCATAGCACTCGCCTCGACAGCCATGACCCGGAAGACGCGTCCGGAAACAGGCGATTCTGAATTTAACAGGTCCACCATCGATCGCTTAGCTCTTGTGTACGGGGGCGGAATCTCCCAAGGCAGTCGCGAAAAGTGTTCAGTAAGTTCATTAATCCTTCTCACGTCTCCCTTGCTCACCCTCATCTTCAGAGGTGTAAATGAGAGTGGCAGATGTACAATCTGGGAAGCTTTCCAGAGACATTTTTAGAAAGCGAAGCGTTCAGTGCTATCGGCACTGAATAGAGTTCTTCAGTCTGTCACACCGCCACCCACAGCACTGAGGAGACCCTCTGAGCACCCCCTATATACTTGGCGGCACGGGCAGAGAATAGCAACTTTTATCAGTACTGGGCACACTTCTCTTCTCTTCTTGTTTCATAATGGCTGTCTCCTCTTCAGACAGTCTTTATGTAATGTATAAACTAGGGTGCGAGAAAAGAGTTTCGGTTTGAGTGGATTAAGGCTGTGGTTAAATGACATTAAAAAGGAGAGAATGCAAAAAGATTCTATTCTTAGGATCTGGAGAGGAGACTTGGTTAATGTGGAAAAAGAAGTATGTTTGCTACCAGACTAGGCCTCCCTGCTTCCATACAGCACCCACTATATGCATGAAGTATATTTATCAATCTTAATCAATCAATGGTATTTTTGAGTGCTTACTATGTGCAGAACATAAAACTAAGAATTCAACACAGTAGGGTTGGTAGACAAGATCCTTGACCTTAAGTAGAATAATAGTATTTATTAAGCAATTACTGTGTTCAGAGCATTGTATTAAACACTGGGAAAACGTATACAGGTAGGAATTATACGTAGACACTGTCCCTCAAGGGGCTCACAATCCATGAGCCGAAGGAGCTAACAGTCTAGTGGATTACAAAATCTTGCAGATCTGATGGGAGAAACTCCACAGCTCAAGGGTCCAAAGAGAGCAGAGTAGAGAATTTTAACTCCTCGAACCCTGTCTTCTCTTTTCTCTGTCCCACCCAGAGTATGGCAATCCACAGTAAGAAGTGCCACAAAAGAATAGATTTTCAAATTGCATATACATTGCAAAATTCCCCCTTCTCACTTGAATATAAATGTCGGTTTAGCCTGAGGAGAGAAAATGGTGTTATAGTTCATTTTTTTGTCCCCTAGTGTGGCATTGTTTCTCTTCATTTGAGACCACAGATGCCAATCCCGTAGAGCCGTGGCAGTGATCACCCATGAAACCCTTTAAGCTGGGTTCCCAGCTTCGCACAGCTCAGGTCTCTCATCAAAACTAGTGAATTTCCATTAGAACTAAAATGACCCTCCAAGAGTGCTTCTTTAGCCTTATAACTCTTTATAATCTGCTGCCTTCCAGCTCCATTCCAGGTCATGTTTTGGCCCCCTCATTCAAAGTGAAAAGTTGGCACATCCTCCAAGCTCTTTTAGATTTCTTCTTCTTAGTCTCAACTCAAAGACAGTCCTTTGACCCAGTGGCCAGGTTGTGAGGCCAGAAAGGCTACTGCCATGGTAATAGTAATCTGGTCATTTAGACCGAGAGCCCGTCACTGGGCAGGGATCATCTCTAACTGTTGCCGAATTGTACATTCCAAGCGCTGAGTACAGTGCTCTGCACATAGTAAGCACTCAATAAATGCGATTGAATGGTAATAGCAGTACTAGTGGTAAGATTATTTATTAAGGGCTTACTGTGTGCAGAGCACTTCGTAAGTGCTGGGAGAGAATACACAGATGGGAATTAGACCTGATCCCTGTCTCTCGGTGGTGCTGTGGGTCTGGCATACCTCAGGTTCCAAAGGTCTACGGGATGTAAAATTCGGAGATACCTCATCAGGTAATTAATGACACTGCCCAATATATGTAAATTCACCTAACATCACATCCAATCAGTGCAGGTAACTCAAAATCCTCAAATCCGCCAATCACACTTTACTCCTTCAAAGCCCTACTGAAGGTTCACCTCCTCCAAGAGACCTTCCCAAACTAAGTCCTCTTTTCCTCAGCTCTCCCTCCCCTGCCTATCATCCCAACTCTCTCCCTTTGCTCTGTCCCCCTTCCTGCCCCAAAGTACTTGGGTATATATGTACATATCTATAATTATATTTATTTATATTGATGTTATTGATGCCTGTTTACTTGTTTTAACGTCTGTCTCCCCACTTCTAGACGTAAGTCCATTGTGGGCAGGGATTGTCTCTCTTTATTGCTAAACTACACTTTCCAAGTGCTTAGTACAATTCTCGGCAAACAGTAAGCGCTCAATAAATATGATTGAATGAATCAATGAAATCCCTTCTAGCCCTCTTTTCCTCTCACCAGGATCCATCCCTGTTTCCAATATTGGCAAGTCACACAATTTATATGACTATTTTTGAGCAACACTGCTGGATGGTGCTTTGAGTAAAGGAATATATATTCTCCTCAATTTGAAAATCCATCAATGGTATTTATTGAGTGCTTACTCCATGCAAAACACTTGTACTAAGTTCTTGAGAAACTGCAATACAGCAAAGTTAGTGGACATGTTCCCAGCCCTTTTTTTTACGAATATGTTGAACAAATGGGTTCGTCCTCAGCAATTTGTAAAACCTGAAAGTTAAAGATCAGAAAGCTCTTATATAGACCATGAAGCCAGAGACTTCTCTTTCACCCCATACAGGTAGTTTACTGGGTGATCGTTGAGGTGTACTGAACTCTTCTCTCCTTTGGGCTGTCCACACATTACTGCTGCCTCATTCTGCTTTATTCGTGGTGGCCTGGACCAATATATGCTCAAGAGTATAAGATCTTCACAATGGAAGGAGAGAGTGGGAATTGCAAAATTATCCAGAAATAAGCTATTTTTGCAACTTTCAGGTAGTGTGTGTGTGTGTGTGTGTGTGTGTGTGTGTGTGTGTGTGTGTGTGCACGCGCGCTCACGCACGCAAGGGAAGAGGGGTCGGGGAAGGAAGGAGGAGGGATTTCTAAAGACAATGATTTAGATTTTATCTTCATGCTGGCCCCAAGAGGAAGATACTAATCTGACCTATTTTTCTATTTTTACCTTAACATAAACTTTAAAAGATTTTATTTCCGCTTGATATTTCACACCTGTGATCCACTTTGAAAGTTTCTGATAGAAGCTCCTTGGTATCCTGTGGATTGGCTATGAAAGGCAAAATACTGGGAAAGCAATGAAATTTGTCCAAAAAGAAATCAGGAAGAGGGATTGAAGTGTGGGATGGCAATGTTGTTGCCAAGAGGGAGATGAGAATGCAATGTTGTTTTCAGAAACCACCTCGCTCTTCCACCCCCTTTAGCTATTCAGAAAGAATATTCTGCACCTTCTTTGACACAAATGTTGACAATTCAGTTGTGGTTTAGCAGCAGTCAGCTTTTGAATGCTTGAAAAGATACCCCCTCTAGGAAGTCTAGCTTTTCACAGTGACTATTCCAAATCTAGGGGGAATTTTGTGTTGATGCTCAACCAAAATTTAGTCCTGGGCCTGACACCGGAAAAATATGCCAGGAGAACTGACAAACATCCCCTTTTCAGATGTGGGATTTAACAGTGGGGCAGCCACCACCACCTCTGTTCCCTTTCCCCTCCCCAACACGGGTCCGGTTGTAATCTGGGCTGCAGCAGCGAAAATGGAGATAGATATGGTGACAACAGCATAAATGAGCTTTTGGTTCCTGTGTTTTTATGGTGAATGGATCTGTCACCTTGTCTGGGTTTCAGTCTGTCTCTTCCTCTCTTTCTGGGAAGGGAGACATTTGCCTCACTTTCAGCTTCCTGTGCTCGAGTTTATGGCCAACTCCCCTGGAAATCCTGTCTACAAGAGGCCCCAAATCCATCCCAATTTGCTCTCTATGAGAAGCATTTACTTAAACCTGCATGTGGCATATTCATTCATTCATTCAATCACATTTATTGAGCGCTTACTGTATGCAGAGCACTGTACTAAGCGCTTGGAATGTACAATTCGGCAACAGATAGAGACAATCCCTGCCCGACAACGGGCTCACAGTCGAAATGACTAATGCTCACAGGCATAAGGATCGCCATTAATTTGAACTAATTAAATTATGAATTTAAACACTGTGTGGGATGATGACAGGTTAATTTAGATAATCCGATGGTCTTTATGCCCTGTAAAAGTAGCTTGGCTAATCAATCTTATTTATTGTTTTCTGTGTGCAGAGCACTGTACTAAACACTCTGGAGAGTACACTACAAGAGTTGGTAGCCAGGTTCCCTGCCCACAGACCTTATCATCTAGGGAGGGAGAAGGTGGTGGCTGAACACACATTTTTTTGATTATGCAGTATCTGCCATGAAGAAAAGCAGCAGCAAACTTTAGCCCAGTTTGGATATCAGCCTGTTTTCAGCAGCAATGAGGACTGAAGGGACTTAGTGGTGTCTGGAACAGTATGATAGACAGAGATCCTAATTTCTACAAGAAATCGTATAAAACTGCATTTTGCTATTCTTGAAAGCTGCCACTAGATGGTATGCAAATACTCTCTTCTTTTAAATTCCGCTAGAGGTACTTATAACTTAAAAGACATAGATGGTTTTTTGAGGGTCATTTTATTTCACTTTCTTCTGAGCACTATTCTTTTTTCAGTCTTTTTCTACGTTTTTAGCAATGGAAAATTAGCTCACCAAGCAGGCTACGATGTCACATTTATTTCACTCTAAAGAATGAGCTCTCTTCAATTTGTTAATCTTTTACAGTCAACTGTGATCTTTTCCAAATACCACTGGGGAACAAATTGTCCATTCATGGTACTAAATGATTATGACAATTTTGAAATTAATTGTAATTTGAAGAGCTCAGTGTTTAATCATTAAAATAAAATTACCCTTTTAAACTTGGAAAGCTCTGAAGAGAATGAATTTATGGCATGCATGTCTTTTAAAAAATTGTTTTTTATTGAAGATTTAAAAATATATACGGTGAAGAAGCTTGAATATCTTTGGAAAGTGTGTGCTATGGGTTAAGGAATGACCCTCTTACCTCCCCTCCCCAACTTCCCATGCCCCAGGAAGTCCTGCATTGGTGCCTATAACTTGAAAATTTTTAAGAGAATATTTCCTCACTGACACCCTTACTGGGGGCTTTGCCATCAAGCTACCAGGGGCAATTATTGGTAATTGAACAATTGAGCCCACTTTCCATTGCAGTGGCAGAGTCAAAAAGAGAAAGGAATGAATTATAATTGAAGGAGAAAAGGTCCAAAGATCTGCCATCTCTAACTCATCAAAAGATTCAAAGTCTAAACTTCCCAGTGCCGTGAGGAGGAAATGAAATGATCTGATGCTCCACTAGATGATTTTGATACTTATTTTGTGGTGGCTTGTTGGTTGGGTTGCATATTAACCTTAATTAATATTTCCTTGGTTTTCATGGTTTTGATTAAAGCATTTCTGATCAAGGATTCATTAGAAGCTAACTTTTCAGAGGATACTTAGTCATATAATATATACCCCAGAGGTTATGCTCAATCCATAACTACGATATGAAAAGGTTTTGCCAAGGTTGTTGACCAGCTAGTCTCCAACCCTGGGAAGAATAAAATGAAGGAAATTTCACGGTCTTGTAGAGGCGCTAAAGGCTTTATTGAAGAGTAGTATGCCCTAGTGGAAAGAGCCAGGGTCTGGGAGTCAGAGGATCTGGGTTCTACTCTCGGCTCTGTTATGTGGCCTTGGTAAAATCATTTAACTTCTCTGTGCCTCAGTTCCCTCCTCAGTAAAATAGAGATTCAATACCCATTCTTCTTACTAGTTAGACTGCAAGTCCCATGTGGGTTAGGGACTGTATCTGACCTGATTTACCATATCTACCCCAGGGCTTACAACAGTGCTTGACACATAATAATGATAATAATAATAATAATAACAATAAAGTTGGATAACAAAGAAGAATTTCTGGGAAGTTAGTGTAGATCCGTGCACTCTACAAAGAGAGATGGGTGAATTCACCAGCCTGCAGATCTTTAAGATGAGGACAATGGTTCTGTAAATGGTTACCTGTCGCCCAGCTTGGAGGCAGGGAGCCAGAATATGTGGGCTTCGTGGTCCCATGATTTTGTGAAACAAACCCCTGGGAAAATCTGAATTGGAAAATGAATCCTGGGAGAAGACCATCTGACCACTGAAAAAAATGAAATCTTTTAAACTGCAATAGGTCTGTTGCTATAGATACCACATCTTTCCCTGGATATTCATTTCCTAACTTGGCTTTGCAGTAAGAGTGAAATTATTTAGACTGTATCTATTTTCCAACTTAATTTAGAAAAGTGGCCATAATTTTCTCATTGATCCAGAGACTGCAATGCTTATTTAAGGGGAAGAACAGTTTAAATAAAATATATATGAAATAACATGGCTATAACAGCCATTTTGTTTCCTGAAATGATGATACTGTAAAGGAGCTCTATGGATTACATTCAGAAGTCCAGGATAACTGGAGATTTTTAAACAGAATGAATTTCCAACTAGCAATAAATAAGATGGGTGTAGAATTCATACTTATACATTATTGAGCAGAATACACTCTTTTACTTGTTTTTACCTTGTCAATTTAGGACAGACAGGATATTTGATTCTACATGTTGTAATGTGTTCAGCATCCAGCTCCAGGGCAACAAATACCGTTATTAGTTTATTATCAATCAAGCCCAAGGGATGAGTCAGGTGGAACCACTTGGGAAAAGTTACAGTGTGGCCTAGTGGATAGTATACAGGTTTGAGCATCGGGAAACATGGGTTCAAGTCCTGACTCTGTCACTGACCTGCTACGTTACTTTGGGCAAGTCACTTCATCTCACTGGACCTCATTTTCCTTATCTGTAAAATGGGATTAAGACTGTGAGGCTCATGTGGGACATGGACTGTATTCAACCTGATTAGCTTGTTTCTATCCCAGAGCTTAGTAAGGTACCTGGCACACAGTAAGTACTTAAATGCCATTAAAAAAATGGCTGTAAGTACCTAAGTCCATTATGTATGTAATTGGTGTTGAAATAACGAGGAGGTAGTGGGAGATAAGACTGAGGGAGAGAAGCAAATCAAGGAAGGCCTCGTGGAGGACATGTCTTTTCAGAAGAGTTTAAACATGGATAAATTGTTGGATTTCAATTTGGAGGGAGTTCCAGGCATGGGGTTGAGCATGAACAAGAGGTAGGCAGTAGGAGAGATGAGATTAAAGCATAGTGAATAAATTGGTTTGAGATGAATGAAAAGTAAATAGATAAATAGCAGGGAGAGAGCTGATCGAGTGTTTTAAAGCCAATGGATAGAAGTTTCTGCTTGATGCAGAGGGGAATAGTCAACAATGAAGGTTTAGTACAAGTGGATAGACGTTCTCAGAACAACATTTTAGGAAAACTATCTAGGATCAGAATGAAATATAGTCTGGAGAGGGCAGAGACTGAGGGTAGGGAAACCTGTGAGGAGGCTGAGGCAGCAGTCAAGCCAGGTGTTGTGTTATACTTGCCCAAGCGCTTACTACAGTGCTTTGCATACAGTAAGAGCTTTATAAATACAAGTGAATGAATGAATGATATAAGTGCCTGGACCAGCAAAGTGGATATTTGGATGGAGAGAAGGGGGCAGATGCTGAAAATGTGGAGAAAACACTGACACGATTTAATGACAGATTGAATTTGTGGCAGTGAAGAGAGGATGGTGTCAAGGATAATGCCAACCTTTTGGGTCTCAGAGACAGGAAAGTGATATTGTCAACTGTGTTAGAAATGCAACAGTAATTGTGATATTTGTTAAGCACTGACTATGTGCCAATCACTGTACCAAGTGCTGGGATATATGCAAGGTAATTAGGTGAGACACCATCCCTGTCCCACTGGGACTCATAGTCTAAGTAAGAGGAAAAAAAGGTAGTAAATCCCCATTTTTCGATGAGGAAATTAAGCCACAGAGAAGTGAAGTGAAGTTACTTGCCCAAGGTCTCACAGCAGGCCGGCAAGACAGAGAAGCAGCATGGCTTAATGGAAAAAGCATGGACCTGGGAGTCAGACGACCTGGTTCTAGTTTTGACTCCATCACTTGTCTGTTGTGTGACTTTGGTCAGGTCGCTTAACTTCTCTGTGCCTCTACCTCGTCTGTAAAATGGGGACCAAGACCTGTGAGCCCATGTGGAACGTGGACTGTGTCCAACTTGATTACCTTATGTCTACCTCAGTGTTTAATGCAGTGCCTGGCACCTAGTAATCATCTACTAAATACCATTTTTTTTTAAAAGTGGCAAAGCTAGTATTAGAACCCAGGTCCTCTGGCTCCTAGGACCACGCTCCTTCCCTTAGGCCATGATACTTCTATGTCTGGTGAAGGAGATGATTTGGGAGAAGAGATGAGGCATTTTGTGTCTCAGAGATGGGAAGATGGTCTTGTTAACTGTGATGGGAAAGATTTGTGGAGGAGAGGATTTTCAGGGAAAGATGAGTTCAGTTTTTGGCATATGAGCTTGAGGTGTTAAGAGGACCTCCAAATAGAGCTGTCCTGGAGGTAAGTGGAAATGTGAGATAGTATAGTGGCTTTCAGAAAAGAGTGTTATTTTCTTTGTATAGCTACACATATGAATTAAGTGTTTTTGTTTTCTTCCTTCCATCATCTCTTCACCGCCAACATTCCTGCAGGAGCCTCCCAAAATGTTATGTGATCAGAGGAGCCTGATTCCCTTCCACTGAGGTCAACAAAATAAACCCTTTCAATCACAGTATCCTCACTGATGTTGACAGCTTGACTACCCTGAAGGGAACCCAAGGGACATGTGTATACCACAAACCCACAAACTTAAGAAAATAGAATGATCAAAGTGGCACATTTGATAACATCCACCCTGGTCCTGAAATAAAAAATAATTCTAGCTCAAAACCACTGAAAACTGAAGTGACAAACTGGAGAAGATGACTGGTGAGCAAAGGGAGTGGCAGAAGGGGAGAGGTTAGCTGCAGCCTGGAATCTATGACAGTGTGGGAAATGACTTAAATTTTAAGGACATTGAGCCTTGGGAAGAAACTGCGACATTTTTCTTGAAAATGTTAATAGCAGCTAAATAAGTTAATGATTGATTTTTGCTCAAATATTTACTACAACATTTTATGCTTTAGCCGATAAATGGATTCATTCAATTGTATTTATGAAGCACTTACTGCATACAGAGCACTATACTAAATACTTGGGAGAATACAATAAGACAATATAGCAGACACATTCCCTGTCCAGTCTAGAGAGGGAGACAGACATTAATATAAATAAATAAAATACAGCTATATACATAAGTGCTGTGGGGTTGGGAGGGCAAATGAATAAAGGGAGCAAGTCAGGGTGACAGAGAAGGGAGTGGGAGAAGAGGAAAGGAGGGCTTAATCAGGGGAGGCCTCTTGGGGATGTGCCTTAGATAAGGCTTTGAAGATGGGGAGAGTAATTGTCTGTCAGATATAAAGAGGGAGGGTGTTCCAGGCCAGAGTCAGGACGTGGGCGAGAGGTCTGCGGCAAGATAGATGAGATTGACGTACAGTGTTTGAACGGGAATTTTTTCTCCATTCAGTAAAACTTTTTCGCCCCGATCTATAGCTAGTGTGCTATTTTTGTATTACCATTCCCACTTCTGCAGGAAGGTGTCCAATACTTTATCTGGGTTCATCCAGAACCATCTGTTTCTGCATCTTCAATTCCAGGCCCAAATACAGGCAGGTAGGACTTGCTAATTATCCTCTTTTATCATCATCATCATCATCAGTGGTATTCATTACTATGTGCAGAGCAATCTACTTGGGAAAGTACAATGCGACAGAGTTGGCAGACACTTTCCTAGCCCACAGTGAACTTAAGACGCATTATAGTCCTCTGGGGGGTCTATAGACCACTTACACTGTGAGTCCCATGTGGGACAGGGACTGTGTCTGATCTATCTTGAATCCCCAGTGCTTTCCATACGTATTAAGCACTTAACAAATATCATCATAATCATCACTGAAATGTTGTTTACTTATGTACTTTTGCAGAGCTAATTTATCCAGCAAATCTAGGCCTCAGTTCCATTACTTGTGTTTTATTTTGGGACTTTTTACTTGTAAATATGTTTGAAACAAATCCACTCTGTGTGTGTGCTTCCAAAACACCGTCGTGAACACACAGCAACTTCTGGAAGGCTGCCTCTTGAACACTTAAAGTTGACTTGGAAAAGTCTCCCAGATGATTGAGATTGTATTCTAAGGCCAGCAAGTAGATCCCTTACTGTGTCTTCAAGCAAGTAAAGAGTAAGATTACATCCATTTTACAATCCTGTTTCATTTCATTTGTGAAGAGAAAGGCAATGTTGCCTGGTGAAAAGAGTTTTGGCCCTGGGAATTCAGAGGACCTGGGTTCTACTCCTGGCTCTGCCACTTGTCTGATGTATGACTTTGGGTAAGACACCTCACTTCTCCCCCGACTAGACTTTAAGCCCGTCAGTGGGCAGGGATCGTCTCTATCTGTTGCTGAATTGTACATTCCAAGCGCTTAGTACAGTGCTCTGCACATAGTAAGCGCTCAATAAATACTCTTGAATGAATGAATGAATGAATGAATGAACTTCTTTGTGCCACAGTTACCACATCTGTTAAATGGGGATTAAGACTATGAACCCTACGTCAACCCGATTATCTTTACGTATCCCAACGTACTTAGTACAGTTCCTGGCACATAGTAAGGGCTTAACAAATTCCATTAAAAAAAGCATCTCATCTCTGTCACAGCTGACTAGATCAGATGTCTTTAAGATGTTGATAATTTTTTAGAAGAGTTGAACTGGTTTAGGAGCTATCAAAATTGAGGTCTATGAATAGTGTCAAGGTAGATGAATAGAAATAATAATAATTATGACTTGAGGTATTTTTAAGCACTTACTATGTACTAGGCACTGTTCTAACCACTGTGGGTAGATGCAAGGTAATCAGGTTGGTTGCAGTACTTATCCCACATGGGGTTCCCAGTCTTAATTCCCATTTTACGGATTAGGTAATTGAGGCCCAGAGAAGTTAAGTGACTTGCCCAAGGTCACCCAGTAGACAAGTAGCAGAGCTGAGTTAGAAAACCTGAACCTTCTGATTCCCAGACCCGCGCTCTATCTGTTATGCCATGTTAAAGCTAGTATTAGAACCCATCTTCTCTGAATCCCAAGTCAGTGTTCTTTCCACTAGGCAAGACCACTTCTTTTCTTGATTGTCTTTCCTTCCTTTTCCTATTTTTTCTACTCTATTTGTTCTACACATCAGGATTTAAAACCACCTTGAAATTTAGGGGACACATAATTAGCAAATTTTTTTCAGTAACTCATCCAAAATAACCTCAGCTAGAATCTTGCCAGTAATGCAGGACATTGCTAGATTAGACACTAAGATCCTTTGGCCACAGGGTACTTGTCTACCAACTCTGTTGTACTGTTTTCTCCTAAGCATTTAGTACAGTGCTCTGCCACAGTAACCACTCAAATGCCATTAATTGATTCCAAGTCCACGATAGTTTCTGCACTAAATCTTCCCACATTTCTTCTTGAACATAAGAATGATTATTGGATCCTGTTGTCATGTGGAATTTTAGTGGCATTCCATATGCTAAATACCAGCACATATCACCAGTATTTAAGATATTGGCAGGAATGTCATCAGCTCTGAGAACTTCATAATTCTTCGTACTGCTAGTTAGTAATTTCCCCACTAGTTTCCTCAAAATATGTATAAATAGATATGATGAATAGGAATGAGATATGGGCCACTGCTTGTTCTGGTAGGATGGAGAGTAAATGGCATGAGTTGGGAAGACCCCTGAAAGAGGTGGGTTTTGAGCAGTTTTCGTTTACTGAATTTGATTCACAGATGAATAATTAATATCTATGATCCCCTTTCCCTACCATTCTCTGATCCTATGGCTTGTGACCATCCGGCTTCTGTGGCCCAATAGTTTCAAATGAAGGTAAGAAATTGGTTTTCTCCCCTGGACCCTGAACAACTTTGCAGATTTGCAATTTGGTGTGATAGACACAGGGGAGTTCCAGCACTTTAAAGTGAAAAATGGTTTAATAATTAATGCTGAGTGATGAAAATGCTCTGTTCCCATCAACTTTCTGCAAATGGAGGCTAGGTCTTTCTTTTTCATCTTTTATCCATCAGAGCGGGCTTTGAATAGTGGAATGAGAGGAACCTTCATTTAGAACGGTAAGCAATATTACTCAACGGTGTCCATCTTCAATCTCATAACCTCACCATTTTAAAGCAGCCAGAACGGTTTAGAGGTACAAACTCAATTTGATACACATTTAACAAAGAATGGTTCTAGGGCAGAATTCCATTTCTACCACTGACTAATTGGCCACATTCCTTGAGCGAAGGACTTAATCATCCCTTGCTGTTTTCATCGTCAAGATGGAGAGCATTAAATTACCTGATCTGAGAAATTATCCAAGGAAGGCTGGCATTATTTAGTTAGTAGTAGCAATACTGGTATTTACCAGACTGTGAGTTAATTTGGGGCAGGGAACGTGTCTACCAGCTCTGTTTATTGTATCAATCAATCAATCATTTTTACTGAGCGACTACTGTGGGCACCGTACTATGAGCTTGGGAGAGTATGTGATAGAGATAAGGTAGGAGGGGGCAAGGAGATCGAATGGTTTAAAGCCAACAGTAAAAAAAAGTTTCTCTTCGATGAGGAGGTGGATGGGCAACGACTGGAGATTCTTGAGTAGTTGGGAAACATGGAGTGAGTGTTTCTGTAGAAATATGAACCAGGCAGTAGAGTAAAATATAGACTGGAGAGGGGAGAGACAGAAGGTAGGGAGACTTCTGCAGGAATCAAGGTGGGGTAGGATAAATGTTTGGGTTAACATAGTAGCAGTTTGGATGGAGTGGAACTCGTACTCTCCCAAGTGCTTAGTACAGTGCTCAGCACACAATAATTGCTCAATAAATACCACTGGCTGAATGACCGATAAGCCTAGGATCTGAGCCTCCGAGGTGGAGAAGGTGTAAAAAGAAATGGATTCCAGTGCTAAGAGGAATTGATTAGGGTTAATTATAGTGATTGTAGTTGGTTACACTCCAGGCTGCCACACATTGTGATGTGCTCACAAAGGGGTTTTTGTTTTGTTTTTTTGTTTGGTTTGGTTTTTAAGAACAGGACTTATTTACAGCCAGAATGACAATGAGTGCAGCATGGGGGGTAATTCAGTACCCTAATAATAATAACGTTGGTATTTGTTTAGCACTTACTATGTGCAGAGCACTGTTCTAAGCGCTGGGGTAGATACAGGGTAATCAGGTCATCCCATGTGAGGCTCACAGTTAATCCCAATTTTACAGATGAGGTAACTGAGGCCAAGAGAAGTGAAGTGACTTGCCCACAGTCACACAGCTGACAAGAGGCAGAGCTGGGATTCAAACCCATGACCTCTGATTCCCAACCCCGGGCTCTTTCCACTGAGCCATGCTGCTTCTAGCACTGTGAACTAAAAAAAAAATGTTGGTATTTTGTTAAGAGCTTACTAGGTGCTGAGCACTGTTTTAAGCACTGGGGTAGACACAGGGGAATCAGGTTGTCCCACTTGGGGCTCACAATCTTAATCCCCATTTTACAGATGAGGTAACTGAGGCACTGAGAAGTTAAGTGACTTGCCCAAAGTCACACAGCTGACAAGTGGCTGAGTGGGGATTTGAACCCATGACCTCTGACTCCAAAGCCCGTGCTCTTTCCACTGAGCCATGCTGCTTCTCACTGAGCCATGCTGCTTCTCAGGTGATAGTCTAGCAGGTGATAATCTAAGCAGGTGATAGCAGGTGATGAACTAGCAGGTGATAGTCTAAGTAGACACTGCAACCTTCAATCAGTCGTATTCATTAAGGGCTTAGTGGGTACAGAGTTCTGTTCTAAGCATGTGGGAGAGTACAGGAAAACTGAGTTGTGAGAGGGGAGCTTACAGTCTTAGAGGTGATATTAAAAGTTTCTGTTCATCTATCTATTAGTATCTTTCCAGAGATCATATTACATCAAAGAGGCTTGGTCCTAAGGTCAGCCTTTCAATACTCAGAATCCTAAGTGGTTACATGTGGCCTGGAGAGAGCATGAACTGACTTGAGGCTCAAGCACGTCTCGTCAATGTTCCCTCTGTATTTTTATCCCCTTTATAATTAACAACAATCAATATTCCCCGCACTAGCGCAGGGCTATTTCAAAGGAAATTACAGCAGGTTACTCTCATTTAAAAATGAAGACTGTCCTAGATTGATCAATTTTATCCATTTTTTTAAGGCGCCCAGTCTTGAAGATCACAAGACCGCAAAATTCTCATCAGTCTATAAAATGTCACTGGAATCACCGTCATTATTACTCTCATGACAATATTCATTTCTTCAGCTTTATACAGCCTGAGTTGTAAGACCTGCTTAGTATCTTTCAGATGTCGAGCCTGCAGGTCTAATATAATTCTCTCGTCCCCTCAAGTCTTGTTTCTAACAAAGCCGTTGCAGCAAATACATATCAAGTCCTAATTCCGTACATATTTAAGGTATACTGTGCTCTCCCCAGTGCTTAGTTCAGTGTGCCATACACAGTAAGCGCTCAGTAACTATAATTAATTAATTGACCGGTGGGTAATAGATCCCCAAGTCAGCGACTGCATTGATTTTTCCCATTTCCCATTATGATAATTCCCAAAGGGCAAGAGCAGTCCTGCCAACTTGCCACCACGTTTATCTTACCTCCATCTATTTTTTAACTTCCTTTTGCTTCAATCAACTGAAACAACACTCTGGCCTCTTGGTGTGTTCAGAGATGTGTGGCAAGTGAGTACTGTGCTATTCTTTACAAGCGCTTCCTTGCAGGTGGGCTTTTCCACGTTATTTCAGTTCTAAAGAAATCTGCTCCCCGGGTGTATACTTGGCTTCCACTCTTTCTATGTTATAATTATAGCATCACACTCACTAGGAGATGGTAGGTGCTCTGTACAAGTAATGGAAACTGTCTCTGAAAATCTCTAGTCTAGCTAATAAACTGAAAGGAGATATGATTGTACAATGGGAGCTCTTTGGAGGACTTATGTGTGATTTCTGTTACTAGGAAACCATATCCTTAGATAAAACGTCTCTTTCTGAGTTCAGATTCATTTTTATCTCATGTGTGGGTCTATATATATCTATAGATATATGTATGCCTATGTAATCCAAAATCTTTCACACATACAAAAAAAAGTGTAAAAAAAAAGGAGAGGATTTGGCCACATAAAGATGTGATGTCTATAAATAGTGCTACGCTGAAAAGAGGGTCAGCATTCAATGGAAGAGTAAAATAACATTTAAAGCTAAACGAAGCCCTTTACTCCTTGGGCTTAGAAACTACCAATGAGGGTTTTAAGAGATTGAAAACCAAACAAAGGATACAGGTTCTGAAACCAACTGTGGAAAGCATAAACAGGGAAAATTCTAGCCAAACTGACGGGGGTATTTCCAAGGAGGGTTTCCAAAGCTCCTAAGCAGCCACCTGACAGGGCCGTGGGATTTGAACCCTGCCCAACTCCTTGGGAATCTAACACCACATGTTGGACACCCCCATCTTAGAATTAACAATACAAGTGCTGAAGGTGGTTTATCTGATTTTTGACCCACGAAGCAATCTCAACAACCCCCTCTTACATTGAAATCTCAGAAATATTATCCATTTCTCTTGTGGTAAAGTGCTTGGTTTATATTTGGCCACTTTTTCTCCTGGCTCGGAGAACATTACAAATGCCTCACTCACCATTTCAATGTCTCTAGGGTATAGAGAATCCATATAATATTCAGTAGTCATTCATTTTTATCTCACGTTTGCTAAGTAAAATACCAAATACGCTGTAAGCTGCTTATAGGCAGGGATTGTGTCTACCAACTCTTTTGTATTCTTTCAAGTGATTGATAGAGTGCCCCACACACATTAGTGCCTAATAAATGTAATTTACTGATTACTCTTTATAGACAACAAAAAATACCAATTTTTTATTTATTTTTCCCCAATGGACACAGAAGCATAGGCAATACCATTGATATGTCTGACTAATGGTCCATGTAGACCATTGTTCTGTCTCCATCTGTAGTAGCAAGATCCTTAGGGTGACAGGAGAATAATCTTCATCCCCGTACGGAATAAACACTCGAGCATCTATCCGTACAAGAGGCTTGAGTATGCTTGGATTAATGTTGTTTTAGAACAATAAAGAAGAGGAGAGAATGAAGTGGAAAAGTCAAATGGTGCAGGAGAAGGTGATAAGATTTGCCAGCCAAGTATTATGGAAGTAAACTAGAGTTCTCTGTACCACCGGTGCTTAGAACAGTGCTTGGCACATACTAAGCGTTTAACTAAAACCATCATTATTATCATTATTATTATGAAATAAATGCCACTCATTGATTGATTGACTAAAAGAGGGATAATGAGTGGAAAGAAAATTAAAGAGATGATACTGGCAAAAATGGGAAGGATTAGAAGAATACCTAAAACACCCTGGAGCACAACCAGATATGTGGTGTGTGGAAAAGGCACTGTCCTGGGAGTTAGGATACTTGGGTTCTAATCCTAGTGCCGCCACTCATCTGATGTGACCTTGGGCAAGTCATGTAACTTCTCTGTGCCCGAGTTTCCTCATCTGCAAAATAGGGATTACAAACTGTTGTCCTTTCCTGTGAGCCTGTGAACCTGTTGTCATGAGACTGTGAGCTTCATGAGTCCATCCTGATTTTCTTGCATTTTTTCAGCACTCATCAGCATGGCGAAGTGAGAGCATGGGCGTGGGAGTCAGAAGGTTGTGGTTTCTATTCCCAGCTTCACCATTTGTCTGCCGTGTGACCTTGGGCAAGTCACTTCATTTCCTCTGTGCCTCAGTTACCTCATCTGTAAATTGGGGATTGAGTCCGTGAACCCCAAGTGGCACAGGGACTGTGTCAACCCGATTTGCTTGCATCAACCCCAGTGCTCAGTACAGTGCCTGGTACACAGTAAGCGCTTAATAAACACCACAGTTCTTACTACTATGACTTGGGTGCTTGGCACGTAGTAAGCACTTAACAAAAAGCATAGTTATTAGTATAATTATTATCTGGAGCACTTTCTGATGGGCATAAAGTATATAGTTGCTTCTCCTCTTTGAAGAAAATACCACCAGTGGTGAAATTCACTCATGACTGCCTCTGTGACTGAAAAGAGTGAAGGGGAATTCACAGTCATGGGTGCACTGGGCACACATAAAGGCCATCCTTGGTTGTGTTGTCAGGTTTGACGTTTACAACAATTGATGCTGTCATCTCTTTTACCTCCCTGCCTCTCATTCCTATCAAAATTTTCCCTCATAAAGAACTACTTCTTTCTTTTTTTTTAATGGCATTTGTTAAGCACGAACTAGGTGCCAGCCACTGTACTAAGTGGCGAGATAGATAGAAGCTAATCAGGTTGGGCATGTCCCACATGAGGCTAACGATATGAATCCCCGTTTTACAGATGAGGTAACTGAGACACAAAGAAGTGAAGTGACCTGCCCAAGCACAGCAGAAACATGGCAGAGCCAGGGTTAGAAGCCAGGTCCTGCCTAGGTCCTCTTCTTATGTATATCAGTCAGAAAGGTCTTCTGATCTGTCAACTTGAGCTGACAGCTTTAATCAACCCCTGAAATCTGGTTTAGTTAATATTTCGCCTCTTGTCAGCTAGGATGAATGGAGTTCTAGTCTGGTTTGGATTAAATGCCCCAGAACATAGCTAGTGAGTCCAATCTCACACTTATCCATAATTAGGCAGCAAAGGTTCAATAACTGCTTTATACTTGCTCTGAATTTAGATGGCTCAAACTTTTGGAGGAGTTTTTATTACTATTTTAATCAAGCTTTGAAGTTATGTGTACACCAAGTACCGCAAGACCCAACAAGAGCAAATATGTTAAAACCATGGATTTGGAATTTTTATACTTGAGACCAAAAAAAAAAATCCCTCCAGTCTAGTGGTAATACTTTACATAGTTATTTTATTTTCCAAAGAGCTTCATATCAGTTGTTTCATTTGTCTTCCCAGCATCCCTGTGAGGTAGGGACAGAAGGGCAATGGACAAGTCATTCTGTCCATATCACTGGTGGGAAAACCAAGGCCTAGAGATTTGTCCAAGATTAAAGAAACAATAACTGGCAGAACCAAGACTAGAACCCATATTTCCCAACTTCAGATCGAACTCTTATTACTAGGCAATACTGCCTAGCTGGAGAGAGGTTCTGTGTGATTTTCACTTCATCTGAATCTATTTAGTATGAAGAGTCATAAATATTCATTGAACTTATTTAAATAATACCCATATGTTTACTCTAGAGGAGTAGCATGCAGTGGTCAATGAAAGGATTTGCTTCTGCCTTGGAAATTTTCATTTAACAAAGAAATGAAAGAGACACGGCTCAGGACATAGCCAAATTCAGTATCTTGCTTGTTATCAGAGCTTTGGAGGATCTAAACCATATCTATAAACGTGGACTTTCAGAGTTGAAGAATGAAGTTAGGAGAGGTGGTCCCTGGGGGTTTGGAGAGGCGAGTGTGTGGTGGAGAGGGAAGGGTCCTGTCAGGAGATGGATTATAGGGGGACAATTAGGGGCACGACCACCCAAGGACCACCATAGGAGGTTTGAGGGTTTCTCTGGGGACCCAGGACACTTTCCTGGGATCAGGCTTGCCCGTTAAGGGTGAGTAAGGGCTAGTATGCTGTTCCTCACCCACCAGGTGCTTCCTTCTGACTGAGGCACTGAGAACAGAGACTGTCAGATGGGCTCTACAATGGTAAGCCTTTGTTCCTCCCCTCACATAGGTGAGGGGAAACATGGCTTCTCCAGCACTGTGTGTGGGCATTTACAAAAGGAGCACAATACTCCCCCTCTTATCACCCTAAACACCAACATGTTTTCAAAGAATATTTTTGGATAAAATAAAATTTCACACAGTGCTTATAGAAAATAGTTGCTTTAAATATATTTGTGTATAAAAAATAATTTGTGAAAGCAACTCTATCCCTTCCCATATTACAGGAAGTGCAGACCAGAGCCTGCACTTCTTTGTTTATGAGCAGACAGCTGGTCAGAGATGAGTGAAGCAAGTAGCATGTTATTATCCTTTTTTTTGGTCCTCCAATTTAATTAAACGAACTGTTAGACAGCAAAATAACTCTATTTTCTTCTAAATTTTCTTCAGAAATATGCCCTCCATTCCCCCTGCTAGTTCAGGAATGATCTCTGCTACCCAGTAATGTCGGTCTTCATTAATTATTTGTCTATCTCTTTCAGTTTCTAAAAACGGGTACACTACAGTGATTGGTGGCAGCCTGCCAAGATGACACTGTCTTTCACTTTCTCTCTCTCTTTCTGTCTGTTTCCCTCTCTATTTTTCTCTCTCTCTCATTCTTTCCTCATTAGCTGTCTGTGGAATTGTCACATATATTTTGCTGGCAGCATTTCTTTAGGAGATACTAATTCATTTGAAATTTTACTCAGCTTAAAACACTGGGGACCATGTGACCTTTTCTATTTTGTGAACTTAATTTTTCCTCAGTGTTTTTGGTGCTGTCAGCAAGCATACTCTGTGCAGTTGCAATAGGTCAGAACACCCAAGTCCAGGGAAAGCACAAACATTTGCAGGAAGTAGGCATGAGTTAGACCCAAACTCTGTCCCACATGGGGTTCGGACTTTTAATCCCCATTTTACAGATGAGGGAACTGAGTCACAGGGAAGTTAAGTGACTTGCCCAAGGTCACACAGCAGACAAAAGGTGGAGGCAGAATTAGAACCCACATCCTTCTGACTCTCAGACCCTTGCTCTGTCCACCAGGCCACGCTGTTTCTCCAATTCAACCCAATCCAACTGAGTGCTTTATTTTCCAATACACCTTGCAGTGTCCGCATTACAGCAGTATTTTCAGCAAAAGATATGTTCTCTGGACCATTTCACCACAACTAGTGTTCCAAAGGTCTCAAAAATGAGCCGCTCACATTATTGTACCACATTCATGTCGTATTATCATATTATTAATGAACTTATATCCTATTCAATTTGGAACAACAGCCTGGATTTGAGGTTGAGTTGGTATTGCATTTTTGGCATAATGTTATCGTGCTAGCATTTTTCTGCCATTTTGCGTGAGTTGATATTAAACTATGGTGATATTAAACTATGGTGACTGTTCAGGGTTAGTGTTGTTTCTCATTAGCCGTTTGAATGTAGTTTACATCAGAGACATCAGAGAGAACATAATCAATATGGCAACCCATTCACATACAAATGAAGGGAACGCTGCTCATTTGAAAATGAAAAAGATCAATTTAATATTTGATTTGAACTTTGTCTAACTCCCTGACTGATTTCACAATAGTCTACTAACTTCTGGAAATAAAACTGTTATAAGCCAAAGAAGCCCCAACTTTTAGTGGCACGCTGATTGCCAAGAAAAATCACCTTTTATGTTAAGTATTAACAGGGTAGACAGACATTAAAATAGATTACAGATGGGTGTGTCATAAGTGCTCTGGTTTGGGAGGAAGGGTGAATATCCAAGTGCTTAAAGGGTACAGATCCAAGTGCTTAGGTGATGCAGAAGGGAGGGCTTAGGCAGGGAAGTGAGGGGTTCAAGGGTCATGTAATTGATGTCATGATAGTTTAATAGGAAGATGAAGACAGCTACAACCGGGGTGGGGACTGAAAGGGTGGGAAAAGATGGGACAGATCCAGGAAATATTATAAAGGCAAAAATAGCAGGATTTTGAGATAAGTTTAATGTTAGAAGTCAAAGATATAAAAAGGATAAAGATGACTCCTAAAGTTGCAAGATTCTGAAACAGAGACGGTAATAGTTAAAGTTAAAAGGAGGACCAAAATTGAAGAATTCAGGTTTTTTCCGGGGAACATGCTTACTAGCTCTATTATATTATACTCTCCCAAACAGTTAGTAGCGTTCTCTGCAAAGAGTAAGCATTCAAATAAATATGATTGATTTATTCCTTATCAAACACATGGGATGGTGTACATCTAGGTGGAGGAGTCCTGCAGGAAAAGAGGAAATGCAAGACGTCAGAGCTGGAGAGGTAAATTTGGGAGGTAGTCACAAAGGGAAACTAGCTCAAAACGTGGGAGTGGATTAACCCCCCTCTCCCCGCCATCCTTCCTGCCCCCTTTCCAAGAGAGTAAGCGTGTAACAAAAGGATTTAGGAACCCAGAATAGAACGTCTTGTTAACACTCTCAATAAAGAGGTGAGAAACAGAAGACAAATCAGTGAAGGAGGCTGAGAAGGAACAGAACCAGTGGGCTATCTTGCTGACTAAACTGAGGTCAGTTAGAATGTAGATTCCAGTGTCAAAGCCAGCTGAGTGGTCCAGAAAGCTTGAGACAGAGAAGAGTCCTTTAGGCCTGGCTACGAGTAGGTGATCATGATTTCACTTCAACATGAAGGGAGCTGAAATCTGAATAAGAGATTCAGAGGAGGGAAGATGAAGACAGGTGTCACAGTCGGAGCGATGAATTTGGACCTGAAGCAGTAACCGGTGTTGCATTTAGATTCAGTAAAGTTTTTTTTTTAGTATAGGAGAATCAAGCATAAAAGGAAGGGACCAGTGAGAATGAGAGTTCAAGAAGGCTGTAAGAGACAAAGGAGAGGAGGGAAAAATGAGAATAAAGTTTCAAAAGGTGAAAGGGGATGGTGTTCATAGTAGAAGTGCAAAAATAAGATTTTAAAAACAGATGTCATAATTCATCTTCCTGCTCCTCTATCAAGTTTTCTTAATTCTCCTTCCTTTTCTGGGACCTCATTTCTAAAAAGGAAACAAGATTCTGCTTCCATGTGTTCTCAGGAAAATACCCAACGGTTGGCTTGTTCCTCTGCCTTCTGCCATGTCTGTATCAGACATTAAATGTTGGGCAATTGGCAACATAGACAGCAGCCGAGCTGCGAACAGAAATCGAATGATGGGAATGATCCTGTGCCCAGGTAATAATAGTGTCGACGATGCTAATGACTACATTCAGAGCTAATTTCAGGGTCAAGGTTTTGCTGCAACCTCATTTTCATATTTTCCCAAGGAAATATCAAACCCATATATAATCAGAGAAAACTGAAAGATGGAAAGTTGGTGTCTAGCCTGAGGGCACAGAAATTTAGTATTACTGTCACATCCCCAAATCAGTTTCCTACACAACGGCTTTTGTTAAAGAGTGGGGATCACCACTTGGAAGAGTTCAGTGCCTACATGATTAACTCTGTCAATTTGATTGAAGTGACCAGAGTCTGATTGGCCTTATTATTTTGATACTCTTGAGAAACAAATCTTCAGCTCAATTGATCATTTCCTGAATGACACAGTTTAGGAAAGTCAGTGTTTCTGAATTTTCTGGCACCAAATGTCTTATTGTGTTTTAAACAAGTCTCCATGTCTAACCTCAAATGGAGTTATGACAAGGATCATAACGACATTCTGGATAGGAATTAAAAAAATAATAGAGGTGGCTGCAGTTCAAGCCAAATGATGCCTGTTTCCTTTTAGCTCCCATCTAGACTACTTGTGGGGAAATCCCCCAAAGGGATATTAATCCTGAGTCCTTGAAAGCACAGGTCTGAAGGTCAGAAAGACCTAACCCCAGCTCCGCCACTTGTCTGTTGTTTGAAATTAGACAAGTCTCTTCATTTCTCTGTGCCTCGGTTACCTCATCTGTCAAATGGTGATTGAGACTATGACCCCCACATGGGACATGGACCTCATCCAACCTGGTTAGCTTGTTATCTACCCTCAGTGCTTAGTACAGTTTCTGGCACATAGTAAGCACTTAACAAATATCATAAAACAAATAAACAGTAATAGGGAGTAGGGGGCCAAAAACTGTGCCAAACTTACCAACTGCCAGAAAGTCAACTAACTTGTGAGTCCTGTGTGGGACAAGGAGTGTGGCCAAATTGATTATTATGATTATCACAGTACTTAGCATATGGTAATAATGATAAAATAATTGGGGTATTTTTAAGCATTAAAATACCATAGTTAACTAATGAAAAGTTGGTATGCTGTAATCAGATCTGCTATCAGGAAATTGTCTTTATGTGCAATGAAACCTTAGGCTAGGAATAGCTTGGCTTTATATATAAGACTTTTATTCTCCAGGGTGCACAAGTATTTTCTCCTTTTTGTCACAAGATTCCATCGAGAAATAGACTAGCTGTATTTTCTGCGTGTAGACAAGGTGACATGGCTTCCGGGAATTGAGAGAGAAGCTGTCTATTGGCCATTCCACTTGTAATAATAATAATAATTATGGTATTTGTTAAGTGCTTACAATGTGCCAAGAACTGTTCTTAGCACTGGTAGAAGAGGATCCTGCTGTGAACAGACTTTTAGGCTGTTTAGTTGCCAGAGAGACTGTTGCTTTGTTCTAGAAACTTAAAGAAACGAAGAGTCAACCACATTTAAGTATTTACTTCTTGCACATGACTGAAGGTCTATCTACCAGAGCTCCTGTTACATCCAAAGTACCAGGCAGGATCCCTCAACAATTACTGAAATACTATGTCTAAAACTTGATGTGTTTTCACTCTATATAAAAAGGTATTTCAATTAATTCATTCATTCAATAGTATTTATTGAGGGAAGCAGCGTGGCTCAGTGGGAAGAGCCTGGGCTTCGGGGTCAGAGGTCATGGGTTCGAATCTCTGCTCTGCCACTTGTCAGCTGTGTGATTGTGGGCAAGTCACTTAACTTCTCTGCGCCTCAGTTCCCTCATCTGTAAAATGGGGATTAACTGTGAGCCTCACGTGGAACAACCTGATTACCCTGTATCTACCCCAGCGCTTAGAACAGTGCTCTGCACATAGTAAGCGCTTAACAAATACTAACATTATTATTATTACTATGTATAGAGCACTGTTCTAAGCGCTTGGAATGTGCAATTCAGCAACAGGTAGAGACAATCCCTGCCCAGTGACAGGCTTACAATCTGACAGAGGAACAGAAAATCTTTCCAGTCACTTAAATTTTGGCAGCCTAATCAAATCTTTAAAGAAGACTTTTCAAATACTAAAGTCCTTGAGGGCAGGAGATCATGTCTATCAACTCTGTGGTACCCTCCCAAGCACAGTGTTCTACATGCAGAAAGCACTCAATTCTTTTTTTAATATTATTTGTTAAGTTCTTACTATATGCCAGGCACTGCACAAAGCAGTTAGGTAAAAGCTAATCAGGTTGGGCCCAGTCCATGTCCCACTGGACCCAGTCCACATCCCACTTAGGGCTCGCAGTCTTAATCTCCATTTTACAGACAAGGTAACTGAAGCACAGAGAAGTTCAGTGACTTGTCCAAGGTCACACAGCAGACAAGTCGGGGAGGCAGGATTAGAACCCAGGTTCTTCTGACTCCCAGGCCTGTGGTCTATCCACTAGGCCTTGCTGCTTCTCTAACAATGTTTCCCTGAACTCTGTCATCCCTCCCGAGACAGAAGTTCAAAGACTAGCTCTCTACTGTGAAATGCAATGCATAAATACTATGAGGGTGCATTTGTCTTTGTGAACTTTGGAACATATTTGAGAAAATGGTTTGGATGGAATGTAAAAAGATAAGAACAGTTTGGCACAACATTTGATCCCATAATGACTTTCTGAGAAGCTCAGAAAGGGACAAAACATTTTTGCTGTGTGACCCTTTGTTACATTTCTGCAGTGTATTAGAAAATCCTTTGCCTAGTCACAGTTGTTGAGAGATGGCTTGTAATGCTTTTAAAACTCTTTAAGTACTGTGCCTGAAAGAGTTCATCTTTTAAAACTCTTTAAGTACTGTGCCTGAAAGAGTTCATCGTCTTTGTTTTGAGGAAGGGAGCTGCAATAAGTTTGTGCTTTCATCACATAGATTTGTAAATATTTTTCAAGACTTTAGGATTCTGCAAACCTCTTGTTCATAGTAGACTTGATTTCTTTCTTTACTTCCTTCACAGTTGCTATTATTTCCTTATTGGATAATGAGAAACAGGTGTACATGAGTCAAAACTCATTAAGGTGAAAACAGAGGCTCATATTTCTTTGGGTCCCATGTAACAGATATGCTGTTCTCACATTCATGTGAGCTATTAATGCTTAATATGTTGACTGATTACAGTTAATTATAAATTGAACCTGATAACTGAATGATTATAATCCTATTGACTTTTAATTTATGACCTGTACTCCAAATGAACTGAGCAGCCACGTTGCACATTCAGTAACTCACTGAATGACAGTCAGTTACCCACCCCCCCACCCAAAAAATGGGCATATGTAAGAAGCCAGCTGCTCCTAAATCATTTGTAATAGCAATGAGTTGAATATTTTGTCTTCATGCTATCTTTAATATGGAAGGATTCTGTGCAGAAGCTCAATATTTCATATTCAATCATCCACAAAATATAAAATGAATTGCTAATAATTTTGGAACTTGACTTAATTAGCAGAGTCGGGACTTAGGTAAACACACCTGGTGTGTATGTGTTCTTTTTTTCGGTTTGCTCATAGATATTAAACACCTCTTTAATGTCAGAGGTTTCAAGCACTCTCTTACTGAGCATGCCACCAGCAGGTCCCGGTACTTTATTATTCTCATTAACCAGCCAGAAACAGCCCCTAATCCAAAGCCTAGTGAAGATCTTCTCTATACCCAATTTCTAAGATGCTAAAATGCAGCTGAACTGAAGAGGAAAGACAAAGTCTCTCACAGGGATCTATTTTTAGCCTTGTCTCTCTCTCTCTCTCTCTCTCTCTCTCTCTCTCTCTCTCTCAAAACTCAGCAGGTTTATTCTTGCTAAATATAATTTGTTCCTGCAAGATTCCTTGCAAAGCTTTCAGGTATAGACACCACTGACCCAGTTAAGTTTCTTTAACCTCACTGATAAAATATGAAAGTAGGGAGGAGTTGGAGAAGTTGCACCCTTAGACCTTGAATGAGTGCAACGGGCCCAATGGCTGTTTCGAACATTTCCAATTGTGATTATTCTCTATTAGTGCAGCCATTACTGTTAAAACCTTTTGCATATTCCACAAAGAGGAGTAACCGGTCTGGAGAGGCTATCTCTCAGTTGCCTAAAATACTCTGTTTCTTAGGCCAGATCTACATGCACATTCCAAAGGTCTGCCTTTCTGTATTACCGAATTTTGGGATGCCATTAGAATCAGTCGCTCAGTGGTGAGCTATTGCCTTGTCCCGTGACCCATCCTACTCCTAGTCTTTCCTTGTAAACTAATGGTCATTAAGAAATTTACTCATGGAGCTTTAATACCGAAGTCTCATTAATATCTGATAATTAAATATAGTGATTATGACACCACTGTCATTTATCTAGCTCCCTACAATTTTAAATGGAGCTACCATCAGTTACTCATCCTGAGTATGTACCCTGCTTGCCACCGTGGATTTGTTAAACCAGATTGGGATTGGGCTGAGGCCTACTAGGCTAGTGGCAGAAGTGATGGAGAGACAGTGGTCAGGGCCTTGTAGGCTGGGAGACGCGCTAGGCTAGTCAGTGCCCTAAAGCTACAGTAGGTAGGGAGAGGAAGAGGTGGTGGTTGATAACCCAGGAGAGAAGAGTGGGCCCACAGACTGTTATTGGAGGGTTTGAGCAGTGGATTTAAGGAACAGGACCCTGATCTCTTGCAGGGTGGGAAGAGGGAGCAGGGGACGTAAGTGACAGGGGAAGCAAGGAAAATCCCTAAATCCCCCATTTACCAGCCCCATCTCCACCAGAAGAGGATAAAGTTCCCGAGTTTTCCTTGCTCAACAAATCTACTTGTTGGGTGGAAAAAACTCAAACTTGCTGGGAGATGTAGATACCAAAAGAGTGTTTGAACACGGCCCGATCATTCATCAAAAACGTCGAGGTGTTTTAGATTAAAATTCCTTTTGAGAGAATGAAATAGAGGATGTCTCGGCTATATATAGCAACCTAACTCATTTGATTATACAGAGACTCATCTGTCTTCTTAGGGCAGAACCATTCATTCCTCTTGGAAAATGCCTATAATAACATTCCAGTATACTGGCTGATACACTTAAATTACCATGACAGGAATTCAAACACTGCCTATTGTTCAACTAAAACGTTAGCAAACAACCCTGATACGAATCTAAAGGATTGCTGAACTACTGTAATAACTTGAATTTCTAGAATATTGTTTAGAGAATTCAACTTCAAGTATAAAATGGCAGCTTTTTCCACTGTGAGAAAAACATATGAAAAGCTGGCTGATTACATTAATTTTTGTCTCTAGACTATAGTTTTATTTATATGCCAATGGCACCAAATTTAGTAATTCTCTCTCTTCTGTTACCAGCTGCGAACCAATCCTGTCAGGATAGAAAATTATCTTCCCACTGTAGACTATTTAATATGCATTATTAATGCCAGTTTTGTCATATTTCTAAAGCATGTAATATGGCTTCTTTAACCCTTTCACTTCTGAACTTCTCTGAAAAGAGTATTGTATGAAAAGAATTTTTGAGACGTTTAAGAATGATACGTTTTTCCCATCATGGCATTAGTCCCATATACAAAGGAAAACCAGGTACCTACATCAACTTGGATGTGGCTTGTATGACAAAATAAATGATATTACTAACGGTGGCATTTGTTAAGTGCTTACTATGTGCCAAGCACCCTATTGAGGTAGATACAAGATAATCACGTCTCTTATGGGGCTCACGATCTATGTAGAAGGGAGAACAGGTAATGAATCCTCATGAGGGAACTGAAGCACAAAAAAATTGATGCAAAGCACTGTGATAGGTGCTTTGGAATATACACAAAACATATATTTTCAAACACTTCCTTATCACAGGGCACTCAGAGTCTCAGAGGGAAAATGGAGGAGAAAAAACAAATATGTATTAAGATCAACTCTTTTCCTCTGCTTACCCATCTTCTTTCTAATAATAGCCAAGTCTCAATGTGCCAAACACTTACGAGGGCTTTGATCTACCCACCCTCCACTCCAAGATGACGATTAATAATGATGGTATTTGTCAGGTGCTTACTATGTGTCAAGCACTGTTCTAAGTTCTAGGCACTGTTCTAGGCGCTGGATAGGTTGGACACTATGATGGAGGGGGAATGAGCCACTCTCTTGGCTTCCCCCGCCTTCCATCCAAATATGGGTAGATTAGGCACTACGGTGGTGGAGGGATGAACCCCTATTTTGGTTTCACCTGCCCTCGGTTCTTGCATCGAGTTTTGGGCTGGAAGCTAGAGATATATCTTTGTTCTAGGGTTAAATTGCCATTCCTAGGTGCTTCTTTCCACACCTTAAACTCACCTGTCTTCTTCCCGCCCAGGCTCCCTGGTTCACGTTCACTCCTCCCTTGTGGCTTTTCTTTCCTTTTATGTGGCCATCACCCTCCTCTACCTCCCACTGAGGTGGACCAAGCCCTATAACTGTCCCGGCATTTTCTTTTTACAATGTATTTTTTAATTTTGTTGACTATGCTGCCCCTGCTGCCCTCCTCTCTGGGACTTGCAGTTAGTTACCCCTCCACCCAAGTCAAAGAAAAAAGGTGGGATGTAGGAAGTGGAGATGATGATAGTGGTATTATAGGGGGCCTGGGCTTAAACCAACATCCTCTCTCTCTTCCCCCATCCCCACTCTTCCCCTATCTGACCCATTCTTCTAACTTTGCCCAAAGGAGAGGGATTTCCTGCAGGCGATTGTTACAGAGCAGTGGCTATGTTTAAAAAAAAGCAATCATTGATATTTATTGAGCACTTACTGTGTACAGAGTACTGTACTAAGTGCTTGGGAATACAACATGATAGAATTGGTAGACACATTCCCTGCCCACAATGAGATATTTTTTAAAGAGCCAGGCTAATTGCAGGGGATGGATTAGGAAAGGTAGTGGGAAGAAAATGGGGAAAAGCACTATTTTGGGGATTTTTTTTAAAGAAAATAGAAGTCTCAGACAGAGAAGATGCAGGGTAGGTATAGGGGAACTGAAGAGGTAAAGGTAGTCAAGATCGGGGCAGGCTAAGGGAGCTGGTAAGACATTCTAGGAATTAGGGCAGAGGAGTGTTAATGTATGTGACAGAACCCTGCGATTAGCGTGCTTTACCTGACAGTGCAGTAAAAGGAGCTTTGTGGCTGGGTGACTCCTTAGGGGTAGTGAATGACCCACACTGGGCCTCAATATTCAGCAGTAAGCAAGGAAGTGATAACTGGTGGTGAGATTCAGGGAAGTCAAATGGCAGACTGGCTGAAGGAACAACAGTGAGGTTGAAGAGTGGCACAAAGTGGTGGTCCATTTTCAAAAGAGGGGAACACAGGAAAGGACACAGAAGGTAAATGGGTTAAGAAAAGATGGGAGATTGAGGACGAGCATGTATAAGGGAACCAGCAGAAGGGGGCAACACAATCTCAGGAAAGGAGTGGAGGAAGGAGAGATGCTGCAGTTGTAGCATGAGGCTCCTCACGCTTCTGTGAGTGCAATTCATTCAGGCAGGTGAACGTGTATCTGGAACTTGAACCCAGAACTTGCCTTAAGTAGCATCTGAAGACCTGGGTTCTGGATCCCCAGATGACAGGATATATTTCCCAGTTTATAATGATAACACCGCCCAAACTGTTGTTTCTCAACTGTAACAATTTATCACTGTGTGACCAGAAAATTAATTACAAATTCAGAAGAGAGCCTGAATTTTCAAAGAATGTAAGTGGGATAGACATAAGTAGCATCTGTTGCCACCCACCTTCTCCTCTGGTCGAATTGCCGTCGGTGTTCCAGAATAATAGTCCTTCAGACTCCCAAGCCTTGCAGGGAAAACGCTATATGGGGTAAATTATTCTGCTAGGAGCCAACAACCACATGTGCTGAAGTGAGAAATTGTTAAATGCAAAAGACATTAACACCGAGGCAATGAACTTTTTTGTCAGAGTTTCAAAAACAGAATTTTCAACTCAGGGAAACATCAAATTGCATCAAGGTTTCACTATATATCTTCTGGAGTGCTTGTTTTTCAACACATGGTGTCATTTGCCAAGCATACATTTTGCTCATTTCTCTGCTTCCCTCATATATATATATATATATGCATATATATATATTTTTTCCCTTTGAATTTTCACACTGGATAACCCTTACCCCTTATTTAGTATGCTCCTAAAAAAGAAGAGCTATCAGAAGAATCTAGACTCCCAGCTGATACAAACTATTCATCTGTTTAATTCTCCAGACTTTACTTAAGCATCAGCATCAGGTAATATTGAATAAAGACCTCTAGGGTGCAAATCCCAGAATTAACTACCCTTCCAGGAAAATCAAATTCTTGGCTGTGAACTCGGGTTCAGTTCCAGTATGTCCCATTATGGTGTCTTATGTATGATAGGTGCTAAATAATGGCAGTAGTAATATCTTTGTGCTCATCTGAGCACAGAGGCATTATTGAGAAGCAGTGAGGCCTAGTGGAAAGTGCTTGGGCCTGGAAGTCAGAGGGCATGGGTTCTAATCCTGGTTCTGCCACTTGTCTGCCGTGTCAACTTGGTCAAGTTACTTAATTTCTCTTTGCCTCGCTTACCTCATTTGTAAAATAAGGATTATTTGGGACCTGGATTATGTCCAATCTGATTATCTTGTAATTACCCCAGTATTTAGCACAGTTCCTGTCACACAGTTAAGCGCTTCCTGAATTCTATTAAAAAAGAAATCTAAGCAGAGGAGGGAATGGCAAGGGCAGAGGAAACTGATATTTCATTGTTCCACTAGTGAAACTGTTGTTGAGTGGTTGGCAAGCAGGAGGTTGGCTGCTTGTGAGTGCAAGTTGGGGGATCCTGGATAAAAATCTCTTTTAGGTACTATGCTACCGATGAGAGTCAAATTAAGGTGTGGGTTCTGGAAGTTGAGACTCTGCCTTCCCTATTTTTCACTCTTTGGGAAACAGTGGCTATTGGCTAGCTTGTTTTTGATGTTCATTCAAGGTTATAACGAGGCCCCATCCCTGAGACTTCTGGATTCACATGCTCACTTTGGATCATGACCTTTTGTGGTAGACACTTCCATGGACTGGCTATCTGCATCCTAGCTAGTTGCTACTCATATCTGCCCGGTACCATGGTACCCCTGCTGGGCATAGCACGGGGCTAAGCAGAGCAGGAATGAATTGTCCATTTGAAAGTGACTGAAAACTTGCCTTGGAGTGTTATTGCAGTGGTGGAAGGCTGCCTGCTGTGTGCAATCAATCAGTCAAATAATAGCATTTATTGACAGGTTACTGTGTGCAGAGCACTGTACTAAACACTGTACTAAGGAAAGTTCAGTTCAGTAGAGTTGGTAGACACAACTGCAGCCCACAGGAGGAGATAAAAATCTACAGCCCCCGGAAGCAAATTTCAATCCATTTCTGGTTCAATAATTCTTCGGCTTCAGACTGAAACAGGGATGCCGGGGAGGGAGGCTTTCAATACCTGGTCCGGATCAGGTTGATTCAGCTTTGGCTCTAGCCCAAGCCCAGCCCAGTCCGGCACTCGAACCCCGCAGTTCCCCAAGCCCAGGTGGGGATTTACGGCACGGGGTTTTAAGCGGATCATTCGGCTTTCCTTTCCAGGGCTTTGCAGGCAGATGAGATATCGTCTGGCCCTTTGTCTCTCTGGGAAGAAGGATTTTGTTTCTGTTTGGCTCGAGGGCCTCTCTGAGAGTTAACGCCGATCTATTACTCTGGTATACTTGGCAATCTAGTATTTCTGAAGGCAGCTCAGGAATTCCTTTGGGAAATTT
Source organism: Ornithorhynchus anatinus (assembly GCF_004115215.2). NCBI lineage: Eukaryota > Metazoa > Chordata > Mammalia > Monotremata > Ornithorhynchidae > Ornithorhynchus > Ornithorhynchus anatinus. The sequence goes on along the minus strand of NC_041736.1, from coordinate 12,244,319 downwards.
TCTTATCAAGGTTGGCCCTTCAGGATGACACGTGTCATGCTCGGTTTGGAGAATTTGATTCAGTCAGTGCTCCACACCAATCCTGGGATCTGGCAACTTGAGGCAAAGGAGACTCATCAATGCTAGTGTTTTCTTTCACCAGGACTATTCCACCTCAAACAGAGTCTTTCAAACAGAAGGTCAGTGGCTGGGCATTATTTGAAAAGCTTGACTGGCCCCAGGGAAAACTTAGGCTTTTTCAATGTGCTGTAGTGCAGGAAACCCCAGTGGAGCCAATATGGGGTGGAAAACCCATTGTAGGAAAGGAGTGAGGGCTTAGGGAAGATTTTGGTGTTAAGATTTCCCAAGATAGGCTATATCATAAACACTGAGAATGAGAGTGAAATGTCACACTGGAAAAAAGAATCAAATGCGAGCTGACTTGAAAAGCCAACACCACCCTCTGTTCTATATGCAAATCAGTCCTCTGGGCTCACCGCACCAGATGGTCTAAAAACAGAGAGTTTAGAAAGGTTTACTCTCCAGAATAAGGGGATTGAAATTCAGTGTCCCTCGCTCAGATCTTGACCAATTCACCACATCTATCTTAAAGAGAAAGCCCTACAGTCAGTTAAGCGAGCCTCAACTTCTCTCACCAAGTACTGCCAATTTGATGAGTTATTATCTAGGGCACTAGTGGGAAGTTTGATTTCAAATTGGAGGCCCAAGATGAAAGAAGAGGAGAAGACTGCTCTCAATCAAAGGAAGGGGAAGGGGTAAGCTGCCCCAGCGACTTTTGAGTAAACCAAAGAGTCCCTCCTAGGGCCAATTAACCAAATGTTAGGTAGGTCGAGGAGTGTATGAAACCTAGGGGAGATAGGCTAAGGCTGCAAGGATGCAGAAAAGGGAAAATATTTGGGTTCCCCCTGCCTTCCTGCTGCAGGGACCCTGAACCAGAAATGATCCAACCTGACTCTTCCAGGGCCAACCTGTGGCTCGGAGCAAGTTCCCAGGGGGAGGTTCAAATTCCAGGCTAGTCACTGTGTTCCCTGGGCCAGTTTCAATGGCAGTGGTTTCCATTTGGAGTGCGCAGGAAAATGCCTGACTCTTGCCCTCCCTTGAGCCTCCACAGATTGATGCTGCCTGAGGGGTCTCCTTGTACAGGGAAAATCAAAGCCAAAAGTTCTCTTCCCTAAATTATACAGTAGCCTATGAAAAGTGGAACAAGGGACGAGTTGCTATAGCCATGTGACCAATCTTCCCTGTAGTCCCTAGTAATCGAGAATGGGAGGAACCTGGCCCAGTGTTTGGTATCCAGCTGTTGTCATGGAAACAGGCTGCTGTGACCTCTGTTGCTTTCACTTAACCCCACTTCATAGGTATAGGGGAGGCAGAGAGTCAGATGGTGGTGGTGATGTCTGGGGAATGCAGGACCAGTGCAGTCTAATTTTTTTTGGCCCTATAGGCTGATGTCTGTTCATTCTGAACAATCTGTTTTCTCCAGGGCCAGTGAGTGATTTGCAATTTTCATAGCTTCCATAAAATCACATTCATTAGAGAGGCCTTCACTGGTTAGGGACTCTAATGGATGGGGAACATCAACGTTTTTAAGTCAAAATGGAACATGCAGCAGCAGAGGACTAGGTGCAAACAAATTCAAATTGACCCATTTTATAGATCAAGAATTGATGAGAAGCCAATCTCAAGTATTTCATACTCTGTTTAAAACTGCTCCAAACAGCCAGGATACATATCTCCCCAAGGAAAAGAGACCCTGAAGCATGAATCATCACATCTGGTCCTTGTAATATTGGAAAAATTAAATCCTTTACAGAAAAAGGACAGAAAAATGTAGTATTTGGAAATTTAGTAAATTATTTTAGATGATTTTGTATATGTCTTGGTACATCAAAATTTTTAATACACATTTTCTTCCTTTAGTTTTCAAGCAAATTGGGTCTCGGGAATTTTCACCAAGAAACTTAATTTCTTAGTACCTCATTTTTGACTCTCCTGCCTCTGATCCCTAGGGTATGCTCTTTTTTTTCTCCAGGCTTTCAACACAGAGATGCTTCTGAGATGTACCCACCACCCGCTAGCCCATTTCCTAAGTTGAGTCTCTTCAGAAAAGAAGTCTCTCCTGATGACCTCACTGCAATTCTAAAATGCAGTGGGTCATCTGGGGTCCCAAGCATCATCGAAAAATGTCATTTGAATCGGTCTTATTAGCAGAGTGCATGAGCTGTTGATGCAGCCTACTCACACACAAGTCAGGGATTTAATTCTGGGTAAGTAAATAAATGAATAAGATGTCTCTTTCCATCAATTATAGGATTGTGGTGGTGGTCATTTTTAGGAAGGGGGAACCTCTGAATCTGAGTTAACTCTGGAGATAGGGGTGTATGAGTTTAATCTTGGTTCCAACGATGGATTTCTTTAGCGGTTTTCGGGGAACGGTTCAAGTAGGACTAGTGTCACTCTCCTTGCTGGCTTGTGTTGAATGATTAGTGTTTTCCCTGTAAAAAGGCTAACTGCAGCATTTTCATTACAGACTGTCTACACTGGAGGGGGAATTTCAGTAGCAGTACAAACGCCTCCAGATCTCTATCAGAGGAGCAAAGCCATAGAGGCCTGCCACATAGCAATGTAATCTGGAAATTTATACTCTGACTTTTGGCTAAAAGGGAAAATGATTTACATAATCTCTTGGCTCCAGAAGCGCTTGAGAAGCAAGCCCATTTTGGTCCTTCATATGAAGACCAGGTTTTACATCTTAACACTTTGCCGACCTTTGGCCTTGCATTGAACAGAAGTCTGATTTGAGCCTAGGTCAAATATATATAGAGAGATATATATAGATATAGATATATATAAAGATAGAATCTGGTCATGGCGCCTGAGGATATTACCCAACCCCATGGTTACTTTGATCCCATTCAGGATGAAAAGCTGATTACATGGGTGAATTCAGATGCAGTGAAGCTCTCAGCGATTAGGTTGGCTTTTGTGGCCCTACTATCATGAATGCACACGATTTCCTATTGGTATGAAATTCCTTCAGTAATAGAAAATCTCAAAAAAATTGACATAATGCACTAAGCACCCTGAATGTGTTTACAGTAAGGGAATAATGCATTGGGGATTACTTTGAAAAGACTTATCAGTAAATGCATGAATTAAAATAAAGTGATATGAATGAAAAAAGAACTGAGCCTATTAATGACTCCATAATTTTGCATTATGGTAAATGTCTTCCTTGGATCCTAAAGCCTCCAGGAAAGGAAAAAAAAGTGCTGCTTATTTAGTTAGGTTAAAATTAAAGCCATAACCCCAGACTTTTACTGCATTTTAATGCTTTCACTGAGCTTTCTGAAATACTGGGAATAATTGTGCATTCAGATGGAAATGAGCAGCTCTCGAAAGGAGTGGAAATAGCCTTGATTTTGCTGGTTAGTTAGTATTTGCCCAGCAAGAGAGGGGACCATTACTCCATTTGATGGGCTCATCAGGATCCCTAGCAGGCTTGGTAGCTGAATGACCAGTGAGATTTGAAGCATTTTCAGTGATTCTCAACCCTTTCAACACTTCAAACATCCTTTAATTTCACAGTATAGAGTAAGTATAGCAGAAAGCATGAGGGATACTTTTACTACCCATTTCCAGAAATGAAATTCTCTTCACATACTCCTCCAGGTCAACTCTAAGAAGGAAAAGCCAGGTTGACAAAAGTGGCAGGGGAACTACGTCAGTCAGTCAGTCATATTTATTTAGCACTTACTGTGTGCAGAGCATTTTACTAAGCGCTTGGGAGAGTTCAATAGAACAATAAACTGGCACATTACCTGCCCACAGCGAGCTACCTGGGAAAACACAGGAGTGTCTAGAATCAACTAGGATGGAGGGACACACTGTGGAAGAGTTGGGATGGAGCAACTGGGAGATGTACGGTAGCCCATGTCTGTCAAGGAATCTCAGCAGAGACCTCAAAGATGAGACAGGGAAAGCAGGATGGGGATGGCAAAAGAGTGGTCACTCGAGCACTGTTAACATTGGCAGCAATCTTAGTTGCCTTCAGAAACAGGAATAAAATGAACAACTCTGAGTCCATTCACTGTAACAGTAGACCTATTGAAGTCTTCAACCTCATCACTTGGACTCTGACAACTGAGAACTACAAAATGATTTCAGCTACCCAGAGAGTTTAGCAAAATCCTCAAATGACTCCACAATGCTATGCCCGATTGTGTAAGAATTCAACTGGTGTTTGCAGTGCTGAAGCCTTGTCCCAAAATGTGGTGATGTGAATCTGGTCTCCCCTCGCTATCCTGTCTTCTCTCTCGGGGTGTAGGGGGGCTTCTGCAGGGAACAGGGAGTTCATCTTGGCCCAGTCCATGACAGCAAGACCAAGGGCCAGGTTAGATGAGCTTCTGAAATCCACCAATCTCCCACCCCCACCACCTAAATGGTCAAAGAGGTTCCATCTGGTATCAGTGTAATCACTAAAGGGAAGGGACCTGAGAGAGAAATGAAATGCAGCTCAGGTGAGCCATCAGCTAAGGTGGCAGACGTGTATACTTCTGGGATTCTTCGATTTATGGCTTGCTGAAATCATTTTGAACTAGTGGGGAGGCACAGAATATCTCCTCCTCACCGGTTGATTAGTATGAACATTGTTGGGAAGATTACACTATCTGAACAATTCATGATTGAAGAAATAAGCAAAAGCACAGATTTTTTTCATTTAGCAATGCAGACTCTTAAGCCCAGAAAAGTCACTGCTGCATATTGGAAACTTTCCTCGTCGACAGTGCAGCAAAGCAGGTCCAGTATTGCTCACTTGACTCTTCTCATCCCTGCTGGAGGACCTTGGTGCAGAATCTGGGATCTGGTGTTCTGGAAAATTCTAAATGAGCAAGCTAAGAGCACCACTGAAAGCTTGTGAATCAGTCATCCAGGAGCTGTTTGACTAATGTGCTTCTAGAGAAAGTTATGCAGATTATGGCCCACTTTTCAGAATCAATGAAGCTTCATATTCTGATAATCAGCCTTGAGGAGACCGAGATCAGGTACTTGTCTACCCCCTGCTAGCCATTCTTACAGGCGATCTCCATAGACAACTCAGAGCTGAATCCTGCTGCAGCAGGCAGCACTCAGACCAAGGACAGGGAGGCAGGAGGAATATCTGCCCATCTGCCGTTACTCAGGAAACCAATCCCACAGTAGGGAGGGGGTAGAATCCTTCTTCAGCGTGTCGGTTGACGTTAGAGGAGCTGAGTGTGTGGACTGGTTGAGTAGAGAGGTGAGGTGAGAGCGAAAGAGCTGATTGTTGTTAGCGGTATTTGTTAACAGCTTACTACGTGCCTGGCACTGTAATAATAATAATAATAATAATAACTGTACTTTCTAAGTACTTACTATGTGTCAGTGCTGTTCTAATCTCTGAGGTTGATACAAGGTAATTGGATTGGACACAGTCCCTGTCCCACACGGGGCTCAGACTCTTAGGAGGAGGGAGTAGGATTTAATCCCCATTTTACAGATGAGATACCTGAGATACAGAGAAGGGAAGTGACTTGAGGGTGGTGGTGGCCAATTGGATCAAGTCCTAGCCTGTCTATGGGCTGTCCCTCACAGCAGGACAGCACTATTGCTTTAATTACTACTGCGGCTGTTGAACTGTTTTTGCGTGCCATTTTAACCGATGATTTATCTCCTTCCTATGTTGACAAGCAGAAATGAGAAATGGGATGACTCTCTTTTTTATGGTATTTGTTAAGCACTATGTGCCAGACATTGTACTAAGCACTGGGGTAGATAGACACTTATCAATTTGGACTCAGTCCATATCCCACAAGGGGCTCACAGCATTAATCCCCATTTCACAGCGGTAGTAACTGAGGCTCAGAGAAGTTAAGTGGTTTTCCAAGGTCACACAGCAGGCAAGGGGCAGAGCTGGGATTAAAACCCAGGTCCTTCCAACTCCTAGGCCCGAGCTCTATCCACTAGGTCACAACTGCTACTAAGCAGAGGTATCTAGGACATCCCAAAGCCAAAAGTCAGAATCAAACCCAGCGCTAGGCGTTTCTGGTAGCAGAAACTTCAGTACAGAAAGAGGTGATTTTAACCTACATACTCTGAGGAAAGACTTGTCAGTCAAGCACTGACGTTTATCAGCTACCCTTGCACACATGGATTCAATCTCACTGTCAGCTGCATCTTCTTCGAACCCCAAGGGACTATTATAAATGTTGACAAGAACAGGTGTGTTCAGCTCTGTGAATTTTTGATAACATGGAGAAGTTAAAAAATATTTTAATGGGGCTAATGGTACATCAGAACATCAGCAGACAGATTCTACTTTTTGTGCACGAATGGCATAAATCTGGTCATAATTTTTCAGATCTGAGTATCGCTTGTCAAATGGGAGGTTTGAGAATGAATCCAGAGCAAATGTCAGCATCTCCATTATGGAATGGCTTTGGAAAAATCCAGGCTTCTTCTCCAGGTGCGGTCTAGTTCCAGTTTGATTAGACGGCTTTCGGCCAGTTTATCCGACTAAAAGGTCTGATCCATTTTAGGAATTGGGCAAGAAATAACCATTTATGTCAGACTTCATTTCCTCCCCATAGTTAGATGCGTGGTTCTCTTACATCAGAAAAGACAATTTGATCCCCCTGTGTCTGGCAGGTTTGATTCAGTGAGGCTGAACTAGAGAAATGAGAACATTTTTGTTGTTGGGCTTTTTCGTTGTTGGGTGGTTGCTGCTTTTTAGGGGCTGCTTGTTAGCCAGTCTTGACTATGCAGCCTAACAAATGCAAGTCACTACCTGTGGCTGTAATTAGTCTGCACCACAATTAGGAAAAAGCTCAAGCACAAATTAGACTGATAGTGAGATACCTCCTCCCTTCAACCCTAATCAAAAGTCAGATGCTAGAACCGTGCTCAGTGTTTAGAACGGTGCTTGACACATAGTAAGCATTTTACAAATACCATAATAATACTAGTTGGCTGGACTGAGGCTCGTTCATCATTTATGATGGTGGACACTCTCCACCATCATCATCGCCATCCTTAAATGCAAGTGATGCAGCCGTGCTGACACATTTTGGTCTTTTCCGCCACACTTTCGCACACACACACCTGTAAAATCTTACCAGCAGAAGTGCCATCTTCTAAATTGGACAGCAATATGCGTGCTCAACCACACTGTATTTAATAATGGTAATGACAACTGTGTTATATGTGAAGCACTCACTATGTTTCAAGTTCTGAACTGAGCACTGGGGCAGGTTCAAGCCAATCAGGTGGGCACAGTTCCTGCCCTACACTGGCCTCAGAGTCCAAAGGGGAAGGAGAACAGGTATTTAACCCCATTTTACAGATATGGAAACTGAGGCCCAGAGAAGTTAAGTGACTTGTCCAAGGTCACCCAGCAGGCAAGTGGTAGATCTGGGATTAGAACCAAGGACTCTGAATAATCAGACCCGTGATCTCTCCACTATGCCACACTGCTTCCTAGCCTGTACAACTGAAAATAATCAAAGTTTCCAAAGGCTTGCATTCATGATGTAGTTTCGTCTTGGTTGATTTTGTTTTAACTCACAGCGTTAGAACTGATAGTGTGTGGCATTTGGATGTTCTGAAGTCTTTCACGTCATTCTCACTTCATTTGCTTTCCACTTTTTACAGTGCTCCACTCCTGAATGGCTGTTAGATGTAATGTAAACGCACAGCTTCCCTGCCTCACTGGTCGAAGGTAAGACCATCCTCTGCAGAATTGGTACATATGCTACTTGGTTTTTGACAGTTGCAGATAGTGAACTGCTGTATCTGGACTAATGGGGTAGCTCAGTGGATCCCAGCTCTGAAGCAGTTGTGCCCAAATTACACAGTGTCATGCATGTACAATATGCTTAAGTGCTAAAAATGCCTCTGAAATTTTTGGATGAGTAACCCTACAAATCCAAGCAAACTAGGTTGTGCTATTTTTAAGAAGAACTGATGTGGCGTGTTTGTGTGTGTGACTTGAAATAGCAAATTCATTTTTTTATGACTAAGTGTGCTCATTGCAGAAACCCTCCTGCTTAATAGAGGACAGTGCGTGGTTTCTTACCAAGAAACAGTTGATGACAGACCAATTAGGAGATGGTTGATGGTGGGGATGTTTCATGTACAAAATCCCACTTTCTCTTCACCCTGCATTGAAGATCACTTTCCATTTGTTTCAAGATCTGTGGCTGTGGTTAGCCCTTAAGACGATTCATACACTACTCCCGGCAGGAAACACAGAGGACTTCTTATTAGGTGCAGTAGGTCAGCTCTTAAACTCAAGGAGATTTCGCGTGTGATGGCTAGGAGTCACCTTGAAGGCATTGGGTCCAAATTTGGAAAAATGTGGAATTGTCCACCCTCCAAAGTTAGCCAGCCCTTTGTGTTTGTTCCAACTACTATTTAATTAGAAGGAGTTGTAGACTAAGTTCTTAATCAAGCACTGCACTCTACACGTGGGGCATTAGGAAGCAGCATAGACTCCATTTTCTGTCTGCAGGGATCTTATATTTAAAGGGGAAGATAATGGACAATAAATGTGAGAATATATCTAAATTATAGAGGTAAGTGGGGACCTAAATCAACATTAATACATTAAAAGGTTATATAGAGTTCTGACATGGATGACACAGTTGACATGAACAGAAAAATGGGGAGAAACGTATCAGGAAGGAAGAGGTAAGGAATCATTTTTTAGGGGTTCATGATGATGCCGGTGTCTAAGCAGTGGATGCTTGCAGAAGTGTAGCCAGGGATTCCAAGAGGTGGACAGAGGAATACAGATATGTCGTCCACTCCAGTCAGGCCCCCTGAAGCAAGATCATAATTGGCCCTCTTTGTGGTGAATTTTCCCAAAAAATATCTAATAATAGGAATCACTGAAGTATTTAAGTGCTTAACATGTGTCAAGCGCTGCACTAAGTACTGGGGTAGATACACAGTAATTGGATCGGACACAGTCCCTGTTCCATATGGGTCTCACAGTCTAAGTAGAAAGGTGAACATGAATTGAATCCCCATTTTACAGACGAGGAAACGGAGGCGCAGAGAAGTTAAGTAAATTGCTCATGGTCACACAGCGGGCAAGTGACAGAGCTGAGATTAAAACCCAGGTCCTCTGATTCCCAAGCCTGTTCTCTTTCCACTAGGCCAAGCTGCACCACCTCAGTTCTCCAGCGGAATCCAGAGGTGAATCTGCCCATCTGCATATGAACAGGAGTTAAGGGGAGCCATTCTCCTTCTTCTGAGGAATTAAGATGGGGTCTCAACCATACTGATTTATTATGTGGGCCTTAGACACAGCACTTAACCTTTCTGGGACTTCCCATATCCAAGTTAAATAGAGATAATTATTCCAGCCCTCTCAGCCTGAAGATTTAGTAGAAACTCAGTCAATTACATATAGAAAGTACTGTAAGCTCCTTAGGAGAGAAAAAGATAATTTAATAGTGTAAATGATTATTTTGCCAAAGATATTCCTAATCTAGTTTGATCATTCACATAAATGTACTTAATCTTGACTTCTTTTTGTCACCTAGAATTGGTACTTCAATGGGCTCTGTCATAATATCACAGTCAACAGAGCAACCTACCTAGTCCTTGCTGATTTTCTCAGTCAAAGACAACTTTCTTTCTCTTACTGTTATATAGACATACAAACTGGAATTTAAAGATACTTGAAGCTACATTTTAGATCTTTCCTTGTTGTTCTGAAGTGGGATACCATACTCACACTACAAAGAGCAGGGGAATTATTATTTTGTAGTAGTAGGAGGAGGAGTAATGCTATTTACTGAGCACTGCAGGGTGCAGTTGATCAAGAAGCAACTGACTTTTTTAGTTTGAAGAGACCAGAGCATGGATGTGAATGACGTAAAGAATGATAAGATTTTGCACCTACATTCATAGCAGCTCGCTTGGATTTTTGAATTTCACTAGGAGGTTTTTTTTAAAATTTTTTTAGTGGAAACCCATCAGGTGCTTTTGACCAGACAACATAATAAATAGCTATTACTAATGCAGTAAAATTCAAAGTAATTCAGATGATATTTATGAAATATACTATACATTGAAATCTTAATTTTCTGTTGACACCAACTGGGTTGGAGAATTCCCGAAGTGCTGCGTAAAAGCATCCTCAGTTAGCATCCATAGACTTTTAAAGAGTTTCTGAATAATGTACTACTTCTAAATGTTTTATTAGAGTTCAGAGGGGATGACTTTTTTTCTTAAGATTGACATGAAAATAAATTTATCTGCAATCAAATATTAATGTCGGTAATGAAGGATGTGTAACTTTGTAAGTAAAGCACTTAACAGTTTAACATGTTAAGACACTATGCATTAAGAGTCCTTGGTGTCTACGGATGCAAGAAGCAATATCACTCTCTTCATTACCCCCGGTAAAACCCCGGTGATTCTGCCTCCCTGGAAAGGTGATATTCCTTTTTAGGTTTTCATAAATAGCCTTGTAGTTCATTCATTTATTCATTTAATCATATTTATTGAGTGCTTACTATGTGCAGAGCACTGTACTAAGCACTTGGGAAGTACAATTCAGCAACAAAGAGAGACAATCCCTGCCCACAAGGGGCTCACAGTCTAGAAGGGATGGGGAAAGACAGACATCAAAACAAATAAACAGGCATCAGTAGCATCATTATAAATTAATCAAATGATAGCTATATAAATATAATTAATGCAAATAAATAGAATATAATTATAAACATGTACATATACACACAAGTGCTGTGGGGCAGGGAGGTAGAGCAAAGGGAGCGGGTCGTGTCAATGGCGAGAGGAGGGGGAACAGAAGAAAAGGGAGGCTTAGTTTTAGTAGCAGTGGACTTAACCTAGCCCATGGATTAAGTAGAATATTCAAGTCAAAGGTATTTTCTTTATTTATAATCCTTGTGTTGTTGCTTCATTGAAGATTCCATAAAATAATTCTAATCATGAATACGCAAGGTCACTTGCAAGACTATTGGTGAATCGGGAATAACTACTTCAGTGGGAGCCTTTCTGCTATTTGACTTTTTATATGGTATTGTTTTAAGTGTTTACTGTGTGCCAGGCACTGTATTATGCACTGGGGTAGAAATGAGTTAATCAGTTTGGATTTATGTTTTAATGGTATTTGTTAAGTGCTTCCTTTACCAGGCGCTGTTCTAAGCTCTGGGCTAGATACAATATAATCAGGTTGGACACAGACCCTGTGCCATAGCTCGTAGTCTTAATCCCCATACTTAGATGAGGTAACTGAGACACAGAGAAGTCAAGTGATGTGCTCAAGGTCACACGGCAGAGAAGTGGCAGACTCAGGATTAGAACGTAGGTCCTTCTGAATCCCAAATCCAGATGTTGGAAAGAGAATCCTACCTGCCTCGTTCCTCTAGTATAAACTGGCAGCCAAGTAGGGTGCAGGGAGGTGCCAGAGAAATAGGAATAGTTAGATATTCATCTCTGAGTATATCAGTGGCGTTATTTGTTACTTCCACTGACTTAGGCATTGACTTTAAGGAAGAATTATGGGTCCCGAAAGGGATAATGTGTTCAAAAGACAGAAAAGATGGAAAATTTGGAAAAGATGGCAGTGATTTCATTTAAACCTGGGGAAGGGTATGTTCTCTCCATGCTGGATGTTTTCATACTTCAACCTGTAAACCTTTCACGACTTAGATATGTAAACATCAGAAAAATAACTGGTCCACTCTGTGGAAATTGACCTTTTTTTTAAGTTTGGAAACTCTTCCATGAAGGCAAGAAGTGAATAGATGAACGTTTATAATGTCTATCTGCAGTTCTTTTATAACCAAGTTATTGCCTTCAGTACAGCAAAGTCAAAGGGATGAGGCTTACTTAACTGAACTATCCAGATAATGACCGCAGCTGCCTGCCTTGGGTGGCTAGCGTGACTTGGCCATATCCACTTAATAATAATAATAATGTTGGTATTTGTTAAGCGCTTACTATGTGCCGAGCACTGTTCTAAGTGCTGGGGTAGACATAGGGGAATCAGGTTGTCCCACGTGGGGCTCACAGTCTTAATCCCCATTTTACAGATGAGGGAACTGAGGCCCAGAGAAGTTAAGTGACTTGCCCACAGTCACACAGCCGACAAGTGGCAGAGCTGGGATTCGAACTCATGAGCCCTGACTCCAAAGCCCGTGCTCTTTCCACTGAGCCATGCTGCTTCTCCGATTTTGTCTTGATTTTGTCACTTTGATCTCAAGGCAGAAATGTGTCCTTGGAAAATATTTCCAGAACCCAAATTGAATGCTCGTTTATCCAAGTAAACTGAATTAAACACAAAAAACAGGGTATTAAAAGTTCTGTCAACCAGAACACTGAATTTTGCAATTCTTATCTCATTGTGCATGCTCTTTGAACTTAAGCATAATCCCTTTGTAGTTCATTGCTCCATTTTTATTTGGCTCATAAGACCACTGCTAGGAGAATTATAAAATAATTCTCTGGGAAAATACTGTGGATAATTAAGCGTTTCCTTTAAAAATAAGCAACATGCATTATGAACACAATTATACTCCCTTTTAGCTGCTACACCCCATTGGGTAAATCTGTATTCATAAAATAAGCATTATTTGTTAAACAGCCTGGAAATATTGTCGAATCCAGACAAAAAGTAAAATGCATATGTAAATACAAGTTATTTATTTGATGAAGAAATCAACCTTATCTATTTCTAAGTATGTGTTTGTTTTGAAAAAATACATCACAGACCAGTATACCTATTTTTAAGAATGCTCCATTAATATTTGTTGGGATAGTGATTTAAAAATGTAAATATATACAGGGGCCACACCTACTAAATATCATCCCAAGCCATTTGTTCCTGGATTAAGGGGAGAGGGGAATTATATTCTATTTATTTTTATTAATGATATTTATATAGCTATAATTTGATTAATTTATAATGATGCTACTGATGCCTGTTTATTTGTTTTGATGTCTGTCTTTCCCCACCCCTTCTAGACTGTGAGCCCCTTGTGGGCAGGGATTGACTCTCTTTGTTGCTGAATTGTACTTCCCAAGCGCAGCAGTGTTTACAGCAGTGTTCAAGGTAGAATTATGGGTTCAGATTATGCTAATGAGTTCAGGTGTCAGGATAGAAAATTGAGGGGAGAGACTATGAGATCTTATTTAAATCTGGGAGATGGTATGGACTTTTTGAGATGGATAGAAACACATGGCAGCACCCTTGAGGGAATCGGGGTCACTGCCATAAAACCCTTTGCTTGACAGAGGATGACTGGTCAAATTTGGGATTTGTCTCTTTCAGCTGACATGGACTTTGGCAACTGCTGAAATATTTATCTGACCTGAATTTAACTAATTCCTCAAATTACTCCACCATGATATGGCAGGCCACATCAGAGCAGAAGGGGCCTTGTCTGATCCTTTTCTCATCAATGACTAAATAAAGCAGGGCTTGTGTACTAGTTCCAATCTTGCTTGATTTATTTTTACACAGCCCTGCCTTGTGGATGCAACAAGTCATTAGAGGATTCCAATCCTTGAGAAACATTTTTCAACTCAAGAGCATGTGCACATTAAGGTTTCTACATCCCTCATCCATGCCTATCTAGTGATGACTGGGGTCCGGAAGCTCCTGTTCAATAACACCTGGATAAATTAGGAACCATCATCAGCAGATGTATTAAGGCTAAGATCATTCAACCACACTTGGCCTATCCTATACCCAGTCAAGGAGCCCAAATACTGCCCTATCCAGACTTGCATTTTGTCTCTGAAAGTGGCCATAAGATGCTTAGGGGAATTGTGGGATGGTTGTCCTACTAGACATCCTTATTAATCAATCAATCCTATTTATAGAGTGCTTACTATGTGCAGAGCACTGTATGAAGCTCTTGGGAGGACACAATAGAGTTGGTAGACATATTCCCTGCCCACAAAAAATTTACAGTCTAGAGGGATAAGCCTATTCATGTTTAGGGATGGGCCATCTACCACCTAATATTTTCTCTATGACCCTAATTTTCTGTTTTATAATCCATTAAACTCTCTAATCATCTTGATGTCCTGGGCACTGCCCAGATTATTGTGGGTGCATTTATAGTAGTATTAGATTGAACATATGGATTTTGTTAACCTTAAACCTGAAGACAGAGTGCCTATTCATTTGATTAATATTTATCGAGTGCCTTCAGATCGTGACATTATCCTGGCAAAGCGCTGCCAGGTAGAGGGAGCCAGAATCTTCCTTCCTGATCGCATCCCCAGTAGGATTCAAATATTTTCTGAATTGAAACAAATCCTTTGGAGAGGTAAACTTTTGCTGCGATGGCGATGTGCTCCTGAGCTGATCTGGGCATGACAATAAATATTATGATCTTACACTGCATGATGGTATCACTTTGGTTATTTATTTTTAATGATATTTACTATGTATCAGGTACTGTATAAAGCGCTAGGTAGATATAAGCTAAACAGATTGGATACAGTCCCTGTCCCACATGGGGCTCACAGTCTTAATCCCCTTTTTACAGATAGGGTCCTGAGGCACAGAGAAGTTAAGTGACTTTCCCAAGGTCACAGCAGACATTGAAGAGGTATCTTTGCCCCAGGACATTTAACCTGGGGAACTCTCCGCAGAAGGGCTTAGATTGCAGGAAGATGGGGTGTGTGGCGATGGTAAGGTGGAAGGGGAGGAACAAATGAGGAGGAAAGGCAGATTAAAGTGCACTGTTTTGTACTGGGACTGAGGGTTCACCAAAGGATATCAGGAATCTTCTTTTGGTGCCATTTCTCCAATCCATTAAATTGTAAAAAAGAGAATAGCTCATTTATCTGAATCATTTTTCTCATAAGTGTGCAACAAGTTCTGATAAGCGTACAATCTGGAGAAATGAAATATCTCATTAATTTGCTCATTAATTCTATTACAGCCTGGTCTGTAAGTCCAAATTTAACTCTTTAAGAGTTCACTGAATAATGATCGAGGGAGTATGATGTAGTCCAAACCAGAACAATTTACAGTGGATGACAGGAATAGGCCAGAAATAAAAGCCTCGGCCTGGGAAAGTTGAAATAAATTAAGGGTTAATGAGATGCCTTGGACTTCCATTTGCTTGCTTAAAAGGAAACACTGCACGGTGTCACTTTGGTAATTTCAGAAGTGCCACTTCTGTTCCTAAATGTATAAACCTACAAATATGAAAATCAGTAGGCCAATAAATAGAACAAACAGAGCAAATCCTAAAATTTAATTTAAGGTTATGGTGGTTTTGGAACTGGACCTAAGATATTGATGGGCTCTAACTGGGTATGTTTATTTCAGATTCACTCAAAAGCCCAATACTTGCAGGATCATGTTGGGGCCATGCTACCTGAAAATCAATATTCTGACAAATTATAATCCAGAGCTATTACCCCAGCCTTAGTATTTCCCCTACTGGTGCAGAGCTAATTTATTTTAGAGCAGCTTCCTGACTTTTATTGGGCTTGTTATATTTTAGGGCCTAACCCCCATTAGCCATGACTGCTTTAAAGTTCCTTGAAAACTGTAAGATAAATGGTAGTCGCTAATGGTCATTTTTGAAATTATTTGAGTTGTTCCAGGTCTTTTGTTTGTTGTTGGGGGTTTTTTGGGGAGATGGGCAGGAGGATATGGAATTTAAGTGCTTACTATGTTCCAGGCACTGTACTAAGCACTGGGATGAAAACGAGTTAGGTTGGACGTAGTCCCTGTCCCACATAGGGCTCACAGTCTTAATCCCCATTTTAAAAATGAGGGAATTGAGGCACAGAGAAGTTAAGTGACTTGTCCAAGGTCACACAGCCAACAAATTCCAGAGCTGAGATTAGAACCCAGGTCCTTCTGCCTTCCAGGACTCTGCTCTATCCACTCGCAAAAGGATTTTAAAGGCCCCTCAGTTTCTTACAGTACAGTTCAGTGGAACAGAATTATCGAGACTTCTGTTTCACCTCAGGTAATATGTAAATTAAATCAGACTACAACAGGATTACAAGACCAAAGAAACAGGCACTATGGGAATCAACCAATTATTTTGCTTGCAGAGAGTGAATTATTGAGTCCCTTTTTTAGCAGAGTGTAGGCTATTCCATAAAATCCTACCCTAAATGAAAATCCCCAAAGGTATTTAATCCTGAGGCTAGTTCCCAGCTATGACTAAAATACTTCCAGAAAGTGACTTGGAAAAGTACATTAAATCTTTTAGCTTATTATAGTATTGCACTTGGAAAAGTACATTAAATCTTTTAGCTTATTATAGTAATACCTTGTCTATGAATGTAATGATGAAACTTCAAAGCCAAACTAGTTGAAGACAGTACTGCATATGGAAACCTCCATGCTACCACTGCAGAAGGTGCCCTTGGATTAAGCATTCTTGGAGTGAATAGTTTGCCCAAAATAATAAAGGTATTTATTAAGCGCTTATTATGTGGCAAAGCACTGTCCAATCTGATGGATATACGTTAATCAGATTGGACATAATCCCTATTCCAGATGGGACTCAGGCTTGTTGAAAAAAGGGTTTTCAGGGTTAGAAAGTGCATCTCTAACCATGTCATCACCTAGTTCAGCCAAACTATTGTCAGAGACAGATCAAAGGGCTGGATAGATCATTGAACTGACCCCTTAATGACATTCATTCCTTGTTGTTTGGATGGTTCTCTTCAGATATACAGTGCAGTTTGATTGCGGTGATTAAACTTGGGCTGATTTTAGAGAGTTTTATGAACACAGTAGGGAAGCCTAACTAATTTAACTGTTGGTCTAATTGCTAATTAGTCCCAGTATAATGGCAGGTGTTCGAGTGTGTAACTAGGAAGAGGGCCAGGATGCCATTTGTGAGAAATCAGTTCTGTAAGACTAAGATGCCTGCCAGATAGCTAAATAAATACTTATGGACTTATGATAAAGAACGTGGTTTAAATTTCTCTCTCATTTATAACTGGATTTAGTCAGACCTGTAGCAAGATTCAGGTACAAAAGCACGTTCTCCTCATCTCACTCCAGACTGGGAGACTATCTTCTTTAAATAATTAATTCATCAATTATGGTATTTGTTAAGTGCTTACAATGTGCCAAACACTGTTCTAAGTACTGGGGTAGATACAAGGTAATCAGGTTGTCACATGTGGGACTTACAGTCTTTATCCCCATTTTACAGATGAGGTAACTGAGGCACAGAGAAGTTAAGTGACTTGCCCAAAGTCACACAGCTGACAAGTGGTGGAGCTGGGATTTGAACCCACTTCCTCCAAGTCCCAAATCCAGGCTCTTTCCATTGAACCACGCTGCTTCTTTAATAACACAATTGAATTTCTATAGGATCTCTAAGCACGTTCACATCAATGATCTCATTTGTTCTCATATCCTTGTGAGCTAAAGAAGGTCAGGTAGTGTTACCCACATTTTACAGATGGAGAAGCCAAAGGCAGAGAGGTCAAATAACTCTCCCGAATTTACACAGCATGTGAGTGGTTGGAGTCAAAACGAGAACCCAGGATTTCCCACTCCCAACTCTGACATCTGTCCACGGAGGTGACTGAGAAGAAGAGAGTTAGTGAAAATGTGCCGCCACTGACAGTAGAGATCACCCACGGGTGTAAATGTGGCTGAAAAGGCCTTTGCAAGATTGAGTAAATATCATGCTGTGTACAGCCCGAGATAATCCTTCAAGCTGATACTTGTGCTGTTTGCACCACCTCGTCTCTGCACAAGGTCCTTGGTCTCACGGTCCTGTGGAGTTTTGACAAGAGTCATTCATTTCTTTATTGTGGTTTGTAGAGCTGGTCTATATGCCATAATGGTCTTGCAGCTGGGGTACCATTTTGTCTGAAGATCCACCCTAGCGCTTTCCAGCAGCCCTAAAGTACGTCTTTTATCCCATCTTTGGGCTGCTCAGGTGCCCGTGACAACTCACGGTTCAACAACCCAACAGTTGCCATGTCCTACATTCACTTATTTTCCTCACCTATCCCACCCAGCGTAATTGGCTTCAACAACTCTGATCCAGGACTTCATTGGTAGAGAATTTGTCTTGCCCTTGGTGTCAAATTTGGCCTGAATTGGCTTCTTAAGGAGTTGTAAATGGCACAAGAAAACAGAAGGTTGAACAGGGCAACTATTCTTTGGACTTTTTTTTTGTCCTGAAGCTTGATGCCATGTTTCCACCGCATGCTAACAAGTCTCTCAAACAATACAATGGATTTCTTGATTAGACTTGTCCTTCCTTGTCTATCACTGCATCACTGGGTATAATGATGATTAAGAGAATCCCGTAACAGTATTCAGTTGCTCGCAATCGCCTACTATTTTGGTGGTGGGTTACCTGATGGAGGCCGAAGCTAAATACCTTTGTAGTCCATTTCCTCCACTTGAAGTCCACTGAAAGAGAACTGCCCTGGGTATCAGGAGAACTGGGTTCCACTCCTGGCTATCTGTAGCAGGCTAATCTGGGTGAAGCCCACACATACATTTTCCATGTGCTGCATCACCCCCTGACTACTTCTTGTCTGTTGCCCTCCCTGGCCAAAGGGGAACATGAGTGGACCTTGGCAAGCCACTAGCATGTGAATTCCTCCAGGCAGGTTCATGTTACTGATGTTTCCGGTCATTTTTCAAAGTGGAGAATTCATTTTTGAGGTGAGCAGTGAATACCTAAATAGGGTAGGGCTGATACCCAGAGGGTGCCTGACAGAGCTACTGATCCCTCAGTGACTCGACTCGATGGCTAATATCCTGGTTTCCCTACCCCTTAAGATCTACTGTTTTTGACCATTCATTCATTCGATCAGAATTTACTGAGTGCTTACTGTGTACAGAGCACTGTACTAAGTGCTTGGAAAGTGCCATTCAGCAATAAAGAAACAATCCCTGCCCACACCGGCCTTACAGTCTTGTAGGTGGTGGCTCACCATCAGTAAAACGTAAGCTTGAGTTGCTTTTCCAATAATAGAACAAGCTTGTAGTGCTCTCAGCACAAATCGAGGACAAAGCTTGTCAGCCCCATTCATCACAATGAATTTTATCTTGTCGTTCTAGCCAAGGGAACAAGAGAAGTGGGTTCAAGGTGGAGACCCATAATGATGATGGGATTTTAGCACAGAGAATTGGTTGGAAACTTAGTTCAGAGACGGGTTAATTGGTGAGATGTTTTAGACAATGAACAGAATGAAAGGAGTCACTTCTTTGTGGAATCTTTGCGAGCCTGCCCCTGGTCTGAACTAAGCAGAGGGATTTTAATGGAGAAGTAGGGGAGAGCTTCTGGACTAGTTGTGAGCTTTTGGTGGCTACTGAAAACTCTCATGGGTAACACTCATCTGGTCCAGGAAGTCTTGGCCGTTAATCTCTCATCTTCCCCACCTAATGCCATGCCAGTTCTTCTTTGTCACTTAAGCACTTAGCTACTCCCCCCAACCCACCACTCTCCTTTATGTACTTTATGTAAAGATCTTTAAACTCTGTTTATTCCCGACTGTAATTTAATAAGGTAATAATAAGGTTGGTATTTGTTAAGCGCTTACTATGTGCATAGCACTGTTCTAAGCGCTGGGGTAGACACAGGGGAATCAGGTTGTCCCACGTGGGGCTCACAGTCTTAATCCCCATTTTACAGATGAGGTAACTGAGGCACGGAGAAGTTAAGTGACTTGCCCACAGTCACACAGCTGAGAAGTGGCAGAGCCGGAATTCGAACCCAAGACCTCTGACTCCAAAGCCCATGCTCTTTCCACTGAGCCACGCTGCTTCTTTATTTTAGTGTCTGTTACCCCTGCTAGACTGGGATAGTTCCTTTCAATTTTATTGTATTTTATTTTCCCATCTGTTTAGTTCACTGCTCTGCACACAGTAAGCACTCAATAAAAACCATCGATTCTAAGGTTTTTGAGGGCAGGTATCATGGACTAAATCCACTGTATTCTCTCAAGGATTTAGTTCAGTACTCTGCACAGAGTAAGGTCTCAGTAAATGCTATTGTCTGATTAGTTTGAAGGAGGACAGGGAGGTACAACTTTCATTTTAAGTGATTTCTACAGACGTGTACTAGGATAATAGTTTTGTTTTAAACTTGCCAGCTTTTAAAAATCTAAGATTAAGCATTTTTTTCAGTGGAAATTTAACATTCATGGAGATTTAGTACCTAAGCAGGATATTTTGATACCTTTACGTAATCATTCAAATATAGAGAAACAATATCCTGGAATGACCATTGCATCCAATTTAATGGTTTCTTTTAAAATCTATTGTGGCTTCTAAAAATCTTTGTATTTCAGAGAAAATACATTATCTAACCCACACATTAGTGCTTAATACAGCCCAAAATGTCTAAATCAATAAAGATTTCAGTAGATTTTAGAAAAATGCTCCAAATTGACTGAACTCCAGTGAGAAAACTATGTTCAGGATATTAGCAATTTCAATGTCATTTGTGGAAAAAGACAGAAATTATCACAGCAAATGGATTTCTTCCCTAGTTTTGTGGGTAACCACGTCTCCCCTGTTCTCTTTCTCAAACTCCTTTATTACATCCCCTTGCCTTCATTCCTACTATGTTCTACTCCCATTATGTTCAAACTATAATAATCCTTGTGACTGTAACCTATAAACTCCTTGTACTGTAAACTTGTACAGTGAGGTTACTGTTAGCTTGTTATATTGTAAGCTCAATGTGGACAGAAAATTTGGCTACCAATTCTGTTGTATTGTACTCTCCCAAGCGCTTAGTTCAGTGCTCTGCACAAAGTAAGGGCTCAAAAAATACCATTGATTATGTGTTTGGTTGACTAAAATTTATAAGCTTAATCTTAAATAATTTGTAACACCTGAAAAGAACTTAACTGAAACCTAGCATGAGAACAAGAAGCTACTTCCACCGAGTAGGTCCCTGACACCCTTGAAAATTCTACTTTAATGTGTATATCCATAGCACATCTGATTTTCAAACATATAACAAGAGTGTCGCTAATCCTATTTAAAAGGACCGACTGAGGAGCAGAAAATGTGAACATATTGTCCTGCCCTAATTTCCTTTCTAAGACCTGCCTCTGATATCAGCACTGAGTGAGGAAAAGGAAAATCAGCCTCTAGAGATCACTCCTAAAGTCCTCTCAGAGATGTAGTTTCACTTTAGGTTTTCTTCTATTGAGAAAAAAGTTCTTTTTGACACAAGTACCAGGAACCCCCTTCGTTTTCTACGCAGCAGCACTCTTCATATCCTTCTCTGATCTCTCTTTCTCTTCTTTTTCCTTCTTTACAGCACAAGTCAGCACAGGGAGGAGCCCGAAAGGAGGGAAGTAGCGGATCACTTACCATCATAGAGCCTCAGTCTGGAAAGATGTCTGGCTTTAGCTACCTGTAAAACATCCCTGATGACCATTGTCTTCTTCCCTGTATTGGGATCTCCCTCCCAGTCCACTCCAAGGATTAATCACTTTTCCTGGAGGATGCCCACTTTTGCCCGTAGCTCCCTTTTCTATTCTAAAAAGCATCAGTACTTTTAGAGATGGATGGTCACTACTAAAAGCATCAATCCCGAAAAAATCTCAGCTTATTCTCCAAATAACTGTCCTGTTCATTACCTCTCATCTGCCTTTCCAACATTCCTGTGAGATGAGGGGTAGGGATTAAATCTGCATTTTATAGCTGAAGAAACTGAGACACAGAGTGGTTCTAACTTGCCCAAGAGCACACTGCAGACCAGTGGCTAAATCCCTCACCATCATCATCCATTGTTTTCAAGTAATACTTCTGAAGTTTGTAGAACATGAGGTAGTAAGGAGGTGGAGCTCAGCTCAGGCCCATCTGTTTCCACCCTGTCAGAGTGTGAGGCAAAAAAGGAGGGGGAATCACTGCAGCACCGATTCTTCCTGGAAAGGCCTTTAACCATGTTAGCACAGCAAGTGAGAAACTATTAAGTTAGAGAAATTGCAGGTCTCCACGTGCTTTCCACGTGCAAAAAGGCTAACAGTTCCAACAGAAGCAATGTGTTGCTTCCCTCACCCAACTTTATTATGTCTCAATATCTATTCTTGCCACTAGGATAAAATGATGAAGGATTTGAGGATTATTAAATAATAAATCATATTTTAATTAGATATGATGTATTAAGGTTCTGATGTGTGGAATAGTCATTTCTCTCCACTGCCTCTTTCCTTATGTTTAACCAGTTAGTTGCACAGCCTAGTTATTTTTTGATCAGAGAATCACTGTTCTATGTTTGTTGGCATTGAGCAGTCCCTTTCACCTATGGACTTTTTATTAATCTAAGAATGTATAAATCCATCTACAGTGTTCATTATTTACCCATTTTTCCATATATAGTTTCTCCTATCTGTGACTATCTCGGTTTGTCTTTTTGGTTTGGTTACTGGTTTTGCTTCTTCTGGATTAGTTATTTTTTGTTCTATGAATTTGTGAAACTTTTATAATTTTTAAGAGATTGTCATCTAGTCAGTAAAGTATGTGTAAATTGATCTTCAATCTGAATGTGCCTTGTTCATGATGAAATAGTCAAGCAAATCCTTCTAGCTGTGAATGCAGGCATAATCTATCTTTTTCAAATAAGTGATTCATATAACCAGGCCATAATTTCTAAGTCCTGAATGCACACAAACAAGGCTGAACAATCAAATGAAGGAAACATGAGATAAACAAGGATGATTGAGTCCCCTAAGTTTCTTTCACGCACAAATATCTTGGAAGCAGTTGACACTAACCAGATTGGTCGTTTACTCAATTACAATGGGAAGAGTTATAATGAAAACCAGTTCCATAGTGGAAACTTAACTGTACTGTTCTAATAAGAGCTTTCACTCCACCTTATTTTTCGCTTTTTCCATTCAGTAGCATACCAAATTACCTAATGCGGATAAACTAAAGGAGACGGTTGAATAGATGACTAGTGCAAAGGGAAAATGTTTTTCCCACTCATGTATTCTATCTGTTGCCACTTAGAAAATGTCAACAATTTTGATGAGGGTTAGAGCAATCCATGGATGACAGATCAGTAGTGAGTTATGGGAAGTGAAGAGTGCTATATGGAACATCCATAGTCATAAAGATGGATATCAGATGGGAGGGCTGCCATGACTCTGCTCCTCGAAGCATCGTTTGGTGTCACTCTCAGAGACTGGGTATTAGACTAGATGACTGTGTCTTATTTTAATGTTTTAAATAACAAAAAAAATATACCTATCCTTTAGAGCATCTCAGTTTCTACTATTTCTGGTAATTTCAGGACAATCAGACCCCTATCTTCCTTCCTCATTCATGTAGCAGCAGTGTGACTTAGTAGATAGAGCATAGGCCTGGGGGTCAGAAGGACCTGGGTTCTAATCCCCGCTCCACCACCTGTCTGCTATGTGACCTTGAGCAAGTCACTCAACTTCTCTGGGCCTGTTACCTCATCTGCAAAATGGGGATTAAGACTGAGCGCCATGTGGGACAGGGACTGCATCCAAACTGATTAACTTGTATCTACCCCAGCACTTAGAACAGTGCTTGGCACATAGGAAGCACTTAAGTACCATAATTAATATTAATTTTTATTATTATTATTAGTGCAGAGCAGTTTTTCTTTGGGAGTCTGCTTGGAAGTACAGTGAAAAGATCTGAGGCCGTTTCCAATTCTCCTCCTTCTTCTCATCCTTGTGTCTCTCTCTGCTGTGTCCTTAGCGAGGAGAGGGAAAGGAAGGATGCTTCAGTCCTATCCTTCACCCCCCTCCATTTTGTTGACCCTTATTTATCCCATCAATGCCCCCCACCTGCACTCAGGCTCTTCTAAACCTGTTATTCTGTCATTTGGCCCCACAAACTCATCCACTCCTCTTCACCATTGGATTTTCATGCAGATAACACTTCTGAATAACACTTTTTCAGCTACTTTGAACTTTATCCCAGACTTTTTCATTTCCTACTCTGTCATTTTGGTTCATCTACCTCACTCATCTACATGAACATGAGCAATATGAAAAACATATCTGTAACTTTGACAGCTAGCAGGAAAGGTTTTACCTGTGTGTGTTCGTGGGTTGCCTTGACTGAGGTACCACAGTGCCACCCAAGAAGTCACTAAGGACTTAAACCAAAGGGCTGGACCGGAGAATAGCTAAGAAAATTGGAGGAAAGCAGTGTCCATTATGCTCTCATTGATCTCTTCTCCAATTTATTTACTCTACCTGATTGGTCACAGGAAATCTATAGGTAACCTTCATGCAAAACCTGTCTTTGGCAGGTCAGGAAGAAGAGGCGTAGATCCAAATTCAAAAAGAAAATGAAATATAGGTGGAGGGGAGAGGAGTGTTTCTCCTAAGGTGAAGAAGCCTGCTTTGCTAAAGAATGGAAACACTTCCAATCTGGTTTAATACTGCTGAACAACTTAAAGGGCATTACTCTTTGCATTTGAAAAATAATATTCTTTAGTAGAGTAAATGAATCATGGTTCAAGAAAGCAGAAGAACATTAAATATTCCAATTACAGTTCACTAGATTAATGGCAACTGCAAGCCGTGGAGACTGGAATTATTCCTGAGAAATTGCTTAATTCGGCACACTAATTCCATCCGTGTACAGTATCCAAGCTATAAATACAATCTTGCATTACTGAAATAAAATCTGTAAAGGCTGATTTGTGCCATCTCTCTTATGCCTGAATTCCTCTCTGGGATGCTGTCAGGGATGGTCCTCAGTGACCATTTACTGCACAGCTGCAGGAATACACACAAAAAATTATGACTGGCTGACAGAGGGCAAATGTCTTTTGCGTCAGCACACAAAAGGGAGTTCTGAAAGGGTTAATAACACTACCTAAATGCCTGAGGAAGTAGGGGGAGGAACAGAGGGAGTGGGGAGAAAGTGGCTTGGAGTAGGGATGGGAAGATTTGTGCAGTGGAGTGATCCTGTGTTTGCTTTCAATGCATTAAAGAGATATTACATTAGTCGATTTAAGATTTTCTTGCTAGTTTCAATGCTAAGTTTTGCTAAGGAAAAACTTGACTGTAAGCCTGATCAAACTGAAGCAGGCTTCCAAAGGCAAATGATTTCAATTTTCTTTACTGAAGATCTTTTTAATAGGATGAAATAAGTGCCCTCTCTAGACCAGAAGTGATCTAGATCAGAAGTTGTTTTAACCTTTTTTCGAAACTGTACCTTTGCTGCCTCCAGGTCTTACCTGGAATTCTCCTCCCGACTCAATATTGTATTTCTTTTCCTCCTATAACTTAATCAATTGAACAGTGACATTTAGGGAGTGCTTACAGTGTTCTAAGAAACTGTACTAAGCTCGTGGGAGAGTACAGTACAGAAGAGTTGGTAGGCCTGATCCCTGCCCTTAAGGAACTTCCTATCCACTGACGCCACCCCATGTACATTTCCAGTGGATCATAATCCATACCAATGGTCACTTGAGCCAAGATGTCCCTCCCATGGTCAAAGAACAGAGTAGCAGCTCAAATGAGTGACAAAAGAAAACCATTCTTTGATCTCTGATATCCCAGGATACACCAGGATATCACTCCTATCACCTGTGGCTGTCCTTGAGTTTTCATTATTTTAAAAATAATAATAATAATGTTAGTATTTGTTAAGCGCTTACTATGTGCAGAGCACTGTTCTAAATGCTGGGGGAGATACAGGGCAATCAGGTTGTCCTAAATGAGGCTCACAGTTAATCCCCATTTTACAGATGAGGTAACTGAGGCACAGAGAAGTTAAGTGACTTGCCCATAGTCACACAGCTGACAAGTGGCAGAGCAGAGAGTCGAATTCATGACCTCTGAACTCCGAAGCCCAGGCTCTTTCCACATTGTTCCTCGTAATGACCATGCCCCCCAAACTGCCTCTAAGTAACCCAGGGTTTGGGGCACACTGGTGGAGAACTTTGAGCATAGTAGTCGCCTAAAGTCACTCCTGCCTTAGCACGTTAGGGAGTATTTGGAAACATCCCACCATGATGTGATTACATATAGCATGTGTCCACAGTCAGAAGAGATGGGTACTACAGTGCAGGCCTTCCTTAATATGGTGTTTTGCAAGTTCTCAACCCCTGTCCATGTCAATGGAGAACTGAATATACCCACTGACAGGCTAAATCAGAAGATGGATTCTGTGTCACATGGGGGTGGAACTAGTGTACTGAACCTAAGCCATTTCTGAAGTGTATTTTCAATCTCCTCAGTGATCAGGAGCACATTAAGTGTGCTAGTTCCTGAACCAGTGAATGGGCTGCTTTTCTCAGCCTCTAACTTCTTATTGGGAATGACTAGGCAGAGGGAAGAATCCAACTCACAGCTACATCAACCACACCATTTTACTGAGCCAAATTATGTAAAAAGCACTGGAAGATATCGACTAGAAGCGAGAGACACAGTCTCTGCCTTCAAGAAGCTTCCTACCTAAAAGGGAAGAGCAAGAGATTATGCATTGTTAATTGAACGAGTAATAGGAAAGAGTGTAGTAACAAAATAAAAAGCCAAATGTAAGGAATTAAATAGATAAAAACAATTTAATTAAAAGGGATGGTAGAAAAATTCATAATAATATTCAAATGAATACACTGATAATAAATTGAAAAAAAATCAATACTTAACACAAATGCTAAGGTGACTGTGTGGAGGACTTCGAATTTGGTTTGAGAAACTTTCCTTAGAAGAAGTGGCTTATTAGGGGATTTTGATGTTGGGGAGGATTATGGCTTGTTGGATTTAAAAAGTGCTCTGTACACCATGACTGCTCCATAAATGCCACCATTCGATTGAAGTGGCGAGGAGGCTCCACTAGGGAGAAAGGGGTGGACATTGGGTAAAGGATGGGGGGAATTGTAAACAAGATACAGTGATTTTTAACTTGGTTGAGTGAAGACTGCTGGCTGGTAGCTATAGACTGTAAGCCCGTCAAACGGCAGGGACTGTCTCTATCTGTTGCTGACTTGTTCATTCCAAGCACTTAGTACAGTGCTCTGCACATAGTAAGCGCTCAATAAATACTACTGAATGAATATGGCAGTTTAACCTAGAATTTCCAGCCGGTCTGGACTGGTTCCCTGGGATTGGAAATGACTGCTAATTCTGTTGTTGTACCTTCCCAAGCATTCATTCATTCATTCATCATATATATTAAGCACTTAGTGTGTGGAGAGCACTGTACTGAGCACTTGGGAAGTATAATTCAACAATAGAGACAATCCCTGCCCCCAGCGGGATAACAGTGTAGAAGTGGGGGGACAGACATCAAAACAAGTAAACAGGCAATATAAATAAACGGAATTATAGATATATACACATCTGAAGTAAACAGGCATTAATATAAATAGAATTATAGATATGTACATATTACACAAGTGCTGTGGGGCGCAGGGGTAATAATAATAATAATAATGTTGGTATCTGTTAAGCGCTTACTATGTGCAGAGCACTGTTCTAAGCGCTGGGGTAGATACAGGGTAATAAGGTTGTCCCACATGAGACTCACAGTTGATCCCCATTTTACAGATGAGGGAACTGAGACACAGAGAAGTTAAGTGACTTGCCCACAGTCACACAGCTGACAAGTGGCAGAGCCAGGATTTAAACCCATGAATTCTGATTCCCAAGCCCAGGCTCTTTCCACTGAGCCACGCTGCTTCTCATAGAAGCAAAAGGAGTGAGCCGGGGCGATGGGGAGGGGAAGGGGATCTGAGGAAAAGGAGGCTTAGTCTGGGAAGATCTCTTGGAGGAGATGAGCCTTCAATAATGCTTTGAAGGGGGTAAGTGTGATTGTTTAGCGTATTTGAGGAGGGAGGGCATTCTAGGCGAGAGGTCGATGGCGGGACAGGTGAGAACGAGGCACCGTGAGAAGGTTAGCACCAGAAGCAGTTAAAAGGTGGCCTGCACATAGTAAGTGCTCAATAAATACTATCGATTGATTGACGGTGGGAAAATCCCAATAGGCAAGGCGGCACATCTGGGCAGTGACCGAGGTCACTGGGAATGAGTTGGGAGATAGAGCTGCTGGGAAAGCCCTGGTCAGCCAGAGCAGGCAGAAATGTTTGAGTGGAAAGTAGAATTGAGGAGATCCTGTTCCTCACACTCCTTTTCCCCCACCCCCAGCCCTCATTCATTGATGTTGGGTGGTTTCCTGGTGGGATTATCCTAGCCCATTCAATCAATTGATCAAAGATATTTATTGAGCTTTTATTGTGTACAGAGTCCCATACTAAGGGCTTGGGAGAGAATACAATAATATCACAATTTGGGTAGATTTGGTCCCTGCCCACAGTGAACTTACAGTCTAGAGTGGGAGGCAGACATTAATATAAATTAATTACAGATAGAAATAAATTACAAATATTAGTCCAGTGCTAATGCCCAGCAAAAAAAAAAAGCCAGAACAATAATTCCAGATAGTCTTTCTCTCTTCTCCCTGCATCTTTAAAAGATTGGATCAATTTGACTTTACAGAACAGGGTGTGGGAAGGGTAAAAGAGAAATCTGGCAAGAGGATGAATAGGCATTGTTGTTCACTGATTAGCCAGATAAACTGCCCAGCACAACTTTAATAGACAACAAACTCTGAGTGGAAGAAACAACTGAAAAAAACAAAGCTCTTGGTGTCACTTGAAGAACTTCTATCCCATAGTAATCTAATTATTCACAATTAAATGTTCTCTTTTATCTAAACCACTCATTATTTTCATTATAGAGCCATCTTCTAATTGCTGTTTCTCAGGGCTTCTCTGTGGTAGGAATTGCTGTGACTTGTCTGTCTGTGGGCCCCCGAAGATGAATTATTTTGCATATATTTTTCTTTGCTGCCTGAGATTTCTAGATACATTTGAAAAATTATCTTGTTCAAAACAATATTAGTTTAGTAAGAAAAATGCTGCCAATCCCAAACATTGTAATCACTCTGTCATAGAGACAAAGTACTACTTGGTTGATCTTCAATCTTTAGACCCCCTTCTCTTATACCAAGCCATCATGCCCCACTTGACCCCTTATTTAACCTTCACTCTCGATGAACAAGACCACGTCCTCAACCCAGCCTTCAAACTCTTCTCAATTTACTAAAACTCTTCCCTCTTTTCCATTTAGCAACCTTAATTCTCCTTCTCATCAACTCTCATGCTCATTAATTATACTGAGTATTCCAAATCTCTCCCAAAGCCCCCAGTGGTCCCTTGCCTCTGATGACCTTGCCAACTATTTTGGTGACAAAATTGAAACCACTAAGCATAAGTTCCCCAAAGTATCCCCCTCACCTTCCCAATTTCCATCCTTCCTACATCCACCCTCTCAGGCTTTTTGATTGTCTGTCTAAGGATCTACTTGATACACTATAGAGGAGCATCTTGCTAATCTATGACTCCCTCAAATAAGAAAGGCTACTGATAAATCTCCATTGTTTAATTTCCTCCAATTAAAACATCGATTTGTGATCCTCCCCTTACACCCCACTCTTGACCCCCTTCTATGATAGGATCTGATTGGTGAAAAATCTTCCTGTTGAATCTTCTGTGCCAGTGATGAAATTCCTGGGCATCAGAATCCGGAAGGTGGTAATAGCCGGACGTTCAGCACTCACTGTATCTTGATCTCAGGCCAGCAGTATGGCAACGGAGTTTCACGGTGCCGTGCACTTTCCGTAGCAAAATCAAAAACTCTGGGGTATTGGGAACTGTGAGGGGCAGGGATGAAGGGGACCAGTTTGGATGTGATTACTGGAGTTTGGGATGGAAGGGGAGAGAGACTGACAGAGTTTGAATACCTTTTTAAGTCTGACTACGAACCGCAAACCAATGGAGGAGAAGTAAAAAAATATTCTCCCACCCAGGGGACACTGAGGAGAACCTTCTAGGAAGCTTTTCTCTTGCTTCCCCATGAAGCCCCGTGAAAAATTCATGTAGTTCTTCCTTCCAAGGAGCACGGAGGGTGTACGGCAAAATGTGCAGTCAGGCCCCCAGGTTTCCAGCTCCAGGAAAATTGAGGTAAGTAGGTGGTATCAAGAGGGTGGCTAAACCCTGGTACTACCAAGAAGACCCCAGGAACACTATCCTGGAAGCTTATCTCCTGCTGCCTGCAAATCACCATGAAAGACTCAGGCAGGACCCCGATTTACCCACTTCCTCCCCCCAGCCCACCCCTTTGAAAGCAACACCGGAACTGAGCCTTCAAAGACTTGAGAAAGGGAAAAATCACTTTGTGTAGATACGTCTACAGCGATCTGCTTTGGGGAATTGGCCAAACAGGAGAATCTCTGTCCCCAAAATCACATTAGCTTCATTCATTCATTCAATCACATTTACTGAGTGCTTATTGTGTGCAGACCACTGTACTAAGCTTCATGTTACTAATCTGTTGCCTTCAAAATCTACCCCATGATCTGTGCCCCCACCTCTTCTTACCTTGCCCCACTCTTCTGCCCTCCTGGATCACTATCTTCAACTCTCATATTGCTCTTTCCTCTCTTCCTACTAAAATGCCCAAGTCTCCCCTATCCTACAAAAACCTTCTCTGGATCCTACTGTACCATCCAACTATCACCCCTTCTCCCTCCTACTAATCTGTTCATATTCCTTAAGGGGGTCATAGATACTCGCTGCCTCCACTTTCTCTCCAACATAGTTTTTGACCCTCTGTTGCAATCCAATATCTGTCCACTTCAGTCCACTGAGACTGCTTTCCCCATTGTCACCAATGACCGCCTAGTCAAATATAATGGTCTCTATTCCATTCAAATTCTACTTGACCTTTTGGTTGCCTTCAACGTATAGACCATGACCTTCTCCTGGAAACATTATCTATGTTTGGTTCACTGACATAGTTGTCTTCTGGGTCTCCTCTATCTCGGTCTCTTTTGCCAGCTCTTCTTCTGCCTTCCACACTCTAATCTTGGATGTCACTGAAAGGCTCTGTTATGGAGCCTTCTCTTCTCAGTTTACGCTCACTCCCTTAGGAAGCTGACTTGCTCCCATGGCTTCAACTTCCACATGTTCAAGAATGATTTCCAAATCTACTTTACTAATCTTTACTTTGGCTATGATCTTGGATTTCCTCTTGCCTCCATATATTGTCACATGGTTGACCCCATTAGCACCTCGAGCTCAACATGTCCAAAACTGAGCTCCTCATCTGCCCTCCCAAATCTTTCCCTTCACCTAACTTTCTTAACACAGTTGACAACACTTCAATCCTCCTCCCTTAAATCTGCAGTCTTGGCATTATCCTTTATTTCTCTCTCTCTTTCAACCACCATATTCTGTCTGTCACCTAATTCAGTTGGATTTCCTTCCACAACATTTCCAGGATCCACCCCTTCCTCTCTATCCAATTTTCCAACATGCTGCTCCAGGCACTTGTCAAAATCCCAGCTTGATTACTGCATCATCCTTCTCACA
Organism: Ornithorhynchus anatinus; assembly: GCF_004115215.2. Lineage (NCBI taxonomy): Eukaryota > Metazoa > Chordata > Mammalia > Monotremata > Ornithorhynchidae > Ornithorhynchus > Ornithorhynchus anatinus. Next base: position 12,212,910 of record NC_041736.1, on the reverse strand, counting down.
GATCTTCCTGCCTCCAGCCTTTCCGGCCTATTCCATACTTGAATCTGCTGTTCAGATTATTTCTCTAAAACGTTGTTCCGTATATGGCTCCCCACTCCTCAAAAACTCCTGAAACAGTTGCCCATTCTTCTCCCTATCAAACAGAAATTTCTGACAATTGACTCTAAGATATAATAAGCAATCTCCCTCCTGCTTAACCACTCTATTCTTCCCCTCCAACCCAGCTCAGTCTTCATTTCTCTCAACCTAACCTATTCCCTGTTTCTCATTTTCCTCTTCCCCCACTGACTTGTTCACACCCTCCCCATCTTCACAGTCCTTCTGAAATCTCATCTCCTTCAAGAGGTCTTTCCTTACTAACTCTAAATCGAATTAGTTTTTATCACGCAAATGCCATGTAATCTGCATTCACCCAAGCTTCTAAATACTCTACTTCCTTTAACATATCTTATATACTTGAATACTTCCTCCTATTTGTGATTTATCTTAGTTTCTCTCTCCTATACTTGCTCATGGGCTCCTTGAGAGCAAAGAATATGTTCATTAATGCTATTATAGTCCCCTAAGTGCTGTGTACAGCACTCTGTATATAGTAGATACTCAAATACTGCAGACTGATTACCTGAAATATGTCCTAACCCTATTTAATATTTAATGCAAATTTATTCCCAGCCATTTTATACCTCTAAAACCTAACTGCAAGGTGAAGTTCAGGATTGGAACTTTGTTGAATCAATTTAAATGATGCCTAAATATTAAGCCAGTATCGGAAGCCCCTGAATCAGAGCAGAGCTTTGGCTGAATAGTTTATACAGAAGCTGGGACATTTGGAGGACTACACCTTGTAGGCGGTGAACTTTTTATGCTCTTCTATTTGCTGTATACCAAACCAATAGGCTATTTTAAGTTTTCTTCAGTGGTTCTGCCAACATATTTTCCCCTCTTTAATGTGTGGCTTTGACTAGTTTTCTAGGCATCTTTCCCAGTTTGGTGTGTTTAAAAAAATATTGTTTATCATTTCCCTGGCATCCTAGACTTTCAATTTTTCAGTTGAGCCCTTCATAAATTGTTCTTGTTAATGTTCCAATGGAAAATTATTTGCAACTAGATCAACCTTATCTCACAGCAGGTAAGAAAGGTATCTCTAGTTACCTGAGCTTGTATTTGTAATCCTCCTCAGAAAACATGTGTTTAGATCTATGGGTTTATGGACAATGTTATTCTCCCCATGAAGACTGTAAGCTCTGAATCTTCCAATTAATGATAATAACAATAATAATAATAATGGTATTCGTTAAGTGCTTACTCTGTGCCAGGCACTGTACTAAGTGCTAGAGTGGATACAAGAAAATCAGGTAGGACTCAGTACCCGTCCCATGTGGGGCTCACACTCTTAATCCCCATTTTACAGATGAGGTACCTGAGGCACAGAAAAGTCAAGTGATTTACCCAAGGTCACACAGCAGACAAGTAACAGAGCTTGGATTAGAATCCATGACCTTCTGACTCCCAGGCCCATGCTCTATCCACTGCACCATGCTGCTTCCCAAAATAATAATAGTAGTAATAATAAAAGTAATGTTTATTAAGTGCTTACTATGTGACAAATGCTGAACTAAATGCAGGGGTAAATACAAGATAATCAAGGACCATGTGGGCCTCACAATCTAAATAGGAGGGAGAACAGGTATTGAATTCTCGGTTTGCAGGTGAGGGAACTGAGACAGAGAGAAGTTAAGTGAGTTGCCCAAGATCCCATAGCCGACAAGTGGTGGGGCCAGGATTAGAACAAGGTCTTCTGACTCCCGGGCCCATGTTCTTTCCACTAGGCTATGTTGCTTCTCCATATTTTGTTGCCCTTTTCAAGCACTTAGTTAAGTGCTAAGCACAGAGTAAACATTCAATAAATACTATTCATTGATTGATTATTGTTGGTTTAATAGTGATGAAGTCATAAAATGTGTTAATGGGTCCTAGCTTGTATATGATTAACAGTGTACATGAATTGGCTCTTCCAATTTTATAAAAGGGTTTGAACCTTCTTGAGTTATAGTAGTAAAGATATTTCTTGAACACCCAGTGAGTGCAAGGGAGCTTTTTTTCAAGTTTCCCAGGTCTTAAAAGACCCACAGGAATAAAAGCCATATTCAGGAAATTCCGTTTTGTCATTTTCTCACTAAATATATGCCTATATTGCTTTTAGAATAGGGGAGCCAGGGAGATGATGGTGGATTCACTAAAAAGATTCCAAAAAGAAAATTCAAGTCATGACCAACTGGGACAGGAAGGAGTTGGGAAAAGAATTATGAATCATGCTGGATGCAATGTTACTTTGTTGCAAAGGCCACCTGGAATTTCCTAATTATGATGCACTGGGCCAACTGCGGGACCCAACACTAGGTCGGGTGTTCTCATTGTTACTTAAACTGGGTAAAGCTTAAAAGTTACTCTGTACACAATCTATGTGGGATGGGGTAGGAGCAGTCCTGGGAGGAGAATTCGGTGACTTCTGCAACTAGGATTCTATCATGTTTCCTTCTTTCGTGAAATGGGAAAACCTTCCAACACCAGTTTTGAGACTGGTGATGTAAATGCTTGCCACATGAGAGAGCAGGATCTATTATCAATCAATCAATCAGTGGTATTTTTGGTGTGCTTACTAGTGCTGAGTAATGTACCAAGTGTTTGGACCTACCCAAAGGGAGCTTACAGTCTAGAATGGGAGAAAGACATGAATATAAATACTATGTAAGTAAATGCAGCTTGATTTAGTAGTTATGGTTGTGGTATTTCTAAGATTTTTTAACAGTAACTGGGCAGACAAAGGGCTGGGTTGAATAGGTTGACCAGTGAGTTTAGCAGGGAGAGCTTTATTCTTATTCCCAAAACCACAATGCTACCTGAAAGAGTGAATTGAAAAGTTGAGCAAATTCCTCTTGGTTTTAGGCTGTGCAAGCAATCATTAAGAATCAAAAACAGCTCTTTTAGTACAGCACCTATCGATACAGTAGTCCCATTTGATCCTAATTATCTGACTGAGTTGTCTCCATGGCTCATTTTTACCAGAAAATTGCTCTGGTCTCCGCTTTGATTTGGCTAGACCTGATTATCCTGTCAATATTTACACTTCTAAGCAATTACTACAGAGTTGGTCACTCAATGATTGAGAATAGCCTAAAATGTAAATATTAAGCTGGAATTTTTCCCAAACTAGAACCCATCAAATGTCCCCCAACAAAATGTGTTCATATTTACCAGGCACCTTGATAGATACAGAGGCTAATGTTTTGCCTGGGGGAAGCATATCTCTTTGGGATAATTTTCCAGTAGAAAGATGGCTTGGCACCAGAATCTGCCAAGAATGTATGTAATAACTTTAACCGTGAAGGCAAGATTAATGCTTTATCATATTCATCACCTATTCTCACTTCTCACCCCAACCCAACAAATCTGTTACCTACTCGTCTGTCAGATTGGCCGAGAGGAATCCCACCTCACTCACCCCCAGTCCTGACCACTTCACCCTCCTTCCGACCTGGGTGGCCTCACAGACAGGCTTGTTGGATAAACTGGGTGGGGAATGCAGTTCCCCAGATCTCCCGAGAAGCCCCTGTTCGCAATCCTGGACTGAGGACACAGTTTCATATGGGAAAGATGCTATTTCCACAAGCTTAAGCTAATGTTATCCTACCATGCTGAAATCCTAGTAGCAAATCTCCCCAGGCTGGTTTAACAAGTCAATGTTGACAGCACCACGGAGACAAAATTTGACACTGTGGGATTATTTTAGCCTGCCATTAGGCTCACTTGTGCAGAAGCAGCCATTTTAAGAGGCATTTGCAGGAGACAGCATGGACTTGTGGAGACCCAGGAATTTTATTTCTCACATGAGGCTCAAATTGGTTTAAGCTTGAATGAATCTGTGAACATTTAAAAGTATTTTCATTATTTAATGTATTCAATGGTACGATTTTCCACAGAAGAACCTCTGACAGGAAAAGTTGAAGATAATAGCCAAGTCAATCAATGGCACCTGCGGTGCTATCTTTACCCCCAGAAGCAAGGCTGAGGAAACCTCTGAATTATGTATCGAGGACCAGATAAATTTTTGACAAGCATACAAGTTAAATCATATTCTCTCTCTATAGACTGGCTGCAGCACCACTAATAATACTATGTTACTATTTGATAATAAGGTTATTAAAGTGTCAGAAGATATTAAAAGGGACAATATGCCTCTAATCAAGACATTTTGAAAAATACAGTGATTCCAGGGGAACAAATGGGAAAAGAACCAATTTTCTCTGAACAGGCTTTCCCTTTCTTTCTAAATAGGCATTGTTCTTGCAAATGCCAGTTGTTTTCTAATTGTTGTTTTTTCTAGCTCATCACGAGCCTGGTGAGACCAGAAGAAAAATGCCAGAACAAAATAGTGAAGAAGTATTTCTTTCTTCAGAAATGTCTGCTCGCAACAGACTGGCTGGAAGGACACGTAAGTCAACAGGTTTCTGCTGCAGGTTGATTTAAGGACAGATTTGCCTTTTACCTTTGGATATACTCATTTCATATGCTTTGTATTATGCTGGCTCTTTCATGAACGAAGGCACCTAGTTAGCTAATGATGTACGAGTAATGAGTATACTTTACGGTTGGATGATATAGCCTGTTCAGGGCTGTTGTGGGTTATTTGAGGCCTGTTGTCTTGAGTCCATAGGGCCTCCCTAATGGCTCCCACTCTCAAAGGACTGAAGACACATTCCCACTTACTGTTCAGAACATATCAGTTTACTCATCCCCTGCTCTGCTCATTTGCCTCCCAATTCTCTCAAGAGCTCCTCCTTTCCTGACTGCATACAAACAGCACCTGCATGATGAGCTGAAATGAGATAAAAGAAATGATAATAATAAAAATAATAATAATAATAATAACAATAAATTGTGATATTTGTAAAGAGTTTACTAGGTCCCAAACACTGTACTAAGCCCCGGGGTAGATACAAGTTAATCAGTTTGAATGCTTCCCTGGCCTACATGGGACTCAAAGTCTAAGTAGGAGGGAGAACAGGTATTTAATCCCATTTCACAGATAAGGCTTCTTAGTTAATTGACTTGTCCAAGGCCACACAGCAGGTAAATGGCAGCCCTGGAATTAGAACCAAGGTCCTCTTTTGTGGTTTTGTAATGGTATTTGTTTATAATAATAATGTTGGTATTTGTTAAGTGCTTACTATGTGTCAAGCACTGTTCTAAGAGCTGGGGTAGATACAAGGTATCAGGTTGTCCACGTAGGGCTCACAGTCTTCATCCCCATTTTACAGATAAGGTAACTGAGGCCCAGAGAAGTTACATGACTAACCCAAGATCACAGAGCTGACAAGCGGCACAGCTGAGATTAGAACCGATGACCTCTGACTCCCAAACCCATGCTCTTTCCACTAAACCACGCTGCTTCTCAAGTGCTCACTATGTGCCAAGCTCTGGAATAGATACAAGATGATCAGGTTGGACACAGTCCATGTCCCACATGGGGCTCACTGTCTTAATCCCCGTTTTACAGATGAGATAACTGAGTCACAGAGGTCAAACAGATAAGCAGACAAGTTATGAAGGTGGGATGAGAACCCAGGTCCTCCGACTCCAAGGCCCATGCTCTTCCCACTAGGCCACACTGCATCTCTAGTCTGAAAAGTAGACAGTCCTTTCTGGAGCATCTGATTGAATAGCGTGTTGATCCCCTGGCATGTCCAAGTACACTACACTGAACCGGCCCACAATGCCTACCCAGTCCTACCTTTCATTCATTTATTCATTAGTATTTATTGAGCGCTTACTATGTGCAGAGCACTGTACTAAGCACTTGGAATGTACAAGTCGGCAACAGATAGAGACAGTCCCTGCCCTTTGACGGGCTTACAGTCTAATCGGGGGAGACAGGCAGACAAAAGCAATGGCAATAAATAGAGTCAAGGGGAAGAACATCTCATAAAAAACAATGGCAACTAAATAGAATCAGGGTGATGTACATCTCATTAAACAAAATAAACAAAATAAATAGGGTTATAAAGATATATACAGTGGAGTGGACGAATGGGGGATGCTGGGGAACGGTTCTTGAATGGCCCTTATATGGCCAGCCTTGCCCATCTTGGAACAATCTCAGAATCTTGATGAACTTTTAAGGCAACCCTAATTGATTATTTGCCACAACCCAGATAATGATGTTGTCAAGGGTCTTTGTAAAGTCTCGGGAAAAGTGTAGCATGTTGCCCCTGCTCCCTTTTCTTGAATGTTACCCCGACCTTCCCAGTTGAGCCACATTGTGTTGGAAGCCATATTGTCATTCCAGGAGTTTGCAGTTGACAAAATTCTTCAATAGCCAGTTCAGAAGGCTGTGGCTGAGAGGTCACCGGCAAAGGAGAATAGTCACTTGCAATGGGAGTTACTTGCTGTCTAATCTTCCACTTTCTCAAAGTTGGAAATGGTGGTGACAGCTCCACAATGTTCAGGAAATTTCACCCAAATGGTAGCCAGATGAATGATGGCTGCCTACCTTTTATGATCTTTAAAGTGTGAAAAATGGGTTTAAAGGATAAGGATAAGGGACTCCCACTGGGAGGTGGATACAGATGCAGTCATACCATTGCCTTTTTCCAACCCTGTCCCTTATTTTGCACACTGTGGTGGGCCAAAAGCTTCAAGTGAAACTATATCATCATTCAAAGAAACATATCTCAAGGGCTAATTTTATCACCAGATACCCAAACAGTCTTCTATTATTTAGCACCTTTCCCATTAAAATCTAGTCTTCCCATTAAACGCTATCCATAAGGAAACCTAAGAATAGAGACAGAGACAGATTTACATAATGATCACCTGACAGATAAAATCTAATTATATCGCTTTTTAGCAGAGCTGCCCAGACTAGATAGATGAACGTACTTCTTTCTCCCTGTTCTTTTTCTGATTTCGTGTTCGATGGGTTATTATAGGGGAAAGTTAGGAATGTTGGATGGTACATTCCCAACATGGAGGGTGGATGATGATGGAACCATCGAGAAGCAGCGTGGCTCAGTGGAAAGAGCCCGGGCTTGGGAGACAGAGGTATTGGGTTCTAATGCAGGCTCTGCCACTTGTCAGCTATGTGACTTTGGGCAAGTTACTTAACTTCTCTGGGCCTCAGTTACCTCATCTGTAAAGTGGGGATTAAGACTGTGAGCCCCCATGGGACAATCTGATCACCTTGTATTCCTCCTCCTCCCCCACCCCCCAGCGCTTAGAACAGTACTTTGCACATAGTAAGCACTTGAATGTCATCATTATTATTATTATTATTATTATCGGGACAATGAACAAGTTTTGGGCCTGAGACTTGGGCTGGAAATTTGAAGAAATTGATTTATAGTGCTATAGTGATAAGGGTTTGTAGAGCACCACTTATATTCTCTCATACAGTCATTCATTCAGTCATATTTATTGAGCACTTACTGTTTGCAAAGCACTGTACTAAGCCCTCCGGAGAGCAAAGTACAACAACAAACAGACCCATTCCCTGCCCACAACGGGCTCATCCCCGCTGGGGCAGTACGTGAAGTGAGTAAATAGGCAGGTGGAGGGGCACAGTATAGTGTGAACTGCACACGAATGGATTTTTCATGCAGGCCCCATTACTGAGGATATGACCAAAGCAGAGTACTGACTATGTGTCATCGTGCGGCAGATAATTAGGCAATTGTCAGGGTAGTTAACTCCTCTGGTGCTGTGATCTTTCCTTCCCACATTTGCCGGCTGATTTTCAGGATACCTGATGGGCCTTGTGAAAATTCCCTAGACAGTTCTTGTTCAGAAATCTTCACTGCTGATCATTTTGCCCCAGCAGACAGCACTGAGTTTTCAACCCAGCTCTCCTGATTCCCAGAGCAGTGTTCTTTCCACTGGACAAATAGCAGGGTTCTAGAATAGCTATAAGAAAAGTTACTAGCATACTGTTCCTCCAAGGATCCTTCACTGATATTGGGCTAATGGGCCCACTGTGAGGTGGTTTCTCTTCTTATATCTCCTTATGCTCTCTTCCCATCTTTCTTCAGAGGTTTTCCCATTAGCTTCTTCATTCATTCAATCGTATTTATTGAGCGCTTACTATGTGCAGAATACTGTACTAAGCATTTAGAAAGTGCAATTCAGCAACAAAGAGAGGCGAACCCTGTCCACAAGGGGCTCACAGTCTAGAATATTGTGAGCAGGGATTGTGTCTACCAATTCTATTGTATCATACTTCCCCAAGTACTCGGTACAATGCTTTGCACACAGTAAGTGACCAAAATACTAATGAATCTCTTTCTGACTATCCCTTACTTCCCGTCCACCTACCCTTCTCTCCCTCTTCTTCCTACCTTTCTGTATCTCCATCTCCCTGTCTCTCTCTTTCGTTTATCTCCCTCTGCTCCCAGATCAACTCCCAGAATGCTTTCTCTTGTGAGATCCATGACTTACCTTTGGAGGGAGAAGCAAAGTGCCGTGGCTCTCGTAACCCCAGAGGCAAATGTTAAATCCAACTCTTGCTCATTTTAAATTGATTGATTGATTGACTGATTGAGTTGAATGGCCCTCACACCAGATTGATGCTGCGCCGTTTCATGCATAGTTCAAAGCCGACACAAATTGACTTATTAGGTCGATTTGAAACTTGCCCGTCATTTTATCTATATCAGAGAGGCTACTTGGCTAGTATCTCAAGCCTTGCAGTCTTCAATATACAAGCACATAGATTGTAAGGCCCTCAAGGGGTAGAATCAGTATCTAATTCCCACCTATATGCTTCTTCCTGACTCTTGTTAGAATGCTCTGCACACAGTAAGTGTTTAATGAATGCAATTATTATTGCAAGCGCAAATATTACAATCTTCTCTGTGATACCCTCTGTTAAAATGGATTAGAATCCCAAGGCTAAAAGAAGACTTCCAAGTCCATCTTGTTTAATTCCCTCTCTTCATCCAGCATCCTACATAAACCATATGTGTGAGTTCTGTTTCCAACTTCCCATTTCTCATTTTTAAAAGTACAACGTATCAGAACAAAAGTCAGGTACAAAAGAAATACAAGATGCGGTGTCTAACCCGGAAGAGTTGAGCTGGGAATACCTAGTTTTATTTATAGTTTCCCAAGGGGTGTTTTTCTGCCATTTATTTTATGATCTTGTTTTATAGCCTGGCTTGATTCAGTATAGTAAGTTGAATTCAAGAAGGGAAATGAAAAATTGGCAGTTAAGGATATCACAGTTTACTTTCTGCAGAGAAAACCAATATGTCATTTAATTTCAAGAAGATGGGATTCAACGTGGTGCTTTTATTAAAAGCATAACACAAAAGCATGACATAGTATGGGAAAGTAAATGATCTTTTAATTCTAGCCCCAAGATAGATGCTTTGCCTAACAAGAATAAATTGCATGCCAGTACTGAAACAATTCATATATAACACCCAGACTCCTATAATGTGGGAATTGTTTTCTCACAGGACCCCACAACTAGGAAAACTTTTGTTTTCCTTTGGTTTTGTTTTTTGGACTTTTTTTAAGGTATTTTTTAAGCACTTGGGTAGATGTGAGGTAATCAGGTTGGACGTTGTCCCTGTTCCACATAAGGCTCAGGGTCTTAACCTCCATTTTATAGGTGAAGGAACTGAGGCACAGAGAAATGAAGTGACTTGACCAAGCCCACATAGCAGGCAAGTGGCAGAGCTGGAATTAGAACTCAGGTCCTTCCGACTCCCAGGCCCACCCTCTATCCCCTAGCCACGTTGCTTCTGCAAAAGCTGTGAGGTGGGGAGTGGGAAGGGGTTAGTCCCACCGAGAGTAGGTTCCAGTCTTTAATATGAATGAAAGGTATGTTTAGCCAAGTTGGTACATCAGTTCAGAAATGGTGGGGCACAGAGGTGTAAGGTGTATATCTGCCTTATGTGCAATTAAGAGTCAGACAAAAATCAGTCTCTACTATCCATGTAATGTCATTATAGGATTTGGCAAAAATTTAATTGTGTTTGCTCCAAATTTTAGGCTACTGATGAATGCATACCAGGTTTTAACCCTGGCTCTAGTATTCTTGGTTAACTTTGGTTTTTTGTGTTTTAAAAATCTGAGCATTTAACCTAATAAAAGCTGCTATTCACCTTTAGAAAATGAGGTTTCTTTCTGTAACTTGACTGACTAGCCTAGGGGTTTGCTCTTTTCCTGTTAGCTGTGGGCAGTTTTTAAGCAACTATTTGGTGTTTTCACCTCCTCTGTTAAGAGAGTTCCTAGGATGCTCTTGTGAAGTCTTCGTATAAAAATAAAAGTCTTTGCAAAAGTCAAAGGCTGTGGGTTCTGTGATCTTGTCGCAGGAATCCATGTTCAGATTTAATAGTCAAATTGCTGGGGTATCAGCTATTTTAACTATCCAACAGTTATGATTTTTTCACTTTCTGATAGAAAATGAATGCTTTGTGGCTATTTATGTAAGCAACCATTTACCACTACCACTTGAGAAGCAGTGTGGTCTAGTGGAAAGAGCATCGGCCTGGGAATTATAATCTTGGCCTTGCCACCTGTGTGCTGTGTGACCTAGGGCAAGTCACTTAACTTCCCTTTGCGTCAGTTTCCTCATCTGTAAAATGGGGATTCAATATCTGTTCTCCCTTTTACTTATACTGAGAGCCCCATGTGAGACAGGGACTTGTTCAAGTTTGAACCGGTTCCCTTTAGAAAGTTCAAATGGAGGCTGTGGGGAAATGGGGGATGGAGCCTTGACAGTAGTAATCCTGTTCATTTGACTTCTCTAGTCAGCTAAACTAAGTAATAATAATAATAATAGTATCTTTTGAGCACTTACAGTGTGCCAGCCACAATACTTTGTTGCTGTACTGTGCTGCTGGGGTGGATACAAGCCAATCGGACTGGACACGGTCCCTGTCCCACATGTGGCTCCATCCCCATTTTCCAGATGAGGGAACTGAGGACCAGAGAACTGAAGTGACTTACCTAAGGTCACTCAGCAGACAAGTGTCAAAACTGGAATTAGAGCCCATGACCTTCCAAATCCCAGGCCCGTGCTCTATCCACTTTGTCATGCTGCTTACCAAGACCAGAAATTTCAACTGGGGCCCAGATTATTCATTATAAGCATGGAGCAACATCAGCAACTATTATTTATTAGTAAATTAACCAGATGACTGCCACTTGTCTGCTGTGTGACCTTGGGCAAGTCACTTAACTTCTCTGCCTCAGCTATCTCATCTGTAAAATGGGGAATAAGATTGTGAACCCCATATGGGACATGGACTGTGTCCAATATGATTAAGTCTGTATCTACCCCAGTAAAGTGCCTGGTAATAATAAGCTTTAAACAAGTGCCATAAGTAAAAAAATTCAAAAGTTTAATGAACAGCCTGTGTTGTCTGTTCATTAAAAGTAAAATCCCTACCTCATCTCCTTGTTGGTTGACTGATATTAATTGAACATCCAAAATACTCCTCACAAAATCTGTTTAGGCTCTGACAACATCATGTTCTGGGGGCCTGCATTTCAAAGTGGTACAGGCCGTGTATAACAATCACAAATCTGACCATTTTCTTCCTCTCTCTGCGTGTCTTGTAGTTCATTCAGTATTCTTTCTCTCTTCTCTCTCTCCTTCTCTCTCTTTCTCTGCCTCTCTCCCCTCTCTCCTAATGCTCTATATCTTCTCTCTCTCCCCTTCCCTTTCTCTATAGCTCTCTCTATATGCATAAAAGTATGCAACTTATCAGTTAAGAAACCATCATGAAAAAGCTATAGCAGAATACCTTATAACCTAGTTACATCTGCTTCACTTACCTCAAACCCCAGCAGATTTCCCCAAGACACCTGTGGACCACAAAGTATAAAGAACAAATAAAACAATTTAAAATTAAGTATTAAAATAAAACCTTAGCAAGGATTGGAACAATGTTTACTCTTCCAATTTCTTTCAAACCGATGCCCCCTTTTTGGTCCTAACTTCGATATACAATCAGTTCTTCTTTAAAGCCTGCAAGAAAATGTTGATCAACAGACATTGGATTATTGAATCATCAGTGTTTAATTAGATTTTTCTAGCTTTATTCACGTGATTTGTGGTAGGGTATTTGTTAAGCACTTACTATTGTGCCAGACACTGGACTAAGCACTGGGGAAAATACAAGCTAATCAGGTTGGAGACAGTCCATGTCCCACATGGGGCTCACAGTCTTAATTCCTATTTTACAGAGGAGTGAACTGAGGCACAGAGAAGTGAAGTGACTTGCCCAAGGTCACACAGCAGATAGGTGCCGAAGCCGCCATTCAATTCCAGGTCCTTTTGACTCCCAGGCCTGTAATCTTTCCACTAGGCCACTTTACTTCCATTTCTTCAGCCCTCACCTTCAGCAGAGTGAGAACCTTCATCATTCACTTACTCTGCAGGTGTTGACTCTGTCCCTGAGGAAAGGCTTGACTTTAATCCACCGTGAGCTATGGGGCTTGCTGCGCGTTCTCATCAGTGAAAGGGGAACTCTCTGTCCAATCTCAGGCAATTTCACCCTGCCAGAAGATGCTCCCCTTGACCGACTGACTGATATTCTCCTTCAGACTTTGTCCCGGGATCTAGACGATAGCCACCAATGCTCCTAGCTTTAACATACTTGGAATTACCCAAACACTCTCTAAGAGAAAAAGTTGCACACAAGTCTGGAATCCGAGGATAAGAAATACACCAGAAAATAACAAATCACCAGAAGGAAGGAAGGCCTGAGAGGGTGTAAGCATTTTGCTTTAAATTCAAGCCCATAAGCGCTCCCATGAAATATTTATACTTTAATGTTCCCAAAGTAGTTTAATATGATCTGCAGAATCCCGGATAGAGCAGTATAATATGTCTCAGGGCCAGATAGTGTGCTGAAGTAAGCAGAATATGCCTAGATTCCTCTGCCAGGAAAATACTGACCTGTTGACTGAGGACAAATCCTCCTCCTCAGCCCCCACTTTAATTGTCTGCTCAGTGTGTCCCAGGGAAACGCTGGAGGCCCCGTCTTAGAAATCCAGCTCTGTTCTTTTGTTTCATGACCTTATAGATGGAAAAGTCACGTCCTAGAAAAAGAGCTCTCGGTGTCAAATGGAAAGTGGTTGCCAACAGTTTTCAAGGATGGATTCATTTCTCTAGCAATCAGGTGTCCTCAAACCACAGAAATGGGCCTTCAGAGTTGTTCCTTTCCAAGTTCTTCTGTCTTTTATATTTGGATGCAGAATTTGCAGCTTTCAAAGTCAGTCTTAATTGAATTATCTGTTACTCCCAATAACACCGTGATAAATAATTATCACTTAAACGCCACTGATTACACCATTTACTTTTTAATGCTATTTTTGACTTGCTAGCAAGGTACAGAGCTTAAAAGCCTACATATGTTTTTCTCATCTTTGTAATCTAATCAAAGGTGTAAAGCCTGGATCCTTGCCAATAAAATCCTTTGTTGTTTGACTGTGAAGGCCGTGAGGTCCATCTGGAGTTACTGTTCTGCTTGATGTCACATGACAGATCCTACCTGCATGGAGGATGAAAGGATGTTCAGGCCATGTGTCTGGGGATGACAGTTCTCTTTGTGATGAACTACAGAATCGCAGCTTGTTAAGTAAGACTGTGACAGTGAGAAAAGAAAAAGGCAGCAGTTTAAAGCAGAATATGGCCTATCTGCACATGACAAGCCATACTATCTCTGCTCACACATGCTGACATCTCATAATGTCATTCCCACAAGTGGTGGCCAGAAATAGCCCCCTAAGACGACATCACTAGAGAGTAATAGCACACTGCTTATCTTTGAGCAAATGAATGGAAAAAACCTGGATCATATAATGGAGCTCTATTAGCATCCCAGATAAAGGTAGCTCTCAGATGTGACCATTTCCTGCCCGACTCAAGGAAAAGAGTGAAATGCCTGAGTCTAAACTAAAGAGGGTTTCATCTCTACTAAAGGATTCCCTTGATCGCAGGAATTTCCTGAATTTCAGAAGATCACTTTAATCCAATACCCAATCACTGTGGTTCCAGGGTACTTACTCAGGCAGCACACTGCCATGGATGCCCAAATTGACCAGCTAGAGAAATAATCAAGAAGACCAGACAGACTCTAAGTTGATGAGTTGGATGCCGGTGTGGGACGGCGAGGACAAAATGCAGGTCATTGGGAGGAGGGATCAAGTACACTGTTGTCGTTGGCTTGAGCCATGTACTCATCTTGATTTGGCTTCCTTAGTGGTTTCTTCAGGGTCACCATTCTCAAACCTAAAAAGGATCCAAAGTGCTGAAAGGCAGTCTGTCTCTCAGCACTGAATGGATTGATGCTTGTTGCGAACAACATTAATGGAGGGGGATCTAGGTCCAGATGGAAAACTCAAATAGTTGCTGGATAAAATACTGTAGTGAGGGACAACTGAGCTGCCTAGGGGCGGGGAAGGGAGACCCAGGAAAAGTGATTTATTACCATGACAGGTGTGAGGGAGCCTCTTTTAATCTACCAGATTGTAAATGGGAAGCAGCGTGGCTCAGTGGAAAGAGCCTGGGCTTCAGAGTCAGAGGCCATGAGTTCGACTCCCGGCTCGGCCACTTGTCAGCTGTGTGACTGCGGGCAAGTCACTTCACTTCTCCGTGCCTCAGTTCCCTCATCTGTAAAATGGGGATTAACTGTGAGCCTCACGTGGGACAACCTGATCACCCTGTATCTACCCCAGCGCTTAAAACAGTGCTCTGCACATAGTAAGCGCTTAACAAACACCAACATTATTATAGAGAAGCAGCGTGGCTCAGTGGAAAGTGCACAGGCTTTGGAGTCAGGGTTCATGAGTTCGAATCCCAGCTCTGCCACTTGTCGGCTGTGTGACTGTGGGCAAGTCACTTAACTTCTCTGTGCCTCAGTTCCCTCATCTGTAAAATGGGGATTAAGACTGTGAGCCCCACGTGGGACAACCTGATTCCCCTATGTCTACCCCAGCGCTTAGAACAGTGCTCGGCACATAGTAAGCGCTTAACAAATACCAACATTATTATTAAACTCCTTCTTCAGTAAGTGCTTTGAGGGCAGAGATAGTGTCATCAAACTACTGTATTCTAATAATAATAATAGTGGTACTTGTTAAGCATATGTTTTATGCCAAGAATTGTTCTAAGTACTGTGGTAGATACAAGTTTAGCAGGTAGGACATAGTCCCTGCCATACATGGAGTGCACAGTCTAAGAAGGAGGGGGTAAAATTTAATCCCCATTTTACAGATAATTGGCCCAAGGTCACACAGCAGACACTTGGCAGAGACAGGAGTCACAATCTGACTCCCAGTCCCGTGCTGTTTCCACACTGCCATGCTACTTCTACTCTCCAGAGCTCTTAGTACGGTGCTCTTCACACAGCACACAATAAATACTATTGATTGATCAATCGATATACTAGGGGTAAGCCTTTGGTCAGGAACAAAGATGTGGAGACTGAAAGCCCAACTAAAGAAAGTGATTATAGGCTAGCGGTTTGGCAGAGCACCACCTGCTCTCTCTAGCTCCTGCTGCTCACATGCCCACAGGGGTTTGGAGTGTAAAAAACAAGCTGCGGGCCAAGGCAAATTGCTGTATCAAACCAAGTGGCCTGCGTGGGAACTGCTGGGAGTCAAGAGTAGAGAACAGACTGACCTGGTATGTTGCAGTCAGGAACATGGCGACGGTTCTCGAGAAAAGGCCTCAGGCAGATATCAAGTCAAGGATGCAAAGCTGAAATCAGTGCCAGACACCACAGCACCCATGGACCAAGGAATGTACTCTTGAGAGACTTCGAGCTTCATTGAAAACAGAGCCTCGAGAGGCATAAGGACAGTGACAGCCCAATAAATTACTGAATAAATACCTTAGATGGGGAACATGCAAGTAAGGATAGCACAACGTGTGTCTGTGGACGCTGCCATGCACAACTTCATTCAGTAGGATTTACTGAATGCCTACTGCGAGGGCAGAGGTGGGGTGAGTACCTAAGTGCTTAGGGGATCAGTTCTCAAATGCATCATGATGCCAAAGGGAAAGGAGTAGTGGGGGAGATTAGAGATTAGTCAGAGAAGACTTCCTGGAGGAGACATGATTTTAGTACGGCTTTGAAAATGGGAATGGAGGGCTCTGTCTGATGTGAAGGCAGAGGGCATAAGAAAGGTGTCAGAGAGCAAGGCACAAGGTTTAATACTAGTTTATTAGAGCAGCAAGGTAGACAGGCTGGGTCGTAGTGGGAGAGAAGTGAGAAGAAGGACTGGGGAGAGAATTGTTTGAGTGACTCAAACCCATCGGTGAGGAGTTTCTGCTTGATGCACAATTGGATGGACAACCATTGGAGGGTGTTGAGGAGGGGTTATTCTTATTCCTCTTCGAGGTCCAGAAAAATCTGTATAATTTTATGCCAAGCTATACAGAAATTTATTTAGGGAAATAAGCAAAGTTAAAAAGGCTTTCACCCTTATTTCTCCCCTCTCCACAAAGTCTTTTTGTCCTTGGTGCCCTCTAGAAACCCAGAAGAATGGAAAACAGTGTGGCCAAATGGACAGAGCACAGTGTTGGGAGTAAGGGACCTGAGTTCTAATCCTGACTCCGTTACCTACCTTTTGAGTGACCTCAAGTAACTCACTTAACTTCACTGTGCTTCAGCTTCCTCATTTCGAAAATGGGGTTCAAATATCTGTTCTCTCTTCCACAGGGATGGCAAACCCTAAGTAGTACAAGGACTGTGTCCAACTTGATTATCTTGTATCTACCCTTGGCTTAGTACAATATTTGACCCCAGATAAATATTATTATTGTTATTATTATCATTATGAAGGTTGAGCAGCTATATCCAGGGGAAACAATCTTATGCTTGCTCCAGAAGAGGCTTCCCCACTCTCTTTCTCTTCCATCCTACTCTGCCTACTCTGAAGTTTCAGAGGAACAACAACTTTGTGTATCTTTGGGATCTAGTATCTAGTTGTATCTAGTTCTTAGAGAGTAATTTATCGTGTACTTATAAAGGAAAGTTAACTGAAATGCTCTCTTGTCCTGTGAGGAGAGGTGGGAGCAAGGCGTTGAAATGTACTCTGACAGATAATAGTCACCCACAGAAAAATGGTATACTCCTGACACATAATTATCTGTGTTGTTGTTGTGGGGAAACTTGTACGAATCCATTATTTTTCTTTGCTTCGGATCTCTTTCCCAAAGCACATCTGATATCAGAGAACTTTTGTCTGTACTGAAGTCCGAAAATAATCCAGCGTTAATGTGATGAATGCTCATTATCAACTTTTAAAAGGCACAGAGGTTAGGAGCGTGACCATAGAAAAACTCCATTTAGCTTGTCGTGCTCTTTGTGTATTATGGAAAAAAGAGTAGGGACTATTTGGTGAAATAGACAAGGGAATAGAAAAAAACTTTTAAAATAATTTAAATTATTAAAATAGTGATTTCATACTTGAAAACTATTTTCGGCCAGTATTAGTAATCTCAATATGACTTTTTGCCAGAAGAAATTTAGTTTGGCATACTAGCTGAATGACCCACACCTCTGATCACGTAAAAATACATGAACTTGGGTAATGAGGAATATAGTGTATTCTGAAACTCACAGATGAGTGATTTAGAATGTTGGAAAAGCTGTACTGAACCTGTTTAAAGTAGCCTGGCTACTCATCAGTGTGAGGTAGGGAAGGTCTAGCCCATTCGTCTTCCACAAACAAGAAGCAGTGTGGCCTAATGGAAAGAGCAAGGGCCTGGAAGTCAAAGGGCCTAGGTTCTAATCCCTGCTCCACCTCTTGTCTGCTGTGTGACCTTAGGCAAATCACTTAACTTCTCTGTGCTTGTTACCTCAACTGTTAAATGGGGATTAAAACTGAGTCCCACCTGGGCTATGGACTCTGTCCAACCTGATTAGCTTGTATGTACCCCGGTGCTGCCATTTTGACTACATAGCCATAGCTGCTACCAGCCCATTTTGTTGGAATTCAGCCTAAGGGAGGAAAAAAAGGTTAATTTAAGCCTGAGGTGTTAAAAAAAGGTTACGTTCAGGTTTCCATTCTATATTCCCAAATACTTAGTACGATGTTCTATGCCCAGTAGGTGCTCAATGAATGCTGATGGTGGTGGTGGTGATGATAATGAGGAAAACAGAGACTGCAGACCCATAAGTACCTTCAGTTGCCCAAGGAGAGCACTTGATTGGCAGTTGGTTCCCAGGGGACTGATAGCTGCAGGCTCTTTCCCTTTGCTTCCCTTTACTTTCCTGGACCCTGGGGATTCCTCGAGGTGATCCAGGGTGGGAGTGAACTAGAATAGCAGGTCTGCTGGTAGAAAAGCTTGACATTTAATCTATCAAAATAGAAAGTGCTGATGGTGAAGTTTCTGAAGTGAGCTCAGAGGTAGTGTGTGCCTCTAAAATATAAACTTTGGTTGCTCCAAGCAATTTGCATCAGTGCTAGCTGATGTTCCATATTAGGATTTCTCCATACATGTTTTCCTGAGTTTTCTACTGAAAAATGATGCTTATCCTTGCCATCAGGGCCAGTGGTTATAGGATGATCTGGAATTCGTGGAGAGGAAGACCTGGAGGACTTCCAGTTGGTGACTGCCAAGGAAACCAGGGCAGTGTATGGGCACCAAGCCTTAAAGCTGTGGCAGCAAGACCCAAGAAGTCTGGATTAGTCAGAAGCCACCCAGAGGGCTTCTCTAGGATTCGTTCATTCATTCATTCAATTGTATTTACTGAGCGCTTTCTGTGTGCAGAGCATTGCCCTTGAAAAGTACAGTTCAGCAATAGAGACAATCCCTGCCCACAATGGGATTGGAGTCTATAAGGGGGAAGACAGACAACAAAACAATAAGATCCTGGAGAGTGGTTTGGCTCTGGGTGCTCTGAATGGGTCCCGGAGGAGCTCCATCTGATTTCAAAGAATCAAGATGAAACCTCAGTCAATCCCGGAGCAGTTTGAGACCTGGGCTTCTAGTCTTCTTTCCCAGTGTCCCTATAGACCGAGCACTGCTGCTTGGGCTTGGAGATGCCATCCTAACCTTCTCCTAGCCTCACTTCTAGGCCAGGTGACTTCAGAACTGATTGGTACAAATACCACCTTGAGAGACTTTAGTTCAACACCCCTCTCTCTGAACAAGGGAGGGGGAGTAATAGGGAGGTAGAGAGAAATTTTGGAAAATTGTCACTCGGGACCACAGTTATCGCTGGGTTGACTCTTTGTTAGCTTTCCTGCAAAATGCCTCTGGGTTTAGCAAAGTAGTCTGCCTTACTGAGCAGCCTGATACTCCTTGCGTTGTTTATGCACAAACTTTATTTACCTCCTGTTAAACTACACCAAAGCCAAGGTCATAAAGCGGTGACTCGAGTTAGTTACACTCCCTCCTCCTGAGTCAGAATACTGGCTCACGTGGGAGGATGGCATCTTGAAGAACTTTTTTTAAATACCTAGAAGAGAACAAAATAGATGTGGAAGTTTGCCATCATTCTCCTAGGATAAGGTACACAAACACGGTTAAACTCCTCTAGTTGAAGATACTTTTACAGTTCTTTTGAGACATTTTCTTCTGGGCATGCAGGAGCTGGGGAATAAAAACTCTCTCCTTAGCTTCATATTAATTCCAGATAGAAATTGAATATTCCTGGGAAGTGCAGAAGAGCCAAAGAGAAACGAAAGAAAAGCAGCCTACTGGAGCGAGTTTGCGGGAGCTTTAAAAATTGTTCTCTTTTTTAACAACTCAACAAACACCTAGTTTTCCCGATAGACTTGATTGCCCAGTCTGACACTAATACAGGCTGTCAAGTCTTATTGCACATATGGACAGACCCCGGAATGATAGCAATCTTCTGCCTTCTTGTCTTTTTTTTTCCTCCTCCAGTGCTTGTCCAGAGTGCCGTGGTGGTCACAGTTTGTGTCCTATTCTTCAAGAACCTTTGGCTTTATAGAAAACCCTCCATCTTCTTGAGCTCCGCAGGCTCCATGATTAATGAACTGAAGAATTGGACAGGGTGTCTGAGAAAATTCCAGCAGGATATGGCAAAATATTCTGCACAGTTCTGTTGCCCTTGTGTCATATAGATGGGTTAGAAACAAAAATGTATTTAATGTCCTAATAAAACTGCAGCTCCAGAGTGCATAAGATGTTACAGAGAATCTCGTGCAAATTAGACTGTTTTCATAATCACTGAGCCCAGAAAGTCCAAATTCTTTCTTTTTCCCATTCAACACTCTTTGTGTAGGGTGACTTGTCATGCTTTTTATGAGCTGTGTCGAGTAATAGCTCTGATTAGGGCGTCGTTATTCTGCTTCAAAAGATGATGAAACTGAGAAGCAAGGCCAAGAAGATGGGTGAGAGAGTCAGGAAACTCCAACTTTAGAAAAATTTTTAGTTTATGGGAAAGACAAGAAAAAAACCCTAAAGCCTTTAGTATTTCAAATTATTATTAATAATGATGATAATGATAATAATAATTATGGTATCATTATTAATAATGATAATAATAATTATGGTATTTAAGTGCTTACTATGCCAAGCACTGGGCTAGAAGGTGAGATAGATACAAGATAATCAGGTTGGACACATTCCCTGTCCCACATGGGGCTCAGAATATGGGGGAGAGAGAACAGGTATTGCATCCCATTTTACAGATGAGGAAACTGAGGCACAGAGGAGTTAAGTGACTCATCCAAGGGTCCTACGGCAGGCAAATGGCAGTCAGGTTTGAACTCAGGTCCTCCGACTCCCAGGCCTGTGCTCTTCCCATTCAACTATGGTGCTTCGCCAACTCTATTGTATTGCACTGATGCATTGAAGAAACAAGGAAATGAACCAGTCTTTGGAGGTGTCTTATGGCTGGAGTGGAAACAAAACAGCTTAAAATTAAACCAATAACTCCCCAGGAACTTTTCTTTTTAACATTCTATTGTCCTAAAACACTTCATTTATAAATAACACTTTATCATCCAGAGGAAAGATAGAAAATATCGAGGTCAGGACTTCATCCTGGATCTGAGAAATAATAAGACTAATAATGACGGCATTTGTTAAGCACTAACTATGTGCCAAGCACTGTTCTAAGCACTGGGGTAGATACAAGGTAATCAAATTGTCTCACGTAGGGCTCATGGTCTTAATCCCCATTTTACAGATGAGGTAACTGAGGCACAGAGAAGTTAAGTGCTTGCCCAAAGTCACACAGCTGACAAGCGAGGGGGGCCAGGATTAGAACTCACGAGCTCTGACTCCCAAGCCCGTGCTCTTCCCACTAAGCCACGCTGCTTCTCTGATAGTTGCATGACCCACAGAAAGATCAAGTCTAAACTCCAGGCAGAGCAGATAGCATGTCCCCCAAGAGCAAAGCTGTACTGTAGATAGAGAGGGCAGAGCTTCTGAGGGAATTATAATAATAATTAGTATCATAATAATAACAATATACTCTTTAAGCACTTTCTATGTGGTAAGCAGTGATCTATGTGCTGGGGTAGATGCAAGTTAATCAGGTCAGACACAGTCCCGCTTGGGGCTCACAGGTAGAACACTCTGTTATATCGTTATAATGTACTCTCCCAAGCACTCAGTACAGTACTCGGCACACAGTAAGCATTCAATAAATACAGTTGATAGATTGAAATCCCATTTTACAGATGATGAAACTGAGGCACAGAGAAGTTAAGTACCTTACCCAAGGTCACACAGTAGGCAAACGGCAGAGCCGGGCTGAGAACCCAGATCCTCCAACTCCCAGGCCCATGTCCTTTCCACTAGGCCATGCTGCTCCTTTCATCGTGAGCCTGACATGATGACATGGCTAGTCATGGCAAGGCTGAAGGGGACTTGTTTGACCCTTTTGCAGGCACCAACATGATCAAACCTAGCTGATCCACTGTTGTTCAGCTTACTCTGGCTACCTGAAACAAGGGACTAGAAACTAATGTTAAAACTGACTTCTGAACTTCTGGGAAGCTCTTCCAACTCATTACGTTGACAGTATCATGAAAAGTCTGGGATAGAGTCATCAAGGAGTACACAGGGTACACAGGCCAGTGACCTAGAAGGACGTGCACACCCGTGCAAACACGCACACACACACCACGTACAGACACGTTGTACAGACAATTGTGCCTTGAGTGGTGTTTGCTGAGCACTGACAGGTAACTAACAAAATCAACAAACCTACATCAGGAAAGTCTCACCTACCTGCAAACACTATGTAAGTGGGTTTAGATAAACAGACCTAGGTTGCCTTTAATGTACGGCTCCTCACATTGATTATTTAGTGCATAATTTGAAGAGAGGAAATGAAAACCAAGCAGTGGTCCTAATTTGGCTTCCACCTGCCTTTCGTGAATAGATGGGGAGAGAGAATGAAAATGGCCTAACCAAGCTGGTTTTTAAGTTAACAGCTTTTAAAAATAAACGAAGCAACACCAGTGATGCACACCGTTAGTCACTTCTTTACTCTAAAATACATCTGACCTTTAAAGACACAAGGTTTTGTCCTCCATTTTAATAGTCGAGCTACAGAGAGTTCTTTAATTAGTTGATTTCTATCCTCGGGAATTTGCAGTGGAACAAGAAAACTAATATATTATATAGACAAAGAAAAAAAAAACCGGTGCTGTAAATTAGCTCAAACTATAAAAAGCTGACTATCCTGTAGCTTAAGGGATTGAAAAATAATAGCATTATCCTGTATTCTCATTAATAGCGGCCAATTATTGTTGATGGCTATATAAGAGTGTATAATCAAATGCATCTCACCATGTGGCTTTCTACTGCTAAAGTCTGTTATGGCTCAGCATAAGTTGTTCTAAGCAAAGTACAATATAGAAGAGGTTCATTTATGCTTCATATTTTTAAGGTCTGAATTCAGAAAATAAACATTTCAAGTTGATGAGTCCATTCAGAAAGACTATTTGCTTGAGTTAAGTATACTAAATGCCTGTTTCTTCTGCCAGCCCAGGAAAGCAGAGTGTGAAAAGAAGAAAGAGGAAAGAAAAATGTGAGGTATTTGTAGTTCTCAAGAATAACTGTGGAAACTTTAGATTTGGGGAAACAAAAGATTATGCGAAGAATGATCTTTAAGACCCTGATATAAATCAGACTAGAGGAAATAAAGAGATGGGGAAATGAAAGTTCCCTCCCGCATCCTCAGTGCTGCTGATGAGGCTCAAGGGGCTCACTGCCATCTCAGGCATCATCATGAAGATTTCTGACTATTAGAAGAGCTGGGAAAGCTTTTCTCTAAACTATTTCTCTGAACAGCTAGCCGCCTGAAAAGCTGCTCCCAGAGGGCTAATATCTCAGGGCTTTCCTCTGAGCAGAAGCAGTCCCCAGGACGGGCTGCCCTAGGTCAGGTGAGAAACCAAAAATTAGCGGTGACCCTATCCACTCCAGAGTAGTGGCCCATCTTGGCGACTATGAGGGCAGGGGTGCTCGGGGGATTAAGGAAACGAGGGCATCTCCCACTCCCTTCTGCATCGTCCTGACTCGCTCCCCCCACACAACCCCACAGCACTTTAAGTGTATATCTGTAATTTCATTCATTTGTACTGATGTCTGTTTATTGGTACTGAAGTCTGTCTCCCCCATTCTAGACCGTGAGCTCGTTGTGGGCAGGGATTGTCAATGCTTATTGTTGTACTTTCCCAACCGCTTGGTACAGTGCTCAGCACACAGTAAACGCTTTATAAATCTGATTGGTGATGAAGAGAGAAAAGATCTCTGCACTGACAAAATGTTTTTTTTTGGTTCTCTTCACATCCTAATTAAATCAGTGGCAGCCCCCCAAAACTCCTGTGGGATCCCAAGTTACCTCCTTTGGGAAGTGCTGAATTGGACAATGGCTTTGTCAGTAAAACTAGGTTTCATTCTCCAGCAGCAGATCTATTCAGTTGTGGCTGCATTCACAGGTTGCCACTCCTTTATGACAGAAAATGTAAAAGTCTGTCATCCTTCACTAGTTATTTTTTACTATTAGTTCCAAGACAGTCTATGTTAAATAAGTACTTATTTATCCCTCATGGACCTAGAAAATCTAGGGAGAATGTGCTTTACTCCTAAGTTAAATGATCATTCATTTTGCAGATCATCAAAAAGGTAATGATGGAAATTAAATTAAGAAAGTAAGACCATAAGCATTCCCGAGTCAGACCAGTGGTCCATCCAGCCCAGAATTCTGTCTTCAATACTTACCACAGGTTGCTTGGTGGTACCATCTAATGGTTGCCCATCTTCACATTCATTCTAGTAGTTAATGAGGTGCCATCTGATATCACTAACTTTTTTTTTCCTAGTAATACAATATGGACTGCTCATCTCTGAATTTACCCAGTCTCTTCTTTTTCAAGATTGCAGTTATCACTCTAATCTTGCCCACAACATATTAAAACTCCTGCGACAGCTCAATTGTTCCTCTCATTTTGGTCTGCTCCCATAGGATGGATTGTTTTGTCTGTTTAGCTAGCAAGATTAGTTCAGGGTATGAATTCAGACTCCACCTACAATAAGTAAAGGCTGCTGTCAGGAGTCTGAGACTTAGATAATGACAATTCCTCAGTTGAGAAATCAAATCTCCCAAGCACTTAATAAGTACTCTGAACTAAATAAACACTCACTAAATACTATTGATTGATTAATAGGATGATGTGATCAGAAGAATGTGAGGAGTAGAAATTATTCTAGGGAGGTGTCATGCAGGATGTTTAAAAGAGAGGAGAGGAAGTGACGGATGGGATTTGGTGGAGTGGAAAGATGTTCTGTAGAGGAGAAATCAGAGAGGAGATTCAGAAGCAGGGGATTTCTGTAGAAATGCACATAGTTTAACTAGCTGGCAAGGCAATACTACCACTTATGTTTAGCCTCTAAGGAATATATGTATGCATGCACAAAAGCACATATGCACAAACCCACCCATCTTTCCACTCTGAGTGGAGGGTCTCCCAAGCAATGCCTCCAGGGAACAAGAAAAGAATTGGGACCAGATAGCCTGTTCAGCTTAGTGCAGACAACCAGCTTCTTCCCTCTCCTTTGTGAAAAAAAACAAGCTAGGGTGGACTAGTGAATATGAGCTGCGACTGGTAAAAGTGTTTCTATATCTACTTCTAATTTTCACCTTGAAAATTCCCCAGTTTCCCCCCCACTGTGGCTCTCATGAATTTAAAATCTTGGATTTCATAAGAAATGCCATCTTTTATAAATTACAAAGACGACCCCCCCCCCACCCCAGCCAATGTATTTACACTGGGGGTTCCTTACTCCACAGTGACATTAAAAAGAGTTTTTCAGTCATGCATCCGCATATCAGATTCAACCCACCCCACTCAAAGCTCAGTGTCAATAATGGCATCCTTATACCCCAAAGGCAGTAATTTGTGTGTTTATTCTTGAAAAGAATGAAAGCTATTAAATGCACATAGTAACTATCTTCACCCCTTAAATTCTTAAAAATATTGTGCCCAGATGATCCTAGCCACTGACTCCAATCTTACCTGTATTCTTTCTAGAATATTGGATTTGGAGGAAGTCATGTCGCCTTACCTATTTAGTCATCATCCTTACCAGTGGTATTTTGGGAGTGACTGTTGAGGTGAAGCATTTTACTAAGTCATTGGGAGAGTTCTATAAGAAGCAAGACAAGTATTTATTGCCTTCCCCTTACAATCTAATGGGGTGGACAGTTATTTACAAAGAGTGTGACAGGAAGAAGGTCAAGGATAAAACAAGAAGCGGTGCCAATGTATTGGGAGAAAATGGTTGAATGAATAATTGAATACTAGAGAAACAGCATGGCCTAGTGGATAGAACATGGGCATGGGAATCAGAAGGACCTGGTTTCTAATCTCCACTCCGTGACATATCTGCTTTGTGACCTTGGGCACTTCACTTAACTTCTCTGTGCCTCAGTTACCCCATCTGTAAAATGGGGATTAAGACTGGGAGCCCTATGTAAGATAGGGCCTGTATCCATCCTGATAAGCTTATATCGATCCCCAGCGCTTAGTACAGTGCCTGGTACAGAGTAAACACTTAACAAATACCAAAGAAAATATAAATAAAACACCGGGGTACATTTGTTCTGCTCTTTAGTGGTAAATAATACTTATTTTCATGTGTTATAGACAGCTTCCGTATGAATTATGAGACTGTGCCAGGGCTGTGTTGATGTACAAGTGATTAGTTTTCAGCCCAAACCTCTGCATTTGATCTCTCTGCTTGTAATGGTCCATTTGGGAATCTCAGGTGGCTTTCACAGGAATTGTATTCATAGAGCTTTGAACACGTCCATTTGCTTTGTTGTGCAGACTCTTCTCTTCTGGGTTTAATTCTCATTCTTTCCTAGCTGCTTTGATAGCCCCTTGAGTTTCTGCTTAGAGACCATTAATATTCAGAATAAACCTGCTTCTTTTGGGTAGAAGGTTGCAGAGGCATTGGTTTCATTTATGTTATGTAAAAGTTGCTAATTCATCTCAAAATCAGAAGCTGCATGGCCTGGTGGATAGAACACAGGCCTGGGAATCATAAGGACCTGGGTTCTAAATCTGGGCTCCGCCATTTACCTCTTGTATAACCTTTTCTGTGCCTCAGTTACCTCATCTGTAAAATGGGGATTGACTGTGAGCCCCATGTGCAACATGGACTTCATCCAGTCTGATTAGCTTATATCTACCCCAGCACTGAGTCCAGTACCTGGCACATAGTAAGTGCTTAACAAATACCATTAAAAAATACTGAATTGAAATCATATTTATTTCCACTAGCTGATTTTAACTAATTATTGTCTTTGTGGAATAGATAAATTTTTGGTGGTATTGTTATTGCATTGAGATGTTGCAGGATTAGGGTCCTTCAACAGATTAAGTAGTTAAGTGGAGAAGAAATGGTTTATTAATAATAATAATCATAATGGTGGTATCTGTTAAGTGCTTACTATGTGCAAAGCACTGTTCTAAGTGCTGGGGGGGATACAAGGTGATCAGATTGTCCCACGTGGGGCTCACAGTTTTAATCCCCATTTCACAGATGAGATAACTGAGGCACAGAGAAGTTAAGTGACTTGCCCAAAGTCACAGAGCTGGCAAGCGGCAGAGCCAGGATTAGAACTCATGACCTCTGATTCCCAAGCCCGGGCTCTTTCCACTGAGCCACGCTGATTTACAGCTAAGCCCCAATTGGCACTTTTGGTTGGTTCCATTAAACAGTGATAACGACCACCATCCTTCCCATTGCTGAGGGTCCCTGCTCCCAGCAAGCTCTGTGCCAGCCAGGCTGGGCATAGCAGCCGATCCTGCATGTTCCATATATTCTTGGACTCGTCCATCCCTGCCGAGAAAAGCACTGAGGTAAACCACACCTTCCTTCCTGTAACCGAGGGTCCCTGCTCCTGGTTATGCTCCCGTGCTCTCAGACTCTTCCATACCCGCAGAGACTTTGAGCCCATTTTGCGTGTTTGTGTTGTGTTTTAATGTTCACCCCTCCTAATGTATCTGTCTCCCATCCCTTCTCCTCATTTAAGCTCTTAGATTGTGAGCCCCCTGGGGAACAGAGGCCACATCTAGTTTCCACCCGTGTACTCTCTCCTAGTGTTCAGTACAGTGTTCTGCATACAGTAAATGATTAATACATACTATTACTAAAAGCACTATCATAAAATAAACACTATTGAAAAGACTACTAAAATGAAAGGTCCCTAGATCCTAAATTCGTTCATTCAATCGTGCTTACTTTGTGCAAAGCACTGTACTAAGCACTCGGAAGAGTACAATGTAATAATAGAGCTTATCTTGTTTTTTCTCCTAATCTTTCACATTATCAGTATTCAGCCATGAGTACTAGTGTTCAGTACAGTGTTCTGCATACAGTAAATGATTAATACATACTATTACTAAAAGCACTATCATAAAATAAACACTATTGAAAAGACTACTAAAATGAAAGGTCCCTAGATCCTAAATTCGTTCATTCAATCGTGCTTACTTTGTGCAAAGCACTGTACTAAGCACTCGGAAGAGTACAATGTAATAATAGAGCTTATCTTGTTTTTTCTCCTAATCTTTCACATTATCAGTATTCAGCCAAAGGAGTATACCCAGTAGAAACAAAATGGAACTTTCAGGTAGTAAATTCTTCCCCAATTAGACTGTAAGCCCGTCAAACGGCAGGGACTGTTTCTATCTGTTGCCGACTTGTTCATTCCAAGCACTTAGTACAGTGCTCTGCACATAGTAAGCTCTCAATAAATACTATTGAATGAATGAATGAATAAATAAATAAATAAATAAATTATAGGCTTTCTTCCTAAGGAAGCAGGTAGTGGGAATTATGACGGGGCACAGGATTCTGGGAGCTCTGTTATTCCTGTCAAGCCAATCACGTAAAAGCCACGAGGAACTGCAGTCCGGTCCCATTTATGAGTAGTAAGAGTATTTATTAAGCACCCACTGAATTCAGAAGTACGGTTCCAGGTCTTGCGAAAAAATGAATGGATGAGAATTCGATAAGGTTCTGGCCTGCGAGGGACTCATAATCCAAGAGTAAATTGAGGGAGGAGTTGGCAACAGACATATCAAGAAAGAAGAAACAACGAAAGCCTAAAACCAACAGAAAATAAAAGGACCAAACAGAAATAAGTGGTAGGGTACCGTGGCTGGAGGAGAAGGATTACAGGCCCCTCAGGCTCAGAGTCCCAACACCACAACAATCTCAGCTGCAGCTTCTGTCCCGGCCTTTCCAATGGAATAAGGCCTCATACTGTTGCCAGTTTCTTTCAGGGCTGGAACAGTGGCTGACGGGAAACCCAACACCTTTGTTTCCAGGCAACAGACTTGGCGGCTGGCAGATCGGTGCTAAGGGACAAGCTTGGTCTCATGCCTACTGCTTTTTGTGCACATTTATATGTTCATAAAGTTGTAAATAACATTCATAAATGTTAAGCAAGACTGTTAGCTCCTTAGTCAAGATGAGTTTCAGAAAGAGTTGGTGTCCGAGTTGAGGCTGAATGAGGTTGGATCAGGGTTGGGTTTCCAGTCTATCATGTCTATTTTGACCCATTTTGGACAGACTGTTCATTTCAAGAACATTGCCAATACTTTTTGTATCATGTCTATTTTGACCCATTTTGGACAGACTGTTCATTTCAAGAACATTGCCAATACCTTTTGTGCTTTAACCTGTTTTTTTCTAAATGATTGCATAGTCACAAGTAACAAGAGAATTTATTGAAATTGATATTTGTGATAGAAGACCCGATAAATTGAACTTACTCAAAGCTGGCTTTCTTATTTCAGTTGTTTTGGAGATTAAACTGGGAAGACCTTTGGCATTGTTCCTGTATTATTTGGTAGGCTGCAATACCATAGAGAGAATTTTAAAATATAAACTCAGTATGTACTAGTAAGATTCTGTCGTAAATTTGTGTGTCTCAAATGCAGCCTGGGCTTGGGTTCCAATCCCTGTTCTGCCACTTGTCTGCTGTGTGACCTTGAGCAAGTCACTTAACTTCTCTGTGCTTCAGTTGCCTCATCTGTGAAATGGGGATTAAGACTGTGAGTTCCATGTGGTACAGAGATTCTGTCCAACCTGACTATCTTGTATCCCCCAGCAATTAGTACAGTGCCTGGCACTTAGTAAGTGCTTAAAATACCACAGAAAGCTTTATGTACACTATACTGTTTTCTCAAAATGAAATGAGAGATTTCTCCTAAATAGAATTCTTTGCCCTTAATATTATAGAATTTTAAATTGATCTAAATAGTTTGTCATAAAAATTTTAATATGATTTATAAACATGATCTTTATTGGTCAGCTGGAGAGATACCTAACCTCGGATAATTTTCCTAGGACATATAGATAGCTGGACACTTCGTGACCTAGATTGTCAAATTTTGGCTTTCAAAAATGAGCCATACTAACACTAAGGACAGACAGAATAAGAGAATAGTTGCTTATGCTAGTGGGAAAAGATGGAAAATTTCTTAGCAAATGGAAATTATGTGCACTTAAAAAATATGAATTCAGAAATCAGAAAATCATGTCCTTCTCTGAGGATCAGTCTTTTTTTAAGAAAAAAATGCAGTTTTTTGCAGTAAAATCTGGAGGTCTGACACTGGTCAAATGGGGTTTTACTGAAATAGTGACTGCAGAATTGTTTCCTGTGTTTCCACTTGCCCTTACTCTATTTTCTTCTCTTTTCCTAAAAGAATTCAGGCAAACAATATATAACAGGTGGCAATTTTAGCAATGTCACGTTGCAGCACATACTCAAATCTGTGTGTCCTGAAAATACTTGTTCAGTTAAAAAATATTCCTTCTACTCTTCTCATGGTCAGTGCTTCAAAGTTCCAGCTATTGTGCCGGTGCCTGTTTTGTTTTGTTTTTTCTGATCTGAACAATTGCAAGTGAACTGATATAGTTCAAGGAAGGAATGGATCATAGATGGAGACTAAAAATGGTCTATAGGAAAAACCATGGGACTGAGAGTCAAGGGAGCTGGGTTCTAAGCCCGCTTCCACCACAGAACATGTCCTGGGAAACTTGGGAAAGGCATTCGTTCAATCGTACTTAGTGAGCCCTTACTGTGTGCAGAGCCCTTTACTATGTTTGGAAAGTACAATTCTCTAAAGCAACGCAGTAAAGAATGCCCACCAAAACATTAAATTAATATGTCCACACATATCCAGAGCAGAGCTCTTTATAATAAAAACCTTCATGAAGCCATGTTTTTTCCTTATTCCCCAGAAACTGGCAACATTTAAAAATCCTTTTTTAAGCCTTGCTTTGTGTATGCAGATCCTCATATCCAAGGATGATATGCTTACTGATATAATAACAATCTGCGCCTGACTGACACCAGTCTATCCGTTGTTAAATGGCTGGCAGGGGAGTTCTTAAGTGACTCTTAAAGACAGACAATTGTTCCTCTACTCTGTACCTGTAGGGAAAAAACGTTCCTTTCCTGTGCTGTCATGGTTGTAATGGCACCAGCAATGCCTGGCGGATGGTGGGTTTGATTTTCACCTCTCACTCTGCAACCTCCTGAGGCCTCAATCTTCTCCAAGACTCTGAGAGAACCCAACCCAAACAGCCAGACTCCAGCCTGACTGCTGCCCCTGTCCCCGCTCAGAATCCGGTAGCTAGGCTGCATTGTTTGATGTTGCACTTCCCCAGATCTTTGGGGGCCACCTGCCCTATGAAAACAGTCTAGATTTTTTTTGAAAGTGATAATGATTTAATAACCACTAGAAGACAGCACAAATGAGAAGGGTCTATGTGCAATAAACCTCCAACAAAATTCTAAAGATTGATGAAGACTACGAGAGCTCTAGAGGCCTTGAACGAAGCAAGTTCTTTTCGATAGATCCTGGCGTATTAGAGGTTACCATGTAGTTGAGCAATGCTGGCAAACATCAGCAGGTTCAGGCAGACCAGCGACACGCATTATATATCCAGGTAAATCATGCAGTAGCCAGGGCTTGGAGGGGCCAGTCTATAACCGTATGATTAGCTCTCTTCCTCTTACTTAACCTCACTGATCTCCCACTATAACCCAGCCCGCACACTTCTCTGTCTAATGTCAATCTACTGACTGTACCTCGATCTCATCTCTCTCGCTTCCAACCCTTTGCTCATATCATCTCTTTGGTCTTGAATTCCCTCCCTCTTCATCGGCAACCGATCACCATTCTCTCCATCTGCAAAGCCCTACTAAAATTATATATCCTCCAAAAAGCCTTTCTCACAAACCTCATATTTCCCCATTCTACTTGCCTTTTGTCTGCGACACTTATGAACTCGGGCCTGGACCCCTTTGAACACTTAGAACACTCACTCCAACCCTACAGTGCTTATGTACTTATCCTTATTTTCTGTTGCTTCCTCTATGAGTAATTTATTTTAATCTCCGTTACACCCACTAGCACCTAAGCTCCTTAAAGACAGGGACTGTGTCTGCCAACTCTATTGTACAGTATTCTCCGAAGTGCTCAGCACAGTGCTCTGCATATGGTAAGCATTCAATAAATGGCATTGATTGATTGAAAGAGGTCATAAACCTATGTCCCTATGTCCTTACAACTGTGGGTTTTTTAATGATATTTGTTAAGCACTTACTAGGTGCCAGGCACTGTTCTAAGCACTAGGGTAAATACATGATTATCAGGTTGTACACAGTCCCTGTCCCACATGGGGATCATAGTCTTAATCCTCCTATTACAGATGATGCACAAAGAAGTCAAGTGACTTGTCCAAGGTCACACAGCAGACAAGAGCCAGCATCAGAAGTGAGATCCTCTACCTCCAGGCCTTAGTCCTTTCCACGAGGTCAAACTGCTTCTCAGTGTCCTCCCTTATGGATCAGGCTACTGCAGAAGGAACAGACCATCTAGACTAAAGATTAAGGAACAGCTTTTGCTTCTACATAGGGTAGAATAGACTGCTGGTCATTTCTCAGTCTTTTCAGTCACGCACACATATATTTAGCAACACCATTAGCAGCAACATCTTCAAACACGAATGATGGTGGTAGAAGAAACAGTTGCCTTCTGCTATTTCAACAGTAAGCACAATATGGTAGAACAGACCCCCGAGGTCCTGAACTTATTCTCTGAAGTTGTAGCTCATACAGTCAACGTATCACTCTATCAGTGGGATTTATCGAGTGTTAGTTATGTGCAATACACTCTACTAAGCACTTGGGAAAGTACAACAGAATTGTTAGATGTGATTCCTACCCAAGAGCTTACAGTCCACAGAGGGAGACAGACATGAAAATAGATTATGAATAGGGGAAATAGTAGAGTATAAGAATGTTTATGTAAGTAGTGTAATATGATATTCTCATTACAAAGATCAGTTGATTCCTTTAAGGCTTTTGACTCCTTCATTATGCTCATAAAGTTGCTCATTTGGGTTTCCCTTAATAGAGAAAATTTGTTTTCGTGATCAAATGAAAATTAGAAAGTTTAGGGTATGCTTTCACAGGATTAAGAAGAAATATTCTTGAACTTGTTTTAGAAAAAATATCTGTGCTTCCCTAAGAGGAAACCCAAAAAACACAGACACTGCAAGGAGTTTTGATATTTTGACATTCATCCTAATGGCAGAAAGACTTGTAAACAACCCACTAGAACCCTGTGGTTTATGACCCAAGAGAAGATACACTTGAGATCAGTTAACTGTAAGCTAATAGACATCAGAATAAAATGAGCTCAGATGAGCACAAATTATTGAGAGTTTTTGAAACGGGGGGAAAATGGAAGCACTTTTAATATTTGACAGAATTACTCTTTTTGCCACCAAATGAAGAGATCTGAGTTATCTTACCGAAACAGTTCCAGTTGAGAAAACAAGCATCTTCTGCTAGGGATGTACTTTCCTTGTAAGATCACTGCATGCTCATTTCTCTCGAGAACTCATAGAGGGAGTCTCTCATGTAGTGTAACACCTGCAATCCAGGAGGAGAAAATTTGTGGTAGTGGTGGTATTCACTAAGTGCTTACTATGTGCTAAGCGCTGGTTTAGATACAAATTAATCAGGCTAGGCACAGACCCTGCCCAACATGGGGCTTTATTTAGGAAGGAGAATAGGAATTGAATCCTTATTTTACCAATGAGGAAACTGAGGTACAGTGGAGTTGAGGTTTGTCCAAAGCTCATACAACAGACAGGAGGTTGATCCAGGATTAGAACCCAGATCATCTGACTCCCGGGCCAATGTTCTTTCCACTAGGCCAGGGCTGCTCAGAGAGAACACCCATGTGGTATTTGCATTGAGCCAAATTCTGCTCCCAGCCTGAAAGTTGGCAATTTGGGAGCAGATAAACACATTCAGGTCAAAGCATTAACAGCCCAGAGTACATTAATGGCTTCCAGTGACCTGGGGAAATTAAGCAGGTTCTCTCAGGGCTTAATTGACAACTCAAGAGTTAATAGGCACTAGTAAAGACAGTCTTGGTGTATAGGATTTCCTGAGCTGAAAGCTAGGGAACACACAGAATCCAAGTGT
Source organism: Ornithorhynchus anatinus (assembly GCF_004115215.2). Classification (NCBI taxonomy): domain Eukaryota; kingdom Metazoa; phylum Chordata; class Mammalia; order Monotremata; family Ornithorhynchidae; genus Ornithorhynchus; species Ornithorhynchus anatinus. Next base: position 12,178,873 of record NC_041736.1, on the reverse strand, counting down.
ATCCTCATTCAGTCCATTTCCCTTTTCTCCCTGTCTCTGTTCACCGTAGCCTTTCCCAGTGTCCCCTGTGGGCTGTATCAACCTTTCTCTGTTCCACTGGCTCAGCCTGGCCTCTTCTCTACTGCTGGTGGCCCATCTTTGTCTTTCTCCCCACCAATTACCCTATCCAAGGCATTCAGAGCTCATTCTGCCCCCTCTAATGGCATTTGCATGCTTTGCTATCCGAGTAATAATACTATTGGTATTTGTTAAGCGCTTACTATGTGCCAAGTACTGTTCTAAGCACCATTGTAGAAGTTGCTGGATTGTCAGACCCTTGAAGCAGGAACTGGGTCTTCTCCAAGTTTTTTAGGTCCCTCCCATTCCACAGTACGTCCAACAGGATCATTACAGAGTGCTTAAAACATGGAATTGTTATTGATGGAGAATTGGAGGGAGAGTTGGGTGTTAGAAAGCATCCTCAACTTGGCCCAGCTCAATCCGGGGGTTCACCCTGAGAAATGAATGGAACTCCATGATAACTCTCCCTTAGAAACTCTAGTGCCCATTCTCAGATGAGCAGGAGAGAAATATAGCAAACGAATAGGACATCCTCCTTTTATCAGTTAATCAATCACTCAAAGCTATTTATTTAGCACTTACCATGTGCAGAACCCTGTACTAAATGCTTGAGAAAGTATAATTCATTAGCATTAATAGACATGATCCCTGCCCACCAGAAGCTAGCAGCTGTTTCATGTAGAAGACTCCATTTAGGAGTTAAGGTGTTGCTCCAAATTCACTCCTGAGGTCTCTAAAGGATGTAACATTTGAGGAGTGGCATTAGATGAGCGTGAATGGCTAGAGAGAGAGAGAGAGAGCTTGAGTTTAAGTTGAAACACTCCCGTTCCCTGTCAGGCAAGATTTATCATGATAACATCATGGAAAACAGTTTCCTTCATTTTGTATTCTTCTTTGTTAATTCCAAACAAGAAACAGCATCAAACTGACACTGTACTGAAAGGAAATCTGGGCTGGGCTGAGATAAAAATACCTGAAACATTTAGTTTGTGACTTTCTTAGTAGCTGCTGAAAAAATAAAACCTCACTAAATTATCAGATTGGTTTTGCAGAAGCTTTAAAATGACTCAATTTATGAGCATAATTTCATAAATACTAACCGCCAAACACTGAGTGACATTTTAGCTCATTTGCCTAATTGGTATACTGAGCTCAGTGTTAGGTGAGATGAATAGAAAAACAGATAGTCACAGGATTTATGTACTTATTTATTTCTGCTACCTTGACTCAGTTTTGTTATGAATTATACTAATTTGAAAGTCCAGACACTAACACGGGGAGACTCACTGGAGGTTTAATTGAACATTTTTGGATTTTCATTTTCTTTTTATTCAGGATGTGCTTAACTGTATAAATACTCCCTGTTAGGGCACAAAGTCTATGTAAATATCTAAGGTCTCTTCTCAACCTAGACCTCCGGGCCTCGGGGAGTGATGGTCAGGCCAATTTAATGACTTGGAACCTTCCGAATTTGCAATCGTCATTTAGGCTGCCTAATGGCTTCCAGGCTGCCATGGAAGAGCTATTTGGTTTAAAGTTAAGTCCACTAGGAGAGAATTCAGGCAATTTTCAAGGCAATTCGAGTACAAAAAACCCTTGGCATTTACCTACCTCCACATTTCAGGATGATGTATTTGTTTATTTGGGATGAATTACTGATATAAAGGACCGGTTTCTCTGCTCCATTTGTCTAAGATCAGCCTGACCGGTTCATACCTTTTCACTTCTTAGCTACAGTTCCCCAACACTCCACTCGAGGGGCCACCAAGATCGAGATTCAGCCCATGCTAATCTTGGGATTTTCCACTTATATGGGTTTTGATCCAGAAGAAGAGGAAATGAACAATCCACTGACCACTGGCACCTAAAGAGCAAGGAAGCAGTGTTGACTATGGGTTAAAGCACAGGCCCAGAAGTCAGAAGGATCTGGGTTCTAACCCGGACCCCCACCTTGTCTGCTGTATGACTTTGCGAGAGTCACTTCACTTCTCTGTGCCTCAGTTCCCTCATCTGTAAAATGGAAATTAATACTCTGAGCCCCACTTGGGACATGGACTGTGTCCAACCTGATTTGCTTGTATCTACCCCAATGCTTTGAACGGTGTCCGGCACATAGTAAGTGATTAACAAATGCCATAAAAAAGAACCCATTTGTTGAAAGGGATTGATGTGTAAGGGCCTTGGGAGGTGAATGAGGATGACCTTGAATCTGTGGTGCTCTAATGGTTGGTACACGTTTATTAACAAGCAAATCACTCATATTCTTACCCTGTTGAGACAGGAAGGACCCAAGCTAACATTTCTGGAAAAGCAGTATTCAAAGGCCATTTTACCGCTTCAGAATTTGTAGTTATTCAGCAACAGTTTTTCTTGGACTTCATCTGGTTTGTCCTGCAATATCTGTGCATTTCCATCAACTGTCTTTCAGTCTTGATAGTGGAAAGAGATGGATTGAGGGACAGGAAACCTGGATTCTTTTTTCATCTTTGCTGCTGGGTTTTTTGTTTGTTTTAATGGTACTTATTAAGCCCTTACTATGTGCCAGGCTCCGTACTAAGTTCTGGGGCAGATACAGGATGGGACTGACAGCCTAAGTAGGTGGAAGTAGGATTTAATCGCCATTTTACAGATGATGAAACTGAGTCACAGAAAAGTTAGGCGACTTGCCTATGGTCACACAGGCAGAGAAGCAGGAAAACTGGAATTAGAACCCGGGGCCTATGACTACATGGCCTGTGCTCTTTCCACTAGACCTTGCTGCTGAGCATCCTCATCATCAATGGTATTTATTGAGTGCTTATGTGCAGAGCACTGTACTAAGCACATGGGAGGGTACGTCAGAATTAGCAGATGTTCCCTGCCCATAACAAGCATCCTCTGGCAAATCACAACCTCTTCTTTTCTGAATAAGCTCCATGAATTTGTACAGCGTTTTTATTTTTCCAAATTGCTTTTTCATATTATCTGTCACACTTCATTCACACAGCAACCTTGTGAGGTAGATAGAAGAAGTATTATTATCCCCACTTTACAGATGAGAAAAGGCACAGAGAGATTAGGTGACTTACCTGGGGTCATACAACAAGCCTGTGGCAGAGATGGGACTAAGAAAAGTAATCATAATTGCAGTACTTCAATCACTCTACTAAGCCCTGGGGCAGATAGAAGATAATTTGGTCAGACACAGTTCTTGTCCCACTTGAGGTTCACAGTCGAGGTAGGAGGGAGAAAAGATATTGAATTGCCATTTTATAGAAAGGGAAACTGAGGCTTAGAGAAGTTAAGTGACTTACCTGAGGTAGCATAGCAAGGAAGTAGTTGATCCAGGAGTAGAATTCAGGTTCTCTGTCTCCCAGGCCCATGGCCAAACCTATGTCAAGGTGCCTCTTATCGGTAAAATGAGGATAACATTGGTCCTCCCTACTCTGCCAGACAAAATGGAATAAAATAAGTAAAAAATATTTTGGAAAAGTAAAAATGTTGTTCAATTTCTAGATGTTATCTAGATTGGGGTGTACCCCTACCCCAAATATGTGCAATTAAGCCTTATTTAATTTTCCTGTCCCATTTTCCCAGACAGGTCTTGAGAGGCAGAAGTTCTGTCCTTCTGCAGGAGCGGAGGATGGGCAAAGCCAGTGTACACCCCATGTCCCTTATTCCTTGAAACCAAAACCCGGCAACCCTAGTCCCAGCCCCCCAGCAGGTTTCTGACCAGACTAGTGCTCTTCCACTCCTTTCACCTTTCAACTCTTAAATCCCTTCTGGCCTCAGTAGGGTGGAAATCTGGGAAGAAACTTTGGCGAAATATCAAAACTCGCCCCTTGTGAAAGGAGGCAAGAGGAGATTTCTGCAGCGAGCAGGAAAAAGCAAGGGAGAAGCTCTCTAAATTGTTGACGAAAACGAGGTTTTATAATTATCTGTGGATCTCAATTAACCATGCAGCACTTGTCCCCCATTAACACGGATCATTAAGAGTGCTAGTACAGTACTATGCATCCCGGGGACCCTCAAGAATTACTTGTTTACTGAATGACTAATTGAATCGAAGGAGAACTGAATTGCACTCCTGTCCTTAAAAGAGGTCCCACCAGAAGCCTCGTCTGTTTGAGGAATCAAACCCCTGTGTGTCTCTAGCAGTTGTCCCCTGTTTCTACTGGGTGGATAACAGCGCCCATCTGGCATTTTGATCACTTGTTCATTCACCCTAGAAATGACCAACTCAACCTAGGGAGCTTTGAAAGGCATCTCTTGAAGCTGGGTGGCCTCAGGAGGGCTTCATCCAGTCTTGGATTTGATTTGATGATGTTGATGATGATGTTGATGATGATGATGATAATAATAATAATGGCATTTATTAAGTGCTTGCTATGTGCTGGTTTAGGTACAAGGTTGTCAGATTGGACACAATCCCACATGAGGGTTACAATCCATTTCATCCCCATTTTACAGGTGAGGAAGCAGGCCTAGAGAGGTTACGTGACTTACCCAAGGCCACACAGCAGGCCAGTAGCAGATCTGGGGTTTGAACCTAGGTTTACTGATTCCTAATCCTGTCCTCCTGGCAACTCCTAATCCTGTCCTCTTTGCATCAAGCTAAACTGCCTTGGATTTAATCATAATAGCAAGGAATGGGGTTTCACATCCCAGCCCTCAATCAGAGCTGGGATGAGTGGCAGGAAGGAACGCGAGTCTGCACTGTGGATTTTCCCAGCCCCAAGCTGACCCAGAATGGAGACGGTGTATCTGAATCACAATCCGGGGTCCTCAGCAGCTGACCCAGTCGTCTGTGGATCGTGTCCGAAGGACAGAACCCAGAGTAATTACATTCGTGCGGATTACTTGGTCCCGTAATTATAGTTGAAGTTGCTAAGTAGCTCGGAGATTTAATTATAATGTAACTTGTCATTTTTTGATCTTTCAATAACGGGAATTGGGAAGAAAAGAAAGCAGCTTGGAGATTGGGTAGTAAGTTTAAGAGATGGTAAGGGTCCCAGGCTGCCATGGCAGCCTGTAGCTGTGAACTGGATCTGATCCTTTAAAATTCTGAAAATATTAATGAACACCTGTTTGGTTACTCGTGGCCGGATGGGTCTTATTGGCAGCAAAATGAATCCTGATCTCTCAAGAAAGAGTTTCGCCTAAAGACCCACGTTAAGAGTTTGGCATAAAGCAAAATATTCAGTGCACATGCTTAATACCCTAACTAAAAGAGACCGCTGAGATGTTGCAACCATTCAGAAGGGTTTTTCGTGTAAATTCATAAGAATGGTATTTACATCCAGTTTAAGATCGCTCTGCTAAAGAACCCTAAAATTATTGCTGAACTTAAACTATGATAGGGAGACTGGCCCCGGGAAATGTTCTAAAAACATCATCCCTTCCCACTGCCACCCTCCCCCAGTCAATCACTGGTGTTTATTGAGCATGGTATTTATTAACTGCTTGGTAAAGTATACCACAACAGAGTTTGTTAGACATGTTCCCTACTCAAAATGAACTTACAGTCTAAAGGGGGAAGCAAACCTCTTGAAGCTCGCAAATCTCCTCTTAGTTGAACTTTGCAAACAAACCTAAAACTCATTTGCCCCATGGCACCAGCAGAAAATGGAAGTTCAGGAGAACTGTGGTATTTGTTAAGCGCCTACTGTGTGCCAGGCACTGTTCTGAGTGCTGAGGTGGATACAAGCAAATTGTCCCAGAATCTTAATCCCCATTCTACGGACAAGGTAACTGAGGCACAGAGAAGTTGAGTGACTTGCCCAAGGTCTCGTAGCAGACACGTGGCAGAGGTGGAATTCAAACCCAGATCCTTCTGACTCCCAAGCCCTTACTCTAACCACTAGGCCATGCTGCTTCATACATCAAGAGTACACTGGTGGTCAAACTTTGAGTTTCCTATCTTTGCTGCATAATTAGTACTTCCCCTCAGCCTGCAGGGAAAGATAGAGATATGGTTTGTTTCTGAGGCTTGCTCAATTTCTACCTTCCCACTAGCATGTTCCCTTACTGATAAACCTCAGCGCATAGTCAAAGCAACCCTACCTTGGGGTAAAAAACACCTTTTCCGGTTGGAACGTCCGGGAGAGCTTAAAGTAGAGAAGATAATTGCTGAATCAGAACTAGGTCAGGGCTCTATTTCTCTATCTCTGTTCCTCTGAGTACTCCCACAAAGAGTTAGAATGTTTGCCTGGGGTTTATCTGAAAGAATGCAGGCTTGTTAATCCAGCTTCTCCCAAATCACGGGGTTTGAGGCCCAAATCCTAAAAACTGTTGCCATATGAATCGCTAGCCTCATTTCCTGCTGCATGGAGGTCATCCTCTGGTGATTTATTCAAGTATAAATTCAGCAAAGCATATCTGAGTCAGTGCTTAGCTTGGGAGAACTGACAAGAATTTAGCCATAGGTGGTTGAGCCTGCAGCACAGTATACGATATGATTTCACTTTATCCCCTAGCATTTGGAGAAATTACTTGGCTCTAAAATTAGGTGGGGGAGGGCTGATCTTTTTTTCCTATAAATCTACTAAATTTTAGCTGAACATTGCAGGATTTAAGATTATTCTCTAACTTAATTGGGAGAGAAAAATGGCTTACTAGTCTAACATCTTGCAGGAAAAACAGCCCTTTTTTCACGGATGGGTGATCCGATGGAAAGTTCCGGAGGCAGGAGGGTCTTTGAGAATACCCTTGATGCTCTAAGGAATCAGTGGGAAGAGGTTTCTTTGATCTCAGTTTTGCTTCCAACTTTTCATCATAGATTTCTACTCTTCCAGGAATGTTCTTTACAATTTTCCCAGTCCATATTGATCCCATCGTAGTTTGCAGACCACATTAGAGGGGCAATAAGGATCAGGGGAAGTGCAAGCAAAGTTTTAGAAAGGTTCACCAAGTGTGCCCTGGTATGGAGACTAGCCAACTCCTTTCTGATCTCCCAACCTCCTGTCTCTCCCCGCTTCAATCTATACATGACTCTGCTGCCTAGATTATCTTTCTACAGAAAAGCTCTGGGCACGTCACCTCACCTCCTCAAAAATCTCCAATGGTTGCCTATCAACCTTCGCATGAAGCAAAAACTCCTCGCTCTTGGCTTCAAAGCTGTCCATCACCTGGCCCCCCTCCTACCTCACCTCCCTTATCTCTTTCAGCCCGCACACTCCGATCCTCTGCCTCTAACCTCCTCACTGTGCCTTGTTCTCATCTGTCCTGCCATCGACCCCTGGCCCACATCCTACCTCTAACCTGGAATGTGCTCCCTCCTCACATCCGCCAAACTAACTCTCTTCCCCTCTTCAAAGCCCTGCTCAGAGCTCACCTCCTCCAGGAGACCTTCCCAGACTGAGCCCTCCCTTTCCCTCTGCTCCTCCTCCTCTCCCCATTCTCCCTACTCCCTCCCTCTGCTCTACCCCCTTCCCCTGCCCACAGCACTTGTGTATATTTATACATATTTATTATTCTATTTTATTAATGATTTTTATATATCTACGATTCTATTTATCTATTTTGTTGGTATTGATGCCTGTCTACTTGTTTTGTTTTGTTGTCTGTGTCCCTCTTCTTTACTGTGAGCCCGTTGTTGGGTAGGGATTGTCTCTCTCAGTTGCCGAATTGTGCTTTCCAAGCACTTAGTACAGTGCTCTGCTCACAGTAAGTGCTCAATAAATACGACTGAATGAATGAACGAGCTGCACCAAGAAGCCGTGTGCAACAACTGCAATGGTTTTCTAGGAGGTTTGCTAACTAGAATAACTTTCTTTTAAAGATGTATATGTTTCAGAATGACAATTTGTCTTTACAGTGGATTCTTGAAGGCAGTTTAACAAATTGAAATGAAGGAAAAATTACAGTTGTCACAAACGGGTAATATAACCTATACAATTTTCCTAGCATCGGAAAACCATGTGTCTGCTCCCTTCTGTCAATTATTGTCAAACAAACAGCTTTGCCAAAGCAATTTTCATTCACAGTGATTTTGACAGAGAGCATGTACTGTAACAAACCCATTGTTATTTAAATGTTTCTCTTCCTGGGTTGAGTGTGTTGTCTTTGTATTAATGAACATGGAAATGGTGGCTACCTCATTTTAAGAAAGCTTTTAAAGTACGGCATTTTAATGCAGATACCGATTCGCTCACAAGGTGGTTCTATATACAGTATGAAACCGGGGGAACAATCAATCGATCGATCGTATTTACTGAGCATTCAGTACATGTAGAGTACCTGCAAAACAGCAGGATCTTCCTAGGGTTTATAAGTAGAGCATCAACAAGACCTTTGTGTTCAAGGAGCTTCCCATCAAAATGCCTGTCATCATCTAAATATTGAATTAAATTCTTAAATGAAAGGATACTGGACTGCGTAAGATTCATTTGGAGGGTTTTTTTTAAGAAAATCAAAATTTGAGACCAACGTTCAAGGCTCATATGCTGTTATAGTGCCACCTAGTGGCGAGTGTGAAAGAAAGGTAATAATAATAACAATGTTGGTATTTGTTAAGCACTTACTATGTGCAGAGCACTGTTCTAAGCGCTGGGGTAGATACAGGGTCATGAGGTTGTCAGGGTGATCAGGCTCACAGTTAATCCCCATTTTACAGATGAGGTCACTCAGGCACAGAGAAGTGAAGTGACTTGCCCACAGTCACACAGTTGACAGGTGGCAGAGACGGGATTCGAACCCATGACCTCTGACTCCCAAGCCCGGGCTCTTTCCACTGAGCTACGCTAATAATAATAATAATGTTGGTATTGGTTAAACACTTACTATGTGCAGAGCACCGTTCTCAGCGCTGGGGTAGACACAGGGCAATCAGGTGGTCCCACGTGAGGCTCACGGTCTTCATTCCCATTTTACAGATGAGGTTACTGAAGCACAGAGAAGTAAAGGTAACTCAACAAAGATGGCTGACTGAAAAAAAAATGGCCTTTTCCATTATCATATCGTCACCACCCTGAACCAAACGGGTGTGATAGTTGGCTGTGGAAACAACTAGAGTAACTCACTGCTTTTCATTCCTGCGATTATCATAGCCAGTCTTTCTGAACAACCTAGTGAAGAATATTGAGATTAATTGGGAGATAGTATGGTATATTAGAAAAAGCACAGGAATGGAAATGAAGAGACCTAGATTCCATTCAAAGATCTGCCACTGTCCTACAATGGACTAGTCACTTAACCTTTCTGGGACTCTGTTCTTCGCCTGTCAAGTGGAGATAAGATTGATTGTGAGTTCCTTGTCCGACAGGTACCATCCCAGTGCTTGGCACATAGTGAGTTCTTATTAAATGCCATAATTATTATTAATAGCCACTCTCAGAAGCACAGGGTGAAGTTGGAGAAACAGCACAGAAGATATCTTTGCAGATAGATTGAGAAGAAATACAGAGAGAAAGACCAGACATCTACACTGAATTAGTAGACCAGACAAAAACATCTGACAGTGGGCCCTGGCTCTGATAAATCCTAAGAAGATGTGGCTATCTTAGGAAGTTGACTATCATGGATCTTAAGATAGCTCTGCTTCTATAAATCAAAGATCAAGTTTCCCAATCTGAACCTTTTTCTTTTACCACTGAAGTAAAGCAGGGTTGCATTGTAAGAGAAGCACTGTTCACTGTGTTCTAGTCAGTAGTATTTATTGGGAGCTGCCAACCTTGACCCTAGAGAGCCTATAATCTAGTATCATAATCTATTTCCAATCCACCAGGAACTCGTCAACTCAACGTGCTATAATCAACATCTTAATATTGCTGCGGTAGCTAACTCGTGTTTATTATAATGCTAGATAAAAATATTTAATAGAGAAGCAGTGTGGAGGCTTAGTGGAAAGAGCACGGGCTTGGGAGTCAGAGGGCTTGGGTTCTGATCTCCACTCTGCCACTTGTCTGCTGTGTGCAAGCCACTTAACTTCTCTGTGCCTCAGTTTCCTCATCTGTAAAATGAGGATTAAGAGTGTGAACTCCATGTGGGATAACCTGATTATCTTATAACTGCCCCAGCACTTAGAACAATGCTTGGCGCATACTAAGTGCTTAACAAATACCATAATTATTATAAACTGCTAATGAACTACTTTGCAGAACCAAAGTGGTGCTATGACCTAACAGGAAGCCTGAAGATAAATGAGAATACATAGCACTGGGTCTTGAAATCTTTAGACACAACCAGAGATTTTCATTGACAACCCAGCGATAGATGTTGCTTTTGAACTGTGCTATTTCTCTTTCTCCTTTCTCTCTTTGGCCTCATCCATGGGTACCATGACCACGACTCATGCAGGGTTGGCTTTTATACCTTAATTTTCCAACTGTGAAATATGCTGGGTGACTGCATGACCTGATGGAGAAAGCACAGGACTGAGAATCAGGAGGCCCGGGATTTAGTCCTGGATCCACCACTTGGTCTTCTGGGTGGCCCTGGGCAAGTTATTTAACTTCTTAGTGCCTCCGCCTTTCCTTAAATTAAAAATGGAATTTAAATACTATCGGCTTGCTGTCTTTTATAGACTGCGAATCCCATGTGGAACAGAAACGGTGACTGACCTGATTAGCTTGACGCCATCCCAGCATTTAGCACAGTGCTTGACACTCATCATCGTTATCTTCATCCTGTTGGTTTTCAAATCAAGTATTTTTGAGGCAATTGTGATTCCTTTGGAAAGATCCCAGGTTTGTGTAGGAAGAGGTGAGTATCTAATTATCTTGGTTTGAAAAGGACTTCAAAATCTCTGGCATTATAAAATACATCCATTATCATTCATCCCTTGGAAATGTCTATTAGAGAGTGGTAGATAGACGTAGGCCTCCGGCAAATAAGGACAGAGTAAAACCTTCTCGATTCCTGTGATTTCAGATCACACAATAGGGATGATGGACATTTTTCCTCATCTCATCTGCCCTCCAAAAGCAGGAAAGCAATTATTACTTAAATAAAAGTCAACCCAGCAGTGTGGTTGATGTAAGGCAATAAAGTGCCCACCAAAACAAGGGCAAACTCTGCCAGGTGATTATGCAAGATGCCTGATAAATAGAGAGCATACATACCCAGATCCCATAAGCAAAAACAAGCTGTAAAGTATGTGTTTGCATGCAATACAAGTGAGTGGGCTTTGGCCCGGACTCAGAACTGCGAAGATGCTCTCAGTGCCAAGAAATCGTAGCAAATTCATTACTAAAGAAAAACCAAGAGAGTGGGCAGTTCGGGACTATTCCCAGCCTGCAGCAAACACAAACAAGGGCCTATAAAACAGAATCCAAATCCCAATGAAACTCCATTCCACTGAAAGGTCATAATGTCCAAAAAACCCTCCCAGTAAGGAATACTTATTCTAACCCAGTGATAATTCCCATAGCCATGTGATACGATTCAGTCTGCTTTTCCCCTCCCTATACTAATAGTATCTATTAATTGCTTACTGTTGCAGAACAGTATTGTCTGTGCTAGAAAAGAATATACAGGTGAGAGCAGCAGCGTGGCTAAGTGGAAAGAGCGTGGGCTGGGGAGTCAGAAGACTTGGGCTTTAATCCTGGCTCCTCCACTTGTTCTGTTGTGTGATCTTGTTCAAATCCCTTAATTTCTCTGGGCCTCAGTTGCTTCAACTGTAAAATGGGATTAAAACTGTGAGCCCTTATGGGGTACATGTTCTGTGTCCAACCTGATAAGATTGTATATTCTCCGGTGCTTAGGACAGTGCCTGGAACATAGTAAGTGCTTAACACATATCATTAAAAAAAAACCTAATTATGGTCCCCGTCCTTTGGGATGCTTACAGTCTGAAAATAAAAAGGGGCAGCAGGGACTGGCGACTGGAACATGAGGAAAGAGTAGCTGCTACCTAGTAGAATGGAAGACTTTTGATTATAAGGAACCGCTGAAACTGAGGATGATATAAAGTGTGAAATTCCATCCAGTTTTCCTCTCCTAGACACTGACAAGATGCACAGGACTGTTCAGAGCACTATGCTTTACTACCCACATTTCATGAGCTACTGATGGACCAAGAAGTTAATTTAAAATGATAAATGAAACTAATCATGAGATTTAAAAGTGTGAAACTGAATTTTTCAAGCTTAAATATTGAAGATATTCAGAAAAAGGACAAACCTAAAATTATAAAATTATCATGCTCTATACTAATGTAAAATCATTACTATTATTGTAATTGTTATTAAAGTATAAGCCCCTTGAGGGCTGGTAGATCTTGGCAGATATGCCATCGTGTCTGGAAACTACACTGTTTTTTAGAGCTCTGACTGTTAGGGACGTTTTCCTCAAATATTGGAAAGAAGAGCAGGATCCTTATTCTGCAAAGGGCTTCATCGTCCGTTTAGAATAATGACATTTATTAAACATTGACTATGTCTGAGCCCATAGACCCATGATTATGAGATAATTCACAATATTTTGATCCCCATTTTACAGATGTGGAAGGTTAGAGCCAGAGGAATTAAGTACAGTGCTGTACAGTGTGCTTAGTACAGTGCTCTGCACATAGTAAGCACTCAATAAATATATAGCGATGAGTGATTAAGTGACTTGCTCCCAGTCACATAACAGGCCGGTGGCAGAGCTGGGACTCGAAACTGGGTCTCTTGACTCCCAGTCTCATATCCCCCGGTTTTCATGCTTTTTCCATCTGGCCATGCTGTCTTAAAGATCAGGCCTGTCTTAAATAAATAATGAAGTTCCACTGCCATTTTTGTAAGATGTTTATCTCACTCTGTGATGAGGTAAAGCCATCTACGCTCTCTAGTGATGCTCCACAAATCTGTTTGTGCTACCAAGTAATCAGTGTTACTAATTGAGCGCTTACTCTGTGCAGAGCACTAACTAACAGTCCACGGAGATCAAGAACTTCAGATCTTTGCAGTCTTGGTTTCCCCTTTAGGGCATTTCTGGTCTTTAATTGGTCTTTCAGAATATGTATACATTATGCTGTCACACACTTGAACAATGCAACTGAGCAATTAGACATAATAGAGATTTATAGCACTAGGATATTTCCATGGGCACAGATTCCCAGAAGGAAGTTTAGACAAACAACGGTTTTCCCATCTGGTTAGAGAACAATATTTGCAGTCCTTTCTAATGCAGATAGTTACTCTAAGTCTTGCTTTTGTTAGCTGTTTTAGTGCTTGAGCTTATTCTCTGGTTGGGACTAACACTTTCAACACATCTGTTTTATAAAGACTGTCCTCTGGTGGAATTAGCTTTCATATTGAGTGCTTACTATATGCTGAGTATCCCCTCAGGTCTGGGTTGAATCCAAAGGAAATGCTTTAGACCTGGTCCCTGTCCTTTAAGAGGCTCCATTCACTTACTATGGTAATAAAATTCAAAATGTTATTTTTAACATATGAGGCTTTTATGGCGATCCGAGGTCACAGGAATCTAAATGGTTGGGAATGTTAAACTATAGGCCTTTTCATATGCTCTTCTCGCTCAGCCTCTGAAATAAGTATTCCAGTTGAATCAGTGACCACCCCAGATTTGAGCCTTGGATTCCGAGACATTGTCCCTTAGGGACAAGAGATACTTTTCTCAGTTGGGCAAAATCATCTCAGTTCGCTAACCTTCAGATCATGGCGCCAGAAATTCCAAGGCAGTCTGGTGCATTCTATGGAAGAGTTTTATTTAGACAAATTGGGAGTCTGTTTACTGTCTAATGCTGAGTTCAGTTTAGTCTTGTAATTTGATCTAAACTTTCTATGTGAATCACGGGAACTAATATAGTGTCAGGTACCCTGTAGTGCTTGGTAAATTAATATTAAATGATGATGATTGAATTTAATATTTTAATGTGAGGAAGTGAATTTGATAAAAACAGAATTTGGGGACTGGGTTTTCATTCACAAAGGGGAGCACAAGTTGAAAAACGCATACGCTATCCTTACATAAAAGGATGTTGCTAGGCTACTTACCTAACTAAGGTCATGTTGAGGTAGACGGCGAGAGCTTCATCTTCGATGGATGCACAAAAAGATTTTCAACTGCCGACCCAAGTTCACTGGGAGTACAATGCCAGATGCTAGGTTGTAGTCTAACCTTCCTAAGATCATCCTCTATTCAGGAAGAGATGAAACTGAGGGAGAATAAATGTCCTTTTGGTGCATCGACGTGTTTCTGAGGCCAAGCAGAATCATTTGGGCAAAGCATACGAATGGGGATGTTTTGAGTTTTCTTGACTTTCTAAAATACAGTGAGTGATTTTAGAGCGAAAACTCTGGTCTAGTGGGGTCTAATTTCAGAGCATCCTCAGTGAAGCATTGAAACAGTGTCAAAACTCCAAGATCAGATAACACATCCTGGCCTAATGCCTTTGTGTGCAGTAATCTACCCCGCTGCTTTCCATTTTAATTAAGCAGCTGTGCCATGGAAAAAAAAAGGTTTAGGTTGGGCCAAATGTCCACGGAGTGGCCCCGCACTCAGAGAACCCATTGACGTGGCTGGATGATGTGGACACCTACATTAACTTTCCACTTGAATTTTTTTTAATTCATTCATCCCTGTAAGTCATTGGACACACTCTAGAAAATGAACTTTGAATTGTGTACACCTTTCTTGTTGCTCGTGCCTTGAATGCCGGCCAGTTCTTCTTCTTTAAGTTCGTTCCCCGTTATGTAAAATGAATAATTTAAAAGAAATGAGAAATAAACCACTCCATTCTCCTGTGCTGCTGATTCACCAAGGACCCTGCTGTAATGCTTTTTACACCAACTCAAAAGAGGCTGGGGTGGGCCAATTACCACTGTAGAAGGTAGGCTATACTCAATTGTCCCAGGTAATACAATCTGTCTACCACTTACCATCTGCACGGGAATGCCACCACTTACTATAAAATTACATTTCCCCTAATGAAATTAAAAGAAAAATCGAATTGCACTGGTGTGCACCTCAACTGTGGCAATTTTATTGTCTTTCCTGCAAAGATTATTAGAATATCAAGGGCAACGCTCCCATGGATAATAGTGTGTAAATAGTAACCTCTGGAATTTATAGGCATCTCTGTTTCCAGTACCTCACATGGTCCCATTCGAAGTCTGAATAATAAAGCTCTTAACTTCCCCCCAATGATGTGCCAGAGCAAAGAGGAATCATCATGTCCCCTCCTCCCTCCTGTCCAATTCTCCAAGGAGTCGAGGCTTAGCGTTTAGTGGCAGTCCCAGTCTCCAAGCTGCTTAGAAAGACTCCTCATTAAGGCTGAAATTCAACCCTAGAACAATGGATCTTTGGGGGATATAAGGAGTCCTGACTCGCTATTGCTTTGCATTATTCAGTTCTACCCCTTCTTACCCTCATCATTATCAACAACATTTACTTAGGACCTGCTGTGAGCAAGAGCTCTGCCTTAGCAACAATCGGGTTATGCAATTAAGAGTAGAAGACCTTTTTCCTGCCATCAAGAAGCTTACGATCAAAGACTTGGAAATGAGGATCCAGAAAGAATCCTGTCCAAGTGTCACAGTCATTGTCGGTGTAAGGAGCAGGGAAAGAAAGATCACAATGGGGATGGGTTTACCATGCCAGTAAAAATAGGAATTATGTGGAATTGTATCTGAACAAATCTCAAGTCACCAAGAAGGAAAAGCTATGATTCAGGTTTATATCTAACCCAAGGGGATATAATTTGAAGTTAATACTGTTCGTTGCACTTTTTCCTCCCACTTGTTGACTTTTGCCTGTGAAATTGTTTTTGTTTCTGATTAATTTTTATTTTTTAAATTGAAGAAGCACTTTATTTGTTTACTGAGTTATGAGTTTCTGTTCATTCCTACATGAAGTGGGGATAGTATGGCAGAAACTGGCTCAAAAAGTCATTTGTTCATTTGGAAGATTATTTAGCTAAGAGATTTCTATTGGAAAACTATTTTCAAACTGATTTTAGCTTCTGTAATAGTAGTTAACCTTATTATGTACCAAAGGCCATTCTATGTGCCAAGCACTGGACTACGGACTTGGGAAAAAAAAGAGTGAAAATTAAAAACGGTCCCTGTCCCTCAAGGAACTCCTTTTTTTATTGTATTTCTTAAGCTCCTACTATGGGCCGGGCTCTATACTTAGCAGTAGGGTAGGTACAAGCTAATCAGACTAGACACAGTCCATGTCCCAAATGGGGCTCACAGTCTTAATCCCCATTTTGCAGATGAGCTAAGTGAGGCGCAGAGAACTGAAGTGATGTGCCCCAAGTCAACCAGCAGACTACCCAAAGCCTTCTTTCTCCCAGGCCAGAGCTCTATCAAGAGGGGTCTGATACCAGACACATAAGGAGAGATGAAACAATAAAAAGATAAGCAAACACAGATACAGATAAAAAAAAAACACGGTTGAGATCAAAACAAAAGCTAAAAGCAAACAAACAATAAAAACCAACACTGTAGGGTACTATGAAGAGATAAGGAGAGATGAAACAACCAAAAGAAAAGCAACACAAACAATGATTAAGATAAAATAGGAGAACTGAAAACAAACAAAACAAAACTGGCAGGGTACTAGAGAGAGGCATAGGATTTCAGGCTCCTAGTGGTTCTCAGAAATCCAGAAGCTACAGCCGCTGTAATCGGTACAGCTGAAGACATTTTCTTGTTCTAAATTTTGCGGAGGTCTTTTTGGCTCAGGGCAAGTTAGGAGCAAGGGTTCTGAATAGCAGAGTGGAGTGACAGCAACGATTCTCAGGGCACAAACATCTGGTGGAGTGGGAGAGGGAGGGCCCTTGCTGTCCATGTTTAAAACCTCATTTTTGTTCACGTGGCTCTAATGAACGTTTCATGTTTAAAGTGTCCAAAAAATTGGTGTGCCTACCCAGCACTACAATTTGACGTGACGGTTTTTCACGCCGAAAGCGGGATCTGGGGAGCAAGTCAACTAGACTTCTTTCTGGTTAAAATAATCCAAGGTCTCTTTGTCCCTTAGAAAAATCTGTTATTCTCCTGCAAGGGTATTTGCAATTCAACTTATAAAAACCATAAAATCTTGTAAAAGTATTGACTGAGCTCCCACTGTGTACTGTTTATTGTATTAAGGACTTGGGAGCGTCCAAACAGAATTAGCCCGGCAAAGCCCCACCCTAAAGTATATAGGGATATAGGGAAAATCATCATTCTATGACTTGTCCTCACTTTAGATGGTGTCCTAATACTTCAGTTGAAAATCCCCGGTGAGTATTTTTTATTTTTCAAATGGCTGGAATTGTGTCTACCGATTCTATTGTACTGTACTACGTCAAGCGCTTAGTACAGCACTCTATACACAGTAAGCACTCAGTAAATATCACCGATTCATTTGTCAGAGTTTTTCCTCTTCCACATTTAGAGTGCTCCAGTCAGGTTCTGCTACTGGGTCTCCTTATTGTATTTTGTAATTAGGGGCAGTACTTTGAGTGACTTGCGAGTGGCAACCTAAATCCACTGCCCAAACCCTATCATATATTCCATCTTATTCGATCCCACATAAAGCGACCGTTTTACCATATGGTATGTTTGTTATTGTTCCAGAGGCAGGGCAAAGGGATGAAGAGAGTGATGTAACTGAAAGACTGTATGTATGCCAGAAAAAAGAAAAAAATACCATTTTGTATTCACTGTTTGGTGGGAGAGAACACATAGAGACTTTTTATGAGAGGTTTTTTCTAAAATTGCCCCTTTCAGCTAGCAGCTCTCCCGCTCATACGTCCTCACTTAATGCATTCCCTTTGATCTCGGATCATCCTCGGCAATCATTAGAATCTGAGAATGGCGAGTGGGCTCAAAATATTTATAAATTTGATTCTGGTCATCAATATTCTTATCTTCAAGTCAGCTCTTTCCCCTAGCACCCTCTAGTATCTATGCACTTGAGAATATATGTATATCATTTGTACACTCCAATTTTTCGACACTTTGAATCTTTTTTATATTTGTCTCCCCACAGAGTATAAACAGAGTATAATCTCACTGTGGGCAGGAAACTTCTTTAATCGTACCTCCCCAGTACCTAGAACAGGGTATTGCACCCTGTGGGCACTCAATAACTAACAATACTACCACTTTTCATTTTCATGTTGTTGGTTTGCCCTCAGATAAACCTGTGGGCCTCCTGTAAATGTATTTGAAACCCAGCAAGTCAGCGGGAGGGATTTATAGCCTTTTCATAGTCAGGGTGCAGAAGGATGCAGCAGTTTAAAAAATGAAGACCTGCTTGCCAGGAAAATGATGTTCCATATCAATTAATTTTACTGCTTGACATTCTCTCATTATATATTCCTATGACAGGCGGGGATCCAACAGAAGTTGGCAGGGGATTCAGATCATAATAAGAGTGGGAATTGAAGAAATTTAGTTCCCTTTTGACAGTATCTCCACTTTTTATCCTGGGAGCCGTGCTAGGGTGAGCGAAGAGAAGACCATTTTATATTTCACTTTTAAGAAGGGTCAGTCAATCCAGTGATACCTTTTGAAAGCCATTTCCAGGTAGGTAACCCATAAAAATAGGCACTCAAAAGACTCCTCAAGGTAGGTGAGTATAATTGTACCTTAAAACTGATGACACCACTTTTTCATGGTTTCCTGAATTTAGGTCATCAGGCACTAAAGGAACTAATTGTAATCATAACAACTTGGTAGGCGGGTGGGTAAGTTATTCACCTACACAAGCCTCCTTGATCATAAGAAGATTTGCAACATTCAAAACTTGAAAAAGGGCATGAGTTAAGCCAGTGTGTATGAAGGACCATGTGTGGTTAAAATGGCTAGCATAAGGCCACCGTTTATATTATACTATTTGTTTCATAGTGTTTCTCTCGCCCGGCAATATTTGACTAAAGTTTATTGGCTATGGGGTTTTAAAAGTAAACCAGGTGGGAACCCAAACCCTTGACACCCAGTCAGATGGATTTGATCTTGCTGTCATCAGTCAATAAGTGGTATTTATTGAGGTCTTAATGTGTGCCCTCCAGGAGCTTTCTATTTAGTTGAAAGAGACTCATTTCCTATGAATATAATAGGTTAACTGCCCAGCAGTATAAGAAACAAGCACCTGAGTGAATAACATAGGCCACTGAAAGCCTAGCTTCCTTTTCTATTCAGCAAAAGAGCACAATTCCTGAGAATGCTGAAACAGATCTGAGAGGTCATGGCAGCAGATCTGTGGTGTGTGGGTTTACATGGATGTGTACATCAAAAAAGAAGCCAAGGACCAGGAATTCTGGATGAAGAAGCCTGCCATCCAAGGTCTTGGGCAATCTCACCCTCCTCATCCCATCTCTTCCAGCCTGCCAGGACTGTGAGACCCGAAGGAAAGGACAGAGATGGAGGAGGAAAGACTGTGAGTCCCTTGTGGGGCCAGACTGGTCCCATTGGCTTCTATACTGTACTCACCCCAGCTCTTAATGCAGTGCTTTGCACTTAATAAGCACTTAACAAATACCATAATTATTAAAGACTGAGATGCTCTTGGACAATCCCCTAACATCTCAATAGCAGAAGGCGGATTAAGTGAGGTGGCCTCCCCTATAGGAGTAGCATCTAGGTCACTCAAAACCATTTGGAATTGGGCACTCAGTCTTAGGCATTAGGAGTTACCTTTGCTCAGTGGAGCGTGGTGACTAAAAATGTCCCTGAAAAATTCAGGTAGGACAGACCCTTTTGCGCGCCCCCAGTGATTGACAACCCTAGCGGGAATCGTCACAAGGAAAAATATCCCCAGGATCAAACCCTTGGACAAATGATGAAACCAAGGGTGAAGTTTGTTGTCATCCTACAAGATGGCTCAGATAACTGAATCCAACCATAGGTTTAGTCCCTGGAAAAAAAACCAACACCTTTTCTGGGCTGCCCTGTAGACCCAGTTCGAACTCCACTTTAATTATTTTCATACAGATTATCTACTGCAGAGTGGTAACGAGAAATTTTCAAGTCCACAGGCATCTGAATATCTGTCAGTTATTATTTGCTGGCAGTGTGATTGCATTTTGTTTCTGCCATTTAAGTCAGGGCTCAGGTTACATGATAATTAATTTTGGACATTTAAATGTAATAGCCAAGTAATCTGCTGGAACATGGAGGTTGTAGTTGTTTACTAGGAAAATTTTATAGGAAATGTAAAGAAAGATTAATTTAAGAGTTGCTATTTTACTGTAAACTAAGATAGTCCCCACTTCATCTTGAATGGATTTTACTGTATGTGTTCAAACCTAGTTATGAAGAGGATGCCGCAAGTCCATTCATATTCCAAATAGACTATTTTACTATCACAATTAATTCTAGTGGAAATGATATCATAAAAAGAGCTTGTGACTCCACTAAATAAATAATGGCCAAACAAGAGATGGAAATTACTATTTTAATGATACATGGCTTTGCCAAATAACTAACAGGAGAAATAAGATTATGTGACTGAGCACAGTAAAGTTTTGGTGACATTTAGTATTTTCATAAATCTCAATGAAATAAAATGCAATTTTTTTTTTTAAAAAAAAGTCTAAATGAACCTCTATTCTATGTGAAGATGTCGAGTCCTTCATGAGGAAAATATAAACCCCTGGAGGTGCCCTCTACAGTGTTAAATGGTTTTAAGCAGGAGAGGAGAGTCACAACCCATCCAGTGGCCCTTACTATGTGTCAACCATGGTTCTAAGTGCTGGGGAAGATACAAGATAATCAGGTAAGATAGGGCTCACAATCCAAGTAGGAAGGGGAACAGGTTTTGAGTCCCCATTTTACAGATACGGTAACTGAGCACAGAGTAGGTTAGTGGCACATGGTGGGAACGGGAATTAGAACTGACTCCCAGGCCCATGTTCTTTCCACTTGGCCACACTGCTTCCCTAACTTGTTCTATGTATCACTGATAAATGAGTAATTTATTAAGTAGCAGCACCGCTTGCTCATCACACAAAAAAAGTCCCCAAATGCTCTGAAATCTGAGTCAATATATATCCACCCAACTAAAGAAACAGCAGTGAAAAATTGCCAAAGAGAACGAAATAGGAGCCTGGCCTAGTGGAAAAAACACGGGCTGGGAGTTCAAGGGCCTGAGTTATGATCCTGGCTCTGCCACTCGTTTGCTTTGTGACCTTGAGCGAGTTACTTAACTTCTCTGCGCCTCAGTTCCCTCATCCGCAAAATGAGGATTCAATACCTCTTCTCCCTCCTCCTTAGACTGAGAGCCCCAAATGGGGTAGGGTAAACTGATTTATCTTCTATTTACCCAGGGCTTAGTACAGTGCTTGGCACAAAGTAAGTGCTTTACGAGTGAACCCCTGAACCTTAGAATTGAAGTGGAATGATACTAGGAAAACCACAACTGGGGTTATTTCCTAGACTGTGAGTTCATCTATAGGCTGTGAACTTGTCTCTAGACTGTAAACTCAACTCTAAACTGTACTCTACTCATGGGCAGGGAATGTTTCTGCTAATTCTGTTGCATTTTACTCTCCAAAGCACTTAGCACAGTGTCTCTCACATAAGAAGCACTCAATCAATACTATTGATTGATTCCCCTGATTGTTTTGACCACTCTAAGCCCAACAGAAGCGCATAAATGCTGCCTACCTCAGACTTGGGCAGAGCAAAATGTGCCATCTTATTGCCAGTATCACTGTGATGATGTCAGTATCTGTAGAAATTTGCCAGTGTCAGTGTGATGATTTTTGAATGTTGATGCCAACGTTAAAGGATTGACACCAAATCCACCTCATCACGTTGCTGCTGCTGTTCATCCATTCCCCGCCTCTTGGCCGGCTTCCAAAAAGTCTCGTCAGGACTCATGAGAAAATCCACTGAGAATCCTTCTGTTGTTGTCTTATGTTGCCGATTCGTATCTGACCCATAGCGAAGTCATGGAAAAATCTCTCCCAGAACGCCCCACCTCCATCTGCAATTGTTCTGGTAGTGGAGTTTTCTTGGTAAAAATATGGAAGTGGTTTACCGCTGTCTCCTCCTGCTCAGTAAACTGGACTCTCGGCTCTCGACTCTCTCCCATGCCGCTGCTGCCCAGCACAGGTGAGTTTTGACTTGTAGCCGATTGCCTTCCACTCGCTAGCCACTGCCCAAGCTAAGAATGGAATGGAGATGCCTCTGCTTGACTCTCCCTCCCATAGCCGAGACTTGGTAGAGTACTGGAAACTCTCCAGGTGTGACCCTGAGAGGGGCAATCCTTCTGTGTCCCAGTAAATATAGGATGACTTTTTTTAGAGTCATTTCTGCAATGGTAGCCCAAAATATTAGGAGCTTATTTGTTGGAAACAAGGCAGTGGTTTCTCTTTATTGCAAGAGGCAAGATGGGCTCCGATCTGGAAGTTAGAACTTTTTGGTTGTGTCTATAAATTTTCATGAAGGAGGACTATGAGAGAGAAACCTTGAGAAGAACCAGATTTTGATATTTGAAGGGAAGTGTGTGCAAAGAACCACCCAAGCCAGCTAAATAAGCACCTGGAATATACATTATATGATATGATGATGACATAGTAAGAACTTACTATGTGCCAGGGATATGTTCAACTCCTTGGTCCACAAAGGTGGACCATTTTGCTTAGTCGTATTTAGACTTTCTTTTCAGAAGTTACTGAGTCTCTGAAACAAAATTCGTGTATCTGTGCCAAAGAGCGGATATATAGGAAGCAAAATATGAATAGGCAAGTTTAGATGATATAGTGAGGTCGGCATTTTCCAGCCAAATTTTCAAGAATGGAAAACAGGCATCTAGATCCTGAATTAGGTCAGCCAAAGGATTAGAAAGCTGAAGCCAAATGAAAGAGTATGACACATCTTGGTTGAGTCCCAACCCAGCAAAGTAATTTGGGATCGATTTTAAGCTCCATCAGGGCAAGTATCTTGTCTACTTACTCTATTGAAAAATAAAAATTATGGTATTTGTTCAGTGCTTACTATGTGCCAAGCCCTGTTCTAAGAGCTGGTGTAGATATAAGGTAATCAGGTTGTCCCACGTGGGGCTCACAGTTTTAACCCCCATTTTTCAGATGAGGTAACTGAGGCACCGAGAAGTTAAGTGGCTTGCCCAAGGACACACAGCAGAAAAGCGACGGGGTCAGGATTAGAACCCGTGTCCTCTGACTCCCAAGCCCATGCTCTCTCCATTATGCCACGCTGCTTCTCCAAGCCCTCAGTCTAGTGCTCTGCACAGAGTAAATGCTCAGTAAAGATCTTAGATGTCTCTGGGCAAGGACTGATAAACTCCTGAATAACTGGGGGATGCAAACCTAGACTGGTGAGCTCCAAGAAGTCCCGCCAGTCTGGAATGGTGAAAGAAGATCTAGCCTGGCCCCAGGAAGCTGTCTCTGTTGCAAGGAAAGTGTCAACTGGATTCATTCATTCGTT
This sequence comes from Ornithorhynchus anatinus, assembly GCF_004115215.2. Lineage (NCBI taxonomy): Eukaryota > Metazoa > Chordata > Mammalia > Monotremata > Ornithorhynchidae > Ornithorhynchus > Ornithorhynchus anatinus. The sequence continues at coordinate 12,155,507 of NC_041736.1, read as the reverse complement.
CATTCGATCCTATTTATTGAGTGCTTACCGTGTGCAGAGCACTGCAGTAAAGGCTTGGAAATAACAATTCTGAGCCGAGGGAGGTTGCCTCTCTTAACCTGGCTTAGGATGGACAGTCATTCAGTCAGTAGATCGGAATTCTAATCCCAGGCCCGCCACTTGTCCGCTATGTGACCTTGGGGAAGCCACTTAACCTCTCTGTGCCTCACTTACCTCATCTGGAAAACGGGAATTAAAAGTGTGAGCCCCATGTGGGACAACCAGATTACCCTGTATCTACCTCAGTGCTTAGAACAGTGCTCGGCATGTAGTAAGTGCTTAACAAATGCCATAGTTCTTCTTCTTATTCACTTATTCTTATTATTATTCTTCTTATTCACTGAGCACTTACTGTGTGCACAGCACTGTACTAAGTGCTTGGGACAGCACAGTATAACAATAAACTGACATTACAATAAGCTTACATTCTAGAGGGAGGTCCAAGAGGTCCACAAGCCCCTCTTGCCCATTGCCATCTATGTTCTCTAGAACTCAGTGGGAGTTCGACACACTCATTTTAGACCACAGAAGTGGCTTGAGTACCCAGATTACATCCAAGTATTTGCAAACCCACCGGGTACAAATTGCTCTATAATCACTTAGTACAGTGCTCTGCACACAGTGAGCGCCCAATAAATACGATTGAATAAAAAACTAAGATGAGAAGAGAAGGACTGGTGATACCGGAGGACAATGTGCATGGATGTTTGAAAGGAAAATCTGGACAGCTAAGAGCTGGCAGTGTCACAGAAGATTAATTTTGAAAACATTCATTCAGCTTTCCCAATGCTGTCCACTTGAAGCATCAGGTCAATCGAGTTTCTCTCCTGTACTATATAATGAAGTTTTAAAGCCTAGAATTCCCTTCTGAGGATATGCTGCCGATGCGTTATCAAGTTTCAATTTTTTTTGGTTTCTTAATCTCTGGATAAGGAAAAGGAAATGCCGTTTGGGGCCATAATGGGCATGACAGAATATTCTGAAACAAAAGTGACATCGGAAAGAAATTCCTGACCTGATTTGACTCTTAGCTTATTGTTGATAGCGTTGTGAAAAATGACGAAGAAATGCTATGTCGTAGAGAATGATCCAGTGCAGTTTGAGCTTCCAAAATATGATTCTGACCGAAATGAAAAGATGCTTAATCTTAAAAGTTCGGTGAGAAACGCATACCGAACAGGTGGGAAAGACTTCACTTGCAGAGCGCCACTCCAGCAAGTGCTAATATTAAAAGCTGATAATGACTAATTTAGTGGAATGCAGAAGGCATGGTTACTTCATTTAGATCAAGTCACTGTAAAAAATATATTAATAGGATTTGGCCAAAGAAGGAATAAACTACAAAGTTAAGAAATTAAAGATTAATGTACAGTGATGATTGGCTGGTAGGCTGCCAGAGGATACATCTCCAATCACAGTCCCCAGCTCTTTTCTGCCACATCCGTCAACACAGTCACCTTTTCTCCCACTCTTTAAGGCCAGTAAATTCTGCAGAATTGACGGGGACAAATGTTCTCATACTTTCACCATTTTGATATCTTGGTTTCCCACAAAGGGATACCTCTAACCGTGCGTACACGTCAGATACGGGAGAAACGAACTCTCGGTATTTAAAAACAAGAGACTGAAATTCTCCCCTGGAATGAGCCAGAAAAATGATCCCAATTAGTTAAATAGACCAATCTTTTGCAAACACTCTAGAAATTTTTTATTGAATGTGCAGATATGACTTATGCAGTGTTGAAAAAGGCAACATTTAAATTAGTTATCAAATTTAGAAATTTAGCAGATTCGAAAGAGGGAGTGTGTTATAATAGCAGTTAGAGTGAGGGAATAGGAATCAGGAGTGTTAAATTCTTTTCTTGGCTCTGTAACCAACTTGCTTTGTGATCTTAATCTTAAGCAAATAAATTTACCTTTCCGTATTTTCTCTTTGCTGCTCCATTAGTGATATTTAGAGAAAATCATGATTCTCCTTCACACCATACTCCTTAGCTTCCACTGGAACAGGGTATAAAGAAAGAACGGTAGAGATAAACGTATCGCCGGGCACAAGTATTTATATTCACATAAGCAGAAAAAAAGTTGTGTTTCTATTAAAAGGGAAACATCTCCTATATGTGATTTTTTCATTATTTTTGTATACGTGTATGAAATCACACAAATTAGTGAACATATTCTTGTCTGCGGCCCCAGCTCTCGGTAGTCCGATTGGATTGGATAGGGTCTCAGGTGGCCATTGTTTGGGAGGTCTGAGGTGTGGAGGGTGTGAGTGGAGCATGCCCAATCTCTAGACCCCGTCTGTCACTTCATCTCTGTTTCTTTATCTCCTCATTTCTCTCACACCTGCATGAAACGTGGGTGTTGTGCTAGCTGAGTATAAAATGTGCATTCCCAATGGAAGCCTTTTAAATATAGATTTTAAATGCATGATCAAAATATCATAGATCGTAATAAGGAGAACTTTCCCAAAGTGCTTATGTATATATTTATCCCCAATGCTACCCATTACGTTATATAAAAATAAACTTTCTGAAACACCTGAGTAGCAGGTGTGGGAATCAGAAGAGCTGGATATTAGTCGTCAATCGATCAATGATACTGAATGCTCACTTTGTGCAAAGCGTCGGTAGTGAGCACTCGGGAGAGTACGACACAGTTGATAGACGTGATCCCAGCTCTCAAGGAGCCAATGGAGTTTACAGTCGGACAGCCTAGTTCGACCTGTAACTGGCTAACGTGGGTGAATTCCGCATATGCACTCGGCATTTATTTGCTGCGCTCTGATACCCCAGCGGAAACATAACCAGCCAGGACGAGAGACAGTGTAAATGGGGCTTCCTGGTTGGAGATTTCATCATCCCACAAAGCGAGGTCGCAGTAAAGTTGGAGTCAACGGATATCTACGGACAGAATTGCCTTGAAAGGCAAATAACAATAATAGTCATACGACTGAAGTATTTAAGTGCTTACTATGTGTCAAACACCGTAATAAGCACTGGAGTAGATAGGGGATAACCGGCTCAGTCACACTCACGGGGTTCACAGTTTAAATAGGAGAGAGAATGGGTTATTGAATCTCCATTTTACAGGTGAGAAAACCGGGGCAGAGAGTAGTTAAGGGACTTGCCCAAAGTCACGAAGCAGACAAGTGATGGAGCTGAGAATAGAACGCAGGTCCTCGGACTCTCATCTCGTGTTCGTTCCATGAGGCAATGCTGCTTCTCAGCTAAATGTGGTGTATTGTACTGTGAACTGCCATTGTTTTTACGAGATGTTCTTCCCCTTGACGCTGTTTAGTGCCATTGTTCTTGTCTGTCCGTCTCCCCCGATTAGACTGTAAGCCCGTCAAACGGCAGGGACTGTCTCTATCTGTTGCCTACTTGTTCATCCCAAGCGCTTAGTACAGTGCTCTGCACATAGTAAGCGCTCAATAAATACTATTGAATGAATGAATGAACTGCCCCACTGCAAGTTACTCATCAGGTCGATGGTGGGATAAGGGGCAGGTGCAGCAGGGAAACTCCTCTCTCCCTCTCTCTCTCTCTCTCTCTCCCCCCGTGATATTTTTGGCCAGATGTGGATCTGGGGTGCACCGTGAATGACTTGGCCTGGGTCGACAACATAACATTGACTTTTTAAAATTTTTGGTTGCTCCTTCAGTTATATTGTCCATATTTAATAGAATCAGAGGAATGAAAACAAACAGTAGAGTTAGAAAAAGTCTGATTTATGTAGACTTTAGCAATTGGCAAAAATAGGCATTCCAGGGAAATTGGAGTGTGTCTGAGGACTCCTAGCCTAGGGGACCTGGACTTCCTCAGAGGTCACTGTTGATTTTAGAGACTTCTAGAGATCTGTGCACAACTACAGATCACTATAAAGTATACACTACTATGAGAAAGAAACCTTTACTTTGAGCGGGTGGGAGGAGTGTAGCACCGAGAAAGAGAGTAAATCTTCAAAAAATATTTTATTGAATACCTTTATCTTTTTCATTGGGGTTTGTCTGTTGATGTATCTGATTCAAGTATTTCTCTAGTAGGTTCACTTGTCAAATGTGTCCCCAAACTTCCTTTTCCCCACCAAAAAAACCCCGAAAACAACCTCTCTGTTTAATGTAAAATAAAGTATATACATTCCTGAAATGAGAGCAATTCAGCAGAGTTTGAAAGTTTCCTGACTTTGTCAAACCCTTGGATTTTTTACATTACAGAAATGGACTCATATTGCTCAATATCTCAGTATTCCCCCAAATCGAATGGTTTACGCTTTGCTAAAGATGATGTATATCTGCACAGATGCTTTCATAGAGGGTGGAGATGGGGAAGAGTAGGAAGATTGCAATACCCTCCTTATCCTTCAAGAAGGTGACCGCCTCTAATACCTGTGTATTAGATCCTTATTGGTGCGAAACGATTCCAATTAAGAAGTGTGACTTACTTGTTCATGAAAACCCCACTTTGGGCAACAGAGATAAACAGGTGAGTTCAAGGGATGAGGAGAAGCTTTCAACCTTAGGCTCATTAGTACCTTGTTAAATTATACAGTGCCCGGACTCGTTAAGGTATGTAGAGGCAGAAACATTATCCTATTTCCTGGGATAGGGTGACTTATAGAAAATAGCGTTCAGTCCCAAGCCTGAATCTGATTGCTGGGCCCGACTCCATTTCACAGGATCTGGTGTACATGAAATATGATTTTCCCCTCTTTCCAAAAATAGATTTATTTCTAACTGTGGGACAAGGTTACCATCTTTAAACATTGCTCAGCGGTCACCCCGGAGTCCCTGGAGAGACAGCCAAACCATGAACATTCTTTATATAATAAACTGGCAAGAAAGAAATAGTAGTAAGCTTAGTTTCCCATTTAAAAGCCAGAACTAAGTCCACCTTAGCAAAAAGTCAATAATAAAGGATGAGCCGGATCTCAGATCGGGTCTTGTCCTCACATGCTGGATGGTATTTAATAAGCCTTAGGCCCATGTGGACCGGACAGTCAGAAGGCATAATGGCTGGCTCGGCGTAGGACCTAAACGGGTAACTCCATTTCTTGACGGCCTTTCTGAAACTCGTCCTTCCCTCACTGGTAAACCAAGTAGTTCTGAGCCTGCTGACCTGGTCTTACCCCCCGCAGAACTCCGCAGATGTCACACTTGTAGGAGGGGGGAAAACTTTCCAGTGGGCAGAGCAGATATGATTACTATCCTCTGGTTCGATGCTATTATTGGCTGAATATAGATTGATGTACTTGTCTCCACTGCACCGATGTATAATGCACGAACACGATTACGAGGGTAATTTAGAAACAGGATGCCTTTAATCTTCTGCTCAGATCAATCAATTACAATACATAGGTTAGAGAGTGTCCTGTGATCTTACATAGAATCCCTAATGGAACTCATCTTAGAGTTAAATGAGGTTGGAAAATTTGAAGCCCTCTAGCTTCGAGTTTTTGAGGGCTTCGAGTTTTCTGGTGGCCCCAGAGTCCCCGGAGAGGCGGTGATCATGCACGTATATAATACATATTTACCTCTGAGCAATATTTCACACACGGTAACCTTGTCCAACGGTTAGAGATGTATATATTAAGATCTCAAAGGAAATGTAAATGTAAATTAAGGACAAATAACAAATCGTTGACTGGGGATTGTGGTGAAAGCCCGAGAGAGACGTCAGGGAGTACGAAAACACCTGACCCAGTTAAATAACTTGATTGGGCCCGGGAAACCTTTGCCTCCCACCTGTTCCTTTCTCTTTTTTTTCTTTCTAAGAAAGAACAGGTGGAAAGCAAGGTTTTCCAGGCCCGTGAGAGATCGCTTCGAGTTTATCGCTCCAGGAAATGATCACGGAGCCCTCCTTCGGAAACAGATGACACAAACGAGAGCCTTCCAGCTGCATCTGGGAACGCCCGTTTCGACCTAACCGATGGACCCGCGTTTTTCAAACCTTGCCATGACGTGGCCCGCCTTCAAAGTTGTCGGGGAGGCCTTAATTACAACCGAGGTGTGATTAATAACATTTTCGGGCCTTACCCATGTAGGCTAGAGCAGGGCAGCGGTGTGTGGCGGGGGCGGGGGCGGGAGACGGGGAGGGGGATGGGGAGATGCAGCCCACCCCGGGGTGCCGGGGAAGATTTCAATTCAATTCTTCTGAGTCTGCAGGTCGGTCGTCTCTTTGCTGGACAGAAACTGCAAATTGCAAATAGGGGGACCCCATCAGCACCACGAACAGCGCGGCCCGTTCTGCACCTGGAAGAGGAGAAATGAGCTTTTTTTTCCACCCCCCATCGCATTCCTCAGCTCCCCTTTTAGCCCAGCGAACCGGAGAAAGTCCTTCGCCTCGGGGGGCGAGGAGAGCTTGCCAGTCGGCAGGTGATGGCATTTCCCACTACACGAAGGCGGGCGCTGTAAAGATGCAAGGAGGTCGGAGCCCTCTGAGGGCCCTCGGGCCCACCCTCGGCCTAGAAAAGTCCAACGAGTGTGCCACTCTCTGCCTCTCATCGGTGCCAGAAGCAGACATTGGTCGAGGGGGGTTTGTCTGGCTTGCTTGGGTGTGGAGGGGAAGAAAGAGAGAGAGAGGCAGCAGGAGACTTATTTCCCCCCCCCCACCCCTCCACCCCCAGCTTCTCCTCTTTATAGAGAGGCGGCCGTAGAAAGAGCCCGGGCTTAGGAGTCAGAGGTCATGGGTTAATAATAATGTAATAATAACGTTGGTATTTGTTAAGCGCTTACTAGGTGCCGAGCACTGTTCTAAGCGCTGGGGGAGATACAGGGTCATCAGGTGGTCCCACGTGGGGCTCACACACATTTAATCCCCATTTTACAGATGAGGGAACTGAGGCCCAGGGAAGTTAAGTGACTCGCCCACCGTCACACAGCTGACAAGTAGCAGAGAAGGGAGTCGAACTCGTGACCTCTGCCTCCGAAGCCCGGGCTCTTTCCACTGAGCTACGGCCGCCTCTCTGGTGGGGGGTGGGTGGGGGGGGGGGGTTCCCATCCCGGCCCCGCCACCTCTCAGCTGTGTGACATAGGGCAAGTCACTTCACTTCTCCGTGCCTCAGTTCCCTCATCTGTAAAATGGGGATGAAGACCGTGAACCTCATACGGGACGGCCTGATGACCCTGTATCTACCCCAGCGCTTACAACAGTGCTCTGCACGTAGTAAGCGCTTAACAGATACCAACATTATCACTATTCTTCTCGGTGCCTCAGTTCCCTCATCTGTAAAATGGAGAGGAAGACTGGGAGGCTCACCTGATTACCCTCTATCGACCCCCAGCCTTTAGCACAGTGCTCGGCACATAGTAAGCGCTTCACCGACACCAACATTATTATTATTTTCCACGGGATCCCCTTCCCCCATGGGCTTTTCAAAGCGCCGGCCTTCGCGTAATATGACATGCCATCACCCGCAGACTGCCATCACCTCTCCTCGCCCCCCGAGCCCGTGGACTTTCTCCGGTTTATTGGGCTAAAAGGGGAGCCGAGGGATGCTACCGGGGGGGGGGGGGGGCAAAAAGAAGCCCATTTCTCCTCTTCCAGGTGCAGATGGCCACCCTAAGGGGGCGAATGTCAAACGGGTGACTTGAGGAAAGGTTTCGAAATCTCACTCCTAAATGGGAGTGAGAGAACAAGGGCGGTCAAAGGTGGGCTTGGAGGGAAGGAGGGGATGGGGAGAGGTGTCAGTCAGAAGACAAGGACCTGCCCTAAGCTTCCCCATCCAGCTTCTCCCGCTCATTCTGCCCGTCTGCTAAATCGACGGGGGAGTTTTCACCTTGTCCCACTTGTCCGGCTCTGAGTGGCAGCCGACCGGGGGAGAAGGAGGGAAAATCGGGAGGGATTGAGGTTGAGAAGGGAGACCGCATTTCAGGGGGATGAGAAGAGGAGGGCGGCGGGAAAGGATCCCCGCCGCTTGATTTCCTTTGTTCGGCGGCGGGCGGCAGGGGGATTTTCTCTGGAGGAAGGCAGGGAAGTCTCCAGGCACACGTTCTCAGCAGTCCTCGCAGAGCCCCGGCCTCGCTTTTTATGACTTGAGGAAACCAGGCTTCCTCGTGGGGGGCGGGGAAGCGGGGGATGGCCCTCGGGGAAACAGGCCTTTCTCCCCCCACGCCCCCCACCCCGGGACCGGAGCAGGGCCTGGGCCGGGAGGGGCAGCGGTTGGAGGAGCGATGGCAAACGGGAATTCCTATTCCAGGGCAGGGGGGGTGGAGGCTGGAGCCCGCCCAAGCGTGACCCTCATCCTGTGCTTTTCATTCTCCCCGGGCTCCCTCCTGACGCCCCCACCGCCATCCTCTCCATGGAGGACCGTGAGTCACCCCGGGGGGGGTGGGAAAGAGGACCCTCCCCCCCCCCCCCAGGGTGCTCCGGCTGAGGAAAAGCTGGCTCCATCCTCCTCCCGCGCTTTGTTCCTTCCCCACCTTGCCCTTCCCCCTCTCTCTTCCCAACCCGCTGTCCCTCCTCCCCGCGAGGGCACGGGGGCGGGCCCGGCCTCCAGGGGGCGCCCCTCCCCAGGGGGCGGAGAGGGGTTGCAGCCCGGGGAAATAGTCGGCGGGGCCCGGCCTCCAGGGGGCGCTCCTCCTGGGGATGGGCAACCCGGGCAAAAAGCCGGCGAGGCCCGAGCTCTAGGGGCGGCTCCTCCGGGGGAGGGGGCAAGGAGAGGCAGCCCGGGCAAATAGCCGGCTGGCCCCGGCCTCCAGGGGGCGCTCCTCCCACGGATGGGCATCCCGGGCAAACAGCCGGCGGGGCCCGACCACCAGGGGGCGCTCCTCCGACGGGGGCATCCCGGGCAAAAAGCCGGAGGGGACCCCCGCCTCCAGAGGGCGCTCCTCCCGGGGGGGGAGGAGGGGCAGCCCGGACAAATAGCCGGCGGGGCCTGACTTCCAGGGGCCGCTCCTCCCGGGGATGGGCAACCCGGGCACAAAGCCGACGGGGCCCGGCCTCCAGGGGGCGCTCCTCCGACGGGGGCAGCCCGGGCAAAAAGCCGGCCGGGACCCCCCGCCTCCAGGGGGCGCTCCTTCGGGGTTGGGGGAGCGGCCCGGGCCAACGGCCGGCGGGGGCCCCGCCTCCAGGGGGCGCTGCCCCTTCCAGGAGCCCGGGCGGGGGAGGGAGGAGGAGGGAGGGAGGGGACCCGGCCAGGTGGGACGGGGCAGGTCCTGGCCCCCGCTCCCCCTCTCACCCCCCCCCCCCAATCTGTCCTGCGGCGGGGGGAGAAGGGGGGACCTGCCGTCCGAGGTGGCCGCGGGCGACTCAGTGGGGGAGAGGAGCCGATGGGCGGTCCTGGGGGGGGGAGAGGGCGGGGCCAGCTCGGCCTCCCTCCCTCCCTTCCTCCCCCTTCCCCGCTCCCCTGCAAAAGCCGCCCTTCCTCTCGCCTGCCCCTCCCCGTCGGTCGGCGCTGGGGAAGCTCCGCCGGGCCGGGAATGCCGGCCGGGGCCGGGGGGCGGCCAGCGGCTCCGTCGCCCCGGTGACTCCGTCGCCCCGGTGACTCCCCATCCCGCCCCCCTCCATCCCGCCCCCCTCCATCCCTCCCCTCTCCATCCCTCCCCTCTCCTTCCCTCCCCTGTGCAGCCAACGGGGATCCCGCCTCTCCTCTAATGGGAAGAGCCTTTCGGTGTTGGCCGGGAGAAGGATGCGCCGCCGGCGGGCCGGACTCTCCGCTGAGCGCTCGGGGCCGTAGGCGGGGAGCGCCGGCGCTAAGCGCTGGGCGGGCGTGGGGGCCAGCATGCCCGTCCGCCGGGGACACGTGGCGCCGCAGAACACCTTTCTGGGGACCATCATTCGGAAATTCGAAGGGCAGAGTAAGTCCTTTCTTCTCCCCGGATCCGCGCCCCCTAATCGACCCCTTCCCCATCCTCAGGGGAGGGCCGTTAATCATCGGGCCGATGGATCGCTGGATCGCTGAACCCCCGGAGGGGGGCTTCCTCCCCTTCCTTCCCCTCCCGCTCTCCGGCCCATTTCGGCCGCCCTTTCGCCCCCCTCTCCCGGATCTGCTTTTTCGGCCCCCTTCGCTCGTTCGCTAGTATCGACCGAGCGCCGGCGAGGCGCACAGCGCTGCGCTAAGCGCTCGGACCGGACGGTTGGGCCCCGGAGAGGGACCGTCCCCTTCCCACGCCCTAAGGACCATCCCCCCTTCCCCTTCCCCTTCCCCTTCTCGCGGGCTAAACGGGGGAGACGGAGGGGCAGAAGAGAACAAAAAATCAAGGCAACAGCAGCATCGACTTGAATAGAATCGAGAGGATGCACACCTCATTAGGAAAATTAATAGAGGGGCGGGAGGCGGGAGGCGGGGTGGGGGGGGGAGGACAGGCCCCAGAAGACTCGGGACGAGCTCCCTTTTCAAGTGGCAAAATTGCCCCCCGCCGAAAGGACGGGGACTTTTTCTGTTGCCGCTGTTCTTTGCTCGCTGCCGCTCTAGTTTGCCAGATAAAGTTTGCGAGAAACCAAGGAAAGCCCAGGCGCGAGGTGCCCGCTTGGCCAGCGGCCGGTCCTTCCGTTGCGGGAGTCGCTCCCCGGTTCTTTCTCGGGCTCCTTTTAACTCCGGTTTTCTTCTTAAAACGAGGATGCCGTCCAGAAAGTAAATAGAAGGCATTCGTGATGTGCGTGGCTTTACTACCCTCTAAATAGAAGACGGCGATGATGTGCGTGCTGTACTACCCACGCCCTCCTTGTCGAGTTTCTCCCTTCCCGTTCTATGTGGCGTTTCATTCAGGAGTATTTATTGAGCGCTTCCGATGTGCAGAGCACTGGACTGAGCGCTCGGAATATTCGATTCGGAGACAGAGACCATCCCCGTCCGACGACGGGCTCACATTTCCCCTACCCCCTCCTTGCCAGGACCTCGAATCCCCTGCGCCTTGCTCCGGGATTAACTTTTGCACGCCGCCTCCCGAATGCTCTGTCGATTTCGTGGGAATAGTGAGCGGATCCAATCCGGGGTCAATAAAGGTCACCGACGAATGGCCGGAAACCCAAAGAGGGCCAGAGGAAAAGAGGCATCGGGTGAAGTTTTCTTCTCCGCCAACACGTTAGAAAGGTTTTGACTTTAAAAGGTAAACGGTGCCTTTGTGTGGCCCGGGAATGAAGGGAAGCCAATGATGGTCCGATTCCTTTTTGGAAAAGGGAATCGCGGGAATGTGTCCAAGAGTGCCGGTACGGGGCCGTGGTACCGGGGACGGGGTGGGAAACTTTCAGGGCCCTGCTTTGGGGACCCTGGTGTAGGAGGGTCATCCGACAGGTGCGTGATGTGCCTCTGTGTGGGCTTTGGAAATAGTTACCTTTGAAATGAAAGAAATTAAATTTGGATGGTGAAGATCAGGAAATTCGGCATCACGAACTCGCCGTACGATTTCTGACTCCTCTCGGACTTGAAGTGTTTAGGTTACGGTGGTCCCCATAGGGCGTAATTTTCATCAGAGTGTTTTCTTTTCCTCCCGGCAGTTTAATTTCATTAGAACCTGGATTACTGTGTCCAGATTGTGTGACACTGTATAGGTCGAGGTTTGAGGCTTTGCTGACATCCAAGGCTTCAGAAAACAATCGTTGGGACTATATGACCTGCATTCCCGGACGGGTTATTGTGCAGTGTTAAGTTCTTAAGACTTGAGGGTTTCTGTTTTGGGTTCTTGGAGGTCTTTTCAAGATGCATCCTTTTCTTATCATTACAGATAAAAAATTCATCATTGCAAATGCCAGAGTGCAGAACTGTGCCATCATCTACTGCAATGATGGATTTTGTGAAATGACTGGCTTCTCCAGACCAGATGTCATGCAGAAACCATGCACCTGTGATTTCCTCCATGGGCCAGAGACCAAGAGGCACGATATTGCCCAGATTGCCCAGGCATTGTTGGGGTCAGAGGAGAGGAAAGTGGAAGTCACCTATTACCACAAAGACGGTAAAAAGAAAAAAAACAATCTTTCTGTTGGTCCGGAGCTGATGCGTTGTTGCTTTTCTAATGAGTAATTACTGAATGTCACTGGGTGTCACTCTTCAGAGGCACCCAACTAGATAAGTGTAGGCATATTCTTTCGCTGCAGCGTGGTTGCTATGTCACCTATCCTATGGTCTTATAACTATGATCCTTGAGTTTTTTACAGAAGCAAAAACAACATGGGCAACTTGATACAAGAGAGGCATCAAAAAATTTTTTTTAAAAAAATCAGATAGTCACTAAATGAAGAAAGTGTTTTCATAGTAAAAAAAACCCAACAAACCCCAAAAAACCTCTACCGACGGAGGACAGTTGTCCCTAAAGCGTACATGTCGAGGAAAGAAACCCAGACCGACAGTATTGATATTTCTTCTTCTGAAAACGTGAGAAACCTAATTCTTCCCCCAGACCATCGGCATCTAGCAGCATTAGCTGTTAAAACTGCAGTAGCTTAACTATTAGCCTACTAAAAATAAAATTATAGTTAACCGTACAAGTCTTTGTGGATTATTCAGAGGTACCTATTCGTTAAGGAGTACGTTTTGTTATTTTTGCTTCTATAAACAAGTCTGAGTGGTGCATAAATTGGATCTTCTGGAAGCTACCCTTTCAGAAGAAAGCCATTCAGGAGGTAAAAGTTGTTCACATATTCGAGGCTTGACTTTAATAGTGACTATGTGGTGACCTGATGTCACAAATGCAGTGCGACTCTCAAACTTTAAAATCAAGGTTCACCTACAGGGGCATTTTTTCTTATAACCCCTGGGTCCTTTTGGAGTAAACTAAAGTGTTTATGGACTCTGGGCTCCTCAAGGGTGAATACTGAATTTGAAAGTCTGTACCTTCAGATGGAAGCATACATGTAGGTACGCAGATTCGTCGACCGACGTTCATCCCCAGACACATTTCGTGATGTTAAAAGCTGATGATTTCAAAGTTGAACAGGGTTTAAAAACTCCGTAGTCTAAGTCGGAAAGTTTCAGATCACAACTGTCATTAATTAACGTTGCCTGTTTTAATCACCAGAAACGGCCTTCCAGATTCAGTTTGCAAAATAATTGGGGGAGGGTGGCGCCTGCTTGGCTGATTCCCCAACTGTCACACATGGCTTTTTGAGGTTGCTGGAGGTGCTGAATTTTGATATTTTGCAACATGACTCATCATTTGGTGCATCACAGAAAGCAAAATCAAGCAGTAAAAAGTTATTGAATTTCTGTTCTCCACTTTCTTGTGGTATTTGTTTGAATTACATGGTATAGAATATGTAATTTATTGGAATCAGATTATCTCTAATTTAGACTGTAAGATAGTGCTCCCAAAATATTTTTGCAAATGAAGTCTAAGTAAATGGGGAGAATATTATGATCGCCCAGCTTTCTTACAAGCAGTGTGCTGTGAACTGTGTTTCAATTACTCTAGGACAATCTGCCGTGTGTTTAATCATTTGCCGGATGGTCTTTTTTTTTTTTTAGGATTTTTTTTTTTCTTTCATCTGTGAATTCAAGCAGAAAATTCGGCAGGGATTTCCCAAGTCCCCCCAACTGCTGTTATCTTTTTATCGAACCGTAATTTCAAATTTAGGATGCATCTGTATTTGAGACTCAGGGCATAGTTTTGATAAACCTCCCCGCCCCCTCAACACCCCCCCCCCCCCAAATAGTGAATTCTCTTATATGGATTTGAATGCACTCTAAAGCACAAACATAAGCCATTTTATAAATCAGTCACATTATCATGGCTTCTGAAATATTTGTGGTGAAAGTGCCAAGAGAGATGTCCAGAGCATCCCTGGGAGCATTTTGCTCACGTGCATCGATCCCTGAGTCCTTTATAGTCCTGGGACTTTATTTTGCGAGTTTGATTGCTTGTGTATATATAGCTGCTTCAGACAGTTTGGATTTCACTGGTTCTTTTTCAGTTTTCACTCCAGTGGCAGAAAGATTTTAGAAATCTAAAGGAGCATTTCTCTATTACTTTGGCAGTTCTCACATAGAGTGGAAAATTTTAGCTGTGGTTCTAGTGATCCAACCCCATATTTTGTACTGAGAAAGCGTTTAAGTGATTTTTAATAGTAGCAATGTCATTCATTAATCGGTTACTGTGTGCAGAACACTTTACTGAGTGCTTATTATCAATCAGTCAATCAATGGTATTTATTGAGTGCATACTCTGTGCAGAGCACTGTTAGTGTTATTTATTGAGTGCATACTCTGTGCAGAGCACTGTTCTAAGCACTTGGGAGAGTGCAATACAAGATAAGGGACAGATTCATTCCCTGCCCATAATGAGCTTATTATCCAGGCTATTGGTCTACACAGCCTGAATACCCTGGTTGTTGACCACCCAGCCACCGTGTCTTTTCCAAGTTTGACTCCTTTCGCTCTAGTAAACCTTAGCTTTTATTTTTGGTTAAGAGGCTTTGGGGTAGATTTTCAGAGGGTACTGTGAGAAATCAGGGAATCCATGCAACTTTAAATTTTATGGGCTACTTAGAAACTTTCCTACATAAAGATATCTGAGGACTTCGCTTGGAATCACGATCTTAGATTATTGAAAGCGTAGCAGTTCCATCTTAATGATAATTTTTAGTGCTCATTCATTATTTTCCACTTCACAATCATTTTACGCAGACACCAGTAAATGCTGAGTGGAGGTGTAACCAGCGTTTATTAAGATCTTACTTTCATCCCCTCTTTGAAAAGAGGTTACAAGCGAACCATTCTGCATATGCACTTGTTTGTCAAAGTTTCCCCCACATTGACAATGTACACTGAGTACTGGAGCATCAACATTACAAAGTGACTTTTCACTACCGGGTCTTTATATGCTTTTATTAGATACAATTGAAAGCAAGGTATTGTTTATCAAGTATCAATTTAAAAAAATCAAGATATTTGCAGTAAGGAGTCTTTGACAGCTCTTCCTCTGAGGATTCCATTTCACAGTTCGAATCATTATTGCACAGATCTTTCTTGACAGCTGCGAAATAATCCTTGAAGTGATAAAGCTGTAAAGCTTTCGACATAAAAACTATAATTACATTAAGAATTGAAGAAGGGAGCACTGCTTCTTGGTGTGGTCAGTTTGGATGCACGTTTATTAGTGCGACTTTTGCTAGGCGTATAACGATGAAAATGTTGCCTATTTACAGTGTTAACTCTGGGGGTGGTAAATATGGAAAAGGGAAAGTTGCTCTAGGTGGCTGTTTTTTATATCACTAAGAATCGCAAATCTGGAGCTCGTCTCATTTGAACGTCCCTGTGTGCTGGCTCTAACCGTAAAAGGAAATAGGTTTTGGATTATGAAATTCTCAGAGATGCCCGCTATAGTGTAATCCAAATACCCGGAGATTAAAATGCATGGTTTCTTTTGGCCTTGGCGGGAGGGGGCAAAAGGGAGAACGGATGGTTAAGGGGAAAAAGGGAAGATGGGGAATTAAAGTGAACTGAATGAGGAAAATGTTGACTCACCTCAGGACTTCAGCCATGGGATAGTAGATAATTAAGGTGGCTGAATTTATTCAGAATACTTCAGCTGGATTGCTGAACCCATGCTAGTTTTCGACTAGAAAAATGGCACTGTCACATTTTAAAAACTTAATAGAAATGTCAGGGTATCTGCGACATTAGGTAGTTCTTTAAGAATGAAAAGTGATGAAAAGTCTATGAAGAAGGCAAAAATGTTTGGCTCAGCTTCCCCTTTAATTGCAGTCCAGCTTCAAACAGGGGGGTGGGAATCCAGGCCTGAGGAGCGCATTTCCTGGTGCATTATGTGCCCCTGTGGAGCTGATCCGAGTGCTGAGTGGGGAGTTCCTCGGGGAACGTCTTGCTTTGCTCAGCTTAGCTGGCCAAGAAGCAAGAGGAGAAGCAGCAAAATCAGTTTTAGGTTTCATTAACCCTTCAGCATTGTATTAAATCCACTATCGAGCTGCTCTGGCTAAGAACTAGGCGCTGGAAACTTAACAGAACTACCAAGTAAGAGCTTCTTTCAAAATCGAATCCCGTTTCTGAGATGTAAGGGCTACATCTCATTTGCAGGACAAGTTAGATGAATGTTCCTCCATCCTCAGGCTCCAGAGCTTTCTGAAACTGTGGCCCAAGTTGGAAGCGGATGACGTGCTCTGACGGTGTTAACTTGGGACTTGGAGTCTGAAGTCTCGGGTCTCACTTAGCCCTGCCCCCAGTTTCAAATGTATGACCTTTGGGCAAGTCGCTGTTGCCCTACCTCAGTTTCCTAATCTGAAAGCCAATGTGAGAACTATTCCCAGCCCAGCTGTTCCTCAGGATGTCAGCATTGTCAACAAGGGCTCAGATGGATACCCCTTCTACCACGGCAGGAGTTTAGCAGTATCTCACGTAACCCCGAGCCTCTCCCCCATTCGCCTCATTCTGAATTTGGAAATGTTTAGCTTTGTTTCCATGCTTGTAGAATCTTTGGCTTCTCTCTGGTCACACTGCGCAGGAGGGTGTGAAGCGATGATCCTTATGATGTGTCACCGAATACTGGTGGTGTTTAGACATGGCTGATACAGTTCTATTTAAACTACTGACATTGCGTGTGTAGAGATGGCTTGTACCCTGGCTTTTAAGTGCCCCACTTTTACTCCTCCTTTGAAGTAAAACAAAGCAGCCCAGATGGCTCTCAGTGATTTCTTCAACGAGTCCTGTTTGGGGCCGGGGTGTACCTAGGCTCAGATAAAGTACTCTACCAGCACACTCTTAAGCAGCACTTTGCCCTAGTCTGTGCTTCACATTTTAGTTAAATTTAGACTCATGAGACAATTAGGATTGTAGTATTTTAAGCGTGAAAAATAGTTTTTGTTTCTGTTGAATTTCAGGGCTCTCCTTGTGATAGGGGATAGGCACAGCAGTGGCGATCCCCCAGTCGCCTCGTGCATCAGATACCTTCTGCAGTTACAACGGAAATAGCGTCTGCATGTTCCACCCATTGAGTGATGGCCATGTTTAGTTACATTTCCATAAATTATCACCAAAGTGAATGCTGAAGTGCAGAGCTGATCATTACATGGCTCTTCATCTGCCTTCGTGGCTCCTCAGACTTTATTTGACCTCAAGCCTCTAGGTTCATCGTTGGCCCCGGGGAAGCCCAAAGACCCTCCCGCCCCCCAGCTGAAGGTGAGCGTCTTCATGGGGTCTGCAGCACCCACTCCTAGCTAGGCCTGGTGTCGCATTTGGATGCCCCCGAGGCTAAAAATAATCCAGTCAGGAAGATATCTCCTCAGGGATCATGGGAACAGGAGGGTAGGCTGTGACCTGGAGTTGTTGGAATAAATCCCTTTGATTGAACCTCACTTCTGCATAGGCTAAGAGCTCTCTAGGGGTCATAAGCCACTTTAGCAGCTGGTTTCAGAGTGGGCAAATGACTGGTGTAGCTGACACCCAAGGCAGGAGAGCCAAAAGATGGGTGCCTAGCCCTGGGCATTGTTCTGCACTTTGTGGGCATTCATTCCTGCCCGTTTGACTCACTTGGCAGATGAGGGGCAGTAGGAAGTGGGTAGTGATGGAGTAGGTACTAAGAAGTGATGGGGGAAAGAAGGGAAACAAAGCATCATTATTCGGTGGAAGTACATTGAAAGAAGAGACCCACCGATGGATGATGGGACGGCGTGACATAGTTGGCATTTTAACATTTGTTAAAACACCTCTTCCTTTAAAGGTGATTGCTTTATAACTATTCAAGGCAGTGAACCTTGGGATATTTGACTGGCTTGCTGGTTTTTGGCTTACATCGCTTGTTACAACTTATGTGAATATCTCATATTCTTAAAGGTTTCAAAAAGAAGTCGGTAGATTATCTCAGCACAAGGCTCAATAAATCAGCAACGTAACTACTCTCATACAACGGACCACGAGAGCCTCCACACAAAGTGACAGCATTGTATTACCTTTTCATTTTTCACACCTTTTACACCCTAAATCAAGAGTGAAGTATCATCACTCAGACTTCTCATGCAGATTAATCGTCTGTAGCAAAGCTTGGTCTCAGCAACGTCTAACTAATGAAAATCTGAAAGTCACAAAGGAGAAAGTCAGCAACAAGTTTTCTGTCATCGGGGATATATGCATTTCGGTGGCTTTTCTCCTGAATGCCCCCAATTACTACTCAACAATGCACCCAAACAGGACGTTAATCCTAGTCATGCACTGCTGAACAGTTCAGTAATTTTTCTCCAAGAGATGCCTGGTGTGGTGGGGATTTGTGTGGATTTATCCACTCTCCCCACTGCATCGACTGCAGACTCGGCTGTGTGCCCCTTAAGCACTTTGATACTCTCCGTAGCCCCACCGCACTTAGGACAATATCCATATTCTCTTCTTTTAATGGTATTTATTAAGCATATGCTGTATGCAGACCACTCTACTAAGGTCTTAAGGAAAACACAATACAGTAGGGTTGGTCAAGGCCATCCCCGCCCCCAGAGAGCTTACTTTCCCTATTGGAAATTTATTCAAAAGTCTGTCACCCTCTGGGAACCAGAAGTTCCTTGTGGGCAGGAATTGTGCTCTCCAACTCTGTCGTACTCTCCCAAGGGTTCAGTACAGTGCTCTGCACACAGTAAACCCTCAGTAAATACCACTGAGGATTTAGAACAGCTTCGTCTCCTGCAAGCGCCATATAAAAACACTCTTAGAGTTTACCGAGTGTGAAACTTAAAGGTTTGGTCGGGCGTGATGTAGGATCTGACGTTGGATATTTTCAGGATCATCAGTAAGGCAGATTGAGTCTGAATCCAATCCAATCCAAAGTAGGCATGCCTAGAGATAGAGATGGAGGAGAGAGGAAGAAGAAAGAGAGTTTCAAGGTGAAATTTGGCACTTTTCAAGTCTCCTTTCCCCATCTCCCTCATTCCCTTCTTCCTCTCCCAAGCAAGCCTTATGCCATGGTGGTCTAATTCACATTTGGGGCAGACACCCAGTGCCATCCTGAGGATTTCTGTCAGCTGTCTGGGCATATGTACCCCCATATACGGCTAAAAACTGTACCCCCAAGTACGGCTAAAAACTGCTGTTCTTAGTAAAGATTTTGTCGTAAAACAAACACCCAATGCATCAGATATACCAGCTTCACTTCAGACTAATTGGCAAGGGTGGTGCCTGGCGGATTGCAAGTTGATCTTTTTTTATCAGGTAATCTTCTTTGTCTTGTGTCCCGTCTGATTTTACTATAGACCTTTTCAGAGGTATAAAAAGGAGGAGGCTTCAATCAGTTGTGTTTGGTTTGTCCTATGGATGAAGGAATTTTTCTTTTCCATTTGTTTCTTTGATGTATATAGTGCGGCAATTAAGGATTAATATGCCTTTGATTATAGAGATTGTTTTGATTCATTATTAAAGGAAGAAGCTCCAGATTACAAAAGAAAAAGGAATTTAATTTCTCCACAGACAATGCAATGAAGAGGGCCAGGTCATCGGGCCGGACAGGTTTAATGCGACCAGCCGTCAATCAGCTATTAGGTGACTGGGCTTAAGAGTGTAGAGAAAAGGTGGAGAATGAAATTCGTAGTTAATCCAAAAGCCAGTTTTTTATTCATGATTTTTCAGTGTTCCATCTCTTCCAGATGTTTATCAGAGGGCCTAACAGGTAGCTGAACTGATTGATTTCTTTCTTTTCTTTTTCTCTTTCTTTGTTTCTCTCCCTTCTCTAAACCATTCTGGGTTTAGATGTTAACAGGGATGGAAATGGCTAAACGGAGAAACAGAAAGATAAATACAAGCAGCTAAAAACTAGGGTAACCCTCATGGCCACTGACATAATCTTAGATCCTTCCTCCCAATTATTTAGGTTGTAATGGAATTGGCAATCACTGAGAAGACCAGAAAGGAAGAATAGGAGATCACTTGAATTCTGTGGCTTTTGGTCCTCTATATTCTTATCTGTCTAGTGTGTTCAGATACAAGGACATATGGACCTATAATAAATTCAAGGTCGATGAGTCTTCTCAGGAGGTAAGTTTGTCCGTACACAACAATTAGCAAAAATAGCACCAGGAACAGAAAATATCAAATGTGATGACACAGGAAGGGACAGACCTTTAGGCATATAATCTAACTGGGATTGCGGGTCCTGTATCGGCCTTCTCAGTTGAATTTTACTGACAGTGGTGGCGTCTCTGAATGCGAAGGATAACTGTGTGAGTGTGTGTGCGTGCACAATATCTGTCTACCCCCTT
This sequence comes from Ornithorhynchus anatinus, assembly GCF_004115215.2. NCBI lineage: Eukaryota > Metazoa > Chordata > Mammalia > Monotremata > Ornithorhynchidae > Ornithorhynchus > Ornithorhynchus anatinus. Next base: position 12,135,348 of record NC_041736.1, on the reverse strand, counting down.
CCCCCCACCCAACCCCGATGAGCAGTACTTTAGCAAAGGGTGGGAAAGATTTATATAAGATTTTAAAACTTGGTAATTAGATTTCTGTAACTATCATCCTACTGAAATAACTGCAGGGAAGAATAATTCTCTTCCTGGTGCTTCCTCACTTAAACAGAGGTATGTGAGGTTCAGGGAATCTGAGCTTTCTGGCTGTTACTCCATTCTCAAGCCTTCCCTCCAGGTGTTCTTTATAATGAATGTCACTTAGCCAGAGCCCTACAGGAGTTATAGATTCGCAGAATGCCATTCATACAGTTCATTCACGGATCTCACGCCTTCAACAAAACATCACAAACCATGCCCCCCTTCAGCCAGACCTCTCAGATAGCATCCATTCTCTCCTTATTCTAGAATAAGAGGGGTCAATCTTTATATTTCATATTGTTTACCTGTGTATGAAGAAACTCTCTGGAAGATCACATTCACAAAATTGCTCATTCAAAATCCTGACCCGTTGTGTGTGTAAGGTGTATGACAGACATTCGTTTTAAAATATTGATTTATTGCTACTATTTTCCTTGGTACATTTCCCATGTTTTCCATATAGCACCATTTTAAGGTAGTAGTTTGTTTTAAGGAGGTTTTCTATTGAAAAATTTTCACATCGGTGAATATGACATTGATTAGTCCCCAGATCTCTCCATTCTAAATAATTCATGGTCCAGATGAAGAATAACATGCCATGTGATCATCGCTCAGTGTTTTCCTATTTATGGCCACTTTCCAAAATTGAAAATCCTTAATATAAAAGAACAAATGGATTCTTTCACATTTTAGAGATGTAGAAAGCCAGCTGTGGAGACTTATAAAGAGGAAAAGTATTGTAAACACTTGAAAAATGTCAATCAGGAAAATATGGCACAAATAGGAAAGTGATGATGTCTTGGCTTTATCATCCTTTGGTTTTTCTTTGTATTTTATCACATGCATAAATGCACTCACCCATACAACCCTTTATTTTATACAGTGGGAGGGGAGAAAGAAATAAGAAGTGGGAGAAAATAGAGTGTGTAAGGCCTAACTGGATGGATAGTTACACTTCTACATGGGGACGGGGTAAGATAAGAATAAAGAGATTGGCAGTCCTGATCCAGCTTTGCTTTGGGGAGCATGTATCTGTAAATCTAGACGCATAGATACACACGGGAATATCAGTCCAATCTTTATCACACTATAGGGTCACAATAATGATATTTGTTAAGCTCTTACAACATGTCAAGCTCTATTCTAAGCACTGTGGCAGATAGAAGATAATCAGGTTGGATGCAGTCCCCGTCCCCCAGTGGAATCGCAGTCCAAGTTGGACGGAGAACCGGTATTGAATCCCCACTTTACAGATGAGGAAACTGAAACCCAGAGAAGTTAAGTGATCTGTCACGGTCGCACAGCAGGTATAAGCATGAGTCTGTTTATTGTCGTATTGTACCGTCCCAATACTTAGTACAGTGCTCGGTCCCCTTAAGTGGTCAATAAATACAATCGCATGAATGAAAGCAATGGAGCTGGGAATAGAACTCAGGTCCTCTGACTCCCAGGCCCCTGCTCTCTCCCCAAGGCCAAGCTGCTTCCCCGTTTTCAGATCTCCCCTGAAATGGCCCTTATGGGGAACTCCAGACCATTACCCTTTCAGAGAACATGGTTGTCTCAGGGTTTTATCCGCAGCCTCGGAACGATGAACGGTAACGGAAAGACTCTACTGCATGTGTGTTATTGTATATGCCCGCATTTGATTATACACCAATAGCTGTCCTTTGTATTTTAGAATGATTCCCCTGGTGGGAAAGCCCATCTGCGTGAAGTGGGCAAATGTGGCTTATAAGACTGGATGAGGTTCCTTCAGTCCTTTCACACTGAGCTCACATAAATATTGTCTCTCTGTGCCTTTGCGATAGCTGGTGCTTTTCTAGATTCTGCCTCTTCCCATTACAATCATCCAAAGTATCTCCCCTAAAAGCACCCTCCCCTGCTTGATCCCCACCCCTCATTGTGATTGCCACCTGTTAGCCTAGTTTGACTGCCGCATAGTCTCCCAGCAGTCCAGAGCAAATATTCTATTGTTTGAAGTTGGGCTTTACTAAGTACTTGAAATGTTTCCTCTTTTTGAAGCTTCAGCTCACCATTTGAGCAGCTGCTTAGGAGTTCTGCTCACACATCCTGTTCTTTCTCTTTGCCTTCATATAAGAAAATTTATATGCACCCTGCCACATTGGAGTCTAAAGCCACACTGTGATGGAGAGCATGGTATTTAGCTGGTGGCATTCTTTAGTAACTGGTCCAGAAGGACTTCAGGATCTTTCCAGCAATCGGAGAGGCACGATGATAGTTCCCGCAATCAGATTTTTCACCTTTCTTCCTGAGATGTTGATGTAAACTCCTTGTAGGCAGGGAATATGTTTGTTTATCATTGTACCGTATTCTCCCAAGCGCTTAGTACAGTGCTCTGCACACAATAAGCGCTCAATAAATACGATCAAGTGAATGAACAAATGATGTGTCAGCCACTTTACTTAACATCTGAAATTTTAAAGTTCTTGGATATTTGCCTGTGACCTTGACCCAGCCAGGGTTTATTGCCTGGAGGCTAGCAGATAACTTGGGCACCCTGAGCTCTAGCTCTCCGTGGTTTAGAACATGTCCCTTCTAAATCCTGCGTATATAGAAAGTGCTCAAAAAATACAGCTGATGATGATATGTTGAGTAATTACGTGGGAAGATGTATGAGTAGGGCATCCACTTCCTCCTTATATCAGCAGGTATGCTTCCTAATCTGGAAGCTTTACTTTTCTTTATGGTTCGAACTGCAATCGTGCTTTCTCGAAAGTTGGAATTCGGGCCCTGTCCTTTCATGTTTATTTTTCTCCGCTTTGGAGAGCTTGATATTCAGTGGCAAAAGACGTGTTATGGCCGCAGAAGTGTCTTTGCCATTTCTTTGTGTTCTTTCCTTATTGGTGTTATTATCCCTTATTCCTTGGGCGTAGGGGGAACAGCACCCTTCAGAGGTGCTGGGGTGATGTCTTTAGGGAGGCTTTCAGCAGTGTATAGTAATTGCCCGCTTGGCTCTCTGGCTCCATGAACTCGTCACACCCTTTCTTTACGGGACTGTCCTACCTTGGGTGGTCAAGGCAAGTCAAATAGGAAGTGAGACATATAGATTTTGATGGCTGTACATTTTTTTCAATGTGAATGAGCCAACATCACTCCCCTGAGCCAGATTTTAAAATGAAAGAAATTATGTAATCAGGTCCATTTTTACAACCTGTCTACCTTTCTTTATGAACCCAAGACAATCATTTAGCCTTCACTGTGTTGAATTTTCTCATCCATCAAGTGGATGTAGTATTTTTTCCTCCCAGGGATGCTGAAAAAAACTATAACTTAGAGTGATATAGAAGATCCTCATCATGGTTAGTTTCATAAATGAAAATAATAAACATTTCCATGGAGGTAGTGCATTGCAGTTAATTAGCAGAGGAAAGCTTTGGTTGTGAACTTTAAGGTCAGTAAGTCAGAGAAGAAATTAGCTCCCTTACCTGATATATAAAAATGCAAGAGTCTGGATTTTTCCCTGTGACCCGGGACATATCACTTTTGAATATTTTAGATATATTTTTCTGGAGGCAGCTTGGTCACCCTGAAGAGAAAGTTCTTCATGGTTTAAGACTTGTCCCTCCCTAAATTCTCCTCCTCACCCAATTCTTTATATTTCCTCAGATTATAGTTAATTTAGAGAAAATTGTGTCAGAGTAGGAGTTCACTGTAGCTTTTGCTTCAGAGAAGATTTTGGTCTGACTTTTTTCATCTTCCCATCACTGGTCAGTATTTTAAGTACCGATAGCACTAAACTCAGAAGATTAGGAAGGTGTTCATTTGGATAAAAAAAAATTGGGAAGCAAAAATGAATGCACTGTAGACTACATCTGTGACAGAGCTCCACATTTTTTCCAAGAGTGTGCTCTCCTCAGTGCAGAGATTCATCTCTATTAAGGTATAAATCCAAGCCATTTTACAAATGGAAATGCTCAAAGGGCAAGCAGAATGCAGTGCAGAGCTCAGAGAAAGTGAGAGGACGAGGTTTCAAAAGCACAATGCTCTCACTGACCTCCTGGATATACACTATAAATGAATCCAGATCTAAATACAGTTTCCAAGGCTCCTAGTAATAAGATGTAACCTTCATCACTTTGTGAACCCCAATGAGTCGACAGTGGAATGCTGAACGAAAGGCAGGATGTTTGAGTTCATCGGTGAATGTTAGTGGTTCCTTACTGAATAAAGCTATTTATAGATCTAGTCTGGGATTTTCTTCATAGACTTGTTATGCTCCTTGTTTGCCATGTACTTCAATACCTTCTCTTCAGCACTCAGTGATTTCATGATCTGTGCAAAACTGCTCTTTTCTTTATCTGAGGAAAATGAACGCCTAAGAAATTAGGGCAGAACAATTAGAAGCAGATTTTGGTCCCTATTAAGGTAAACAGGAAAAAAAATTCAGGTTTGTGAAAAGCCTGCCCAAGTTAGTTTAGGATTAGATAAAATGTCATTTTGTACCAAAGAAAAGAATACCAGATACCAACATGAAAGAAACAAAGGAAGAACTAAAAAAAATTTGTATTTTTTTTTTAGAGGAAGGAGTTAAATGAAAGCCTGCAGCTGGCAGTCTTAGTTTTTGCATTTCCAGTTGGACTCCAAATAGAAATAGGAAAATCGAGTTCGTCTGTGAAAAATTTGGTTTGCAAACTAATTCTTAGTTGCAGTGCTGCTATCCAAAATGCCAGCTGTGAATTATCATGGCTGCAGGTCTTTCCCCATCCCCACCACCACATTGTTGTCTTTGCTTTAATTTGAGATCTTAAGCCCACCTTCTTGATCATAGAGCTCGTTGCCCAGGGGGAAACACAGTCCAGAACGTGTTCAAAATAAATCAAGTGGGATTCTACCGGCTGACTGTCCAAGTGGATTTACCCGCTACTCTCTTCTCCTCCGGCACCTATTGCAAGGTGTCTTTTCAGTATTATGGACAAACATGTGAAGGTGGTTCTGTAAATCCTTCAGTATTTCTTCAATCTCCTTGTGGTAGTTTTAAGGTTCCTATCAGAAGGGAATGTAGAAGGGAGGCAAATTGAAAAAGATAATAATAGGTGTGGTATTTATTTTCTTACTATCTGTCAAGCATTCTGCCAGGTTCAGGGGTAAACTACAATCAGATCATACATAGTCTGTATCCCACTTGGGGCTTGCAGTTTGAGGCAGGGAAAGAAGTATTATGTAATCCCCACTTTACAATGAGGAAACTGAGGCACAGAGAATTTGAGTGATTTGCGTAAGGTCACGCAGCAGGCAATTAGTGGAGCCTGGATGAGAACTCATGTCTCTTGGCTCCCTGGTCTTTTTTTTTTAATAGTATATGTTAAGCATACTATACTGTACTTACTGTATTTATTCAATCATTCATTCATATTTATTGAGTGCTTACTGTGTGCAGAGTACTGTACTAAGTGCTTGGGAAAATACAATACAGCGGGAAAGACAGATAATCCCTGCCCACGATGAGCTCACGGTCTAGAGGGCATGGGAAGCAGCATGGCATAGTGGATAGACTACGGGACTGGGAATCAGAAGGTCATGGGTTCTAATACCGGCTGTGCCACTTGTCTGCTGTGTAACCTTGAGCAAGTAACTTCACTTTTCTGTGCCTCAGTTACCTCATCTGTAAAATGGGGATCGAGACTGTGAGCCCCACCTGGGACAGGGATTATGTTCAACCCTAGCGCTTAGTACAGTGCCTGGCACATAGCATTTAACAAATGCCCTAATTATTACTGTTATCATTATTACCAGGCATTGTATCAAGTGCTGGGATAGATAAAAGCTTATCCGGTTGGTCGCAGTCAGCGTCCCATATCAGTCTCACAGATGAAGCAACAGAGGCCCAGAGAAGTTAAGTGATTTGCCCAAGGTCACACAGCAGAAAAGTATAGGAGCTGGGATTAGAACCCCAGTCCTTTTGACTTCCAAGCCTATGCCCTTTCCACTAGTCCATATTGAGAGGAAAAATCATACTTCAATCCCACCTTGCCTTGTCAGTGCACTCTCAGACTAACATGCTTCATGATTTGTTTCACAAAAGAATAGCTATAAGGATAGCAAAGCTGCCTATAAAGTCCTGGTAGCTCTCAGAGCTGTAATTTTCTCCCCAAAGGAAAATCCAGCATTCCTACTTACTTTAGGAGGCGTCTGTGCCTGAATTAAGGGAAATAGATTCTTCATTCTCTGGAAACGTACTCTTTCTGGCTTGGTGGTCTCATCTCCAGGTGAGATTTGCTGACAGATGAAGTCCAGATGTAATGGTCAAAGTCACTACCGAGAACTTGTTTTCCATCTTAGTTTGCATCCGTTGTCAAGACAGAGGCCAAAAGCTTCTATCTAGGAGATATTATGGTCTGAGAGCTTGCTCGGTTCACTTCCGTGGTTCCAAGGAAGGCATTCTTGCCCTATAATTGTCTGGAAGTTTATTTGGTTGTTCCAGCCTTCTATCAAATTCTGAAATGCCCTGAGGAGACTACTTATTTTTATAATACAAAGGTCTGTCCCCTTGTAAAGGGGTTTAAAACCAAATTATTTCTAGCTTCCAGTGGCTTTATCTCCTTGCAAGAGAAAATGTGAGCCCTAGATCAGACAATGTTCTCTTCCACCCCTGTTTTATATGAAACCTAGGCATTATCGTTTTCAGTTAGGAGCTTCAACTTGTCTTCCGATATTCTTTGTCATACCTTTGTGCTAAAATGCCTGTTGGGTGGGTTTTCTTTGTTTTTGGCCACTAGTTCACAAGATCAGATTATGAGGAAGGGTAGAAATGATCCTAACTCTAGGCTGTAAGCTTACTTTGGGTACGAAATGTGTCCGTTATTGTTGTAGTGTATTCTCCCAGATGCTTAGTACGGTGTTCTGCACACAGTAGGGCTCAGTAAATATGATTAATCCTTTGAAGACGAGTAAGCAATGGTTCTTCTTGTTTCGTCCGTCACGAGAGCACCGTCTGGCTCAGACCGAGCACCGTGGCCAGCAGTGAAATGAAGTCGTAAACGGCAGGACGTGTTGTTCATTCCATAGCGTGACTGGCATAAGCACTCTTGCCAGACTCTCCACTACTGCCTTGGTGGGGTACTGAAGCATGTTGCCACTCTGCGCTGCACCTTGTAGCCAGACAGCTGATTTCCTGGGTATAGATAGTTGCTGAATTGGAACTCTATAATCCCTCACCACCTTTAAAAGGGGGCTCATCTTATGAACCCGATCTTTCAATAGTGAACAAAATGCCAAACCTACACATTTTCAGTCAGCGAGCATCTTGGTAAGTGGTTCTGTCTTGAGGAGTACTGTGTCCTGGGAGGGATGATTTGAAGACTTCAGGGGTTAACTATATGCTAAGCTGGTTTTCTAATTAGGAAAAAGCTGGCACACAGCTTCTCCGATAGTAGAATTAAACGTGGAAACTAAAGGAGAAAGTTGGAGTGGAGTAACAGGGGAAAAAAATAATTGAAAGGGGATCCTGAAATGAGAGGAGAAAAACGGCATGGGGAAAGTTTAAATTGACTGCACACAATTGAGGGACTAATAGGAGGGAAAGAAAAGAGTCAGTTAAACAGTTAACGATTTCCTCCCACCCACAGAATAGCTGACAATAAACTCCGTCTTAGACAAGAAAAGGTTAAGGAGGGGTATCTTAGTTCAGACTCCTGATCCTAAAAGGATGAATTCTTTACCCTGAAGAATCTTTACTCTTGTTTACGGTGTCATCTACAGCAGTGGTGAGGTGACTGTGACGCGTGATGAATAATGGATTGCAGCAACATCATAATTGTCACCCTCACAGAGAAAGCAATCTTGGAATTCACCATAGCCAGTCCTAAGGCAGTCGCTGATTGGCTGCGGCTAACACGAAACACTCCCCATCCTGTCAGTAGTGGTTCTCCCTGCCAACTCCACACTTCTAAGGTCCCAGAGTAGAAGAAAACACTTTGAGGCCTTTGTTCCCTTCCTTAACTCAGGAATGAAAGTCCAGTTGGCAGATAGGTAGATGGGGTTCCAACTCCCAGGAAACCACAATTCATTGTCAATCAATCAGTGGTATTTATTGAGGACTGAACTAGAGCTTGGAAGAGTACAGCCATCATCATCATCAGTGGTATTTATTAAGCCCTTGCTGTGTGCAGAATACTGCATGGCGTAGTGGTTAGAGCATGAGCCAGTGAGTCAGAAAGTCATGGATTCTAATCCCGGCCCTGCCACTTGTCTGCTGTGTGACTTGGGCGAGTCACTTTACTTCTCTGGACCTCAGTTACCTCATCTGTAAAATAGGGCTCGAGACAGTGAGCCCCACATGAGACGAGGACTCTGTCCAATCTGATTTGCTTGTATCCACCCTAGTGCTTAGTACAGTGCTTAGCACACAGTACGTGCTTAAATACCGTAATTATTATTACTGCGTTCAGTGCTTGGGAGATTGCAGTACAACAGAGTTGGTTGACAAGTCCCCTGCCCTAACGAGATTAGAGTGTAGAGACTAGTTTACAATACAATATCTCTGAATTGCAAGGAGCTACAATCTGGGGGGGTGTACATTAAGGTGTAATGATTTTGCTGATTTAGTAAGGTACTCTTCCTTCTGACTTATTTTAAGAGGAAAATATCAGTGGTTCAGGTGTTTTAGTGCTCTTTTAGAGGATTCCAAGTCCGCCTGGTCTGAAAGAAACCCACTAGTTTTTACCATCAGGGAACAAAGCAACAGGATCTTCTTAAATGGACTTTTCTGATTAGATGTTATTTTAAAGGCAGACATTTGCTAATATATGACTTTGCTGGTTTATCTGCTTTGACATTTTAATTTTGTTTTTGTTTCCAGAGGCAATTTGAGCAAAGGGTGCAATTTTTAAAACGGAATAAATAAATAATGGCAACCTCATGCCAAATTTTCATTTTTTATTTGTAAAAAATGTAGTTGCCCATGACCCAATTCCCAGTTAGTCCAGCATCATTTCTGCTCTAATGAATTTGCTTGGCCAATCCAACCCAATAATTTACTTCTAAATTTTAGGGCCAACATGTATCATTTATAATTGATATTTAACAAGCTCTTGATGAATTTTTCCTCAGACTGCATATTGACAGCATAGCCAATACAGTGTTTTCAGAATTTGGAAGAACAACAGATAGTGTTTACTCCTTTTTGCCAGGCTCCAGTGAGAGCTGATGGAGGAAGAGCAGGAGAAAGGAGAGAAGAAAAAAGGATACGGGAATGATGAAGTAAAGGAAAAAACTAACAATATTAATCCCAGAGAGGCCATTATGGAGCCTCTGAAACTGATCGGTGATGGCAGTAGAGGCAAGATTTCCCCTTTAAAATACCACCTCCCTCTATTGCTATCTTTAAGTGTTTGTGTTTGTTGTCCTGTTGACATTTACTAAAGCACTTCTGTAAATGTTTTGACCTCCTTTATTAAGAGGTACCAAACTGTTCTGCTCCCTGGCCTCCAAAAAAGCCCGAATGCTCTTACACCAACACCTGAGGTGTTTTGCAAATTGGAGAACACTCCAAGAACACTCAGAAAACATTCAGTATATTTCACTTTTAAGGACGACATACTTTATGCCTATTCTAGTATGGAGGATTTTCCTAGGACATGGCATATTTGTAGAGACAGAGCTACATGTGATAATCTGAAAGTATCCAAGCATTCTGAAGATTACATGAACACTGAGATCTCCCTTAAATCTCCCCTGCTTCTGTCCAATAACCCCTTCCTCTGCCCTATTCAACTCTCCCTATATTCCCAGCAGTAACTCGAGAAGATATCTCTCATCTCCTCCTTAAATAGACCCTCTTCACCCACTGTGTTTCTGACCCCATCCTTTGTACCTTTTTAAAACACTTCCCCCCCTCCCTTCTTTCCTCCTTGACTTCCCTCTTCAACTATTCACTTTCCAGTGGCTTCTTCCCCACAGTTTTCAAACGTGCTTACATATTCCCTATCAAAAAACCCCCTCCCTTAACCCCACTACTCCCTGCAGTTATCACCCCACCTACCCTCTCCGGTCTTCTTGTGAGAGTTGTTTAAACCCACCATCTCCACTTCCTCTTCTCCGGTTTCTCCTTACCCTTTCAATCTGGCTTCTGCCCTCTTCACTCCATGGAAACAGCCCTCTCTAAGGTAACCAGTGACCTTCTTTCCTCCATATCAGACGGCCTCTATTCTATCCTAATCCAACTAGACCTCTCGGCTGCCTTCGACACTAGTGACCACCCCCTCCTTCTTGAAACTTTATCCAACCTTGACTTCACAGACGCTCTCTTCTCTTGGTTCTGCTTCTCTCTTTCTGACCACTCCTTCTCAGTTTCTTTTGCTGTCTCCTCTTCTGCATCCCACCCTCTGACAGTGGAGTTTCTCAAGGCTTAGTTCTAGGTCCCCTTCTGTTCTGCATCTATACCCACTCCCTTGTAGAACTCATTCCCTCGCAAGGCTTCAACTACCATCTCTCTCTCTCTCTCCCTCTCTCTCTTTTTAATATGGCATTTGTAAAGTGCTTATTGTGTGCCAGGCTCTACACTAAGTGCTGGGGTAGATAAAAGCTAATCAGATTGTTCACAGTCTGTGTCCCACATGGGGCTCAATCCCATTTTACAGATGCATAGAGAAGTTGTGACACAGCAGACAAGTGGTGGAGCCAGGCTTAGAACCCTCTATGCAGATGATTCTCAAATCTACATCTCCAGCCCTGACCTCTCAACTTCCCTGCAATCTTATATTTCCTCGCATCTTCAGGACATCTCTACCTGGGTGCCCCACCAGCACTTCAAACTAAACATATCCAAAATTGAACTTGGCACTGTTCTCAACTCATCTCTCTCATTCCACCCACGTATTCAATTGGTCACCAAATTCTGTCAGCTCTACCTTCACAACATAGCTAAATTCTGCCCTTTCCTCTCCATCCAAACAGCTACCACGTTAATTTCAAGCACTTATTCTATCCCGCATCGCTTACTGCATCAGCCTCCTTGCTGACCTCCATGCCTCTTATCTCTCCCCCAAATCATATTTCATTTCGCTGCCCAGATAATTTTTCTTCAAAAACGTTCAGACGGTATTAAGAACCTCCCGTGGTTGCCCAGACACCTCCACATCAAACAGAAACTCCTTATCATGAACTTTAGAGCACTCTATCACCTTTCCCCCTTCCTACATGCTGCGTGCTTCGGTTGATTTCCTACTACACCACAACCAACACACTTCACTCCTCTGATGCTTACCTTCTTAATGTACCTTGATCTTTTCTGTCTTGCTGTAGGCCTCTCACCCACATCCTGCCTCTGGCCTGGAAGGCCTCCCCACTTCCTAACTGACAGAAGATCGCTTTGCCCACCTTCATTGCCTTATCAAAAGCACATCTCCTTCAAGAGGCCTTCTCTGACTAAGCCCTCATTTCCTCTTCAGATTTGCATCCTTTATTCACCCTTCCTTCAGCCCCTCAGCACTTCTGTACATATATATCTGCCTCCAGCTCTAGGCTGTAAGCTCAGTGTGGGGCCAGGAGTGTGCCTATCAGTTCTGTTACATTGTGCTCCCCCAACTGAGTACAATGTTCTGCACACAGTGAAGTGCTCAATAAATGCAATTGGTTGAAAAGAGATTTGTGATGCCCTTCTCGCTGTAATGTTGTCAGGTTATGATTACCAATAAGGGCATCACATAAGGAAAGTTCATGAGATGTGATTATTTCTCCAGTAGAAATCAAACAGGATTTTTTTCATTTTATCCTCATGCAGTATCTGTCTGCTCACAGTTGACTTACATAGGTTCTGTTGTTATTGTTAGTTGTTTGGGGATTTCTCTGTATCCTCATGGAAAATAAATCTGTCTCAGATTATTGGGCTAATTCATTGTATTCTCTGACACAGGCAACTTGCATCCATCAAGATACCGACGTAAATTTACGTTAGGTGTCCTCTTACAGTTGTACTGTAATTATGTTTTGTACCGTTTGTAAGGATAAATTAAATAGAGGTATGAACATATTATTTTACTTCAAGAGTAACAGCATTCATTTCCTAATACTTTGAAGAGTGCTTCAAAGAGCTTCACAGTCAATACTTCACCCAATTTCAAATTTATGCTCTGTAAAGGAAATTGCAGTGGTACTGGCAATATTGGTGTTAATGGATAAGTCTTTGTAAATGTAGCTGAATATAACGAACTCTATCGCATTAGTAACCTTGGTGCTCTTTCCTTTTTTTTCCCCTCCTACAATGATACGGTAAATATGCTGTAGTAAATTAGGTGGGAGGGGGCTGCCTTTGGAGGAATTCTGGAAGATTATACCTCCTACTTATGAAATAATGGGCTCCTGTATTCCAGGTGGTTTTATGTTATGAATGAAAGGGCAAACTCCTATTGGCAGAATGATCTCACTCCACTTTTTCCCCTCCAGCTGAATAGCCTGTCGTGAACCTGACATTCACAGAAATCTCACCAGTTCAAAGAGAAGAGTGTGGGATTTTTATGAACCTGCTGTTCATGGCCTCTCTCTCTCTCTCTTCTGATTCTAAGCTCCTTTCACTCAGTCAATCAATAGTACTTATTGAGTGACTATTGTGGGCAGAGCTCTGGGCTGAGTACTCGGAAGGGATCAACAGACATGATCCCTGCCCTCAAGGAGCTTATAAACTAGGAAGGGAGGCAGACACTGAAATACATTACTAATAGGAGGAAGAAAGGAAAGAGGAAATGTACAAGGTTTTATCATTGTGAAATGGGAACCCTTGGAATAAAAAGGATAAGCATTCTAATCATTTTTCATTCCAAAGTGGAAAGTAGTTTAGTCCAAGCTTGATGTGGATGTTTCTTTTTTAAAATATAACATCTGTGAGGTAGTGACACAAGGGGAAAGTGTGGTGCTGTTTTCAATTTGGGAGGCAGGTGGTTTTATTGTTCACTGGAAGAGGTTTCTATTCTCAGTGTTTCTCTGGGAGGAAACCAGGACATAGAGGGCAGGAAATGATTAGACTGCTCAGTGACTTTACATTTTCAAATGTCTAGCTATGCTGCTAGGACAAAATAATGAATTATATGAATCAATAGAGAGGATGTTCTCTGCTGATTACTAGTTTCAGAACATCCCTGGAGTTTTCATGGTCCTAAGGACAGTAGAAAAGAGTTCTGTAAGGCAGATTTTTGATATAACATGGATAGCCACCTATTCTTTGTATAACACTGGGTCTTTTTTGGTCTGACTATAACTTGTTCTGAGCGGGGAAGATGTCTTCCAACTCGTTCTCTTCCAGGTTCTTGATACAGTGTCCTGCACACCGAAAGCACTCAATAAGTACAATTGATTAACACGTCCTCTATGTGTCCTCTTATGTCCTCAGGACATAAGAACAGTACAACCGCTATTGAGTCAGACCAGTGTTTCATTCAGTCCATTATTCTGACTCCTACCTTGGCAGCAGTATGCTTGGAGAAACTATGTGATGCTTCCTGTCCTTCCCATTCATCCTTATGCTTATGAGTGTACTAACATCCTGAATTTGTCTTTTTTCTCTATCCCTAACTTCCTCTTATGTGCTTCTCATTCACAACTTAATCAGAACTTCTCTTGACCAGACCCTTATCTGATCCCCATGCAAGACAGGGACTGTATCCAACCAGATAATCTTGAATCTCCCCGAAGAGCTTAGTACAGTGCTTGGCACATTGTAAGCAATTTATATATACCACAATTGCTGTTATTACTATTGAACCTGTTGAGATTTTTGGCCTATTCAACTCCATATGATAATGAATTCGGTAGTTTATCACATTGGGCGAATAATTTTTTTTCTCATTACTTTGGAACCCCTAACCTTCATATTTCAATGGTGTCTTCCCGTGGTGCTCTTCTGGGATTTGGTGAAGAATAATTCCATGTTTGCTTTGTCTACACATTTCAGGATTCCATAAATTTCCATCACATCCCATTTTAGCCTTTATCTTTTCAGATTGAAGAGCTCTAATCTATTCAGACTCCTCTCACTCAAAATATCTTTTCCGTACTCTTGATAATAGTTACCCTTCTCCGAACCTTCGCCAGCTCTGTTAAGGGCTTCTTTAAATATGGGGTCAGAATCGCACACAATATTCCAGCTGTAGGAATAGCATGATTTTATATATAGTAGCAAAACCTTACCTTCTGTTTTGTTTTCTGTTTCCTGCCTGATGATTCCCAGAATTTTATTAGACATCTTGGCTACTGCTGCACATTGAAGCGATGATTTGATGAACAGCCAACAATGACTTTAATATCTCTTTCCTGTGTCATGTCTGATAGCTCAGAGCCCATCATCATGAAGTTGAAATTGTATCATTTTCCCCTAGGTGTATTAGCTCCTACTGAGGCTCGTGTCATTTTTTGGCCTTCTCTCTCAGTTTCATGAGATCTTCCTGCTATTATCACCATCTTCATGGCATTTCACCATAGAAAAGAGTAGACTTGGAGATTTCGTTACACATCGCTTTTCCAGATCATTGACAAAGATATAATATAGCACCAATCTCTGAGACCTCACTATTTAGATATCTCCACCTGAGAAATGGTCTTTTAATTATACCCTTTGTTTCCTACATTAGCTAGTTTTAAATCCATGATGGAATATTATTCCCAATTTTTATGGGACCGTTGCAATGTGCTTTTCAAAATCGAAATATATCACAATCACTATTTTTTTTTCTATTTACAGGAGAGGACAGTGTCAGTGAAGCCAAGGTTAGATAATGTTTTCAGGCAGAAAGGGCTGGTGCACAGTGTTGAAGGAAGTTGCGAGGGCAAGGTGAATTAGGATGGAATAGAAGCCTTTGGATTTGGCAAGAAGAAGGTCACTGACCCTAGAGAGGGCTGTTTCTGTGGAGTGAAGGGGACAGAAGTCTTGACAGGGAGAGTCAAGGAAGGAATTGGAGGGGAGGAAGTGGACACAGTGGGTGTAGACAACTCGCTCAAGGTGTTTAGAGTGGAATGGTAGATGGGGAAATAATTCAAGGAGTCTGTGCCATCAACGGAGGGTTGTTTTTAGGATGTCGTAGATTAGCACGTTTCAAAGCAGTGGGGAAAAACAGTTGAAGATGGTGGTCAGGGATGGAAGAAGTGAGAGGGCAAGTGCTTTGATAGGCTGTGAAGGGATGGCGACAGACACAAGTGGAAGGGGTGGATTTTGAGGAGAAGCAGGAGATCTCTTCTTGAGATACTGCTCAAGTACTTAAACACTTTTATTATTGTTGTTGTTGTAATAGTGTTTACTATTGAGAGGCAGCGTGGCTCAGTGGAAAGAGCCCGGGCTTTAGAGTCAGGGGTCATGGGTTCGTATCCCAGCTCTGCCACTTGTCGGCTGTGTGTCTGTGGGCAAGTCACTTCACTTCTCTGTGCCTCAGTTACCTCATCTGTAAAATAGGGATGAAGACTGTGAGCCCCACATGGGACGACCCGATTCCCCTGTGTCTACCCCAGCGCTTAGAACAGTGCTCTGCACATAGTAAGCGCTTAACAAATACCAACATTATTACTATGTGCCTAGCATTGTACTAAACACTGGGGTGGATTCCTAGAACTTATGTACATGCCCCACACTACCTAAAGAACGTATTTCTCCTTAATTTTGTCCTCCTATCTGTAATTTATCAGTCTATCAATAGTATTTATTGAGTGCTTAGTGATTGCAGAGCGCTGTGCTAAGCATTTGGAAGTGTCCAGTAGAACAAGATTTGGTAGACCTGTTCCCTGCAATTTATTTTAGCGCCCGTCTCCCCAACTATATTATAAGCTCCTAGAGAACTGGGATCAGTCTACTTATTCGTGGTCCTCTCCCAAGGGCTTTGAACAGTATCCTACACACCGTAGGTGTTCAATAACTACTAGTGATTGATCGATGACTCTTGTTTCTCTGCCGGTTAGCCGTACTGTTTAAATGTCAAGGAGATTAACCATCGTTCCGTTGCACTTGCTGTTGACATTATTGGAGGCAGGATTCTGGGTTGTGTAGAACATTGATCTGATCCAGAAATCGCGTTGCTTATATTCTTAAGATTTGTATTTCCCCTGCAGTTTCTGAGGAACACTGACTCGGGGCCTGCCTATTTGGCCCCCATTTCAAAATGAAAAATCTCTATTTTACTAGTCTCAAATCCTTCATCTTATGAATAAGCCAATAACCTTTGGGGGCATTCTAACGCTACTTCTGTCTCTGGGAATTCATTAGACTTTCATTTAAGCTTTGAGCAGGCGGAATTGTCTTTGTTGAATTGCTTCTCTGATAAATAAGCAGTAAATAATACAACACTTTGGCCGCACTGATAGATACAAACCTTTATCCTTTCTCTCGCATTTTTGCCAGTTTAATAACCAAGGCACCTCTAAAGCAATAAACAAAATTTATCTAAAGACAAAATTGTTACATTTTCAAAGCTCATTTTTCTTAAAATTGTCAAAAGCCTGATTTTGTTTAGTTTTGGCTTAATGTCTACCTGGCTGGTGGACTGTGTTCTTGCTAATTTGAATGGCTTTGCACACAGTCAGTGCTCAATAAATATGACTGAATGAATGAATGGCTGTTTTGTGGTCTTTCTCCCATTTCTTAATGAATTTCTCCTTTTGATAAAAAGAATCTTGAAACTTCTATTGAAGTATTTCTTCTCCCTCTGTTTTTCCAAAGTAATCGTTTCCCTGCCCATATTGCATTAATGTCCTGAAACAAGAAATGACCCAGGAGTTTATTGCAGTAATTAGTGTTTTGTTAAGCTGCCCAAATAGGTTGATCAAAAAAGGGAAGGAGAAAAAATCTGAAAGGTCATGTGACCATTTATTTGATCTCCTAGTGTCACTCTCCCCCATTCTTAAAAAGTTTTCCTTTGCAGTGTATTCCGTTTAATTGGTTCATCATTGCTGTGGTTTTCAATCACTATTAGGGATACAGCTGGTGGGTGTCCACCATATCAATCAGTCAATGTTATTTACTGAGCACTTACTATGTGCAGAGCACTGTACTGAGTGCTTGGGAGAGAACAATACAAGAGAATTAGCAGGCACATTCGCTGCTCCCAAGGAGCTTACAGTCTAGATAGAGATCAACTGGGAAACCTTATCTCGCCTTGAGTGATTCTTGAGAATTGAGAGGCTGCTGGAGGGAGATGCGAAGGCAAAAGTCATGAGTTCAACTCTGGCTTTCTCAGAGATGGACGACCCCCAACCTTTTTGATTGTCGAAGGTAAAGGCTGTCGGCTAATCACTCCCAGGTGTCAGCTGTGGTGCTAACTGCTGGCCCCACCTTCTCCCTCCCCATTTAATCAGAGCAGAGAAGCGAGGTGTTCATGTTGATGGTAGAACCTAAGGCCCCACTGACTCTTCCTTTGGCCTCACCATGCATTTATTTCCACGCCCTCCAGACAGTAAATGCTCAATAAATATGATTGATTCCAGGTATGTACCCCACCAGCCTGGTGTGTCTGTGCATGTCACCTTACTTTAAGAGCATGACTTTCCTTAATGACCCCACCCCACCAAACGCAAATGCATTTTCCATGGAAAAAAGGGGTGTACTCTCCACCCTTTGTGGGAGTACTACACAATACTGTGAGCTGCAGAGGCTTAGTTCCATCCCTTTTGTGCCAGTATTTGATGATTATTATTATTAACTGTATTGTTTTCTGTGTGCAAAGCACTGTACTAAGGGCTTGGGAGAGTACAATATAACACCAGACAAATTCCCTGTCCACAACAAGCTCACGGTCTGGATGGGGAGACAGACATTAATATAAATAAATAGGTAATACAGATAAGTATATATGTGCCATGGGTAAGACAGAGAGGATGAATGAAGGAGCAAGTGTGAGTGGCACAGAAGGGAGGGAGAGGAGGGCTCAGACAGGGAAGGCTTCCTGGAGGACTATTTTTCAGTACTCAAAGGTTTTGAGCAATGCCTAGGATTCAATTAAACAAATCCTTTCGGGAGTCCCATTCTGTCGGTCCCATTCTGTCTATTGTTTGCTCTTTTTGGATATGCCAAGTTTTGCTGAAGGTGAGTGTCGGAAATAAATATTTCTTCTGACTATCTGCGTGACTTTCCCTGCTAACCCTGATCAAAGAAAATCAGCATGTAAATAGAGGCCATATCTGCCTAGGGCAAATATAATTGCAGCAGGTTGAAATCGTGTCTCAGAATTTAAGTGTATCTTAGTTGTGCTAATCCTAGCTGACTCATTAGACAAGAAACTTTAGGGAGACTGGTATTAGAACTTGCTGGTTGTCAGTCCCAGAGGGTGGATCACTCGTGGGTCAAAACAAAGCATCTTTTTCTAAGTCTATTTTGATCAAGGCATAAACATTTCTGCAGTCTCTCACTGGAGTTGTTTTTTTTTTTTAAAGTGTAAAAAGTACTGGAAACAAAGTTGTTTAGCAGGGAATTCAAATAACTAAATCATTAATGAAATTATTCACTGCATACTGTTTTAGCCCACACAGTGTATGTGTGTATGTGCGTTTGGGGGGGGGGGGGGGTGGCGGAGGGATGGTGTCTTTCCTATTATTTGTGCAACCTGGAATGCCTAGATATTCCTGTTTGTAGTAACATCTTGAATATATTTCCCTTATGTTTTGCTCCCCCATTTAAGAAGGCACCTGCATCACCCCAAACCTGACTTAACTGCTGAATACTAAATTTATTGCTACTGTACAGATATGAGAAACCTAATTACATGTTTGGGGGGCAATTTTTATTGTTAAAAGTGAAGACTACTGATATTTCATTCACTGCCTGTTAAGTGAATGCTCTAAGGAAAGTATAAATTGTAATGTTGTGTATATGGGAGCGAACAGGGCTGGATGAACAAAATACAGGG
Source organism: Ornithorhynchus anatinus (assembly GCF_004115215.2). Classification (NCBI taxonomy): domain Eukaryota; kingdom Metazoa; phylum Chordata; class Mammalia; order Monotremata; family Ornithorhynchidae; genus Ornithorhynchus; species Ornithorhynchus anatinus. The sequence continues at coordinate 12,116,389 of NC_041736.1, read as the reverse complement.
ATTTTTATTGATGATAAAGAATTGCCTGGTTTTTCCTTCCAAATCAATGGACAGAGATCCTCAGGTAATATCATACATATGTTGTTCCTGGTGATAGCTGTAGCTTTGCATGTTACGGGTTCTTTTGAAAATGTTTTTATTTCAATATGGTGTGGAGAGAAATTCAGTTATTTAAAGAATGCTTTCAATTCAGTTAAAAAATCAGATTTGTCAGTTATTGCATGAATATTTAGAAGTCCAGGTAGTAACCCCAAGTTAGAGCTCTGCCATTCTAGGCAAAGGCAGTATTTACTCAGAAAGGAACATTTCAGCCCCCATAAACAGTACCCCAGGAGCAGTTTCATTATTAGTCAGATGAAAGAGTGAATTACCACTAGTCTTTTTTACAGGTTGGTTAGATGCCTTTTGTGTGAAATTCTAAAAAGATTTGATCCCTGATTGATTTAGCCTTCAGGAGTGGCTTCTAATTAAGCTGACCAAGAGTCCTGAGTTAGGGAATGTGAAGAAAAGGATAGATGTCCATGAAGACAATGATCACACTCCTCCTTCAAGCATCTTGTGCTGCAATTGCTAAAGATAATAATGAATAATTTTTGTATTTAAGAGCTTCCAATGTGTCAAGCACAGGGAGACAGAATAATCAGGCCAGACATAGTCCCTGTCTCACACAGGGCTCATAGTCCAAGTAGGAGGGAGAACAGGTAATGAACCCCCATTTTACAGATGAGGTAACTGAGGCACAGAGAAGTTAAGTGACTTCCCCAAAGTCACACAGCAGGCATGTGGTGGATCTGGGATTTGAACCTAGTTCTCTAACTTCCAGGCCCATCTGTTCTTTCCATTAGTTCACACTACTCCATGACCCAGAACTGGGCTAGGTAGATCATTAGTCTGATCCGGTATGAGAAATGTTCTTTGGAGAGTATCAAAGTTTATGAACAACATTTTAAAGGATGAAAATATCTTTGGAAGTAAAAAATCTTGGGAAAGAAAAAGAGCTAAAATTAACCACCTCAGTATCTTACTGAGCTTTATTCCAAACCTCTTTACAATAAATTGGAAAATTTAATTATTGGCAAGAATGAAATTCACCAAGTTCCCCCTCTAATAATGCCTTCATTCATTTAAATGCTTAAACCAACTTTATTTTAGCATGTGCATATATATAGGGAGAGAAGCAGCTTGGCTCAGTGGAAAGAGCCCGGGCTTGGGAGTCGGAGGTCATGGGTTCAAATCCTGGCTCTGCCACTTCTCAGCTGTGTGACTGTGGGCAAGTCACTTCACTTCTCTGGGCCTCGGTGACCTCATCTGTAAAATGGGGATTAACTGTGAGCCTGACGTGGGGCAACCTGATCACTCTATATCTACCCCAGCGCTTAGAACAGTGCTCTGCACATAGTAAGTGCTTAACAGATCCCAACATTATTATTATTATATATGCATATATATATATGTATGTATATATATATATATATCTCAAAATTTCTTTGGGATTTGATATTTCCATTGATATTTTTGCCACTAATTTATTTTTGAGCAGTTTTTATTATTTTTATTGTATCTGTTAAGGACTTACTATGTACCAGCCACGATACTAAGCACTGGGATAGGTATGAGATAATCAGGTTGGAATCAGTCCCTGTCCCACATGGGGCTCACAGTCTGTCAGAGAAAATAATATTTAATCCCATTTTACATGAGGCACAGAGAAGTTGTGAGTTACCCAAAGTCACACAGCAGATAAGTGGCAGAGCAGGGGTTAGGACTCGTGTCCCCTGATTCCCAGGTTAGTGCTCCTTCCACTAGGCCATTGCTGCTTCCCTTCTAACCTGTAGAATATTGGTACGACTTGGTTTTCTCAGACATATGCCTTTCTCAAATACCTACAGCATGAAGCATTTAAGGTCAGATCCCACTATGGTCAAAATGCATCTCTTATATCAAGCATCAGTCACTCCTGTTTTATCTTATGATCTGGATTTCTCTTTAAGATAAATGAAACACTGAATTTAAAATGAAGCTTTGAAGCAAGAGGTCAGTACGAAGGCACTGAAGCGTATGCTTTGGTCTTCAGTGTTGATGGCTGGGTTGTCAGACCGCCCCCCAAAATATTAGTTGATTAGGAAAATGTTTGGAACTCTGGTAGATCACTTTGGATGTGAAAACATGGAAGATGCTTCTCCCTAATAATAATAACTCTGTTTTGTTTTTATGGGACTCTGTTCTACGTCTTGTACTAAGCCCCGGGGGAGATGGAAGATAGATAATCAGGATGGGCACAGTCCAGGAAGGGAAAAGGTTGGAAGGGAGTTTTTTCATTTTCAAATAGCATATTGATTAAAGCTAAAAGGAATCCCCTAAAAGGGACTAATGTAAAATAATATCATTTCAATAATATCATGTGTACTTCAGAATCCCTTCTCCAACATGGCTTATTTGGAACAGGATTAAAATCTTTCTGAAGCAAATTATTATCTAATCGTCATAATAAGTGGTAATTTTTTCATGAACCAGAGAAGGGTTTATAACCCAAACATCAAGATTAGTAATAGCCATACCTAATTTTCTCTAAATTAGAATGATTGCAGGTGCTATGGTCGTTCAGAAACATGACTAATTCTTTCCTGAAATTTACCATTACGAGTGGGTAATATTGAAATATTCCTCTGCATGTGGGCTTGGGGCATTTACAGAAGTTTTTAGAAGTGATAGTCGAGTTTATCAAGGGTAAAATAATTTCCACCAAAGAGTTCAAGGTGCCAGTGATGCTTACTACAGCTGAAAATAATCAAAAGGAGTAGCATAGGCCATGAATGAGATAAATAAAATAAAAATAATGGTATTTAATAAAAATGATGGTATGTGTTCAGAGCTTACTATGTACCAAGCACTGTTCTAAGCGCTGGGGTAGATACAAGGTTAGCAGGTTGTCCCACATGAGGCTCACAGTCTTAATCCCCATTTTATGGGTGAGGTCACTGAGGCACAGAGAAGTTAGGTGACTTGCCTAAAGTCACACAGCGGACAGGTGGTGGAGCCAGGATTAGAACCCATGACCTCTGAATCCCAAGCTGTGCTCTTCCCTCTAAGCCACGCTGCTACTCTAGGTGCTTACTGTGTGTCAAGCATTGTTCTAAGGGCTGATTAAATGTGATATTTGAATTTTAGCCCTAGTACAAGCTCTAGTCAAATAATTTACTGCCCTTCCTGATAATTTAAAGCGTGGTCACTTTCTTGAACTGGATTACACTATTTCTTACTCGATCCTTTTTCACTGCAACCAGATCCACCACTGTTTATCGCTGTGTTGTCTTGGCAAGTGACCTAGTTTCGTTAAGAAAGTTGTCAGTGCAAAGTGATACTTTTCTCTTAATATTTTTACACTCCAGGGCTTTGCAGTATGGGAGTGTATATGTGGGAGTTGGGGACGGGGGTAGGAATTAGAACCTTTTAAATATTTTAGGATCAATCATTTTGTCTTCCATCTTTAAAATTATAACAAGGATTCAAAAGCAGAATTCACCATGCAAATCTGATTTCTTGGGAGATAATTTACTTTCCAAAGCATCCCAAATATCCAGTTAACTATGGTTCGTATTCACCACTCAGTATCATTGAGTTGGTTGTAGTTTAACATATCTGTTACTTAACCCAGACCTAGAACATTATTATTTTGAGTGTTGCAGGTCAGAATGTGGCTGGTGTTTTATTGTGGAATGTGCTAGTCATCAGAATCTGAAGTAACAAATTCATGGGGAAAAAAATAATTACAAATTACAGAGGAAGCCTGGAGGCCAGCCATTTCTATCCTCTTGTTAATCCTTTTCTATATCAACAGAAGATTTTTAGGTGCAGATACTGTTAATAAAAAGTGCCAGAGGTATACCAGATCTATGGATTTTGTGGTATAGAAAAAATGTTTTGGCCTGAAAGCAGGTACATTTATATGGTCTTAAAGTTGACTTTTCATCTCTCAAAATATTTTCTTATCCTTAAGGTATATACATGTTCTCATTTTTCATTCAATCAAGCAAAAAAGGGTGAAATATTTTTCCTTCAATCTGCCAAGTGGGGAGTTCCAATAGTTGAAATAATTCAATTTTGGTGCTTTTTATTTGAACATCCTGGATAATTGCCGCTAAAATTGCTTCATAAGATGTTAAATTCAGAGCCAGACCAAATTGGCTTCCTGCTATTTTGTGGGAGAATACAAGTCTTGCAGCATTTTAGTTGTTCCTAGCGGTGCCCCCAAATGTCTACTGTGGACAAGAGAATTAAAAGACTCTGGTCCCTGTCTCTGGGGACTCAATAATAATAATGATATTTGTTAAGCGCTTACTATGTGTCAATCACTGTTCTAAGTGCTTGGGGTAGATACAGGCTAATCAGGTTGGACACAGGCCCTTTCCCACATGGGGCTCCTGATCTTAATCCGCGTTTTAAAGATGAGGAAACTGAGACACTGAGAAGTCACACAACAGACAAGTGGCAGATCCTTCTGACTCACAGGCCTGTGCTCTATCCACTAGGCCACACCACTTCTCCTAATCTTCTTAATCTAGACTCGAGATGACAGTCAATTTCCAGGTTTCAGTGGTGGAATGACTGGGCTCAGAGGGATCAGGGGACTGGCACAGTTCAGCCCCAAGTCCCAGTGATGGAAAACCAACCTGAGAACACAATCAAGCCCCCAAGGCAATAAGAACTCCCACTGTACCCCATCTTGTCAGTTTTCTGATGTGGGCAGGGAATATGTCTGTTGTTGTGCTGTACTCTCCCAAGTGCTTAGCACAGTGCTCTGCTCACAGCATAATTCATATTACTGATGAATTTTACTTATCAAGTAGGAACTCTTCTTGATATACATGTGTACACACACACACACACACACACACACATTTATCAACAGCGTGGCCCAGAGGATGGATTCCTCGAGTTGGCTAATTGTTCAATTTAGTGATAATGTATGATAGGGCAAGATTATCCATTGGTTGAATATACACAACATAAAAGCATTGTAAAATTTCACAATATTTTCTATATATTTCTTGTCCCAAGATAAATTTATTTGTGTCCCCCAAAATTAACCTTGCACCTGCTTTTTAATGAAAGCGTATTTTAACTGGTTACAAGTTACGTTTTTTCATAGTGTCAAAGCTACTCTGTGGCTGTTAATCAGGCATACGTTCAAGCCACCAGGGCACCATTTTTTATAATGAAACAGTATCAAACTGAAGGGTAAGAGCACAGTAATCGTTTCTGAACTATCGATTAGCCATATGACTCGAGGCCATCCACTTCGCCTCTCTGTGTCATTTCCACATCTTTATGGTGGACTACGTGTCTGGGACATGTGGTGTGGTAGTGAGGTGAAGAAAGATGAAATCATAATGATGTCATGGTAGTTAATGATAAAATTCATTAGTTTCCCCATAATGAGGGCCATGTAAGTGCAAACCTAGTGGCAAAGATGTTAAACAATATGCTAGAGTGGTCATTTGTGTGTGTGTTTGTGTTTTGAAGTTTAATTATGAGAATGTTAACAGTACAGGGTAATAACTGAAAGAAATTATGTGAGATGTAATAAGCCTTGTTTCATGATTTGCAGTCTGACTGTTCCAGAACCCGGCAATTGGTGATGATGATAATAATGACGGCATTTGTTAAGCACTTACTACGTGTGAAGCACTGTTCTAAGCGCTGTTCATTTTGCCTTACTGCTTAATGCTGACCGCTGCCTATAGGAAGACTACTGGCACTGCTTTAGAGGGGGACAGAAGACAATGTATTATTCAATAATAATAATAAAGGTATTTAAGTGCTTATTATGTTTCAAGCACTGTACTATACTGGGGTGGATATGAGCAAGTCCGGTTATGACACAGTCCCTGTCCCACGTGGGGCTTAATGTCTCAATCTCCATTTTACGAATGAGGTAACTGAGGCACAGGGAAGTGAAGTGACTTGCTCAAAGTCACACAGCAGACATATGGTGGAGGTGGGATTAGAACCCAGGACTTTCTGACTCCTGGGTCCGTGCTCTATCCACTATGCCATGCTGCTTCCCGTATTTGATGCCCATCAGTCTATTCAGCCACATGTGAATAATATCCATGTTGGTAATACTATCTTCAAACATGAAGGATATCTGAATACTGTCAGTCAATCCCAATATCTCTCTCTCTCCTTTCCCCCACTTTTAATAAAATGAAGTCTCCCTGAAGGTGTTGCATGTAAAGTTATTCTTGTTCATTGCTCTGCATGGTCAATGAGACACATAGATGATTCAGACAGTTTCCAAATTTTATTCTGCAGAATGGTCAAAACCACACCGTGGGAAATGATCAGTGTAAGACCCTGGAAGACATTTTTTAGGTTACATTTATACCCAAACAATAGCCCCCTTCCTTCCCCCCACCCCCACCCCATATGCACATTTCAATCACTAACAAAGGCATCTTGATTGTCAGATAAGATTATCTTGGACACCAGGGCTTGTTGACACACTCTCAGTGGTCAGCAGTAAAATTCAGCCACTCCGAAGGACTCTCTAAATCAGACGGATGTATCAACCATTTAAAAATTGAATTTAAATTTTAGAAGTTCTCTTCCATGTTCCTCAAAAAGGTGTTACTTCAGCTAAGGGCTATGATTCCACCAAATGGCAGTGACTTGGTATGGCAGTTTCATCTATTTTACTCTGCCAAGCACTTACTACGGTGCCTGTGCCCGATAGGTATTCAACAATAATATATGTGTTTTTAGTATTTGTTACATGAAAAGGCAAATACTCAAACTGACTCTAAAGTAAATTAAATAGTACTATTACTTTGTTATAAGGTGAACTAGAAATCAGAGAATTATTGTATGTTCCTTTTAAAGAAAGACTTTAACAAAGATTTTACTGCTTTAAAATGAGATGTGGGCAGATTTGGGTAAATTCCCTGCATATTAGAGTTTTCTTTTGCACACTTACATAACTGATTGGCATTCAAGAACTTGAACTGATAGAGCAGGCGGAGACCTCACTCACTCAGTGGTCTCTTGATAAGATAGGGCATTTTTAATGTAGGTAGAAAGAGGAAAGATATGTTTCGTTTATATCCCAACCAGTGGTTTTTATTGAACACTTACTGTGTGTAGAGCACTGTATTAAGCACTTGAGAGAGTATAATACAGTGGAATTGTAAGACATGTTTCCTCCCCAAAAGGATCTTAAAGTCTTTGTTCTTCCTGCCTATTCCAAGTTCTGATATTAGTTTTTCTCATTTTCAGGAACAAATATATAGGCAGATAAATTTTGAGAATTTTAAAAATAAAGGCAAGAGCATTCCAAGCTTCTTTATTTGGCATTTTTCTGTGATTGGAGCTTCTAAAGTGTTACTATCCATGACATTAGAGAAGCAGTGTGGCTCAGTGGAAAGACCCCGGGCTTGGGAGTCACAGGTCATGGGTTCGAATGCCAACTCTGCCACTTGTCAGCTGGGTGACTGTGGGCAAGTCACTTCACTTCTCTGGGCCTCACTTACCTCATCTGTAAAATGGGGATTAAGACTGTGAGCCTCACATGGGACAACCTGATTACATTGTACCCCCCCCCCGCCCCCAGCACTTAGAACAGTGCTCTGCACATAGTAAGTGCTTAACAAATACCACCATTATTATATCAGCATTTTAGCTTTACTCACATTGAGTAGCTACCATCCACAACATGTCAACATGTCAAAAAATGTAAAGCATAGAGTTGGGTATAAGCCAGACAACCATTCAAATTCCAGCTCTGCCCCTTCCCTGCTGGGTGATTTGGGGCAAGTCACTTAACTTCAGCCTCAGTTTTCTCATGTAAAATTGGATTCCCTCATACTTAGACTGTGATTCCCATTTGAAATCACCTGATTACCTGTCTGACCTGATTATCTTGTATCTGTCCTAAGGTTTAGACAATGCTTGGTACATAAGTGCTTAACAGATACCACAGTTGATAATAATCACATAATAATTATCTAATGAAGTGTTCCTAACATCCCAATATACATAATGCAGAATTTCCTTGAAAAACAGTAAAATTCTTGGAAAAAGTGATTTCACTCCTGAAGATACTTATGCATACCTTCAGCCTAACATTTGTATTTTTTAAAATAGATACTCTTTCTGAACTGCCAATTCAGTCCTCTACGTTTAAGCATGTACTTGGTAATTCATTTCTTACAAAATCACTGATGAGTGTGTGTGAAACATGAGTAAGTGTATGTTTTTATATGAAAGATTCTTGTCAGGGTCATTGACTCCTCATGGGCTTGTCTTGCTGGCCAGCAAAACCAGAGGCCACCTGTGCCAGCTAACTAGCCCGGAACTTTGGATTCCTTTCCTTCCTCTCCTTGCCCACTATAAACTCCCACCTCTCTCTCTCTTCTCTCTCCTTCCTCCTCCACCATCTGCTGAAGGGAAGCAGAGTTTAGTATCATGGAGAGAGAGAGAAATGATGGCTCTGAACACTGAGGTAGACCATAATTAATTATGTAAATTCCCCCAAAGTGGCACACCACCACCCCTAGCAGAGTGTAGTATAGTTCTCACTCCACAATAGGTGCTTGATAAATGCTGACTAGTTACCGGTAGCAACCCTTTAATCTGTGTGAATTGGGCTATAATTAAATGTAGGTGAAAAGCACACTTTAAATATTTGTCAGTAATCATTGACTGATAAGTCAGACAATCCTTTATATATAAGAACATGTAGAGGCTTTATAATTTGGACACAGGATTTTGATTATATGAGAAGTGGGGGATGGAAGTACCAAAAGTTTTGAGTTTTAAACACCACACTTGCAGTCATCTCCGATGACATTTAGAGCAGATATTGTTAAAGTGAGCTGCTTTTAAAAGAAGGTTATTTTAGAAAGAGGAAGGTATTTATTCTGTCTAGTCTCACTGCCATTCCTTCAAAGAGTGTATGCTGAAGTATCAGTCTGGCAAATGCATCTCTGTCAACATCTGTTCTCGTTTTCTAAATTGACAGCATTAGGAAGTAGGCGCTGGGATTAAACGTTATTCTTAAACCTCGAATCAAGAGATCAAAACCTCATTCAGTCTGCTACAAAAATCCTTTTTGAAAGCATCACCAAATGCTGTTGGCCTAAGTCAACAAGTGCAACCCTGGATTTGGGTTTATCACCCCATTATTTCAGTCTGGCTCTGTTTGCTTTGTACCCACTCCAACACACTGTCACAAGCACTGCTGTCTCATCTCCTCTTAAACCTGTTTTCTCATTCTTAAACTGCACCTACAACTTAGTTACCATCTTAGCAGTTTAAAATGTGTAGAGTGCCATTTTCATAGTTCTAGAAATATGCTATCATTTAATACTCAGTATGCTTTTTAAAACTAAGTAAATTCCCCACAGTTTGTCAGGAAATTGACATCATTTTCTATATTTTACTAATGAGAAAAATTCAGTGCTAGACAGTATTGCAGTTTTGTAACAGGCAGGTAAATTTTCACATTACCAGACTAAGGGACTAAGGGAAGAGGAGAGCTTCTCTATCCACCATCAGTGGACTCCTTTTTGTTCCCATCCCCTCTAGGCTCTCTGCACCCAGTTCCGATTGCCAAGGTTGTGAAGCTTTGTATTTTGGCGGGGTGGGTTTACTCGATAGCTAGACAAGGTGGATGGAGATGCAGGTTGAGAAGCTAGATCTCTAGGTCTTGGAGGAAGGACTAGGGAATTATCCCGATGTCGGTATCCTAAAGTGAGAATTAGAACTGGAATCCCAAGTCTTGACTCCAAGACTGGTGCTACTTCTCACTGTGGGCCAAAATGAAATGTCTACATCCATTTCATCTAATATACATCCATCGTTCATCAGTGTGTATTAATCTCATCTTGCTCCTGAGAACTGTACTAAAAGCATTAGAGTATACAATCAAAATGAATCTCTCAGCCCTTCAGAAACTTTCAGTCTAGTGCAGGAGCTAACACGTTTAATATTTAAAATCCTATAGTGATCATAATGAAGATCATAGTTTTCTTTTAAATCTGCTTTTTTTTTGCTGTCATTTACCACCTTCCTCTTCTGATTCAGTCCCCTTTCACCTTAATTAAAGAACTCTGTCATTCCCTCCCTTCAAAGTCCTTTCAAAGTTCTATGTCCTCCAGTCAGTGGTGGTATTTATGGAGCACTCATTGTTTAGTACTCAGTACACTGTACTGAGTGCTTGGGAGAGTCCAATAAAGTAGACATCCCTGCTGTCAAGGGGCTGAAGCGTTCCCTATTTATTCCCACTCAACTCAAACATACTAGCTCTTCCATTACACTCATGCCTTTTGTTTGTGTAGCTTTATGCATTTACCCAATGATGTTTTCATCTACTAGTTGTGTCTCTCCACTCTCATACTCTTAGCTATCATATATTTGAAAACTCTCTGTGCTTGCCTTGCCCATTAAAATGTAATGGGCTTCCTGCTCCTTGAGGTCAGAGGTTGTGATTTATGCCCTTTGAGATTACTCCCCAAGTACTTAGAACAGGGATCTGCTCCCATCCAGTTAATGTTGATGATAGTGCTTGAAGTAGAGTCAATAAGGAGTTTTGACACCGATTCTATTTGTCTCCCCAGGATCTCAAGAGGCCTCCTTGAGTCAGTCCCAAGGGGTCAACTTTGTGTCGCTTGGCTCGTGTAGCTAACTCCTTATGGGCACAGTTGGTGTCTACCAACTCTTTTATTGTGCTCTGTGAAGTGCTTAATACAGTACTCTTCATGTAGTAAGTGATCGATAAATACCACTGATCTGATAAATAATAATGTTGGTATTTGTTAATTGCTTACTATGTGCCGAGCACTGTTCTAAGCGCTGGAATGGATTTAAATAGTTTAAAGCTTAATCCTTGTTTGTGCATTGGATGCAACTACCATAAAAGTAACTTTAGCTTTCTTTTTCAGGTTCCTGAAAGCCTGGGCTGTTGGCCCTAGATGAAATTGGATTAATAATTAAATCGGTTAGAGAAGAATTTCATAGTTTTCCTCATACATTTAGAAAAACATGCTTTTAGGGATTTTTACCTTATTTCACCTTCTTAAGTGACCAAAGTTTATCCAATCAAAAATTAGACTGAACCTGAATGCATTGTTGGAAAATCACAAGAAACATAGAAAATATAGTTGACAGTTCCTTCCTGGCACCCTTCAACTCCAAGTTGACTCTGATATGGCATTGACCTCAGTCAAATTTTATTCAGACAGCTTTCATGATATTGCTTTCAGAAAGTTCTCTGCTGTTAAATTCTCATTATTGGCAATTGGGGATCAGCCGGCAGAGAGATCAATCTTACAGATGCAAAGTTGGATTGTGACCAGATGGATCTCCTTGAGAAAATTGTTTTCTAAAATGACTAGTTTTGGCAGGCAGTGAGCTGCTATTGTGGAATTTTATACCTAGGTTGAAATATATGGGTATATATATCAAGGAATAAGGAAAGAAAACCATTCCAAATAGGTATCCGTGACTCATTTTGATGGAAGATTCCAGTTACACAGAAAATATGAAACAAAAGCTTAAAATCTGAACAATAATCTAGGTATTTTTCATTTTAACTAATGAACCATATGCGCTAAATGAATTTGGGGTTATTTCTGAAAGCTCCTGTTCCAGTGGCTCTATTCTGTGAACTAAATAGTAAGGCAAATGCTTTTCCTGGGTAGTCTCTTGAGGGTGTATATAGCAAAGTGTTTTGTACCATGCAACTCATTTTCTATATAGGTCTCCCATTTCATCAGGAAGCTCTTCTCCCTCTTCTTCTTCCACTCCTTTCTCCCTTCCCTTTTCAACCTTGTGTTCCTCGTTCTTTCTTCTCTCCTCATCCAAGTTTCTGGAATGAGATAAGGACGGAGTCTGCTAATTTAATCTACTCTCCTTGACTCAATTCATCTTGGTGTCTGTAATAACTGAGACTGCTTTTTAGGATAGTTATGATGAACTTTTATGGTTTTGTTCAAAAGTAGTTGTTCTCCACTACATCCTCCCATCATTACCTTTCAAGAGAACACCTTCTCTTTGTCTTCCACCCATTTTTATCCTCTGGTAATCTTTCAGTTTCTTCTCTGAGGGTGGCTTCGTCTAATAGATAATAGATAAGTGTGGGTCACCCTTATATCTAAGCTTCCCAGATAACTTCATAGTAATAATAATAATTGTGGTATTTGTTAAGTGCTTGCCATGTGCCAAGCACTGTACTGAGCACTGCAGTGGTTACAAGCAAATTGGCTTGGACACAGTCCTTCTCCTGCATGGGGCTCACCGTCCTAGTTCCCATTTTACAAATGAGGTAACTGAGACACAGAGAGATGAAGAGACGAGCCAAGTCACTGTTGCACGCCACAGTGGACAAGTGGCGTGGTTGCGATTTGAACCCAGGACCTTCTGACTCCCAGGCCTGTGCTCAATCCATTACACCATGCTGCTTCCCATGAGGCCTGCCAGTGTACTTAAGTGAAATCCCCCCCTCATGTCCTACAGTGGTTTTTGCACCATCTTTTTTTCTTTTAAGAGGTATTTGAAAAGTGCCAACTGTGTACCAGGCACTGTGCTAAATGGTGAGGTAGATACAAGCTAATCAGGTTGGACACAGCCCATGTCCATCGTGGGGCTCAGTCTTAATCCCCATTTTACAGATGAGATGAGGCACAGAGAAGTTAGGTGCCTTGCCCAAAGTCACACAGCAGACAAGCGGTGGAGCCCGGATTAGAACCGAGGTTCTTCTGACTCCCAGACCCATGTCGTATCCACTAGACCAGGCTGCTTCACCATCTTGAACAGTCACCTAATGTGGTCACACGGACACAATGTTTTCATTAGTCCTTTTCATCCCAAGGCCCACCATGAGCAGTCTGTGAGGACATCACCTCCTCTCCCTTCTTCTCCTCTGACTTTCTCCTCTCCACTACCCCAGGCTTGTGATTGGATTGTGCTCCCAGTCTCCACTTAATGTTGAGTCTTCCATGAAAACTCAGCTTATGCTGGACTTATTTTTAAGTTCCATGCTGGGGATGACTCAGTTTAGAAAAGTTGTAAGATTGTATGGTGAAGAGGAGGAGTCACAAACATTGATAGACTCCGCAACTGGGTGGTTAAGCTCAAATCTGAAGATACATTTCCCAGGTATCAGAATGGATAAGACTGTGGATAATATTTCAGTTGCGGATACACATGTGGGTTGTAGCTCCATTGAATGTGACTCAGATTCTGAGGACGATGACATGAACTACTGTGGTAATCTCTTTAACCTTGTTTTCTGTTCACTAATATAGTTCTTCCTTTTTTTTTATAGACCCTCTCTATAGCCCTATAGCCAAATCTCCTGGTTTTTTTGCCCACAGCGGTAGGTGAATGATTCCCTAGACCTACCTCCTAAGTAGCTTCCATGATTTTGTGTCCTCAGTCCAGTCTCATCTTTCTGTCGGCAGGACGTCTTGCCATGATTTCAATCCCAATGTGGCAGTGTGGTGTAGTGGAAAGAGCACAGGCCTGGGAGTCAGAAGGACGTGCGTCCTAATCCCAGCTTCACCAACTGGCTGCTGTGTAACCTTGAGCAAGTCACTTCACTTCTCTGTGCTTCAGTTCCCACCAAAATTCTCAGATTAGACCAACTCTAAAAGTGGAGGAGGGGACTCCTTAGGCTTTGCTTATTTTTGTTGTGCTTTTATGGTTTCAAAACAGACCTAGAACCATCTGTTTTCAATAAGATTCTAATTTTGACAATAGATCTCTCTTCCTTGAACAACTGTGCACATGCCACTATTTTCTTCTAAGAAATTCAGCCTCAATTATGATTTCCTAATCTTTGCTTCTCAGTTCAACCTTTCCTCTTACAGGGAATATGAATGTAAAATCATTATCAACCTATTGTAATATTTAGAGTGGAAGTCTGTTCAAAAATTATCAACACTCTAAACTTTATTGCCACTAAAAAAATTAGCAAAATCCATCAAATTATCTTAATAGATAGAATTTTCAGTGTTAAACTATTGGAATCCCCAAAGACGCTCCTTTTCACAAACTTAAAGCAGTTCTGTCATGCAGGTAGAATTTTCAAACCCCAAACAGTTCAATCTAAGAAGAATATTTTTGGAATTAATCAGCTCACAACATTCTCATCATTCCCACTACAGTGTCTTAGTGATGATCCATCTGATGGCAGGAAACATGAGTTACTTGTAAAACTAGAGTATCACTGGTGGGAATTATATAAACATACTTTTTACTGCCTAATATCTCCAGACCCATCAAGCCCCTAGCCTGAGGCCTTTACTAGTTTCCATAATAGTTTAAGTAATCAGGAGATGAATTATAATTATTAAAGAAGTGGCTTGTGTGACAGTTTAATGATTGATGCAATATTATTAGCTAATCACACACAACTGTATGCCATAATAGTAAAATTCTCCCACATCACCCTTCACTCTTTTCATTGGCTAGGAATCTGTTAAAATGTTCAAATAAGAAAATTCCATATCATCACTTGGGAGACTGTGATTCTCCCTGGCCCATTCCAAGGTTTCCTTTAAAAGTGAGTCAGTGACTTGTAGGTAGGCAAGCATCATTCTGGAGGGGAAAAACAAAGAGTGTGTGTGGGATTTGATCCATAGGATCCTAGAATCAGAAAGCTGGAAGGACCATGAGAGATCATCTGGTCAGTCCCCTGTCTAGATATCCAAGAATCACTACTCGACAGTCTTCTTTTGTAGCTTATTGCACTGGTTTATCACCCATCTAAAGAGCAGCATATATTGAGGCCCTGTTGGGGACTGAACACCATAATAGACATTTGGGAATAACTAAATACAATTCATTCTAGAGGGGAACAGCCAAACTTCTTCTGATGCATTTCATGACCTTGTCAGTCAATCCATTTATTGAGTGCTATTGTGTGCAGAGTACTAAGCGCTGGGAGAGTATAATGTAACAATACAACAGACGTATTCCCTAATCACAATGAGCTTACAGTCTAGAGGACTTTTTTTTATTTTACAGCCCTGTTGACATTTTTATCAATGGGGTAAAATTCCCAAGATCAAAAGATTACAAAACACACATAGGCTGTTAGCATCAAACCCGGTTAATTCAAACTCTTTACAGTTAAAAGAGTATGGTGAGTAGCAGTGACGATATTTTTTTCTGGTTCTCTGTTGTGTGGTTTTAAAATAACCCAGCCAAATGCCTCTCTCCCCTGGGCTGGCCTCTAGTTCCATTTCATTTTGATTGCCTACCTTAATAGAGGATGAGTTTTGTGTGGGTTAATGATGGAGATATTCATGGAAACCATAATCAAATTCGTTTGAATTGAACATTAATAGGAACACCCTTGAGTTTTTCTAGTCTTTGCTCAATTGGATCAAAGAAGGATTGATTTCACTAAAATATTAAATTCAATCATCTTCATGATAAATATGGAACATCTTAATAAACACAAGGGTATCATCTGGCAAAGCGTGTTTTCAACTAGGAAATCCAAAGTTTTCTAGAATCACAACCTCTTCACCTTCTCGGTGTACCTTGCAGTATATTGATTTGTTTGGGAGTCGAACTGATTTTCCAAAAATCATGGTGGCATTGTAAGTTTTCATATTTTCAAATTGGGGTTAATCAGCCATGTAATTTGCAACATTTTACTTCTCTTTTAACCTGTTGATTGTAATGCAAGGGTAAAAGCACCCCATATTCTGTACAATAAGGCACTTAATCCTTTGAATAAAAACTGTGTTTTTCACCTTTTTGGGCAGAGCTTTTCCCTAAGATCCCTTATTGTCTTAAAGAGACCTTCCAGAAGGGCATCATGTGGGTATCATTAAGATGAATGAATGATTATATGGTAATATGCATTTTTCTTGGGCAGCAACTAAACTCTGGGAGTGATACAGGACAAAGGATTCGATTTGCAAAGCCTTCTAGGGATTGAGAGAATTTGGTATAAATACTTTTCTCCTGTTGGTGTAGGTAGTTAAGTGTAGGCAAGTGAACCTTCAAGCAGGTGGAGGAAGATTTGGGTCAAGTGTTTAGCACCAAGATTGGGTAACTTAGATCTCTGCACTGGAAACATGAAAACTGCATGGAAATTTCAGGTGATAACAACCGTTCAGATGTTACGCTTTGGTATCCTTTTCTTTTCAAAGGATTTGCTCTTGGCCAACATATGACAAAAACTTAAGAACATTACCCACTGGAAGCCTAACAACTGAAAAAAATATGATCGGAGTAGTCTGTTGGCTGGGATCAGGACAGGGTTCCTTTTCCTCAGCTACATTTTGCACCGTATCGATGCTGACTCTGGAGCCAGGCTTAAAACGAGACAGCTGCTCTGAATATGTACAAACAAAAGAAGTGGTTTCTATGGCAACCATAGAACCATGTGAGAGAGCGCTCACCGCAATTCTCAGCCTCCCCTCCCCTCTCCCTCTCCTCCCTTGCCATTCGCCTTCCCTTTCTGTGTACTGTGCTTGGACAAAAAGATGCTTAATGATTTGAATTTACATAGCGAGCTACGTGAACACTGAGAACTGCATTTCCATTTGGCAAGCTCGGGATAATTTGTAGTTGGCCAAAGCATGCTAGACTCTATTGAAGCTTGAAGCGATTTTAGAATGTCTGGCTATTCTATCCCCAACTTTCCTTTCTACTCTCTGAGGAATACTAGTGTTATGTATACTGTGTAATGGATCATTTAGCTCCCTCAGTGTCCTGCCGTATCCCTGGTTATCTCCTGATTTTCCTTTCTCTTTTTTTACTTCCTCTCTGTCTGTTTATCTAAGGAAAAACTGGTAGCATCATTGAATGGTGTCTAATTGCTTTGATGGTAAGTGCCACTTAAGCCGAAAAAGGAGAGGGAGATATGACCTCAGAAGTCATTAGGTAATTCAGTATCCTCTTGTCCTCAAATCCTCACTGATTGCTCCAGCAGGACACATAGATGTGTACTTTTTCAGTTGCATCTATAGGTTAGCATTTTCCTTTTTAACCCAATTTTAGAAGAGTGCTTTCAAAAGAAATGGGATCATTGAAAGGTGATTTGCAAAATAAATGGAAAATCCAACCACCCATTTTGTTTTTCATAGCAACAATATTGTTTTGTAAGTTTGAGCAGTAGCACTGCAACATTTAGTATTATTGAGCATTAATAATGTGCTGGAAACTCTCCTGAACAAAGAGCTACTAATTAGCATGTAAACTCTTGTAGATGGAAAGATGGTCCAAGAATGGCAGAAGGAGAGAGAATCACAAAAAAACACAAAAGAAATGATACAAAACCACGCATCTAGTGGCTGTTCAATTATTCACTTATGACTAGAATAAGATAGGATGAACCTATTGGCCTCACCGGTAAATCAGCCAAAAAGCTAGCATTTCAAGAGATGACATGAACAAGGGAAGCAAAGTATAAATATCTGATCTCCCTCTCCACCACCCCTTAGTGTGAGTCTACTGTGGGACTGGGACTGTGTTCTGTCCGATTATCTGTATCTTGTGGCCAGTGCTTAGCATATTGTGTGGCACATAAATAATCACGGTATTGGTTACCTACTTATTATCCTGTGATTTGTGAGTTAGGAATAAAGTGTTTCCTGAAATATGGAAAGATCACTCTCAGTATAAAATCATGTCAAGAAACTGTTGGTGGCTGAATTTTAGAAATGATATTTTGCTGAATATTAAGTTGACATAAAGCTGTCCCATTGACTAAAATCTAAAATGAAGTTTTCTCTAGTCATTAATATGAGCAAGAGTGAAACCCATTTGAATCATATATTTATAGTTCAAATTTGGGATTCATCCAAATATATTTATTGAGCACCAGCTGAGAGCACAGCACTGGATTGCATACTCCAGGGACATAGAAAATATAACGTGATCCCTGGCTTCAATCAAATGGGGAAGACACAGTGTAGATAAAAATGGGCAAATATACTGATAAAGAGTGAGTAAATGATCAAGAATGTGAATGGAAAAATAAATTGAATAAATACAAATAGATACAGAGTAGTACCCCTGTGAATTTGATGGGATGGAGAAATGGGTAGCAATCCTCCTGAAGACAGGAGGAGAAATAGTTTGGCAAAGCTGAAGGGAAGGGGACAGCCTAGACAGGGGCAAAGCAGAAGGCAGTGAGTCACGGGAGGGAGGTTCCAGAATGAAGGATGCCTCAGTGTTTTGCTCAAAAACACCAAAGAGCAGACCTAGCACACATCTGGAGAAATGAGTGGTTGTTGTAAGAGAGTCACCGATGAGACACTTGGCAGTAATGAGATGGTTTTCTGAGCCCGTCGTGGACTAGGGATTGTGTCCGATCTGGTTCATTTGGTAAATTGTCTAAGGTAGGCAGAAGCCCCAGGGAGAACTAGGAACCACATATATAGTTCCTAGTTCTACCTGTGATGTGGAAGTGTCTCGACAAATTTCAAAAAAAAAAGATGTTGCTAATATTGTTTTTTATCCAGCCAGGTACCTTCCTTGTTGGTAAAGCAATTAAAGTGGCATAAGAGCAGCTAGATAACAGAAAGATAGCTAAGCTTATACAAATGTCATGTGGGTTTAAAGCATTCCGGGTCAAATTTAACCCCAGTTCAAAAACTTAATGTTAGCCCTCTGGGGTATGCACAGACAGCAAACTGTATAGAGCGAAGGGAGAGCCTTCTCTCTCCTCACCCACGTTTTTCCCTCTCCTCCTTTAGCCACTCCACCACTGGTCCACACACTCATTGCCAATGTAAATGTATGCTGAGATCTAAGGAGCAGAATCCCACCTGCCTGTCCTCAAGAAATGCAATCAAAAGGGTCCAGAGTCTGTAATAATAAATGTCGCCTTCAACCTCTCACCCCAACGTTTTCTCCTTTAGTGAGCTGCTTTAAAGACACTCCTCTCCTCTCCTCCCACTCCAGCCACTCCCCCACTCCCCCCCACACACACTATGCTATTCAGGAAAATTACCATACTGAAGGATTTCCGAGATCAAAGTTAATGTCCGTTTCTCTAAGCCTTCTAGTCTTTTAATTATTCTGTTGTTTATTTTTTCTTCCATTGCTGTATAATAGTTAATCACTGAATGAGACATTGACTCTTTAATTCAGTCATTTTCCTCTTCCATTTTACTTCACAATATGAATACAAAAATGTTATAAACTTTCATTTAAGTATGATTCATTCATTCATTTAATAGTATTTATTGAGCGCTTATTATGTGCAGAGCACTGTACTAAGCGCTTGGAATGTACATATCGGTAACAGATAGAGACAGTCCCTGCCCGTCTGCTATCAGATGATAATAAAGGATTTTCAGTTATATTTGTCCAGTGGCTAGAGGAATAAGGTGCACTTTTTTTAAGCACTTTTCTGTAAACACCATTTTTTACTGATGTCATGTAGATGTCACCAGTCTCCAGAATCTTTGTGTTTAAGAAGCTCTTCCTCAGGACCTGACACCCTGGGTATGCCCCAGTCTGCTTTTTCTATGTTTTAATTATTTCTTTTTTTAAATCTGTACCTTATAACAAAGCCAAAGGCAATAGACACTTTGGAATGAAAACACTAGTCAATTGTGAATCTGTATATCATTTACCAAAAACATTTTGGATGCTATCTTTCTACCTTGGGGGAACATAATTCAGGTTAAATGGGTACAAATTATGGAGTTACGCAGCACATAAACCGTGTGACAGTGCTATGCATCTCAAATTTCAGGTCTCATATCCACAGCTCTAACTGTAGTATTTTACTAGTCTTTTACGAGTGTGCTAGAGTTTTTTTTTTCCCCTTAACAGTTTAGCACCCAAAATAGATAGGCTTTCATATCCTGGCCAACATAGTTTTACTACCTGCACTATTTCACATTCTAGACTTTTATGTGTAGCAATTTGAAGAAGAGGGGATTTTTTTTTTCCTTTGCAAAACTACAACCCTAATCATCATGACAAAAATTATTCTGACCTCTCTCACTGAAGAAATTTGTTATAATAAGATCTTACTTTTCTAAGGGAGTTGTAATTCTTGAAGTAGCACACCGTACCACAGTGGCAGCTGTGTTGGCTGTAGGCATGGGGAAGGAATCTTGAGACACGGGAACAGTTCATCATTGGAGCAGACCTGGTCTCAAGCCAGATTTCAGAACAAAATGAGCCATGGTGACAGAGTTCAGAGAAGCCAAAGAAGATGAGAGGATGTCAGAGGTGCCAACAGATCTGGAATGGAGGGTTCCAAGAGGGTTCCATGGAGGTGGGTAGATCAAGGAAGTGAGAGATCCAAGGTTCAGAAACTCTGAGTGTGACTAAGAAGCCCCGGGAAGCCTACCGTTTACTGAGTTACCTAATGCAACTAGAAGATAGAGGAGCACAGACTGGAAGGTAGAGAGAAGAAGAGAAAGGTGGGGATCCAAGGTTCCCCCCACACATTCTTTGTTGAATTTATTCCTTAGCTGAACCTTAAGATGTAGATTGTTGCTTATAAACGGTAGAGGCCACATTCAATCAACCAGTGGTATGTATTGAGGGCTTATTATGTGCAGAACACTGCATTAAGCCCTTGGGAGAGTACATGCCAAGAGTGAATTAAAAACACGTATTTCAAGAAAGTATGCCATTATATATTTGAATGATTACTCAAAATGATGTTACTTTGTGTCTGGCATAGTTCTGTGCACACCAAAAACCCCCTCCAAACCTACTTCTGTTCTCCTGCAATTTCCCCTTCTCTTGGCTTAAGCCCTTCCCTGTGTCCTGACACTGGGAGGAGGATGCTGTAACCCCTGGGAAACTAGACAGCAGTAAGAGAGAATCAAGAATCACAACTCTTTTGGACCCTCCTCAGTCTTGTAGCAAGATCGAGACCTTTTTTCTCTGCCAGAAGAACTGGAGCTCTTGCGATTATCAGGGAGCTGTTGCTACTTTAAATAGCTTCACAGGGACTATTCAAACTTTAATGACCTTAGAGTGGAGTGAACCCTTTTGAGTTCCAATAACCCCACTTGGCTCCTGATATAATAATCAGGAAACGATGCTGGGTACCAGCTAATTGGCATTAGGGTCACTCCAAGGCTCTGGCCTTTCTCTGTAGGGTGGGTGGCTTCATCTAGACCTCTGGAAGTCCCCCTTCCTACCTCATCACTATACCGCTCTTCCTCTTCTCTCCCCTTCCCCCAACTCCCATGGGATGCTATTTTTAGAGACCTGAAGTGGGTAGTGCCAAGACTGTTGAAGCTATAAGCGGTAGCCAGAAGGATCTGATAAATTGGGTCCACAAGATGACTGAGGACAAAAAACGGACCTCTTTTTAAAAACACTAAATCATCCCTCAAATCTTTTCCTTTAAGTCTTTATGTATGTGACATCAAATCTCCATGTATGGGGAAGATGCAAAAAGGGGAAAATGGCTTGATCTTTTTTCAAGAAAAATTTAGAGGAGCAAAAGTAAACTTGTACATTTTAAGGATTATTAAACACTTAGCTTGTGCAACCTACATTCCAGGATTTCTCCAAAGAACAATCATCCATTTCCCATGGTTTCAGGATCATTCAGGAGACACTTTACACCCTAATACTGTGTGTTGATTAAGTCTTTAAACCCCCAAGGAGAAATGTGCTAATATAAATCTGAGAGGGCATCTTTTGTACTGCAGTGGCATAGTATCTGCAAAAAGAAAAGAATCCATGTTTTGAATCAAATAAATTGATTACAGTACCTAATTTGCAGGGTTCAAGTTCAGTTCAACAGATATGAATGCAACTGTTTCTTTCTTTCGATTTCCCCAGAACACTAATGCTCGAAGCTTTCATTATCTTTCAAGCTATTTAATGTGAAGAAATGTCAACTTGTTTCTATTCATTTAAAATTAGCACAGCCCTAAAGGAGATGATATCACAGATCCTGTGGGAAAGTTACCGCAGACTTGGCAGGTGCCGCTGATACCGGCTTCCCATACCTTTGGAGGGTGTGAGGGGAGGTAGTCAGTCCTCTCCTGTAAGTAGATCTCAAGGTAGGCAGGGAGGTGCTGTGAGGACTGGAGTCAGGCAAAGAAGGGAGATGCAGGAGCTCTCAAGGCTTAAGGATGAAGAGCAGAGTGAAAGTGGAGGAACCAGTCTGGTCCAGAGAATAATAAAAATGGCAGGATTATTACAGTATTGTATTTGTTAAACGCTTACCATGGGTCGAGCACTGTTCTAAATGCTGGACTAGATAACCAGTTAATCAGGTTGGACAACAGTCCCTTTCCCACATGGGACTCACAGTCTAAGTAGGAAGGAGGACAGGTATTGAATCCCATTTTACAGTTAAGGAAACTGAGGCACAGAGAATTGAAGTGATTGACCCAAGGTCATCCAGTAGGTGTGTGTCAGGATTAGAACCCTGGTCTTCCAGGTAAATTCATTCAGTCATTTTCAGTGGTATTTATGGAGTGCTTGCTGTGTGCAAAGCACTGTACTAAGCGGTTGGTGAGTGGTGAGGGTAGGGCATTTGGTGGCAGGGGGTGCCCAGGGAGCTAAGGGGGAATGGCCAAGGAGCCTGAAGCGGGGAGGACAGGGATTAGCGAAGGGAGCCAGGAGGCAGAATTGAGGAAGAATCATGAGAGAAAATTTGAAGGTTTCTGGGAGAGTTAAAGAAAGTTCTGGGAGAGTTAAAGGAGAAGAGTGAAGGAGCTAAGGGGGAAGTGACAGGAAGGTGAAATTGAAACAGTTGAGGGAAGGGAAGAGAAAATGGCAGTGGGTTGAAGAAGCCTAATTCCTATATTTGCTTGGTGGCCCATGATTCAGAGTACGTTTTTTAGTACTTAAATGTGAACAATGCTCAAAGGATTCTAAGAATCAAATAATCAATACTGTATAAGCATCATATTCACACCTTAAAAGGCATTACCTGTATTGGTGTTTTTTTCTTTTGTAAAGTGAAAATTACAGAGATTTCCCAGTGATAGATCTATTGAGCTCTTGTCGGCTATCTTGGCTTGAGCTTTATCTGGTTACATGAACTGTATACTTGAAAATAATTTTCCCCTTTTTAAGGACACTCTCCGGTAATGGGAGGTGAAGAAGTACTGGTGAGAATGGAAATGAGAGGAATGTAACTCAGGAACTTCTTGATTCCACCAAAAGTGAATAATTTAACAATCTACAACCATAATAGAGCAGAGTTCCTTGCCTAAATCACTTCCAATCCTTCCAGTGAATGCAAAATATGCTCTCAAGAGATCATGAATCAATTTTTTTCCAGCTGCTGAGTGTCCTCTCTTCCCTCATTCAAGTTCAAATTCCTCCGGAAAACATGCTCCAGCCGTTCAACATCGCGTGCCATACCAACTATATCTGCTCCATATGGTAACAGATATGTCTTTAGCGTATCATTCTTTGCATATATTCATTTTTAATCCCTTGAGGCCAGCGCTCTGACAGTGTTAAGTATTAATAATGTAGCACGTTTTAAATGAATGCAAGTGTCTTAATTAAATGCAGTGAAAAACCATACACAATGAAGATTTTTAACTAGCTACTCCCCTCTTCATACTTTTACACCCACACAATTATGAAAATATAGGTTCTAGGTTTAGCCAGTGAAAACCCTTTCAGTTCTGTACACGTCATAGGTTTGCTGAGGAGTGTGGAGCAAACTTACTGGTTGCTTACATAATTCTGACCTCAACAGGCTCTGTTTTCATCTGATAGATATCTATAACTGCTCCCAAACACTTAAACAAATTCTCACTGACTGTGCCTGTCACACCCTCGTATTTGTAGCTTACTCATGATCTGACTCATTGGTTCAGTGTTTATTCAACCGATGTAAAAGTTTGGCTGAACCATTTTAGCAATTTTAAGATTTTTTTCAATAAACTGACATACGAACCAGGAATACCAGGGTCTATATGAAATTCCTTTTGCCCATCTCCCTGATCCCTGTTTTCTCCAATCTGAATGCTCAAATCCCGTTGAAGAGTGTTGTTGTTTGTTTTTTTTATGGTACTTAAAAGGTTAGTATGTGACAGGCAGTATACTAAGCACTAGGGTAGATACAAGATAATCGATTTGGATGGCCTGGGACTCATACCGTTTTAATTTCTATTTTACCGAAGAGGTAATCGAGACACAGAGAAGTTAAGCAACTCGCCCAAGGTCACAGAGCAGGCAAATGAAGAGTCAAGGTTAGATACCAGGTCCTCTGATGTTCCAGACCCGTGTTCTTACTACTAGGCCTTACTGCTTCTCACTGGTTAGGCAGAAAAGAAGATTGATTGAACTACTTTTCTTGAAGTCAGTTTTGCATGCCTTTATTTCTTAATCTCCATAATGTTTCTCAGGACTTTTGTTGGAAAAGGACAATGTCCTTGTCATTGGGGAAGCAGCTCAGAATTGGATGGGGTACAACCTACTGTTGCAAACTCTGAGATAATATGACCCCTCAGGCTCCATCACGTTCCATTAGCAGCAACTTGGGAAGGCAGTCGTAAACCTACAGATCAGTGTTAAGGGACTGGAATAATCGCTAAATGTACATCAGTTGCTATTCTTTTCTTTAGGCAAATTATACATTGCTACTGAGTAAAGTAATGCTAGATGTTGATCTTTCAAAAGAAGTTTTACTAACTTGTGCTCTAGAGACATTTGAAATGTGCTGTTCAGGCAGACCGTATTTATATCTTCAGGAAAGTTTATGTGTGTATTTAAAAAGGGAAAATCTTTGTACTGCAAGTGTTGCAGTAGGCTAAAGATTGAAGTTCAGTTTTGTTCTAAGCAAACTAGAATCTCTGCTTTGCAACTAAGGAATAGACCTAAAGGAAAAAAATTCAATATATTTGATCAAATTCAATCCCTTGGTTTGCATTAGAAAATGTATTTTGAGACTACGGGGAAAAAGCACTAGCTTAAAGTTGCGTGGCAAAATTTTTGTTACAATTTAGTTTTTACTTTAAGTGCTCAGTTGTTTATAAATAGATATATCTAGCGTTTAGGTTATTAAAGTAATTTTTCTAAACCTGACATGTCAGCAAAAATATTTTAATGTATGCTTCAAACTATCCTCTTGATTTTTACATCAGTGTTAAATATCATGAAGAAGCTATACTTTCCCTGATATATTTGGAAAAATCGATAGGGCTCCATCAGCACACATGGCCTCTAGGAGAATAGATCTTTTGCTGTCAGCATCAGTCAAACATGTAGTTATAATTGTGAGAAATTCACTTTTCCCTCTTGTACATGCTATGTAATCAAGTATGTTGCATTTCAGGATGGTTTTTAAAATTATCCCCTTAGGCACCTGAATGAATAAGAAAAAAGGAAATATTCATTTTTCTCAGACAAATTGTTTCTGAACAAGCCCAGATCAACTAATAGCATTAGTCTCATGTACAGCTGAAGCCTAAAAGACCTGCAAAATGCCGGATGTCACTAGGAAAGAGATTGAAAATGAAGTAGAACTAAAAACTGTGGGATTTGTTAAGCACTTACTAAGTGCTGCGTTAGGCATGACCTAGTCCCATGAGGAGCGTACAGTTTAAGTGGAAGGAAAACAGGTATTGAATCCACATTTTACAGATGAGGAAGCTGAGCCACAGAGAAGTTAAGTGACTCACTCAGAAAAATTGCGGTATCTGGATTAGAACTCAGGTCCTCTGACTCCCAGGACCATAGTGCTGACATGTTAATTGGCGGGAGAAAAAAAGTATATCTGTACCTGTAATGCCATAGGGAGTTCAGGTCAACCCATCTTAGGGTGCAAAGGTATAAAGTAGAACAACCAAGATGTTTGTTCAGGGAATGGAACAGCTTCCACATAGGCCTTTCATTCATTCATTCATTCAATAGTATTTATTGAGCGCTTACTATGTGCAGAGCACTGTACTAAGCGCTTGGGATGGACAGGTCGGCAACAGATAGAGACAGTCCCTGCCGTTTGACGGGCTTACAGTCTAATCGGGGGAGACGGACAGACAAGAACAATGGCACTAAACAGCGTCAAGGGGAAGAACATCTCGTAAAAACAATGGCAAATCCCTGCCCAGGACCACTGTCTCTTCCATCTTCAAAACCCTTTTGAAATGGTTTCCTTCAGTAGACTTTCCCTGATTTGATTTTTGTATCCTCTCAACAGCCATTTCAGTACTTGAACATCATCTAACCATCTGTATACTCATACTTCTCCCCATTCATTCCCTCTCCAAAAAGGCACATGTATTCCTCTGTAGTACTTTGTATCCTTATTTTCTCCGATCTGTAATTGTATTTTAGTGCTTTCCTCCTTCGACTTCTCTTTCTCCTCTTTGCTCCGATGGGAAGCTCCTTGAGTGAAGGGATCTGCATACAGTAGGCTCTCATAAACAGGATCTTTTTTGGTGTCAGAGGTTCATTCTCCTCTGGAAAGATAAAGGCTAAAAAGAGGCATGAATTTAGGTTTCATGAAATCCTGAAGGGAATGGACAATTTGAATCTAGACTTATTGCTCACCAAATCCCACCCATCAGGACTAGAAGCCTTGAAAGTGACAAATTCCCAGTAAAGCAAAGGGTGATAAACCCATGGGATTCATTACCATGAAAAGTTTGGCAAGAAGGAAAGAACAGGTTTGTAAATTCTTGGAAGAGAGGTTTATGATGATTGTTCGAGGAAAACGTTAGGGTTTTAAAAAGTAGATGGCATTGGCTGTCATAGAGGACATTAGTCACAACGTTCTTCCAATTTTTTGTTGCTAATTTGAGGGCAGAATTCCAGGCAGTGCATTGACATTGTTTGGATGCAAGAGGACAGCAAAAATATTTTAATGTAGCTGCAAACTATCCTCTTGATTTTTACATCAGTGTTAAATATCATGAAGAAGCCATACTTTCCCTGATATATTTGGAATAATCGATAGGACTCCATCAGCACACTTGGCCTCTAGGAGAATAGATCTTTTGCCGTCAGCGTCAGTCAAACATGTAGTTATAATTGTGAGAGATTCACTTTCACCTCAGAGTAGGCCCTTTGAGAAATGCCAGGCCAAATTTGGGTCTTCAATCAGTCTGGGTTTTAGGGGAGTGGGGCTTTGGCCTACTCCAAAGTTTTTAACCACTTCAAAGTAACCTGAGGATAACGGCTGAGAAAATAGGACTAGAGGCCAATATTAAATCAGATGACTTCATTTGAAAATTTGAGTGATAAATGGAGTGATGGCCCCCTTTTTTTTTGATTGCAGAAGAGCGATTGTGGCCATATAACCTGGGGGTGGCCCAGATGGAGACTAGGCCAGGTGGTGACTCTGCCTGAGGTCCTGCTACCAACTACCGTAGTCAATTTTCCCTTCCCCTCCCTAAAATTCCCCCTTGTTCATTCACGGACCAGGCAATCGAGTCACTGCTCCCCTTTCTCCTGCTTCCCCTGAAAGACTTTTCAAACATCATTCCTAATGAGTGATGGTGTTATCTGTCTAGTACTAGAAACATGCTGACATTCTGAACCTATGTTGTCCAAACTAAAATAATAGAATCTAAAACCCCAAATCATAGAAAAAGGCACTACAATTTTGGGCAAGATTACTCAGTAACAATTTTTTTTAAGAAACTTTGTTTCAGAGTTTCTGATCTGTTCTATCATAGAGCCTAGCATCCCAATTACTGGTTTGTGAATAATCCAGAAGCGTCATGCTACAAAACATACAAGACCATCACAAACCTACTCACTTTTAAAAATTAGTCATGAACTTTTATTTGGTATAGAGAATTACTAATTATATTTTGTCTGAGTGCAGGGTATTTCTTGTACATTATTTGTTACCCTGACAGACCTGAGGTTGATTAAGATATATAGGATTTCTATATAAATAGCATCCGATAGGCATTACTGTAAAGCAGTCAAACTATGATCTTTTATGAAGTCTTTCAATTACTGTAGGGTCCAGTGATAAAGCTGCACAGTTTTATTAATAATGGATTAAGGATTGGCATTTTGGAGAGACAAAAAGATTTTCACCAAACTAATTGGAATACATGAAGGACCATCATTAATTAGTTGCTTTTTCAGGGTTGATTTGTTTAGGAACTTCTCTCCAAGGAAAGAAATTCAGACCACCAGACCCAGATATTCCCCTTTTAACTTTTCCTGGAAACGTAATTTATCCAAACTTCTAAAAGTCAGTGTATTATTAGACTTTAAAATCAATCAGAGTACTGCAAAGTTTAGCATTTAATACAGTGCCTGGAACATAGTAAGCACTTAGCACCATTTATTAACAGATAATTTGTGCCACTTAATAAATGTGAGTCTCCTGATTAAACTAAATCAGGGCTCAGTGTTTAGGATATGGTTTGATGACTACTCAAAAACTCATTGAGCACAGAAGAATGTCTATTTTTCCCCTTTTGTTTTCCTTTATTGAATAAAACGATCAATGCCTATACATTTTGATTCTACTTTGGGGTCTGATAAATGAAGTAAGAAAAAGTGAAATAGATTGTTTCATTTGATTCAGTATAATTGTAATTGTTTTCTGAAAAGAAGTGTGATGAATCAATCTATGCCTTATACTTTTGGAACTTTTTATTTAAAAGTCCACCCTATTAATTCCTCCTGCAGATCTCTTCTACCTTGACTGTATTTCATCTTGTCTAGCAAAAATTATGTTGATCCAGTAATTAGAATTTCTTTCTATTGAATGTATACCTTACATTAATTTTAAAATATGATTAGATTTTACTTTGATCAGTTTTTGCCAAGAAAATTCCAGCATTTTCCACAATCACCACAGCAGACAAATCAAAGGTGTTAAGGAACAGACAAATAATACTTTTTCAGAATCATGGGCTTGATTTGGACTATGCCTGTAGACGAATTGGAAAACTCAACCTACTAGAATTTGATGCAACTTCCATGCATCTGCTTCAAAATAACACCCTCCCCCCATTTTTCTCTGAAACTCTTTACTGAGATTCAAGGAAAATCAACTCAAAAACATACTGTGCCCATACGTATTCCAGGAATAACAGTGCTTACAGAAATCACCCAGTACTAGGAAGGAGCATGGCTTAGTGGAAAAAGCATGGGCCTGGGAATCAGAGGACCTGGGTTCTAATCCCAGCCCCTCCACTTATCTTCTGAGTGACCTTGGACAAGTCACTTAATTACTCTATGCCTCACTTTTCTGCAAAATGGGGATTCAAAACCCATTCTCCTTTCTACTTATATGGTGAGTCCCATGTGGGACAGGAGCCATGTCAAACCTAATTATCTTGTAGCTACTCCAGTGCTTAGTATAGTTCCTGGCACATAGTAAGCACTTAACAAGTGTCATTAAAGACACACATACACAAAAACTATGGAATGGAAGCAGGTGATGAGAGAGAAAAGGAACACTTTGGAGATTTGGGTGGTTTGTTTTGCTAGGCAAGAAGTACATGTTCCAGTGGAAATGGTAACTATTCTTTCATGAAAAAGATGTTGTTTGCTGTACTAACAATAAAGAATTATGGTGTTGTTTAGAAAAGGTGCTACTTTTTCTAAAGAATTACCTTGATGGAGAATTTTAGAAGGACCATACAATACTGACAAGTTCCAGGACGCTTTCCTTTTTCTATAGTGGCCACTACTAGGAGACTCAATGGTTTTGCATTACTTTAGTGTCTGTCTTCCAATGTCTAGATAAAATTAGTTCACAGATAAGGTAAAGTGTTTGAATTTTGGAGAAAGGAAGATTGACTGCAAATCCTGGTTTAATCTACAAAATCCAGGTCTGTCTAGGACACCTCCAAAGACCCAAGAGATTAGAGGAAAATGACTTGCATTTTCTAGGCTATAAGCAATTCAGTTTAGACTCCCCCTTCAATTAAACCTCTCTTTTCTAGCCTTCACCTAGAGAGAAGTAGATTTTGAATATGTCGAGGTTATAGTAATTAATCAATTAGTTGTATTTATTGAGCACTTACTATGGGCAAAGCACTGTCCTGAGCCCCTTGTTAAAATATAACAGACCAGTGGATTTAAGTGAATTTAATCTGGAAGGCCTGGAAAGGGCTGGGTTTGTTAACCCAATGAATTTTATCTAATATAACAGGGAACATGATAGACTTGTCGCACTCCTTGCCACGTTTAATAACAGATTTGTAAGTGTTGATGAGACATATTTCCACGGGGATAAAGCTCTTATATAGAGAAAATGCAGAACCCAATTTGACCAGATTAGTGTGGGATTCCTGCCGCAGGTTTTGTAAGGTCCTATAGGAATTTTTCTATGGTGCTTAGGGTAAGTCTTTTGAGTGTTTCCCTTATCCTCCTCCATTTTCTTTGGTAGCATTGAATTAATCAATGGTATTTATTGAGCGCTTACTGTAAGCACAGCATCAAAGATCTGTAGCAGAGGGATGAAGGTGTGGGAGAGCAGAACTTTAGAAACTGTCGTAATTTTGCAGGGGTGTATAGGGCATAATTTGACCCCTGGATGACACTTCAATCGAGCCATTAATGACCGACCTCCAAGATTCTCAAGTGGTCAGTTAAGACCGCTTCTCTCCACCTTCTCAGATCAGTTGAGATTC
Source organism: Ornithorhynchus anatinus (assembly GCF_004115215.2). Taxonomy (NCBI): domain Eukaryota; kingdom Metazoa; phylum Chordata; class Mammalia; order Monotremata; family Ornithorhynchidae; genus Ornithorhynchus; species Ornithorhynchus anatinus. The sequence goes on along the minus strand of NC_041736.1, from coordinate 12,085,859 downwards.
AGTGTATTCTCTGCCTTCTCCACCCCAAAATGAAAATGTCTAAATCGCTGTTCTCATCCTTCTGGGATGGTAGACTTACCACCCTTTCTTTGCTTCTGTCTTCTTTAAACGTTACTTGGTCAGCCAATCTCTCAATCAGCGGTATTTAGTGAGCACTTACTGTGTATAGACCACTGTACTGAGCAATTGAGAAAGTACAATACAGTAGATTTAGTGGGCATACCCCCTGCCTAAAAGAAGCTGATCAAGATTTGCTTGGGATCCTTTTTTAACCACTGTATTCCCTATCATTAGGCTGGTAGACATTGCTTTTTCAACTTAATAAAATGGAGGACTTCTTTGAGAAACACTGTGTTATTATGATGGGAGAAGGTGAATGCCCAAAGCACAAATTGTCCGGTAAAGGAACAGAAATTTTCCTCAACCTATACAAATTATTTTGCCCCTCGAGGCAAACAGGTAATTTAGATGATGAAATCAGCATTTCTTTCTTCCTTTTATAGAGAGTCACAGTTTATAGATAGTAATAGTAGTATCAAGTTTTTTTGGAGCTCACACTCCTCATATCCTCCCTTCTGCCTAGAGACCCTCCTCCTTCACACCTGGCAAACCCATCAACTGCTCAGCTTCCTTCTTAAATGACACTGCTAGGAAACCTTCCCGGATCTCATACATTCAGTCACGTTTATTGACGCTTACTGTGTGCAGAGCACTGTACTAAGCGCTTGGGAGAGTACAGTACAACAACAGGCACATTCCCTGCCCACAGTGAGCTTACATTTCCACACAATACTGGCATTTCAGTAGTTCCACATCACCTAAGGATTTGGAAACTCATCCTTAATTGTACCTAGCCTTACCCTATATTGCTTTCTCCTTACAACTTATTTTAACTTTTGTTTCCCTTTAAGGGCAGGGATCATGTCCACTATCAATCAGTCAATGGTATTTACTGAGCATTTACTGTGTACAGAGCACTGTACTAAACCCTTGGGAGAGCATAATACAATCAAGTTGAAAGACTCGATGTCTGCCCTTGAGGGAGCTCACAATCTATCTACTATTTCTACTGTACTCTTCCCAATGTTTAGTTCAATACTCAGCACACAGGAGCACAATGCTATTTTTTTTTCCTGTGGTATTTGTTAAGCACCTACTATATGCCAGTCCCTCTTCCACATAGGGCTCACAGTCTAAATCCCCATTTTACAGATGAGGTAACTGTGGCACAGAGAAGTTAAGTGACTTGCCCAAGGTCACACAGCAGGCAAGCGACAGCTGGGATTAATAATAATAATGTTAGTATTTGTTAAGCGCTCACTACGTGCAGAGCACTGTTCTAAGCGCTGGGGTAGATACAAGGTAATCAGCTTGTCCCATGTGAGGCTCAGTTAATCCCCATTTTACAGATGAGGAAACTGAGGCACGGAGAAGTGAAGTGACTTGCCCACAGTCACACAGCTGACAAGTGGCGGAGGCGGGATTCGAACCCATGACCTCTGACTCGCAAGCCCGGGCTCTTTCCACTGAGCTACGGAATTCAGGTCCTTCTGACTCCCTGGCCCATGCTTTATCCATAAAGACATGCTGCTCACTGTTCCTAGACCTTAAACCCTAATCACTTTCTTCAATGATCAGCAAATTAAGTATCTTATTAAAACTTAGTACACTTTTTTCCTCCTGTTGCAGAATTGCTGGTCAGAATACCTGGCAGTATTCTTTACACTCTAGTTGAGATAATGAGCAAATTTTAAAAATGAGGTCACACATTCAAACAACTCTTGGATTGGGAGGTAGAAAGAATGTTAATGTTGATTGATTAGGTCAGTTATCTTTTAGAAGTTCAAATTCCTTAGTATGTAGACCTCTATGATTGAAATTGAATTCTTTCGCTTTAGATTTCCAAAATGTTCTAGTGCACTTGAAGTAGGATTCAGAATAAACTACTGTTGAACTTAAGTTATTGATTATGAGCTTATTACAAGTGCTTTGCTACAAGCACTGTACAGTAGAGCACTATAAACCAATCTTCAGCATATTAATATTGAGGTAGGATGGAAAAAGCGGGTATTTAATAGGTCAATGAATTGCTGATTAAAAGTGCTGAGTAAGCATTTTTGAAGTTGTTCCTCGTCTATTCATTGCTTGAAAAGTTTCATTTTTGTGATCTCACTGAAGTCTATAAAGAGGACACGGATCATCTTCAAAAAAGAACCACCTTTCCCCTTTAGTCTTCATTTTTGGAGTTTATTCCTGGTTTTGCTACTCTCTTAGGACAATTATCACATGCAATGTAAGTACCAATGCCAAAATGAATACAGAGGAGAACGTTGGCAAATAACTAAGACTATAAATGAGAGGTTGGTAAAAATGGATTTGGCTCTAAATAAGAAGGTTGAAGACTTTAAAAAAATAGAATATATATATATCATGTTTGGGAGAGCCCCAAAGACAAAATGTTCCCTTTCCCAGTAGGCCTTTCTCATGACAGGAGAAGTGATTAGGAAAGATGAGATAAGGAAGGAGGTTGAACTTTGGCAAGGATCAACATGTATTGTGGAATGATATGAATCATTAATCCATAGCATTGAATGAGCATCTGTTGTGTTCACAGTACTCTAATAACCTCTGGGATGATACAGTAGAATTATTAGGTATAATCCCTGCCCTCAAGAATCATGAGAGGGGGAAAAAACATTTGCTCCGCAGTTTCTAGAAGGCTGATCTTTTGCTAGTATCAAATGCTGTAAGCTCATTGTGGGCAGGGAATGTGTTTACTAAGAGCAATAATAATTATGGTATATGTTAAGTGACTACTATGTGCCACACGCACTGTTCTAAGAACTGGGGTAGGTACAGGGTAATCAGGTTGTCCCACGTGGGGCTCACACTTTTGATCCCCATTTTACAGATGAGGTAATTGAGACAACTCATTTGATTGTACTCTGCCAAGTACTTAGTATAATGCTCTGCACAGAGTAAGTGCTCAATAAAGAGACTGATCAATAAACTGGTATTAAAGGTCTTGGTTTTGGTCTCTACACTTTTCCTATTTCTGTCACACTTCAGTGGTCACATCCGCCATCGTATCTGGTCGTATCTGATCGTATCTGATTTAGTTGGTAGCCATACTGAGATTCAGATGATGCCAAAATGATTGTGCTTTAGTAACCTAAAATGTTGACAGTCGCTTACTGCAGAGATTCCCCTGTAGTTTCCACAGTCTGCGCTCTCTCCTATCTTCTTAAAGTTGGTGATGATCAAGGCAGCTTTGAGGTCTTGCCGTTTTCTCAGTGATCCATAAGTTGAGGAAAACAAATCTGGCAAACAAAAGCCTGTGATGGGACATATGCGCCAAAAACAGCAACTATTTAGCCTCTGCAGTACTCAAGACTGAGGCACCGAGAGAGGAAAAGAGAATGAAGCCCCTCTGCTGATCAATCAGTGGCATTTATTGAGCACTTAACTGTTTAGCGTACTGTATTAAGTGCTTGGGAGGGTACAATACGGTTAAGTAGACGTGATCCGCAAGAGCCATTATTTCAATGTGTATCTCCCCTCATATAGTCTGTAAGGTCCTTGTGGGTACAGAATATTTGCAGGAGATAAACATTATGAATATATCCTTTACATCTCATTCTTGCTTTGTTCTCCTGTGAGTGCCATTATCTGATGATTCTAAGAACGTAATTCCCAGGAAAGGGGATCTCTGATGATTTTTTTTTTCCTTTTTAATCTTTCAGTTCTGACTCTGGAGACTGAACATTTCCATAAACATGTTCTGCCAACCATTTACAAATTCAAAATGAAAGAATAGACAAATTGGACTTTATTCCAACTTGTCACCTTCTCTGTGTTAAAGTTGATAGAAGCCACTCCTCCCCCTCACCCCACTGTGATAGTCTGAAAATGCTGTTTCTTGATATGAGAGATGTTTCCTCACCCCCAACCAAGATGTACAGTAGAGAGCTGTGCCTACATTTTGAGCCAAAGTGAAGATTGCATAATTTAGCCATTACCCTTTTTTTAAATACGCTGATTTATCGCCCTGTTGTTGTGTTTTGGTTAGTTTAAAAAATAATTGCTTTATCTTTAAATTACCAATAATATAGGATGCGGTATGGAAATTATTTCATTAAATGTTAATGGATCTCTGGGGACTATTTTATGGGTTCTATTAATTCCCCGAAACCACATGTCTCCTCTTCATGAGTGAAACTTATGAGATTCCAAGACAGTGTTAGAACTCTTCTTCCTTTCTGCTCTGTGGTGTAAGGATTTTCTCTCTGCATCTTTTTTACTACATCCTTCCACTTAAGCCAAGACTTTTCTTTATTTTTGCATGTTAGGTTTTCTTATAGGCCAGTGGAAATTTCCCAACACTTTTCTAGATATCTGTATTTCTGAGCAGAAAACGCAGATATTTCATTTCCTCTAAGTAGGTCACAGAGAGTCCATTCCTCAGTGCGGCATCTTCTGATAATATGAATTGTCTCAATCTGCGTGGCTGACTCCAAGTCTGGCTTTTCCATAGTCTTTACGTGGCTCATCCTCCTCTTTTCCAACAACAGAATTTGCATCACAGTGGTTTGGAAGCTACTTCTCCTTTCCTCCCACATTAATGGCCTAATCCATGGTGTGTATCTTTTTTGTGATGATTCACCTTCCTGAGTGAATAAACTTCTAATGCAAAGTTGAAATTTGAAGGTGTTAATATAATTAATACAAAGCAGATTCCACTGTGGGCAAGCCACAGAGTATTTTATTAGTTTTTAAAAATGGATTGATTAGAAGGCCTTTTAATTTGTATCCTAATGTGTTGTGTGTAAGGCCTCTGTAGGCAGGGAACGTTTCACTTGTTCTGTAGTTTCCAAATGCTTAGTACGGTGCATTGTACCAAGTGGGAGCTCAATAAACACTGCTATTATTACTCCTACATTGGCAGGGACTTAGTCCCTTTAGGTCCAAGAATCTCTTACATCTAATATTTCCCCTTCACTTTTTTTTCCCCCATCTTCGGGATCTGGTTCGAATGTTCACATGACCACCTTCTTTGCCCATGGTCACTATAGGGGAGAAGATTTCAGTGGTGACAGATGTATTCTTTCCCCCAACAAGCTAACAGTCTAGATCTTACAGTGTGCTAGGTGCCACTCATTTCTTAGAATTCAGAACCAGCCCCCCAATCAGCTGAGGACCAGACTGAAGGTAGGTTTCCCCACTGAAGCCCAAAATGTTAACTTACACATACACATCCTCCTCTGAACCGATTCTTCCCTATTATCTAGGCCATTTCTGTTGTTACCAATACCTTGGGAGAAGGAGGTAATAAAGGAATCTTAACTCAAACTGTACTTTCCAAGCACTTAGTACAGTGCTCTGCACACAGTAAGCGCTCAATAAATACGATAGAATGAATGAGCTCTCTATATTGGGTCCTCTCATCTTTAAAAAACCTTTTATGGAAACTCTTAACTCTCTGGGACTTCCAAGCCCCTTCCTACCTGTCTTCCCAAGACAGGTCATTCCAGTGAATTGTCAGAAATGGGCTTTTCTAGCCAGCATCCCACAATCACAGCTCAAGGGTTGATCTCTCTAAACTGTTTCCCTAGTGATGAGATGGAGAAACAGAAATGAAATCTGGCAAGGAGCACAGAAAGGCTGATGAACCTGATTTGAAGTCTGAGGTCACTGGAATGGAGGTGCAGCATGGCTTAGTGAAACGAGGACGGGCTTGGGAGTCAGAGGTCTTGAGTTCTAATCCTGGCTCTGCCACTTGTCAGCTGTGTTAACCTTGAGCAAGTCACTTAACTTTTCCGTGCCTCAGTTACTTCATCTCTAAAATGGGGATGTAGACTGTGAGGCCCACGTGGGACAACCTGATTACCTTGTGTCTCTACCCCAGCGCTTAGAACAGTGCTTGGCACATGATAAGCGCCTAACAAATGCCAACAGTATTATTATTATTAATAACTGTGGTCCTATATGAGGCATTCAAGCCACAGGTGGAGTGATTCATGGCTTGTGCAAAGTTGAACAGAATATCATGTCAGATGTGTCCAGACCTTGAGGTAGGCTGTCCTGGATTTGCTGCAATTTTGTCCTGGGGGAAGCCTAGGAGCTTCTGTCATTGGCTTGTGCTGGAAAACAAACGGAGTGGTACTCCCAGACCAGTCAGATTAGGGAATGCTTGCTGTGCTGGCCAATAGAAAAGTTGGAGAAACATTCTTTAGATAGACCGTTGGTGTTGCTGCTGCCTCAGCAGGAATCCGACTATGCTCCTAGAACATAAGTCCAACTAGAATTCTCCACAGAGCTATCATGTTCGGTCCCGAAACGTTTAGGAGGGCTTTAAATGTATTTCCAGACTGTGCATACCATCATACACCGCGCCTTTTCAGTTTAAATTGCGTGAAGGCTACCCTTAACACGTTTATTTACACGGTCACTCCAACCCTAACATCCTCAGCTGACAGGGTAGAGCAGAAAAAGGAGTGACTCGGATCTAGGAGAACCCCAACATCATTCGCTGTCCCCTTAAGCGCTCTTGATCGCGGTCGCGCCTTTTAGTTCTGTTCTTCACTGGCATTCACCCGAGATACCTAGCTGCTCACCCCACATAGAAAGTATTTTAAGCAGAAAAGCCCTGCCTCTAAAAGCCCTCAGTTCACCATAAAAGCACTTTGTTCTCAGATGGCTCACCATGCAGCATATGTACTTTTGTTAATAGGCAGTATCCAGTTTTCCATGCTAATGAAGCAAACTTCTTGAGAGTTTCTTTTATTGTTTTTAATTCTCACTTCTGTTGATTACTCAGGAGCTCACTCCCACTCAGATCGAGCTTGTTTTTGTTGGAATTTAGTTTCAAGTTCACCTTGGTTATAGATTAATACCTCAGTGGGTTATCATTGTGGTCTAACTAAAGAAACATGCAGGAAAGAAGCATTTTAAGGCTCGTCGTTTTTAGCAGTGTACAAACCCCTAGGTTAGGATTACCCAGCTTGAACCTCTCTAATAGTAAAAACTAGAGGCAAATCTGGACTTCAAGCCTGTGCTGAGAAGAGTTGAAGAAAAATCTTCTGCCCTTCTTGCCCAATTTCCCTTACCTTACAGATAGGGGGAAATGTGATACATTTTCAACAGGAACTATTAGATTATGGAGTAATGGGTTCAAAGATACTGCCATAGCTGATATTTTTTGACCCAAATTCCTACATTATGTCTACAGGAGTGGGACATTTTTACCCTCTTGCAACTCATTATTTTACTGTATTAAATCCTGTAGTACAGTTCCTGGCACTCGGTATGTGTTTAACAAATACCAGAATTGTTATTATTAATAATGATGGTATTTCTTAAGTGTTTACTATGTGCCAAGCACTGTTCTAAGCATTGGATTTATTATTATTGTTATTACAACTATAGAACTGCAGAAAAACTCAGTCCTCTTAGCTAAAGTTCTGTGATAGGAGAGGCTGGGGAGTGAAATGTGTTTGTGTTTTTTTTCTCTCTCTCTTTCTCTGTATCTCTCTCTGTCTCTCTCCTTTTCTATTCCTTCCTCTCTGTTCCCCTCGGCCCCAACCTATTTCTTTCATTTTATTTCATTGAATCGACTTGTAGGCAGTATTATACCAGAACAGATTTCTGTTGTGGGAAGAATATCCCTAATTTTTCTGCTGTGCTATATCCAAATTTTGTACTGAAAGTTCATTTTGTAGCAAAAGACCATTTTTTATTACTGTTTTCCAATACTGAGTTAAAACTGCACCAGCTCATTCAGTGGCTGCCTGAATTATCACCCTTTAATACTTCAAGCCAACAACAAATATGCATGCAAAGTTTTCTGCTAGAAGATTTGGCCAACCTCTGCTTTCCTAAGTCAGTTTAGGTATGTTGAACTTTTTAATTAAAGTTTTAGAACCCTGGCGATTTTTTTTAACAAATGGGAGTTTTGAACAATTCTGGCCTGAATTTCAAGTCTAATCTATTATTTCGGGCAGAACCCATGCAAAGCTTGGCAAGGTGAGATGAGTTTTCTGGTTCACTTATACCTGTAACTCAGGGAAATCTCGAGGGATTAAAACGCTAGGAACTAAAGCAAAATTGTCTATAAATAATTTTTAAATGCTTGCTGACCTCTCCCACTCAAATTCCTTTTTATATATCAGGCCTCTTAATATAACTGCCCAATTTCAGTTACCATTTAAAAGGTAAAGATGACACAAAATCCTATGTGTATCATAAACTTTGTTCCAAAGTTACTTCTAATGGATTTGCCAAGAGAAAGAGGTGATGAAACTTTATAAATCTGAGAGAGTATTTCTCAATACTGTTTTTTAGATTTACAATGCAGACTAAATATAAAAATCTGAAAAATGCAAATCTTCTCAAAAGGTATTCCAGTGAGAAATCAAATTTGTGGTTTGGGAGTACAGGAGGTTTATTCAAATTGGATTACTCTACATAAATACGGGAGCTGTAGAAATTCAAGTAACCTCAAAACACTAATAAGGCAAGTGAAAAAAAAAAAAAGGCCTGGTAGAAAATGGCAAAGGTAATCCAAGGAAGGAACTGAGAATATGAACAAGAAAATAGCTCATTTAATAAGTCAGAGGATGCTACGCCTTATGCACCAGAAGGCTTTTGTACTGTGGTAAAGTGGGATTAAGAATGTGCATGATCCAAAGTACAATTTAGTTTCTGGGAAACAAATCAAAAGCATTAAATCTGGTTAATCCAAGAATCTCCCTGGTGGGTAGTAGAATATCACTGGACCTAAAGGCTACTTCTCCAGAGGACATTTTGGGGGTGTGATTCTGTCAGGGGGATAGTGGGAAAGAAGTAATTTAACTCTAATGCATATTCCCAGAAAGCAGAGAGAAATCTCAACCATTGGGTTGTGAATCACACATGGGGAAGGGAAATTTGATAGGGATTAGTGGGTTGAAAGGCATAGTAAATAGTATGGCAGGAGCGAAAAACAGGTGAGAACCCCAGAGATGAGAGACAGAAAGCCCAGTACTGTCCTCTCTGCGAGATAAAGAGAGGAATTGGCCATTGGAATGAAGGAAGATACAAAAGGAAAGAGATAAGTAGGTGAGAAAAGTTGGGTAGAGAAGAGAAAATGCCAGTACAATGGAAAAGTTTAAACAGGTGTGAAGTTAAATGACTGGAGGGAGGTAGAAGGGTGACAGAAGATCAGGAATTTGAGTTCTGGGCATTAGTTGTGGCTTCCAGTTCTATCTCAAAGAACTACTTATGGCTAGTCAGGTAAGCTCATGCAGCATGCTCAGTGGAAAGAGCTCGGGCTTTGGAGTCAGAGGTCATGAGTTCGAATCCCAGCTCTGCCACTTGTCAGCTGTGTGACTGTGGACGAGTCACTTAACTTCTCTGTGCCTCAGTTACCTCATCTGTAAAATGGGGATTGAGACTGTGAACCCCACGTGGGACAACCTGATTCCCCTGTGTCTACCCCAGCGCTTAGAACAGTGCTCTGCACATAGTAAGCGCTTAACAAATACCAACATCATCATCATCAGCTACTCCTAGCTGTGACGGTCGCTTAGCAAAACCTTTGTTGTAACATTTGATACAAGTTAGAGTAGTCTTTCAACAACATTCTCAAGCATGGGTAAGCTCTAACTGGAAATATTGCCCTATTTAAGGCATAGGACAGCTGTAGGTTTGTGTTTGTGTGTATATATTCATAGGTATCTTGTTAATGTCTTCTCATGTTAAGCTTGAAGAAATGGTACTCAGTGATTACAAAATTCTACCATTCCTCGAATCCAGAATGAATTGTCATAGGTACAGAGTGGATTTTGTATATTGTATTTTGGATCTGTATAGGTGCCATGAGTTTAGGAGATGGTGAACTAAAGATGAGTGTATATCACCCTGTAAAAGGAGTTTAGTTAGGATTATGGTTTGTTCTGAGAGTCATCTGGGAGGGGTCACACATGGTCTAAAGATCAGCAGGATTCCCACATTGGCCTTGTTCCTGGAATTGCAGGTTAGGGTGGTAATTAAAAGTTCTGTAAATTAGAATAACAGTGTGTGCATAGAATGAAAATTGTCAGGATGGATTTAATGAGAATGTGATGATTAGATTGGGGAGGAATTGGGAATACCTGCCTGGTGGGGAAGCTTGCCCGCCTGGGGAGAGTTTAATTACAGTGAATAATAAAGCAAAATGGGAAAATAACAGACCTCTAAGAAAAAAACACAGGTTGTATCTTAATCATATAAGGATTTCTTGCCAAAGCATTACTTTCCTAATATGCATTAATAGCCGTTATGGAAATTAGCATGTTCTCTGGGCCTAAGGAGATCAAACAATGAACCTGAAGGAAATCAACTCTGATTTCCTTCTAAAATATAAAATAAGCAAGACTGAACGAGTCAGTCCTGTACTCCTTCAAGCCCAGTGGCCTGTTTATGACTTTATCACCTAAGGATGCTGAAGGGAACGAGGTAATGTTGTCCTCGTTGAAGTCCAACTCTCAGCAAGCAGGGTTGCCTAGCGGAAAGAGAGTGGGCATGGGAATCAGAGGACGTGGCTTCTACTCCCAGCTCTGCCACTTGTCTGCCATGTGACCTTGGCAAATCACTTAACTTCTCTGTGACTCAGTTCCCTCATCTATAAAATGGGGATTGACTGTGAACCCCATGTGGGACATGAGCTGTGTCCTACTTGATTAACTTGTATCTACCCCAGCACTTAGTACAGTGCCTGACACACAGTTTTGATGGCATTTGTAAGAGTTCTATTTCTGGCTCTGCTGTGGGACAAGTCCCTTGACATATCTGTGCCTCAGTTTCCTCATCTGTAAAATGTAAAACTGTGAGCCCCACATGGGACAGGAACTCTATCCAACCTGATTGGCACCTAGCAAGTGTTTAAAGAAATACCATCATTATGGTCTGGTGGAGGTCACACAACGGGTAAGTGGCAGAGACATAATTAGAACTCCTCCTGTTGACATCCAGCATCCACTCTTTCCACTGGGCCTCAATCCTGAGTGTTACTTAGTGAAAAATTTTAGATTCCATTAAGCATTCAAACAGGCCCACCAGATATCATATGACTGTGGAAGTCTTCCCTAGATTAGAGGCTGCTCAAACATTACCCCGGGATTTCATACACAAAAAGCATTACTCCACCACGATCATGCTCTTATCAGCAGGGAGTGCTTAAAACAGCTGAAACGGAAACAGGAAGCTCCTTCCCAATAGGCAACCGAGGAGAAATGAAGCAACCTGATTTTGAGTATATGGAAGGAGTCTTTGACCTTTTCTCTGGAGGAGTTTAATTCCATCCCTGTGGAGTGCTGCCCATCAGGAGTCTCTCTCAAATCTGCCCTCCAAGTTTTCTTTCTGTCCTGGTTCCTGCTAGCCGATGTTGAGTTGGGTCTCATTTTCAGTCTTGACAAGCTGCCATTCCCCTAGCTAGGCTTTGCTTACCCAGTAGCATTTATTCAGAGTCTATGGTCTCTCCTCTCCCATCAATCTTTCCACTTCTTGGCTGTATGCTTATTCTCCTCTGGACTCTGACTTTTCTCACTTCATTTTTCAGCTTCTCACAGTGAATGTAGCCACTGGCAGCTATAATATCTGTGCACACCCCCTTATTTGAACCAGCAGTAAAGATGTTGATGTGTGAAGCGCAGCCCGAAACCAGCTGTGAGATCCTCTGGCTCTTCATTTCTTCTCTGTGGTGTGCATTTGCTCGCTATCAACTTCCTCCCAGTCGTCCTTCATCACCCTTCCTGATATCTCTAAGTCTAATCTCCTTCTAATGCTTAAAGTTCTCTGTTGTTGCACTTTGCTTTCATTTCCTAACCTTAGACCCATTTATCTTTCTCCTTCACCTCCCCTCTAGTATTCCCATATCCGTTCATTTCTTGCCTCATTTCCCAGACGTGAGCAGCGGCATGCTCTAGTGGGAAGGTCACAGAGTCAGAGAACTGGGTTCTAATCCCGGTTCTGCCACTTCTCTGCTGTGTGACCATGGGCAAGTCCCTTAACCGTTCTGTGCACGTTATCTCATCTGTAAAATGGGGATTAAGACTGAGGGACTTATGTGGGATGGGGACTGTGTCCAACCTGCTTATCTTGTATCTGACCTAGCACGTAGTACAGTGCCTGGAACAAAGTAAGCGCTTAATGAATACTATTTTAAAAAATCCACCCCTAACAATTACTCTATAATAATTGCGGTAACCATTAAGCACTTATGTGCCAACCACTGTACGAAGCGCCGGGGTAGTTACAAATTAATCAGGTCCCACAACCTGCTTGTATCTACCCCAGAGCTTAGTAATGAAAATCATAATTATGGTATTGGTTAAGTGCTTACTATGAGCCAAGAACTGTTCTAAGCGCTGGAGTAGATATAAGGTCATCAGGTTGTCCCATGTGGGGCTCCCAGTCTTCATCCCCATTTTACAGATGAGGTTACTGAGGCACAGAGAAGTTAAGTGGCTTGTCCAAAGTCACACAGTAGACAAGTGGCAGAGCCGGGATTAGAACCCACGTCCTCTGACTCCCAAGTCCGTGCTCTTTTCACTAAGCCATGCCGTGCCTGGCAATTAGTAAATCCATTATTACAAGTACCACCATTATTATTATTATTCACATATAAGTGAGAGAATAGGTATTGAATCCCCAGTTTTCAGATGAGAGAAGTAAAGCACAGAGAAGTTTGTTCCTTGCTCCAGGTCACACAGTAGGTGGGTGGCGGAGCCAGGATCAGAACCCAGGTCCTCTGACTAGGAGGTCAGTGCTCTCTCCACTAGAAGACACTGTTTTCTTTCTATGTGTTTTCCCTACCTTCTTCTGTAAGAGGGATCCCATTGTCAGTGGGATTTGTGCTTGAGTGGATTCATTAGGGCTGATGGTTTGCATAATTGACCTGGTCTCAGCTGCAGAGTCGACAGCACACGTGGTTGGTTAGTCTAGAGGGGCCACTCTGTGGCTGTGGAATGGAACATTTCTGTGGTCCTGCAACCGCTTATGTGAGACGCTCACATCTACTGTATTAGTTGATGGGGGTCTTAAGCTGAGGGATATCCCAGAATCAAAGAGTGGCTTCAGATCCTAGCATGGCCCAGTGGACATCTTTGCAGCCTGTCAGCTTCAGGAAAGACTATTAGCATTCTAATAGGATTTACACTGACTGTGGTTTGCGTAGCTGTTACGAAAGCCCGTGGCGCCATTTGGAGGTCTCGTCTCTGGAAACTGCTTTACTCATCGTGTTAAGATCTCTTTATGAAAGATCTCTTCCCTGCCCACCAAAGGATATAAAATAAAGTTTCTCACTTTGGGCAGAGTGACCACGAGGGAGTGTTTGAAAGGGTGGCATAAGTGGGAAAGGGCCAGAGTCTCCGCTTCGCCGCTTGTCTGCTCAGGCAAGTCAGTTAACCTCTCCATCTCAGTTTTACCTATGATAATAACAATGTTGGTATTTGTTAAGTGCTTACTCTGTGCAGAGCACTGTTCTAAGCGCTGGAGTACAGGGTAATCAGGTTGTCCCACGTGAGGCTCACAGTCTTCATCCCCATTTTACAGATGAGGTAACACTCACAGAGAAGTTAAGTGGCTTGCCCATAGTCACTCAGCTGACAAGTGGCAGAGCCAGGATTCAAACCCATGATCTCTGACTCCCAAGCCCGTGCCCTTTTCACTGAGCCACGCTGCTTCTCTTACAACCTATGAGGTTGTAAACTCCGTTTGGGCAGGGAGTGTGTGCTTTTCCTTCCATTGTCTCTTGCCATGTGTATAGTACAATGTGTGTGGTATTCGGGAGACACTTAGTAAATACTATTAATAATAGTAATAATAATAATTTTGGTATTTGTTAAGCACTTACTATGTGCCCAGCACTGTGTTATGCCCTGAGTGGATACAAAGTAATCAGGTTGTCCTACGTGGGGCTCCCAGTCTTAATCCCCATTTTCTAGATGAGGTAACTGAGGCACAGAGAAGTTCAGTGATTTGCCCAAAGTCACACAGCTGATAAGTGGCAGAGCCGGGATTAGAACCCACGACCTCTGATTCCCAAGCCCCTGCTCTTTCCACCGAGCCTCGAGTTTAAGCTCCAGAACCTATTCAATTCAAATTAACTTCTGACAGGAACATCTGAAACGAACTATTCAGTCATCTTAGCTTTCAGCAATTTCTCTGCCTAAAGGTTAAGTGAAAAGATCTACAAAGTAGAATAAGTAAATCCAGTATTTCTTGGCTGCGGTGGCTTCTTCCTAACCCAAGACCTAACACGAGTAAAATGAAATCACTGAAATTGATGAATTTTAAGTCTAATTAGAATCTGTCAGGGAAAAGTCTGTGAAGTGGTAATGAGTAGCTCACCTCCATAGAGAAGATTCTTTTAAGAGAAAATAATTTAGGAAGAGATCATTTTCACAGAATAACAGTTCCTTACTTTTGAATTTATTACATGCCATGGTGCTCAATGCAAATTTCCTATATAATATGACCTAAATAGGTTTCAGACTAGTGAGTTGCGTATAGAACATATAGGGTAGCATTCATTTTTAAATTAAGTTGAATCTACATTTTTTTTTTGTGGTACAGACCTGGGGATGCTTTAGAAAGAAACACTAATCATGTGGAAATATGGCTGAAATGAAATCTTTTTTAAATACCTTTTTTATTAAAGGTCCTTTTTAAAAGTTTGGGGTGAAGGTGCACTCTCATACTTCATGGAACAGACTTGGGGATACTTCTGAAAGACAGCTCTAACTCGGTTTGTGATTGATATCTGAATGTGTGGGTGCAATTTTATTTGAAAGATAATGAGGTCTTTAATGGCTTGGACTATATTTAGTAGCATTTCAAGAAAAACATTCCAAGGTTGCCAACTCGCAATTTCCATCCAAGGATTTTTTTTATCCTGTGTTGACTGTTGACCCTTATGAGTTGACTGATCTCGATAGCAACAAAATCCACCTGCAAAAAGAATATGGATAGACACTTCAAATTAAGATAAGGCTGGAATTGTATTTTGAAACTATACGATATCGCACATATAGTAATGAATCTAGTAAACAGCCTGATACAGTTCTGTGAACACTTCTCTATCATTCATGATC
Organism: Ornithorhynchus anatinus; assembly: GCF_004115215.2. Lineage (NCBI taxonomy): Eukaryota > Metazoa > Chordata > Mammalia > Monotremata > Ornithorhynchidae > Ornithorhynchus > Ornithorhynchus anatinus. The sequence continues at coordinate 12,070,749 of NC_041736.1, read as the reverse complement.
ATCAGTCATTTATTGAGTGATTACCGTATGCAGAGCGTGTACTGGAGCTCCTGGGAGACAACAGTATAACCAAGTTGGTAGAAACAATCCCTGCCCACAAAAGGATTACGGCCTAGAGTGGGATGCACATTAATATAAATAAATTATGGGTATGTGCATTAAGTGCTGTGGAGCTGAGGGAGGGATGAATACAGGGTGGAAATCCAAGTGCAAGGGTGATACAGAAGGGAGGGCAAGAAGAGGAAGTGAAGGCTTAGTCAAGGAAGGCCTCTTGGACGAGATGTGCTTTTAATAAGGTTTTGAAAGTGGGGAGAGTGAACATCTGTCGGGTATGAAGAGGGAGAGCGTTCCAGGCCAGAGGCGGGATGTGCCCAAGGCATCAGCAGCGATGAGATCGAGGTCCAGTGACTACGTTGGCATTACAGGAGTGCAGGGTGTGGGCTGTGTTGTAATAGAAAATCAGGGAGGTAAAGTAGGAGGGGGCAGATTGAGTAAGTGCTTTTAAAGCCTATGGGAAGGAGTTTCTGTTTGATGCGGAGGTGGATGGGGAACCGCTGGAGGTTGTCAAGAAGTGAGGAAAAATGAACTGAATAGCTTTGTAGAAATGTGATCCGGGCAGCAGAGTGAAGTAAGGAGCGGGGGGAGGTCTGGACTGGAGTGGGGAGAGACAAGAGACAGGGTGGTCAGCAAGGAGGCTGATGCAGTGAAGGATAAAATAACTGCTTGGATTATCATGGCAGCAGTTTGGATGGAGAAAAAAGGATGGATTTTAGTGATACCGTGAAGGTTGAACGACAGGATTTGATAGATTGAATATGTGTGTTGAATGCCATGTGAAAAGAGCATGGGTCTGGGAGTCAGAGGACCTGGGTTCTAATCCTGGCTCTGGCACTTGTCTGCTGTGTGACCTTAAGCAAGTCCCTTAACTTCTCTGTGCCTCAGTTACTTCATTGGTAAAATGGGGATCAAGCCTTTGAGCCCCACATGGGACAAGGACTGTGTACAAACAGCATGACATAATGGGTAGAGCACGGGGCTAGGAGTCATGGGTTCTAGTCCCAGCTGTGCCACTTGTCTGCTGTCTGACCTTGGGTGAGTCACTTCACTTCTCTGTGCCTCAGGTACCTCATCTGTAAAATGGGCATTGAGACTATCAGCCCATAATGGGACAGAGACTGTGTCCAAATCAATTTGCTTATATCCACCCCAGAGCTTAGTACAGTGCCTGGCACATAGTAAGTGTTTAACAAATACCATCATTTTTATTATTATTGCAACATAATTATCTTGTGTCTGTCCCAGAGCTTAGAGCAATGCCTGGCACAGAATGCATGCTTAACAGAATCTGAAGTGGTTTAACTGGTTTTGGTTAAAGTATAAATCAAAGAAAAAATGCCTATCAGCTGTTAAGATGAATATTGATGATGGTATAATATCAGCCGTGACCTTGCATTTGAAAAAAGATAAAATGAAAATAAGCTAAAATGTTTTGAAAGAAAAAAGAATAGAGATGAGAACAGTGGAAAGAAAGGCCCTCCACTATTGCTGGGGGATTGAGAAAATCCCTAAAAGGCGAGGGATTAGGATGAGTTTCGCACCCTGCATCAGGGAATCTACGATTGCTCAGCCCTCCAGTGGTCAAAACCAACCGGAAAGTGATTGGGTGGCAAGGATTATGATGATAATCAGAAAACCCCCCTACTGACCCTGCTGAAGATTTTCCATAAAACACCTATATACTCCCCAGGAATGTTATCTGAGTCCAAAAATACTGATAGTGACAACCCCCCTTTTTTTTGATAGAATGTAATGACTTTAATTTTCTGTTCAAAATGATATTGAATATTAGGTCTTCTGACACTTAACATGGCAGCATGCATCTTTTTTGCCCACTGGTACAAAGGTGTTATCTCTTCTAAAATTCCAAAGAAATCAATGGGGAATGATATTTAAGCACAGAGCATATCTGGCCTCAGACAACAGAAAAGTAAAGAAAATGCAGGACCTGGACAGGTACCAAGTTAGCATTTAGTCAAGCGATCAAACAAGACTCAGTTGACTCTCAGTACATCTGTTATGTTACCCTTAGTATTAGTTTCAGATGGGGTGGTCCAGCATAGCACTTGGAGTTGGGAGAACTGGGTTCAAGTTTCAGTTTTGCCACTAACCTACCATATAATAATGTTGGTATTTGTTAAGCGCTTCCTATGTGCAGAGCACTGTTCTAAGCGCTGGGGTAGATACAGGGTAATCAGGTTGTCCCAAGTGAGGCTCACAGTTAGTCCCCATTTTACAGATGAGGTAACTGAGGCACAGATAAGTTAAGTGACTTGCCCGCAGTCACACAGCTGACAAGTGGCAGAGCCGGGAGTCGAACTCATGACCTCTGAGTCCGAAGCCCAGGGTCTTTTCCACTGAGCCACGCTGCTTCCCCATATGCTTCCCCATATGCTTCCCCATATGCTTCTACCATATGACTTTTTGGGTGGTCACTTAACCTAAACGGGCCTCTGTTTCATCACCTGTAAACTGGGGGTAGTGTGATGAAGAGTCCTGTGTAGGAAAGGAACTATGCCCAATCTCATAGCCTTGTATCTATTCTGCTGTTTAGCGCATAGTGAATACTTAATAAATGTCATTGTTATTACCTAAGCCATTTCACTATTCCTCACTGTTCAGCTTACTCCCTGAGTCCTTTTTTCTTTCTTTCTTCCCTCCCCCTCAAGTCTGTAAATTCATTATTGGCAGGGAAAGTGCTAAATCTGTGGTATTGTGCTCTCCCAAGTGCTTAGTAAAATGCTTTTCACATAGTAAGAGCTCAATAAATATGATCGCTTGTAAAGTTTCCTATAGTGGTTATTTATTTTGTTCTTAAACCAGTGCTTTTTTTAAAATTTAAGAGATGAATACTGCCTTGAAAATCAAAGTTTATAATAAGTACACTTAATGCAAACAAAATCCAGAGAAATTTTTCTATCATTGAAAGAACTCGTACAAATATGAATGCATGATACTTGGATTTTTATCAACCCAAAGAGACACTTCTGACGTAACTTTTACCTTCTCAGAAGAATAATAGCATGGGGGCATACATTTAGTAAGCTGAGGTCATCCTTTAGGAAAGTCACAGAGTATGTAAACAAGGAGTGTCTTAAGTATCAACTTTTCATGGCACACATTATATTTGGAATAGGTCACATTTGTTTTGTTGCTTAGAAAGATATTGTTTATTGTATGGGTCATCACCATTACTGTAATCCAAATTTTTTAAAAAATAGCTGTTCAGTGACAGTTATCTCCTACTTTTAATGCTTTGGACAGACTTGTTTTTAAAAGTTTCATCCGACCCTTTATATTTTTGTAAAGACACTACTGATGCAAGCGTCTTCTGAGGCTAGACTTCATTAAAATAGTCACAACAGTGGCGTTATTTTTAAACTTGAACAACTCTGTGTGTCTTTAGAGATGTGCAGAAGTCTCACCAATCACTTCTAATCCTTAAAGTGAAAGTAGAGGAATTCAAAATATGGTACAATGGAGTGCTTATAATTATCATTGGCATTAGTTATGTGTTAGTAACCATTAGCAACAGGAAACTTTACCTCACTTCTTCCAGTTCTCAGAATTAGAAACAAAAACACTCAGGACCTGTAGCGTTCTCAGCTTTGATTTGATTGGTGTTCTGGAAACAGAATATCTGAAATTTATTCTTCCAAATGTTCTTTGGAAGATTCATCTCCTTGGTTAGCATGGACCAGTGGGACTCCTCCATTCTTCCACCATAAGATAAAGCTGCGGCAGGGTTTCTATGCCACTGAAAAGGGGAGAATGATGATATGGTCGCTACTTCTTTTGCTCCGTTGGAGAAGTGTTAAAGAGAAGAAAGAAGAAAATGAGGGAATGGGAAATGATGTGAGTAGATATTAGGGACTCGACTTTTGGTGTGCAGGGACTCTACCAATTCATGTACTTTCCCGAGCACTTAGTACAGTGCTCTGAACACAGTAAGTGCTCAACGAATGCAATTGATCGGTGAAGAAAGGGGCAAGAAAGAAGAGCAGGGTGGTAACTATATTCTAACTGGAAAGCCACCACCAATGTCAGTGGCTGCTAAAGGATTTTGTACTTTATACAGGGCTGTGGGAGTGGGGATAGAGTGGGAGGGAGAGATATGCAGCATCGGCCCAGGTCAACAGAAGAGAGGTCAGGATCTGCCCAGAGTTCCCTGTCTTTTCCCCGTGGCATCCCCTTGGGGCATTCCACATCTCACCCTCAATTGGCTAGCTCAGTCATGGTGCCAGACTGCTCCTTTGGGGTACGAGCTGGAGGGGAGGAGAAAAGGGAGGGCTTAATGTCATCCAGCCCCCAGGAACTGCAGTTCCTCCCTGACTCCATGTGGATGTGGTCATGTGGTCCATATAGAGGAACCACCGCCAGCCTGAAGTTTTTCTTTTACCTGAATTGCGGTTTGCTTCCACTCCTGCTTCAATTCCTTGCACTTAATCCCGCTGAGGACTTCAGGGTGGTTCCCAGAGTTCAAGGAGGCTAGCAGAATGGGGACAAGAGAGTGTGGAGAGAGCGAAGATAGGACTTCCTCAGTTGCGAATCGTGTGTTTCTTAGCCAGTCAGGAGTGATTTCTTTTTGGTCTCAATTGTGTGAATTAGCTGTACTTTGGTAGAAAAGTGGGTCCCTTATCTGCCCCGCCTTTCAGTGGATCTTGCAGATGAAGTTCTATACTGGCAGTGCTGAGCTTCCTCACTGGTGCTTTTGAACCAATGAAATGCTGGTGAGAATGCACACAAGCACTCAAATAGCTTGTGAAATGTGCTCCGTTTCATGCCTAAATTTTAATTAGCCATGAAAGAACCTGATGTGAATTGAAATTCTATTTCAACAAATATCATTCCTTCACCTTCTCTTAAGGAGCATGGCAGATTTCCCCTGAAGATTATTTTGAAGAGTGAATAATCAAACGGAAGTAGACTTTGAAATTTAACAATCTCGAGGGTTTTTTCAATCTTTGTCTCTCTCTACCATTTTTATATTATGGATCCTATTTTCCATTTTGTGCCTGTTAACCAACCCTCTACCCTGCTTATTCTTAGCTTATAAGAGTCCATTGATGGATAAGGACTATGTCTTATTCTCATCCATGTGGCTTTTTTCGAACACAGTTGAGTGCTTTAGCATACGGTGGGTGCTTAATAAATACTATTACTACTATTACAGGCTGTTCCATAAATACAAAGAAATAGTAAAGCATTTAGGTGGTAGGGTGACTCATTCAAGCGAATAAACACTGAATAGAATAATGTCCTTAGGACTCTCACTGGACAGAAAAATGTGGTGAAACCTGGCTGCTAGATACACCACCACTCTCTAAAGAAAAAAAACCCCACAAAACCTCTCTTTTCTGCCTCTGCATGACCTACTCTGTTTAAAGTACCACCCTTTCCTCTGCATGAGGCTTTAATGGCACACTTAGCTTTTATCCTCAAACAACCTAAGAATGAAAGTTCTCATACATATTGTCTCCAATCCCTTTCCCACATCCTTCTCTGGCCTGGAACTTCCTCCCCATCCATATATACCAAGCCACCACTCTTCTCACCTTCAATTCCTCATTAAGATCTCATTACGGTCTCAACACCTCCAGGTTTCCAACTCTGCTGTTAGAGTAAAGCAGAATACCACCATATAAAACTCCAGATCAGCAATAGCAAAGAGTAATGGGTCAGAAGTCGGTGTGCAAAGGCGTGTGAAAGGTGATCATTTTTTAATAGTTGTAGTTGTTTAGTCTCTTTTCTGGGTAGATCATTGTGGAGATTCTCAATTTTAATTTTGGCATATGTGTTTGCAAATTATATGTGCAGTGTAAAAACCTGTCATTTCCCAGTTGCTTTCATTGAAAGCCTATTTTACTGTTATCTGCCACAATTTCCTTCTGAAAAGTGTAGTTGGGAATCTTAAATTTTGAGCTTGACAATTTTTTTCTAGTCTTCAGTTCTGTCTATTATGTGATTCTATTATGATTTTAGAAGTTTAGAAACATCCTTCTTCCATTCCTTTTGGTGGGTTCTTTACTCTTCTCATTTTAAAAATTTAAATATATGAAAAGGACACACTATATAGATTTTTATTTTTGGATGAAGATGATTTTACCCCTCATTTAAACCAACTCCTTGTGTTCTGTTAGAATTAAACACTTTGAACATAAACTCCCCATTCTTGATCTTTCTTCTTTTGAGAAATTCCATGGGCATCTCTTCTAGGGGAGGTGTCAAAAGTAGCCAGGAAATCATGTCATTCAGTTTGTAATTTGTGACTCTTCTCTAGCACCAGCAGATGGTGCAACCTAGAATGACATGATTCTGTGCTTATTTTTATTGGCAGTCACCAAGTTTCCAGTATTTAAAACATCATTCAAATAGCCAATGCCTCCTTCCATATCAATGGACCACATGAGGCAGGATCTCTACCAGTTTACTATTGACTGAAAGCAAGTAATTTAGGAGGGGCATAAGATGGCCTTATGTCTTTGTTAACAGTCTGGTCTCATATGGTGTTTTATAAAAGGTTCTCAAGTTATATCTTTGCTTTGCTTAGAACTTGCATTTCCATTGTTGATGTTCCTTTTGCGATGTTCTTAAATCCTTCTTTAACATATATTGAATCTCTTTGTTCACTAGAAATGAGGATAATTTGATTAATGTAATGAATGGAAGCCAAATGAAATTATTTTTATGATCTCACGCGAATCAGAGAACAAGAGCCCTCGTAGTCACTATTTGCTTGTTCCTCATTTACTTTCTGGAATGCAGTTTGGGATTATATAATCTCAATTATTAAACAACCTCAAGGAGCTTGCAGTTATAATTTATGGGCATGGAAAAAGCCAATACAGCTAATTAACTGACCTATAAAGGGCAAGCCAAAAATCCCAAAAAACCAAGAACTCTATTAAATTCTTTATATATTTTGACCTATCAAGAGTGTACTGGATGGTTTCTAATCTCAGACTGTGTTAGCCCAGACCGCCGCCCGTTTAGCTCCTCTAACTCTCTGTGCCTGAATCTCTAATCCCTTTCCCACATCCATCCCCTTCTGGCCTGGAACTTCCATCCCATCCATATACACCAAAGCACTACTCTTCTCACCTTCAAAATCTCATTAAGATCTCATTAAGGTCTCAGCTCCTTCAAGAGGCGTCCCTCAGTTAAACCCCCTTTCCCAGCTCCCTCTCCCTTCTGCATTGTCTATGCACCTGAATCTGTGCCCTTTGAGCATTTGGTGTTCACCCCACCCCACAACACTTGTGTATCTATAAATTATATATTTATATTAATGTCTGTCTCCCCCTCTAGCCCTCTAGACTATAAGGGCTTTGTGGGAAGAAAATGTGCCTACCAAGTCTCCTGTATTGTACTTTCCCAAGCTGTTAATCTTTAAAGTACATAGTAAGGGCTTAATAAATACTACTGATTGTTAGTGTAGTATTTCCCCATTCTAATGAAGAGCACTACACAGTAGTCAGAATTGTGCCTAAAGAAAGCTGATATCTAAATCAAGTTGAAGTAACAATAGTAAAGTTTTGGACCCATTGAAACACTAATTACAAAGAGATGTCTTTTCAGAGGAACATTTTTGAAAACATAATTTGAATTTCTTTTAAAAATAATTTGTAGGATGGTTTGCTTTGGATTAAATCCTTTGATAGGGAATCTCATCCTTGATCCTTGATATAAAAGTCACTTGCAATTTTTACTTTGATCACTCTCTTAACATCAATCTATGGATTTTTTGCCAGCTTTTATTTTTGTCATGAAACCACTGTTCCTTTATATACTGCAGGATAATTTCTCTTGCATAAAGAGACAGAAAATGCCTGGGAGAGAATGCGGGGAAGACAATTTGCTTTTTGTCAGAGATTTGGAATTCCTCTGTCGACCTGCTTTACAGAAAGCCTAAGGAGTTTACGGGAACATTTGCGAATGATATAGAGTGAGATTTGTAGTTTTACATTTGCAGAGAATTAACTTGGTAGCTACCATGGGAGGAAGGGAAGTGTAGGCAGGGAAGCCTCATTCCTAATTGGCAAGCACAGACTGTGTCTGGTTTTCTCTAATTGCCATTAGCATGCAACTTGTTTGCAGGAAAATCTCTCTTGATGCCAAGATTTCATCGGACAAAAATGAATTGGGAAAAACTGGCTTCAATCTATCGCTTCACCAATTTATTGCTTTTTAATACTCCTGTTGGCTCGAGATGGGCACCTCTATTTGAAGATGATTCCTAGGGAAACCTACTATCCAAATAATGAATAATGGATAATTAATCAATGGTATTTGAGTGCTTACTTTGTGCAGAGTACTGTACTAAGAGCCTGCGGGGACGCAGTACAGTCGGTAGGCACAGTCCCACCCTCAAAGAGCTTACGGTCTAATGGATAATGGCATACCACCTTCTTTCCTGCTCTCAGCTTCCTGTTTTCACCCTTAGAATCTTCCTGTTTTTTGTCTTGTCAGTTGTATCCCTCTAACTTTTGAAAGAAGCAACTATTATGAACTTGCCTTCCAGCAGAAGCTGTTGCTGCTGCAGCAGGCCCCTTTTTTATTAAGAAGGAGAGAAAGTTTATTGCTTGTTGCATTTAAAATCTGTTAACATCTTATAGAGTGGAGGCCCGATGTTTAGCTTCTCTGGTATTTAAGTTATATTGTTTTCTTCAGCAGAAAAGCCCCTATAAGCTTTCTTGGCTTTAAAGAGCTCCCCAAATCAATGTTTGATTATATTAAAAGAAAAGCATCTCCCAAAGGAACCTCTTTTCATGAGTTTGGTGTATAAGAAGACCTGTCGTACTGTTAAGAATTGCTTATTCTTGGCCCCATTCCCATTATCACCTCCTTTTTATTAGTACCCGTTTTGGAATTAAAACTCTTAAAGTGAGCCCCTGGATATAGGAAGGGAGACACTCAGCAAGACACAATTGACCCCAGAGCTGTGACTGAGTAGGTGCTGTGTTTCCCGGAGACAACCAACACTAGCCTTGGGGAACCAGTCCGGGGTTCTTAGAAGTTTGACCAGGCTTTGAAGCAAAGCCCATTGCTGGTTAACCAATAAACAGCCTTAGCAGCTGGGAAACATTAGCTGCCTCCAGGGTCTGAGAGACTAGATAAGCAGAAATGGCCTGCTGACTACTGGTTAGGGAGGCCCTGCTCTGGAAGAGTTATGTAGGCCAGGTGTCATGAGTTTGACAGTTATGCCCATTCTGAAATGAGACTCAGTGAAGGGATCAACTTTTTGGCAGTGGGACTGGAGAAAGCGTTTCCAAGAGAGTGTGGGAAGGGAAAAAAAAACGATTAAGAAAGGAGGGACAGAGAGGGAGACTGCAGTAATACAGAGTCAAGGCCAATATAGGCAGGGGATGTAGAACAAAGATAAGCCACCTTCTGGTCACCTTCCTTATCCCCCATCTCCTTTTGCTATCACCACATCCTTTCACTTTCTGTAAAACTACCTCTCTGGCCTTTCAGCTACTTGCATCCTGTCTTCTGGCAGCTAATATGTTGTTTGATTGTGATTTTACTAAGCACTTCCTATGTACCCAGTCCCATGCTAGATACAAAAAAAATCAGATTGGACACAGTCCGTGTCCCACACATGGGGCTCACTGCCTAAAAGGGAGAGAGATTAGGTCTTCTATTCTCATTTTGCAGATTAAGTAACTGAGATATAGAGAAGTTAAATGACTTACCCAAGGTCACACAGCAAACAAGTGGCAGAGTGGGAACTAGAGCCCAGATCTCCTGACTCCCAGCCCCAAGCTCTTTCTTCTAGGCCACGTTGTGTCAGCTTTTCTAGTCTCAACTTGCTCTCTAGCCCTTTGCTGCAAACTACAAATAGAGTCTTCAGCCCTTCTCCCAATATTAAATGCTCTACAGTGGCCCTTTCCCTCCATAGAGTTGCCAAAGAGAATTTCGAGGGAAAGCAAACTGCCCAGACATTTTCACTGTAAACAGTGAAGTCCAGGAGCGCCGGGAGCACCTGGAAGGATAGGTGGCAGGGTGATCTACTGGAGATGGGAAGGAGACAAACAGTTGAGTGACTGGATTATTATTATCAAGTGCAGTCGAGTCATTTCCGATTCATAGCGACTCCATTTTCTCCAGAACGTCCTATCCTCTGCAGGACTGGATTACCCTGTCAAAATTGGGCTCCCGGTCACCTTACTACTAGGGATCTTTGACCCACCTTCTCTGTTACCTTTGCCTCAGTAACTCTCCTTGACTTTGTTGACTGTAGTTAGAAAGTTAAAGAGCTTGGGATTCACAGGGTCCCATGAGCGAATCCTAACTCTAGCAAGATTCAGCCTCTATCTGGAAGAAAACTCTCTCCCCTCCACTCTGTTCAGTGAGTGCTACTCCAGATCCGGTCTTCAGTAAATACTGGTCTGAACAGAAATTTTGCAGAGTAGCCAATATTGAAAAGTGTTATGTGATGTATAGTGCAGAATCCCAAGAGGCCAAGGATTACTTCTTTCTCCATTTTTCCAAGGCAGGCTGTCCAGGGACCTGACTGCTTTCATGCCAAGCAAGATGCCAGGAGTTTAATTGTGGCAATAGCAACCTGGGTGAAAGAATGCTCAAAAAATAATAACGGTCCAAGTCTCTGCTGATGCACACAGCACAGCGATGACATCTAGATTATTGCTTTAGGAATATATTCAGCACAGAGGACTTGCACTACCTAAAATGGAGGTCAAAATGCAGAACAGGCTATCTTCCTTAAAAAGCTCTTGCCCTTTCATGTTTACTCCCCTAACCTCTACTTACAAGCCCAAAGTCATAAAAGAGTGTCTGTAATATAAAAATCATTGGAAGGGGCCTCCACATCCTGTGATAACCACCCTCAGAGCTTGAATATAAACTCAAGTATGTGGCCTTTTACTCCATTTTCTGTATCATATTGGATCCCAGAAATGACAACCGTAAGGGAGATGGCTTTTCTTAAGCAGAGACCTCCCCACTGATCGAAAAGTAGACTGGAGAGTTTGAGAAGGGCTAAAAGAAAGGAACAAGGGAAAAGCTCTCAATTACCAGAGGAAAGTGTAATAATCAATGTTTTGTACTCCAGTTTGTGCTCCTAGTCCATTTCATTTTGTACATGCCTTGATATATTTTCATAGCTGACTTTGCTTCTGGTTTGAGTGAAAACTGAGACTTTGGGGATATTTATAAATGCCTCGATGTCGTAATTCTGCTGGGTATTGCAAAAGTAAGGAGGGAGCTTAGAGGGTGTCATGTCATATGGAAGGGTTAGCAAATCTGGGAGGATGCATATGGTCTGACAATTAGCTACCATCACTGAGGACTTCTTGTCTTAGGTTAACAAGTAAATGGACCTTCTGGACTCAGGGTTGCTGGAACTAGTACATCTGTCCAAGACTGGCTTGGTTTATCCCCATCCACCTTAGCCATCTGCTCTGGGTCAAGAGATCTCCAGTCCATGAGACAAGGGCAATTTTGGGGGCGTCATTAAGCTTTTCAGTTGTTCACTGACCTTCGTGGAGGCACTCAAAACTGTCCTCAGAGATGTGGATGTTGTCTCCCAGGAATCAGGAACATGTAGCTACTAATCAGAGAAGAAGCGTGGCTCAGTGGAAAGAACCCGGGCTTTGGAGTCAGAGGTCATGGGTTCGAATCCTAGCTCTGCAACTTGTCAGCTGTGTGACTATGGGCAAGTCACTTCACTTCTCTGTGCCTCAGTTCCCTCATCTGTAAAATGGGGATTAACTGTGAGCCTCACGGGGGGACAACCTGATTACCCTGTATCTACCCCAGCGTTTAGAACAGTGCTCGGCACATAGTAAGCGCTTAACAAATACCACAATTATTATTATTATTATTAATCTTGGAGACTGTAAACTCATCATGGTCCCATAATATGCTTGCTAATTTTATCGTATTGTACTCTCCCAAGCGCTTAGTACAGTTATCTGCAAGTAGGAAGTACTAAATAAATATCACTTAATTAACTGACTGAAAGGTACCATACTGACTGAAACCACCAATGGAATACAATCCCTACTCATAATTTTATTTTAATGTTTACCTCCCCCTCTAGACTGTAAGCTCCTTGTGAGCAGGGGAAGTATCTGTTGTACAGTACTCTCCCAAACAGTCAGTACAGTGCTCTGAACACTGTAAGCACTCATTACATATCATTGACTGAATCCACCATTTTGTCTCATCATAATTTGCATTGATTTGTGACCCTGAACAAGTTGATGATGACTTTGCCTTGTTTCCATAACTAGGAGAAGGTCTTTCTTTTAAAAGGAGGTTTTGAAGCCCAATTAATTGGTGATCCTAAAGGTGCCTTATAGGTGCAAAGCATTTTTAATTTCAACCTGATAGAATAAGGGAATTGGGCACAGAGTCTGAAAATCCAAGATTTAAGGAAAAACTTTTTCATTACTCTGTTAAACTTTATTAAACTTGAATACTACCCCGTTTTAATGAACTATTTTTAAAGTTACTAATAATGGGTTTTTATTTTTTATGGTAGTTAAGCACTTTCTATGTGTCAAGCACAGTTCTAAGCACTGGGGTAGATACAAAGATAATCCTGTTGGACACAGTCCATGTCCCACTTGGGGCTCACAGTCTTAATCCTCATTTTACAGATGAGGTAACTGAGGCAAAGGAAAGTTAAGTGACTTGCCCAAAGTCACACAGCAGATAAATGGCAGAGCCAGGAGTAGAATCCAGGTCCATCGGTCTCCTGGACGCGTACTCTACCCACTAGGCAACACTGCTTCTCATTTGGAACAAGAGAATGAAAAGAGAAAATTTTCCAGTGTTTATAGTATCCTGGCACAGTGAAATATTCGGTACCATGCCAAGTCGATCTCAGTGGTAATAGTATTTGTTAAGCCCTTACTGTGTGTGGAGCACTGTGGTCTGGAAAAAATGAGATAAGAGCTCTATGTGGAATAAGGACTGTCTGAACTGATTACCTTGTATCAACCTCAGCAATTAGCATTGCCATAATAATAATAATAAATTATTACGTGTATGTGAGCTTGTAGACATCCATAAATCACACTGAACAGCTTTTCTGTTGGTAAGTGATTGTGGATGCTAGGATCAATGGTTCTTTTCTCATCGTGTGCATGCCTTATTAAGGTCACATCTCCTCCAAGAAGCCTTCCCCAGTTAAGCCCTCTTTATCCTGGCTCCCTTCCCTTCTACATCATCTGTTCACTTGGATCTGTGACCTTTGGGCATTTGGTACTTGCCCCACAGTACTTATGTACATATCTATAAATTGTATAGTATAAATTATTTATATTAATCGCCTGTCTTCCCCTCTAGACTGTAAGCTTCTTGTGGTAAGGGAACATGTCTGCCAACTCTGTTGTGTGTACTGTCCCAAGTGCTTAGTACCGTGATTTGCAAGCACTAAGTGCTCAAAAAATACCCTTTATTGACTGTAGAAAAATGGCCCTTACTGTCTTGTTGCATTAGCTTCCCAAGAGGACCAGCTCCATTTTCATCTCTCCTTCTTTATGTTGTGATTTTTCTCACCATTATCGTCATCTAAGGAATTTATTATGCACGAGCTGGGTGAAAAACTCTGGGGTAGTTGTTTGGGGAACACACAAAAGAAGCAAAAGATGGCATATCTGCCCTTAAGGAGTTTACAGCCTAACCATGGGGAGATTGATTGTTGAGTGGTTTTCCCTCAGTGTGTCAAAATGTTTTTCTATGCCCATCCCATTGACCACTTCCCCATGGAACCGCTATCTGAATATCCTCTCTTCACCCCTTGTCCTTTCACATCCCGTCAAGAAAGTTGTGATGCTATGAAACACCATACTAATGCTCAGGGACTGATGATGGTCCAGTGCCTTGTTAGTGGATGTCGTTTGATTTAAAGTTGGACACAACAGGTGGAGTTTATGCTTTAAAATTTGGATACGATGACTGATTTCCACTGTTGGACTGAGGACAGTTTATTCTTGAATTTTGTTGTCATGGCACTATGTTAACTGTCCATTTCCAAAGTGACCTTTCAGTTTTCACTATTCAATCCTCTAATTCTCGATTCATACAGCACTGGACATGCCCAGGATATCAGGGACACCATTCTGCTGTGTGTGATTTTTTTTTCTATATGCAAGCTGATTTGTCACCTCAGTGACTGAGAAGGCACTCAAATGCCATAGATGATCAAAATGATTGGTCTTTTCCAGGCTAGCCGTAAGATCCTAGTACTTTACTGATTCTGAAAAGCAGTTCCTAATCACCTGCATGTCATCTTGGGTGTGTGCTCTCAGAGCACAATCCTTTTAGGAGCATTAAGGAGCACCGATATGAGTGATTCAAGGACTTTCAGTGATACCATTAGCATGTTGAAGTTGATCGAATTCATCAGAGGTTCAGAACCAAGTTCTGACATCAGCATCCGTATTCTTTGCTCATGTTGCTGACAGCTAGGAATGTCAAGGAACTAGACACAGTGAAAAATGAAGCAAGGTTTTTCTTTTGTATAGGATTTCCGGGGAAAATGAACAAAATAGTGCACCTGATAGCTAGACTAAACCCTATTTCATCACATACATCCTAGGTAATATTTGTGAATATTGTGCAAGGAACTGTGGGGTATTCTACACCGTTCTGGGGTTGTGGTTTCAACAGCTTATAGTATTTCTTCCACTTCCCACTAGTATATCTATATATCTGTTAATAGTGAGTTCATTAAACGACTGAAAGCAGCATAACCTAATGGATAGAGCAAAGGCCTGGAGCCAGAAGGATGTGGGGTTTTTTTGGCCCTTGTCCACTGTGTGATTTGAGCCAATTCACCTAACTTCTCTGTGACTCGGTTGCCTTATCTGTAAAATGGGGATTGACTGTGAGCCCCATGTGGGGCATGGACCGTATCCAAATTGATTAGCTTGAACCTACCCCAGTGCCTGGCACATAGCACTTAATAAATAACAAAAAAGATTGCAGACACAAATCCGATGTACTACTCTAACATTGTGTTATGATATACATTGTTTAGACTTACTGACCTGAACTGCAAGAAACTGTCCAATTAAGGAGTCCCATTGTCACGATGCAATGTTAAAGCAGATTTAACCACACTGTGAATGAGACTTGAGACCCACATAATAATAATAATGTTGGTATTTGTTAAGCGCTTACTATGTGCCGAGCACTGCTCTAAGCACTGGGGTAGATACAGGGTAATAGGTTGTCCCAGGTGAGGCTCACAGTTAATCCCCATTTTACAGATGAGGGAACTGAGGCACAGAGAAGTGAAGTGACTTGCCCACAGTCACACAGCTGACAAGTGACAGAGCAGGGATCAAATGAGGGATTTTAAATTAAAATTCACTTATTGAAAAACCCTTCCAAGGACATGTGGTAGTATATTACAGGATTGATAGTCAATAAAGAAGCAGCTTAAACTATTTTCTTATCAATGGAACTACATGAAAACTGCATCAAAAAAGGCCTATCACTTCAAATGTTTCTTTTGGTTTTAAAAATTAAATTAAAACATCCCAAACCAACTGTCAGACGGTGCTTCCAGCTGGAGCATTCCTAATGTGATAAAATTAGAATGCTGACAGGGAAACACATTGTAGACAAAAGCCCTTGATTTGAAAGTCAGACTTCACATTTCCACAAAGCCGATAATTTCAGCCTAGCGTCTGCTCTGGGGTGCCCACACAGCCTGGCTTTCCTGTGACAGCCAAATACTCCGCTAAAGCGAAAACCTTTGGTGTCTTATTGCACTAGAGACAGCCGGGCTTGAGGACGCATTGATGATCACCAAGCCTGCTGCACTCTGGACAGATTATTCATAATTGTGAGCCTTGGGAAGCTTAATTAAAGTCCGCAGCGACCTTTTAACTGAGAAAAACATTCAAGATCCAAGAAGTTGCAGGAGAATAAATGAGATTAAATAAGTCAGCCAACTCTGGAAAAACTCGTCAGCAAGGGGAGTCGAATTATAGTGGATCATAAAATGTGATGAGCGGGACCCCTTCAGTCAATGAAGTAGAAATCCTTGGGGTTTATGTGAAGTGTTTCATTCTGGACAGCTGCTCAAGTCCCTGGGAAATTATGAGATGCACTCTGGCATCCACCTCCATGAAAGACCTTCACCCACCTCTGAAATGCGTTGATTATTTAATTTGAAGGAGTATCGCGATTCTAATACTGCCTGCGGGACCTTACTCCATTTTTCAGTAGGGTTCTTCCCCAGCAAGACTTTCATCCTCACATAGAATTGTTTCGATATGAATGCCAATAGAATCATAATCTAGAGGTCACAAGGTTTTGGACTCCCTTGTTTTGGGAGCATTCGCTCTTCCACAGTTTAGCTTCTTATGGGACTCACCTTTGCCCCTCCTTTTGGGTGTGATGGTGGTTAGAAAAATGACAGTGGAAGAAGGGTAAAAACTAGGGTGAAACAAGAACACCAAGACTCAGTAGTCTTTACAACACTTAAAAATAGAATTGAAGCACATCAATCTAGAGTATCTTGGCTACTTTCCAGCCAAGGACCAGACAAAGAGTTCATAACTCTGAAGTTTCCCCCTTCCCAGTGGTGGTAAGACAACTGGTATTCTGCCCTTCTGGAAGATGGTTTAAAATGATTTATTTGAATTCATAGTGTTAATGGGAAGCAAACCAAACTGCAAAGAAAGGCACCAACTTTAAGCCTTAAATGGGAGCCAGAACATCTAAGTGCTGACTTATTAACATGACTTTATATGCCATCTTGTCAGTTTCCTATAACATGTGTTTTCACTAGATGCTGTTCAGGAATGAAGGAACATTCTTCTAATGATGCTGAAAAAAAGGTAGCACATAGGCAAGCCATGACCATCCAGGCTTGTGCATTATTATGCACCTTAACCTAAGTCTGTATACCACATTTTCCTTAATACAACCTTTCAAAAATGCAACCCCCAGGCTTTAGGAGAACTCATGATTTGTGTTTTAAAAGCATAAGTTATAGTTGGATTTTGAATTTTTTCCCTCTATTTCTTCTTTCTACGAGAAGCAGCGTGGCTCAGTGGAAAGAGCACGGGCTTTGGAGTCAGGGCTCATGAGTTCGAATCCCAGCTCTGCCACTTGTCGGCTGTGTGACTCTGGGCAAGTCACTTAACTTCTCTGTGCCTCAGTTCCCTCATCTGTAAAATGGGGATTAAGACTGTGAGCCCCACGTGGGCAACCTGATTCCCCTATGTCTACCCCAGCGCTTAGAACAGTGCTCGGCACATAGTAAGCGCTTAACAAATACCAACATTATTATTATTATTATTACTAATGCGCTATATTTCTCAAATGTTTACAGAGCAATCCATTAGTTTGATCATTTACCAGCTGATATTAGCTTTCATAATATTTTCTTGATCTTTTAATTGGATTATCAGAAATGCTTAGAACACCATTTTAATTCCAATCAGTACTCTTGTGGTATTTCTTTTAATGGATACATCGAAGCTTGCACCGAACCTCTTACCTGATACTTATTTCTCCTTGTCAAATTAGAAAGTGCAAATTCTGTGCATTTATAATAGACTTGTAGGTAGCTGAATCCTCAACATAGCACAATGATTCCAAAGCCCAAAGGGATAATCTGTACATCTTAATACTGATGGAGCTTGCAGGGAATAAATCAGAGTGCCCATTTTGAAGTCTCATTGCTTTAATATTTGCCATAGAAAGGAATTTCTCCCTTGGATCTTTTTTCTTTAACCCTTGATCTTTTTCCTAGCCAAAATTTCATTGGCTAGAGGGAGACAAACCCGGAAGAACTAGCTATGTCTGAGTCTGCCCGCCTTTCATTGCCATGACTGGTCCCTGTCAAATATAGCTTGGGTCCTTTTCCTTTGGAGAGAGCCACTAAGGTACAATCAAGGGTCACCAGAAAGGAAAGGCTAACTCAACCCCAGTGAGGCTAAAATCAGCTTTAATACTGGCTACCTCTGATAGCCAATTTGACAGTGATCTAAAGCAAGCACCCAGAGAACTACTGCAACATAGCATTAGAGTTTCTCTCTACTGGCTCAAGGCCCAAGGAGGAACCTCAACTGTTTCAAAAATATACTTAATGAAGAATTCAGGCCCTTCCGAGCCCATGAATTATATTTTCCCCCTGCCTGTCTTGGCAGCTCTGCCCCTAGTGATATAAGTTGTGATGAAATTTTGACATGTTTGGCAATGTTGCAGCAGGATTCTACATATTTCCACAAAGCTGTTAATTTACAAGTTTCATGCTATTATTTATTAAGATTACTTGATAGATTTAGCACTGAGAAATAAAGAAATGATATATCTTTGCAAACTGCCTGTTATTTTTAATTAGGGTTGATAAATAACTATAGAGCATGGCAGTGCACTTGGACATAAAGGTAAAATCCACCTTCATTAATGAAAACATCTCTATCCTGCAATACCCACACCCCTTCTCGGTGGTAAAAATAGAAGAGTTGCTCTGGTAACCCTATTATTGAACCCTACCATGACATATCATATTACACGCACTAGTGGAATTTGGAAGCTCTGGGACTGAAGTCTCAAGCATATTCTGAAGATTGACAGAATCTAGAGTAATCATATGCTGCTCAAGGCCAGTTGTGAGCATTCTGAGAGCTGACCCGTTCAAATAAATGAGGGGCCACTAAAATGTACCGGTAGCCTGAAATTCTGTTTCTTTAGCTATAATATCCTATTGCTCTTATTCTTTTTTTGTAATTTTTTGTGTGTATGTTTATATTGTTCCATCTTTCCCTGTGCATTGGTCCCCACTCCTCTGGATCATTAGATATTTTGAGCCCAGTGGGAACCAAGCATCCTGTGTATACTTCTTAGCCATGTGTATTTTCCCAGGGTTTAGTATAATGCTTTGAGCCTAGTAGGACTAAATAGTGTAATTAACTACTACTAATCTAATACTCCTACTGCCAATCTATTTAGACTCAAAATCAACATCTTAAATCGGGCTCCTTTATTTTCAGAATTGTCAGTGAGGGTTGATTTGTCAATGAGGAGTGTTATTTAACTTCATTGTTCTCAGCTGTTTAGTTTCTCTGTGAACTCTAGCTCTAGGAGTTGGCCGTTTTAGTTTAACAATCATTTTATACTGAATGGGTTATGGCCAATAGCAAGAGAAGCACAGCACACTCTTCCTAAACACTGTTTACAGCTCATTGGTAATGCTCTTCATTTGGGAATCACTCTTCCCTCATTGGCTGCCTGCAGCAGGTGGGCTGCTGCCAGCATTTTCTCCTTCACCACAATTGCACCCCAATAGCTCCACACCAAACTTAATCTCTTTGTTTCCTATATCGATCAGTCATGGACCGTCATGAGAAAAATCAGATGGTGACTTGGGAGTTGGGAATAAATGAAAATGAAAGTCAAATGGTTTCGGCTTGTTCTCCCTGAGGGTAAATCTAATCACGTCAGATCATTGTAATATTTGTAGTATTTGTGAAGCACTTACTGTGTACCAAGGTCTGTAGTGAGCGCTGGGGTAGATAAAAGATAATCAGGTTGGACACAGTCCTGATCTCTCCCGGGGTCACGGTCTAGAGGAAAGTGAGGATAGGTTCTTAATCCCCATTTTACAGATGATGAAATTGTTACAGTTGCAAAGTAAGAGGCCTGGGCATAGATTCCCTGGATCACCTGGCCTCTAAATTGTTACACCTGAAAGAAAACAATACTACTGCTCCCAGAAGTTCTACAACATTCATTTGTATGATTCCTGGAGCCTGAAGCATTTACAGTGGAAAGAGAAGTTGTCCATTTCAAGAGTCGTCATTTAAGTAGCTTGGGAAAACGGATGGTCCCCATGAGCCTCGATACATCATTGTTTCCAGATGCCTGACACAGCTCAGTGAACTAGTCAAGTGCCGTTCCAGCTGATTTGCCTCCCTGCTCCCTTTGCTGTGCTTTCAAAAGATACCCAGGCATTCTAGCAAACAATTTTTAGGCTTGCAGTGGGTGGGTCATTGATACTGAGGATGAACAGTTTAAACGAACCCAAATTTCTTTACTGAGTGAACTGGTTGAAAGTTCTTCATTCACAATTAGGTGAAATTGTTGTGTAAGTAAGGAGCCTTGAATGCTTTGTGATTTTGGTTAAGGTCCAGTGAACACAAAGGAAAATGTGAACCTCCCAGTCAACAATCCAAATCTCTCGAGTCTAACCGATCTGGACATGCTGAGATAAGAACCGTTCATGATGCGCAGCTTTCCCCTGCTTCGGTCAGTCCCATCATTCTGGAAAGTGCTCACATTCAAGCAGTCCCAGAGATAGGGGAAGTCTCTTTCTCAAACTGGCATCCTTAACCCTTGCACATCCTCACCGCACCCCAAGTGCCTCAGCACAAATGCTTACACATCCCATCACATCCCTTCATTCATCTATCCCCACACTGCAGGCAGTGAGCATACATATCCACCAGTACGTGCTTGAGACGAGGGTAAAGCAGGGATGAGACGATGAGGACTATCGGATCCTCTATGTTTGATCCTCCAGCAGATCTGGCCCCATTCTGCTGACATCAATATGGCATTCACCACAACAATTTGGTCACCAAGGAAAAAAAATCCTCTTTTTCATGTTAGAGACTGGGATTTCATCATCATCAGTAACAATTATTGAGCATCTTACTGTCTATAGAGAACTGTAATAAGCCCTTGAGAGTACCAAAGACAATCCCTACCCTCAAGTGACATTCTTGTGGGGCAGACAAGACATTTAAATAAACAATAGATTGGGGTTTCAAAGAGTCTAAAGGATATGAATGAAAGTGCTATGAGGATGGGGTGGGGTGGATGGCGTGGTAATTCAAGAGCTGTGGTAATTTAAGCGCAGAAGAGCTGAGGAGGCAGCTGGGTGATATCAGGGGGGCAAGGTAACAGAGGAGCTGTAATCTCAGACTTTGAATATGGGATAGCCGTGGTATGTCTTTACGGCAATGATTAGGCAGTTCTGCTTGAAGTGGAGTGGAATGGGCAACCGTTGGAGGTTTTTGGAAGTCAGATGTGTATAATTGCATTTTAGAAAAATGATCCAGGCAGCAGAATAAAATATAGATCAGAAAGGAGAGAGGCTGAAGGCGAGAGATCAACAAGGAGGCTGATAGAGTAATTACATGTCAAGATCGGAGTGGTGGCAATTTGGATGGGGAGGAAGGGATGGATTCTGGAAGTGTTGTGGAGGAAGAACACGTGTGTGTGTGTGTGTGTGTGTGTGTGCATGTGAATAATGTGCTCTGAGTGCTGGGGTCTTGGATCATGGGTCTGCCACAGTGTCCCAGAAACCAGGTCTTTCTTACCATGTAGCACTCGTGGATAGAGTTTAGTGTAGCCCTTCAATTGAAGGTTTTCCTGCCACAACCCTCAGTCAGGGGTTTTGGTTTTTCCCAACCCTCTGGCTTTCTCCCTCTCTCTCGTTCCTCTCACTCTTGTCCAGGCAGGAAGAATGCTTGCCTGGACATGCTGATGGAAAGTTCAGCTCAGTTCATCATTTGGTATCTAGGTTGGATCGGGCACCTGCCTAAGGCCATCTCTAGCCAGGCATGGTAATCTCACAGTGCTGTGAACCCAGGGCTGATTTGGTGCCCTCCCCGTGTGCAGAGTCCTGGACTTTGCCCTCCAGCTCCAGAAAGTTGCTGTTGCTGACCATTTTGTTCCATGGTGAGTTGGGCTGGCTACATGCTAGAAGCTCTGGAGCTGAGGGGAGCAAAATCTGGACGCCTCTGCCCCTTCCTCTTCTCTTCTCCTCCTCTCCAGCTTCCTGGGGTGGGAGGAGACATCAGTCACTCAAGAGCCAATATGCCTGTCATCTCTACCCACACCTCTCCCTGCACTAAGTAATCTCTGTTGGGAGGGGATGCAGTTGGGAGGAGTGGAGGAAAGGACAGCAGCATCTGAGACTGACCTTGTGGATTTGGTTTGGGGACTGAGCAGGACAAGGCTAGTGAAGATTCCAGGCAAGGTGAGGCTTGAACACCCAGTAGCTTGACCAGAAGTGGCTTCAGATGGTAAGAGAGTGAGGCAGCAGGCTGCTTCAGGGGCTCTGTCGTAAGAGAAGGGCCATGGGGCCCATTATGTAGGGGGAAGGGAGTTAATAATAATAATGTTGGTATTTGTTAAGCGCTTACTATGTGCAGAGCACTGTTCTAAGCGCTGGGGTAGACACAGGGGAATCGGGTTGTCCCACGTGGGGCTCACAGTCTTAATCCCCATTTTACAGATGAGTTAACTGAGGCACAGAGAAGTTAAGTGACTTGCCCAAAGTCACACAGCTGACAAGTGGCAGAGCTGGGATTTGAACTCATGATCAGCAGAGTAAAAAATGGGAATGTGTCCAGACTCCAAGCTCCTTTTGCCCCAGAGCTCTTCCATATTTTGTACCTAACAGGGACCTGGAAGGGGTTCACAATGCCCATGGAGCAACAGGGAGGTTGGGGGATGTTGGGGGAGGGAGGTGGAGGAACCCCTCTCCCCTCATCTCTGAGAAATGCTCAGAGTAGTAGGTTTGGGCAGACTCAGGTGGATTGCCATTTGACATTGTTTCATAACACTGAGTGACTGACATAATGCAAAAAATGGAATGAAATGACATCATCTAGATTGAGAGGAAATGGCAGTTTTTTCCCTACCACAAAGAGGATCAGATGTCTGAAGTCAGACTTGGGCTTGGCCTATGTGTTGGGAAAGTTTGGGGTATGTGGTTGGGTGGTAGATTGAAGTCCAGGACACCCAAAGTTCAGGGTTCAAGGTTGTTGCCCAATCCCCCTCCCCTAAGGATGGCCTTGCCTGTGGTCTCCTGGGGACAAAAGAGACCTATCTCTCTCAACAGCCCCTGAAGTCCCCTTTAACACTGTACGTCGGGGACCTCCATACGAACCTTGCTGAGATAGATGAATGTGTGCAAGGGACACAGCAGAGTCGCCAATCACAGCACAGCGGGTATTGGAGGAGCCTGCGTCATGACTCTTTCCCTCTGTCTCACCTTCTCAGACAATGAGCTCCTGAGAGCTCTGTCTGCCCATCAGCTGGACCGAGTGCAGCCTCGGCTTTGCCGATCCTGGGCAGGGAGGGATGCACTGGCCTCTCCCCGTCATGGAACTAAGCACCGACTTTTCCATCGAGTCATCGGGAGCCACCCCCAGCCCCACTCGCAGGGTGGAAAAATGGGTTCCCCAGTGACCGGGAGAGTACATTACCCTCCCTAATTTCAGCAAAGTCATTCTTTGAAACGGCGATCACGTCGTTGCTTATCCTTATGTTCTTGGTTCCGCCGTCAAAAACGTCCACTTTAATTCTCTGTGAAATATTGTACCTTGCTCGGGGATTCATTTTAAGTGAATCACGAAACAGAATAAAATGATTTTTATGAACCCAACAGTGCAGATAGAATAGTCCAATTTTTCAAGGTGCTACTGTATATCTAAGGGTGATCTCTTACCCCAGGTCGTCATGTTAATGGCTCCTTGCGATATTGTTTTGAGCAGTATCCTCATCAATTCATCGAACACTGAAATGTTAATCTCTAAAGAACATTCTAAAAGAGAGCAACCAATATTTAACTATTTTAATAAGCCAAACCACTGTCTTTAAGGATAGGAAAACAGATTTGTTTTAACACGTACAGCCAGAAAAAAAAAAGCTGTACTGAATGAGCAACAAATTTTCCATTTTTTTCCAAAGCCTTTGACAGACTCAAAAAGGAAACAGATTTTTAAATGTTAAATAAAAAACTGAGAGCAACAGTTTTTAAACCTCTGACACAATCACTGGGAAACAGATTTTGTTAACTTCAAAGTGAAGCTGAAAAGGATCCTTATTTTTCTAAATACTCTGACAGAAAGCAATAGATATTATAAAAAGAAAATCCTCACAGACTTTGTTTTTCTCTAGATTCCACCTGGGTTTTCTTCTTCAGGATTGAGGGGGCAGAAAAAGAGGAAGAAATGGGAACACAGATCATGCCCTGGTCTAGAGAGAGTAGCCATTTGCTTCAAAGGGTAGATAGGAGAGAGCCAGAAACTGATACAAATAAGGATCTGACACAGGGGTTCCACTGGATGCCTTCTGCATGCAGAGTATTGTCTGTCCCTTAGAAATGAAGACAGGCTGAGTAAAAGGCTGTTTTATTCATTTATATTGTATGATATTTGTTAAGCACTTACTATATGCCAGTCATTGTACTAAGCACTGAGGTAGAGACTAATCAGGAGTGCCATAGTCCCTGTCCCACAAGAGGCTCACAGTGTTAGGCACGCAGTCTTAATCCCCATTTTACAAATGAGATAACTGAGACACAGAGAAGCTAAGTGACTTGCGCAAGGTCACACAGTAAGTGGAGGAGCCCCGATCAGAATCAGGTCCTTCTGACTCCCAGGGCTGGGCTCCATGTCTGCTGTTCATGGGCAGGGATTGTCTCTGTTGCCGAATTGTACATTCCAAGCGCTTAGTACAGTGTTCTGCACATAGTAAGCGCTTAATAAATATTATTGAATGAATGAAAGAAGTCACTCTGCTGCACAAAACCAAACCCTTTAAAACAACCATCTCTGGCTCTGAAGATGAGGAATGCTAGATAGAATTATCAACATCAGTAATATTTATTGAACACCTGCTACGTGCAGAGCACTGAATTAAGCTCTTGGGAGAGTACAAGAGGACAGTTGCAGACATGTTCCCTGACCACAACAGGCTTACACTCTAGAACACCAGCTCTCAGTGCACTTTAACTTTCTGTCTTTTTTTTTGATCTCCCCTTTCTATACCACTTGAGGTACCTTCCTCAAACAGCAGTAGCACAGTTTTCTGGGTTCAGAAACTGTATTACACACATCAGGAAGCCGTAATGCATAGCACTTTGGTACTCTTCCAATCTGTTTCGGCTTCCATGTTGATTAGAAAGTGTGAGAGGAATACCAGATGTCCTTTTTTCTTGTGTTCATTGCTACACATGACTTGATAAACAGGATTGTTTGTTGTCCATTTTTCACTCATCCTCTTATTAGTCACAGTGTGACAGTGGTAACAGATACCAAATATACTGAACCGTATTTCCGGCTTCTTACACTTTCTGCCTTAGGTGACTGATTCTGTAATTTTGAAGGCATAGTCAGTCCAATTGAAGGGAAAAAAATGGCCAGTAAAATGCCCAGAGTTCTGGCATTTGCAGTGATTGTGATAGGTCCTTGTTACTCCAAGTAATTTATCTGTAAGAGGGATAGGAAAGAAGTCAGGAAAGTAGGCGTTAGCCCAAACACTTAGAAACACATGCCAAAAGGAATATTTTCTTGCCTAATAATTATTGCTGACTTTCATGAGCTCAGAGGGCAACTGGAATCTAATTAGGCATGAACAATGCTGTCAAAAGTAAATGTTAGTGAGTGTGTGCATATGTCTTTTGGCTCAAAATATGCATTTTAAACCTAGTGCTTTGAATTAGATTGAAATACCATTCGATTTGAGAGTTCTCTGATAAATGGCTTGGTGTAAAACCTGTAATGAAAGGAAAGTTTCAATGCATTAGGGATGTGAATTACAAATCCAGCATCTTCTCTTCACAACTGCAGAGAATTGTTAGAGGCTCTTGCTAAAAGGTCTCCGTGTATGCATGAGCTTGTGAAAGACTAACATATGTAATTTAAATTAAAGCAAGACAGACTAGAACTCTCTGGTGAAACATAAAATCTATATTCACTGATCCAGAGAAGAAAATAGGCAGACACCAGAAGAGGAAAAAGGATATTTTTTTCAAAGCAGGAGGCTTTGTGGTCAGTATATGAGCTGTTCAGGTGCTTATCTTACTTAAGAGGAAAAACAAACAGTTCTTTTGTTCAATCAATTAGTGGTATTTACCGAGTATATTGTGTACACTGTGGTTGTTGACAGTTTTCAGTTAGTTGTGACCATTAAAGCCTATGTTCCTGCAGACCTGAGGCCTGACTACCACACCCCACTCCAACCCAAGCCAGGAGCTTGGCTGGAAAAGTAAAACCAATCCCAGCTCTCTCAAGCATGGCAAAAGAACCCTGCAACTTCCCTTGGCCCCTGGAGATGAATTTCTTTCCCTCTCTTGGTTCGCTTCTGAGCACTTCCAGTTCTATGCTGCTGCCAGTCAGTATCTATATCAACAGTATTCACTGAATGCCTGCTGTGCGCTCCCAGCATCGTTCTCGGCCTTGCAGAAGGTGCAGGGACATGATCTCTGCCCATAAGTAGCTTACAGTCCAATGGGGGGAACAATAGTTGAGAGGCTAAATGTAAATAATAAATCCAAATCAATAAACATATAAACACAGCAGTGTCAAGATAACTGATGAGATGGTGTGAAGAGAGGTGGGTGGAGGGAGCTAATCAGAAGCATGTACGCTAGAAAAATGGATTTGCGGGAGATTTTTTGGTTGAGAAAGATCTGGTTTGCCCACCTGAAAAGGGAAGGTGATGAGATAGGGGAATGGACTGAGCAAAGGGGTGGAGGAATGACAAGCGAGAGCAAGACAGGAGGTTTACTAGAACTGTGGTGAGGCATGGGCAGGAATCGAGGTAGGCTAGGCCAAATCCTGGTCCTCCCCCACGGATTTGATTCCATGCTGCACTCAGATACTTTGGCAGAGTTAAATAGAGTGAAATGAGTATCTGGCTAGCAGCAGTGATTCGAGGAGCAAATGAGACATGGGTGGAGGAGGAAATCGATTATTCATCTTTGAGTAACCTATGTGTGTGGTAAGACTAAGTCTATTTTGGGGGTGAAAGCTTTTTTTGGGAAAGTAAGCAAATTGACCATGATTTGAGCACCCTGAATCAGAGATTCCCGAACATTTCACTTGAGACCCAGATAGACTCTTTGGAAACCGTTGTCTTCGTATCTCAGGAGAGAATAAAGCCTAAGCTGCCTTATCTCAAGACAAAATCAGATTTAGGAAAACCCTCCTGCCTTTTTCTGGCAGCAGAAAACTTAAAACTTATCAAATGCTGATAAAACTGAGATGGATAAAATGTGCATAGAAACTGCTTGATGGCCAACACTTTGAACGGAGGGAAAGAACTAGCGTAAGGGAACTCTTCTTTTGAAGACCAAGTAGCTGACCAGCATTTGTGATGGTCATAGTGGGAAGAACAAAACTTCAAGTCTGATTAGTGTGTATTTTCCACAAATTGTGGCCCCGTGTTTGTCTTTGGTCACCACACCCTGCTTTGCATGCTTTTCCAAGTTCAGAGCTTTCTTTTTGAAGACAGATAGAATGTACCATCAAGGAAATAATATTTTCCAGCAGTGTAGTAGGTTAGCATTCAAAGAAGATTGATTGTAAAAGATTGGGTTTCTCTGTTGTTTGGGGGTAGGTTTTTTGGGGTTTTTTTGTAAAATAGAACAGCAGAACGTACTATGCCATCTCTACTGCTTTGAGATGCCAAAGCAGAATATTATAATCTGAAAAAGGAGATGACACAAACCCTCCTGCAACGTCATAGCCAGAGTTCCCACAAACCAGCTTTCAGGCCTATGAATTCTGGATGGCCACCCAGTCTCCTTACACTGGCACTACCCAGGGATATTTTCTCTGTGCCAAATTTGGGGCCTCTTTTCTCTAGCTCAGAGCTTCTAAGGATGCTGTAATATACCTTCAGGAGTTGGGGAAGGGAAAACAACCTCATTTGGCCTTCCCAAGTGAGCTTCTGGTGGGCAGAGAACGGATGTATCCATTCTGTAGTATACTCTCCCAAGTGCTTAATACAGTAATCCAATAATATAGAGATACCCAGTAAGCGCTCAATAAATACCACTGATTGCTTAATTGAATAGTGCATTGCACCTAATCGGTGCTAAATAAATTCCATTTTTATGCTATCCCTGGAACTAGAGTGATGGCCCCTAAACTCCTGCTCTTCATGTGATAGTGACTGCAGACTATTTCTATAGTGCCCTCTGATGCAGTATGTTAAATCCTACTTTCAGTGATTAATTATTCCTCTCTCTGGTCCTGATGCTGAACATTAAACCCACAGGAAAGACAGAGAGGAAAACAATTCAAGAAAACTGCTAATGCATAATTAGAGGCTGCTAAATAATTTCCAAATGAGGACAGCTTATACTAAATGTAAAGAGAGGGTTTTTAATAAGAAATTGTTTAGATTTAAGTAGTGCTTCTCTCTGAGGAGCTATGAAAACAAGAGACTCCTTGTTCTAACAGGGTTGCCGTTCTGTTGTCACAGCTCCTTGCAGGTGTCTTGACATTGAGCCATCTGGATAGTTCGAATGCTACTTTTAGATCAATTGGTTGTGTCACCACTGATAGTTTGGAGTGCGTTCTAGCACTCGGCATCTTGCAGAACTGCAATGAGCCGTATCTCTCTCAAGTTCTGCTGCCAAACCATGGTATAATCAATGGAATATCCATGTTCAAATGAATCTTAGGGGCATTCGTGATGTCTTTTTTATTCAGTAAGTGGAGATGATGTTGGTAATTACAAGCTGCTGTTTGGCATAGTCACTGAGTAGGAAAAGACCTTTGTATTGGAGCTGTGCTATCCTCCCATAATTCAGCAATTCGGCCTACCCAGCTTCTGAAATCATCCATGACATTACTGTTCCATGGTAGTACTGCATCAGTGAGTCATCAACATCTTTGTAGAACCTTTTTTTCCTCCTCAACAATATTTGTCATTGTGGAGACGCATGTACCGAGGATGTTGGCAAGCCAAAGTAGAGGTAGGACCCCAGTTAATCACTTATGCTTCTGAAAGTTCTGAGAGAATCGACCGAGTGCTAGCAAAGCGACATCTGAAGGGAGTCACTTTGAAGAAGGCAGAACTCTCTAAAAGAACTTGTCTCTGGGAGGTGACCTTTACCAGATTGTCAAGTCCTTTTCTAGCCAGTTCATACCCAACTGCTGGTGGTCTTTATGGACCGCCATCATCACATTGTCCCATACCGTCCCGGTAGTCTGTTCCATAGAGCAGAGTGACCATCTGCAGAGAGAGAGCCCAGTTTCTCGGTAGAAGAAAGCCAGAACACTCCATCCTAGAAAGTATCATTTCGCTTTGGCGAGGGAATCATTCTAGGTATGGAGGAGAGTTAGGGCTGGTTCCATTCCTAGCTCTTCAGGAGGTAAATGTAGCCAAGTGATATTTGCCTATCTTTATCTTTCCTCAAATGATTGTCTATGTGGCCATAAAAAGGCAAAGAGAGAGCAAAAATTTGAATGGTCTTGTGTTGCTGATCAAAGCTTAAGGAGCTCACCTAAACTCACTAACAATTAAAGCTAAAAGAAGGCTGTTCTAGATGGGCTTCTAAGGAGGAATCTGTAACTAATAGGGAGCCCCAGGGCAAGTCAAGTGGGCCTGCCCCAACACCGCTTCTTGCCCTTCTTAATCATATTACTAGAGTGCTTGCTGTGTGCAGAGCACCGTACTAAGCATTTGGGAGAGTGCAGTATAAAAGAGTGGATAGACACGTTCTCTGCTCACAACAAGCTTGTGGTCTAGAAGAGAGTTCTCTCCTTCCTGACACAGTATAGGTTTGATCTGTTTTTAAATATTCCTCCTTGAGGTCCTTAGTCTTCCTCTCACCTCAGGCCAATTCTGGTTGCAAGTCAGAAGCTTTTAGCCCTCACACTCGTCATCTTTTCCCCTTATCGATGTGGGAGTAATCAAATGTATCCACAAACCAATCAGCTCGAGACTTCTCCTCGCTCCGGCTGAACCAATCAATACAAATATAATTTTTTTCACTGAAAATAACTTGCTGAGGCATTCTGGTTCTGTTAAGAAACCAGAAATATAATATTGCTGTCCTTGTTCAAAGATGTCACTACTGACAGTGAAATTCCATCTGTAAGTGTGAGTGTCATTTAAAGACCGTGTCTTCCAAACTGGATCCAGGAAAGTAGAGGAGGGCACCTTTTCTGGCCCCTTGCCTGCACTGGGGGAATACTGAATCCCTAAGAAAGGCTGCCCACACGCCAAGGATGCTGTCAGAAGATACTATTGAACCCTCCCTCCAAATGGGGTTGTCTGTATTACCCACAATTTGTTATTTTGGAGGAAGAGAAAGATATAGCCTAAAGGATGTCCCTGTTTTGGTTTTTGGTTTCTTTTTTTTCTTTCTGGTTTTGTTTCAGAAACGCTAGTGGGTTGTACCAAACCATCCCCACTGTCTTGTGGACCTTCCAGTACCTCACGGTGTCTCAGCGGGATAACAGGTGCAGCCTGGGGTCATGGAATCTGCTGACCCAGATGGGTCCTGGTCCATTTTGCAAGCCACTCCGGCATGCGACACTCAGGCTGGTTCTAAAATGGTTCTAAAGTAGAATTTTTCTATTTTTTTCTGCAGAAACCGTCAGGAGAGCAAAATAAAAAAACAAAACCAACAAACCTAGAACCAAACAAAAGCAAAAATAAAATAATATTCCATGTGAATTAGTGTGCTTGGAAATTTGGAGTTTATGAATTTGCCATGAAGAAAATCCCTCCTGCCTTGTGAACTCCTCAGCTACCCTCCACTCCATCTCCTTCCCTTTATTCCTTCCTGAGAGTGAAACCAGCCCTAATTATTCTCCCTTAGTCCCACGTCTAAACAAAGTGTTCCTTCCTAAGATGGAGTACTCTGGCTTTCTGCAGCCAAGCATTCTGGCTCTATTCCTGCAGGCATTTGCTCCTCTCTATGGAAGAATGGATCCTTCCTAGTATGGCAGGGGACATGTCTACCAACCTTGTTATACTGTACTATCCCAAGTTCTTAGTACAAATGCTCTGTACACAGTCAGCACTCAATAAATGCCATTAAATGACTGATAGTATTCTTGAGCCAGTTTCTCAGTTTCTAGCATCCTTATTAAATTACACATTTAATTTTTGCTTTAAGTCAGTTCCTACATAACGGGGGAAGAGTAAAGAAGTGCAAATGGAAGAAGGGTGGAAGTTGGAGAGACAGGCTGAAACATATCATCAGGATTATCCAAATGTCTGTCATAGTTTGGAGTTTTCCAGCCATCATGGTTAATTAGGTCCCAGTCTAGGTAGCCCGGACTAGCCTGGGCTCTCAGCCCTAAACATGCACGTATCTGGTAATAGTGAGTCTTACCTGACAGGCAGTTGTCAGCTGTCTCAGGCCTTCTGTAATGCTAAGAGAAATTTCTGTCAACTCTCTCTAGGGTATTTGGATAGATGGAAACAGCAATCAAGTGAAGGCTGCCAAACAGCATGGCAAATTCACAGCATAAACCCCTCAGACCAGTTCCCTCTGCCTCCCAAGTAGTGTTGAAACTTGAACATGTTGAGCATGTTGAAACTGAGGGTTTTAACATAGGAGTTTGGAGATGCCCTGTTCTGAGCCCCTCTAATCTGGTTTTAAGAGCTCCAAGTCACTCCAAACCTCACTCTTAATCTTGGTATTGAGGGCCAGGTCCCGGTCTGCCACCCTGACGAGATGGGCAGGTACCTATAGCCCAGCTAGGAGTGAGACCCTTGGGATGCTTTGGAGAAATAAATGTGCTCATATATAGGCAGGAGCAGCACGTGGTTAACCCACATGTCTCTAGAGAACTCTTCCCCCTGAGTCGAGGAGCTTCGAAGAATCACAGGCTTGTCCCACGGACAAGCGAGAGGACCAAAACAATGCTATCGGAGTCTGGAAAAACCTGGTAGGAGTGGCTGTGCTTTTTTCCTGTAGCCATGATATAAACCAACCCATTCACTCTTAAAACATAGTGCCAGTTAGAACGCATTTCCTTGCAATTTCCCATTTGATTTCCTGGGCTATTCTGTATATTGCCTGTTTTATTCCTTTTCTGTTGTCTCTTGGATGAATGATCAAACTCTCTACTTTTTTATACTTTTACTGTACTTTCTCCACCTTCAAAGCCTTAGTAAAATCGCATCTGCTCTGAGGCCTTCCTGTATTAAGCCATCTTTTCCTCCCTGCTCTCTCACTTCTGTGCCGCCTTTGTACTTGGATCTGTACCCTTTAAGCAATTGATATTCACCCTATCCTCAGTCTCACAGCGTTTTGTACCTAGCCATAGTTTTATTCCTATTAATGTCTGTCTCCCCCCCTAGACTGCAAGCTCGTTGTGGACAGGGAACAGGTCTACAACTATTGTATTGTACTCTCCTAAGTACTTAGTTCAGTACTCTGCACACAGTAGACACTCAATAGATGCCATTGATTGTGAAACATTTCTTTCTGAAGTGGCTTATAAATTTGCAGAAGGGAATTGGAAACAATTTTTCAACAGTATTGGTTTTCCTTTTATAACAGATAATAACATACAAGAGCCTAAACTTTTCTCCACCTTTAACAGCTCATTTCAATAGTGGTTTCGGCAAGATATCAATCCATCAGTGAAATTTATTATGTGCTTACTCTGTGCAGATCATTGTACCAAATGTTTGGGAGGTTAGAACATAGATAAATGCATGAGATATGATCTTCGCCCTCAAGAAGCTTACAGTCTAGCCGGGGAGACAGAAACTAAAACCAATTAAAGGTAGGGGGAAGCAATAGAGTGTGAAGATATGTCCATACGTGCTCTGGAGGAGGGAAGACATGGCTGGTGAGTACCAAATGCTTAAGTAACACAGAAGTGGCCATATGGGATAAATAGGGTAGGGAGATCAATAAACTGTATTAATTGAACGCTTACTGTGGGCAGAGCACTGTATTAAGCTTTGGGAGAGTACAGTATAAAAAGAATTGATACGTACATTCCCTGTTCACAAAGACAGTATAGTCTAGAGATGAGAGATCAATCAGTGAAGGCCTCCTGGAAGAGGTGTAATTTCGGAAGAGCTGTAAAGCTAGGGACGGTAGTGGTCTGCAGGGTGTAAAGGGGGTTCAAGGCAGAAGGAACAAGAGATTGGCAGTGAGAGATGAGAACAAGGTATAATGAATAGGTAAGCTTGAGAAGAGCAAAACATGAGCTGAAATATGGAAGTGGAGGAGAGAGGATAAATAAGAGGTGAGACAGCCTTTCTGTATGGTGGGTATTCCAACACTTAGGAAGCTGTATGTTTCCCAAGCCAGAAGATTCATGGCCTGATCATCTAAGTGTCTGATTTGGGGTGTTTTCCCTCTTTTGCTATAATCTGGTAAAGTTGAGAACTTGGTTTCTATGACCCTAGATTTTTTGCAGTGATACATTGTAACTTCCATCTACCGTTCTGTCTCGCAATATTGACTTCCTTCGGTAAATGCCAATGTCATGCTTCTAATGATAAATGGAAGCTAGCTAACATGTTTTCTGAATCTAATAAAATCAGTTCTGTCTCACTTCCAATTACTACATCAAGGAACAAGGGCAAGAGACAATAGGAGACACAAAGCAAAATAGAGGATTTTCTTGCAAGCACGATTGTTAATAGCTTCTGGAATGTGAGAACCTTAGGGAAAGAAGAATCCATTATCCTATCCAAAGGCCACAGCTTTGACTCCCTTCCTTATTAAAAGGCAGATATTGACCATTCTTTTCCAATGGTCAGTGGTGAAGCCATCAAATAGTACTGATTTTCTAAGGACTCCAAAAACTCTTAGGAAAAATATGACAAAAGGTCCATTAATAATAATAGTAATTATGGCATTTAAGCGCTTACTATGTGTCAAGTACTGTTCCAAGAGCTGGGGTATGTATAAGGTAATCGGGTTGGACACAGTCCCTATCCCTCATGGGCTACAGTCTCAAACCCTGTTTTACAGATGGGGTAACCGAGGCACAGAGAAGTGAAGTGACTTGCCCAAGGTCACACAGTAGACAAGAGGTGGAGCGGGGATTAGAACCCATGATCTTTGACTCCCAGGTCTGTGCTCTTGCCACTAGACCATGCTGATTCCCTTTATACATTACACTAACCTCCCCAAATTAAACTGGAATTAGTATGGAGTCTGTTTAATTGCTTGCAAAGAAATATTTTGTACCTGCCACAGTTCTTTCCAAGCAGTTTTGATACCTCATTTCCATTGAAACTGAGTTGTGTTGATTGTGAAATTGTTTGAGCAGATGTTATGAACTCTTAATTGGCTAATTCAAATTGAAGTGATTTTCCTCCGTGAAATGCGACAAATAGTTTAGTATAATAGGGTTTTTAATACAGAAAGACCCTCCATGTAAACAGTTTGACATGTTTTATATTTATCTCTTTCTCCTGATTTTTCAACTTCAAACGCCACCCCCCCCCCCTTCCAGCCCAGAAAACTGCTGTGGGCATGTTCATTCAAACCCCATCTGTAGGCAGTGCTTCTCTGGGTATGAGATGGGTTGGGTCAGCCACCTGGTTCTGAGGATTCCCCACTCTCCCATCCTGCCCTCAATTCTGAGTTTTCCCTCAAGGGGATGAGGATGGAAAGGTGGAGGAGAGACCACTGAGGCCCCTAAATGTAGTGGGAACCAAGACAGGCTGATTAGGAGATCAAGGAACCAGACCTGGTTTCAGAATGTCCTCTTCGCCACAATTAGCACTTGATTCCAAATTCCTTGGACTTCCCTCAGTATCTGGAGGCCCGCATAAGTTGATAAGGAATTAACCACTAAGAGGAAGGTTAACTAGTTTACATATATCTCATATATCACAGGCCTGGAAGTCAAGGGACCTGGGTTCTAATTCTAGCTCTGCCGCTTGCCTGCTGCATTATGTTGAGTAAGTCACTTAACTTCTCTGTGCCTCAGTTTCCTCATCTGTAACTGTGTCCAACTTGATTGTCTCATCTTCTCCAGTAGAGACTACAGTGCTTGGCATATAATAGACATTCAATAAATGCCACCTGTTTTTTATGGTATCTAAGCGCTTTCTATGTGTCGAGCACTATTATATGTGTGGGGATAGATAGAAGCTTAACAGGTTGGACACAGTCCCTGTGCCACATGGAGATGCACAGTCTAATTAGGAGAGAGAAGGATCTAATCCCCGTTTTATAGTTGAGGGAACTGACCCACAGAGAAGTTAAGTGACTAGCCCAAGGTCACCCAGCAAGCAATTGGCAGAGCCCAGATTAGAACCCAGATCCTCTGTCTGACTTCAGGCCCGTGCACTTTCCACTCGGCCATGCTGCTTTCCAGTATTATTACTGTTATTGGTTTTATTGTCCTTACTATGGCTTTTGTATAGCTCCTAAAATATTATTGAGTCCTGATAAAAGTAATGTTTTCTGAATAATGGAAATACTAGTATTTCATATTTCCTATTAATAAGTGTGGAGATTTATTTGCATTTTTACTTTCCATACCATATCTCTTTCATCAAACATCCACCCAGAAATTCCAATTTTACTTTCTCCTTGATTGTATTGTCACCCTCCAGCCTGTAGCTTTAAATAAAGGTCTCCCTTTTAATAATGTAGCGTTGAAAATAGAATGCCATATTTTCATCATTGTAATTATGCGTTAAAATTCCTGAAAGAATAGAAGGTTCATTTCAAAATCGTATGTGGGAAGGGGATATCATCCACTAATACCCTAGCTCTGCAGGGGTTGAAAGTTTAGGAAAATGCAGAAGAAGCCAGAGAATGAATATGAATAAGAACAGAATAAGAATGGAAGAGTGTATTTTTCATTCAACTGGTTTAGCACTGCCTCCATTTTTGTACAATCAGCTTTTCTTTGTGACCCTTACCCAAATCTTCAGGGCATCATTTAGTACAGTGGAAAAATGTACCAAATATTAACACAATCAGCAGATTTGCTGAATCTGCCTTTTCAGTTGGGAAAATATATACTTTCCTTTAACCCTTTTGTCTGAAAGGCAATTTCAACATTTCTTTCTTTTCTAATGAAGCGTCTAATGATGAGGAGCTAAAAAAAAATCATAACTAATCGAACCATTTGAAGACTAAGCCCAATTATCTCTGATTTAATTAAGAGAGAACTTTTTGTCTTCATGTGTCATCTGTGTGAGTCCAAATCCAACCTGTGAACATGCCAAGTATTCAACTTCCGCTAACCTAATGAGGAGCCCCAGAGGACACGGAGGGAACCGGTGCCGAACCCCATGACACCTGTGGTGCCAGTGGAACATTGTTAGTGAGAAATTGCATCCTATGAAGCCGTTTCCCTAACTTGAATCTGACAGTGACAACAGAACATATGTTCAAGAATCAATCTGACAGGAAGGCAGTTTGTTTCTCCTTCCCCAGGTGACTTCATCCACATTGTTAAAATTCACAGTGGCAAGTGCATGCGTTAGGTTGGGATGTTCAATAAATCATGGCTCCCTAGAAAACCCTGAGCAAACATGGAATGAAATTGTCTCAAATACAGTTCGCTGGATGTTTACAGCCAACACGGAGAAATGGATTCTATGAAGTACAAAAGATTGCAGTTTAATGAGTTCTTGTTACAGGCTTATTATTAAATGTCTTTACTATTTAGGTAGGAAAGCAGATTCCATAAACAGGATGAGATACATACGTATATACGTGTGAGTGGCTGAAAATACAGTCTCTCCTGCTCTGAATAACCAACCTTGTATCATGTTGTGCATTCGCTACCTGCTGCCATTTTCACCACCTCTTGGGTCATAGTCTTCCCAACATTTCTGCTCTTAAATATTCTGGCACTGACTGCTGCTTTCCACTGGTACTGTTACAGCTACAATTTAGGTTTCATTTTATTTTTTAAACATTTATTTTGCCCTATTTTATTCCTGTCTCCCCACTACAGCTTGCCATGCAGAAGCTGAGATGTAAGAAATCTGATGGTTTGTCAAACCCCTTTGTGAACTCTTGATGCTCACTTGATATTGTTCTCTAAACTACTGTCAAACCTGCACAAAGATTCTTTTGGAGCCTTGTTTCAGTTGAAAGCGATATTTTGATTCTGGAACTGCATTTTTAATAATGATCTGGGCTTTAAGTCTTGTTTGAGATTCTTCATTGTTTATTTCCCCTTAAGTGGCAATTTTGGTTCAAGCTATACATTTCACTGACTACAGGGCAGGAATACAAGCCATTAGCTATTAGCTCCTTCAATGTTTGTTTAGGAGGTGGGTGCAGTGGATGAGACATAATTGAAGCATAGCTGCTGTAGGACCAGTTTTTTGTTAGATATGAAGGATTTTTGAGGATCAAAATCGCCCTGAAAAACGGATGTTTCCCCATCTTGAAGTGCTGTCAGAGGCACCTCCGTGTCTGAAGGAGAAAATCACTCATATGTTGCTGTTGGATCATTTCATTTCTGCTGGTGGGCTTTTCGGTTCGGCCACTAAAGGAAGTTGGCTTATTGTGGGCAGGGACTGGGTCTGTGTTGTTGTTATATTGTACTCTCCCAAATGCTAAGTACAGTGTACTGCACACAGTTAGGGCTCAATAAATATGACTGACTGGCTGACATTCCTGTCAGCTGAGGGAGAAGTACACTCCATGAAGTGCACGAGAAGAAAACTAGAAACTAGGAATTCGTCTGTTTACCCAGGTGATGATATACTGTAAGATGGCTAGCCACAAGAAGAACAAATGTCCATCAGCATTTCCCTCTGTGCCATGAACTCTGAGCATTCCACTTGATAGTCACACTTGTGGGTGGTGGGTTGGTAGCTACAACCTAACTGGAATCCCCAGTGGGAGACTGTTTCTATCCTTTCCCATCAATCCCCTTAAACAACTACTTTGGGAGTGCTCTTCTCTTGAATTTTTCTTCATTTTAAGCCCCCTTGAAGAGTTTGGATGAATTCACAGGTCAGTAATCTGTTATAGGTTAGCGGAGACCCGTACAGTTTAAGTAAGGCAAAGCAGCATGGTTTAGTGGCAAGAGCCCAGGCTTGGGAGTCAGAGATCATGGGTTCTAATCCCGGCTCTGCCACTTGTCTGCTTGTGCCCTTGGGCAAGCCACTTCACTTCTCCGTGTCTCAGTGACCTCATCTGGAAAATGGGAATTAAGACAGTGAGCCCCACTTGGGACAAGCTGGTTATCTTGTATCTACCCCAGCTCTTAGAACAGTGCTTGGCATCTAGTAAGCGCTTAACAAATACCATCACCATTATCAATTGTGGAAGAAATACCATTATGACTCTAGGGCAAATGAGAAGGCATAGAAAGAGAAGGTAGGGGTGTTAGATGATATATCACTAACCATTAGGTTATCGTCCTCAAGACCATAAGGTCATTAAGGCAGGGAATATGTTTTGCTAATACTGTTGTATTGTACTCTCTCAAGCACTTCATACAGTGCTCTGCACGTAGTTAGTGCTCCGTAAATACCATTGATTGATCGAGGAAGCAGTCATCACATAGTTTTCCCAGCATCTGTTGCCACTGTCCAGAGATACAATACTAGGCATATCTTACGTCTTAGATTCTAATGACACAAATAGACTAAATTGCAGAAGTTTCCAGTCAGGGAAAGGACAGTCATTTCAATATAAGCTACTTGTAGTAGGGAGCATTTCTACCAACTCTTTCATATTGTACTGTCCCAAACACTTAAAATGCTCTGCACACAGTAAGTGCTCAATTAAATACAGTTGATTGATGTTCATCCCTTGCAGTGGAGAAATCCCTAATGAACCTTAGCCCAACCCTCCTGAACAGTTTACTTGGCACAGTATCATCAGGCAAATGCTTTTCCCCTTCCATATTGTTGGTTTGCAGAGGGCCAGAGATGATGTTAAAATGGGTATCCAGATTTGAGCCAGCAATAAGCAACCTAGAGGCTTTTATGTGGAAACTGCTCCTCCATCAAGAATGGCTTGAAATATTTTTATGCAAATGTGTTAGCCCCTTCCATCCCCCCGTAAAGCAAGTTCCTTTCCAGAATGTGCACTTGCCATTGTATTGACAAGACTTGAGGTAGAAATTTATTTTTGCTTTCTTTTTCAGAAATCTATGGATAATAAACTTATTGAAAGAATCTAATAAAGTCTGCATGTCCAAATAGGAATGTATATTATTCAACTGCACTGCCATACAAAGCCAAAACCTATATAAGATGTGACTGAAAGAGGAATTTCATCTTAATTCAGAATGGGTTTAGTATAATGTAAACTTGCCCAAGGACATGAGATTCTCTTTCACATGGTAGTACTGAATGGGAAATATCAGAACTTACCGCTTCCGTATCCTTTCTTCTTCTGCCCCTTGATCTTGATACGTCAGTTTGAGCTGTGAAATGAATACAATCTGGATTGTTTGGGGCCAAGAATGAGAAGGTCAACATGAAATCTCCTTGGAGATCTCTCTTATGAAAATCAAACTAGAAAGGGATGAATTAGTCTTGGGAGTCTTTAAATATTTTCGAAAAGATATTTATCAATAGAGATTGATACGGGGCTATAGATAGATCTGCCAACCTTACTTTTTGCTTCTATGAGCAATACCTTCCTGTTTTGTGCTTTTGTAATGTCGTAGTTTCTTTTTAAGGGTCTTATTCCCTCTCCCCCAAAATACCTGGCCCCTCTCAGGATTGCACCTGGAGAGTTTCCAGTATTCTACCGATCTCAAGTACGGGAGGGAGAGTCAAGCAGAGTCATACGATTAGACTGTAAGCCCGTCAAAGGCAGGGACTGTCTCTATCTGTTACCGATTTGTATATTCCAAGCACTTAGTACAGTGCTCTGCACATAGTGAGCGCTCAATAAATACTATTGAATGAATACCCAGTCCGTTCCTAGCTTGGGCAGTGGCTAGCGAGTGGAAGGCAATCTGCTACAAGTAGAACTCCCCTGTGCTGAGCAGCAGCGTCATGGGAGAGAGTCGAGGGCGGAGACTCAAGTTTACTGCGCGGAAGAAGACAAGGGTAAACCGTTTCTGCATTTTTACTAAGAAAACTCTATGGATACACTACCGTTGTTTTGTTGTCTGTCTCTCCCGTTTAGACTGTGAGCCCATTGTTGGGCAGGAATGGTCTCTATCTGTTGCCGAAATGTACATTCCAAGAGCTTAGTACAGTGCTCTGTACAAAGAAGCAGCGAAGCAGCGTGGCTCAGTGGAAAGAGCACAAGCTTGGGAGTCAGAGTTCATGGGTTCGAATCACAGGTTTGCTGTCAGCTGTGTGACTGTGGGCAAGTCACTTC
This sequence comes from Ornithorhynchus anatinus, assembly GCF_004115215.2. Lineage (NCBI taxonomy): Eukaryota > Metazoa > Chordata > Mammalia > Monotremata > Ornithorhynchidae > Ornithorhynchus > Ornithorhynchus anatinus. The sequence goes on along the minus strand of NC_041736.1, from coordinate 12,030,686 downwards.
ACTTCTCTGTGCCTCAGTTACCTCATCTGTAAAGTGGGGATTAAGACTGTGAGCCTCATGGGGGACAACCTGATGACCCCGTATCTACCCCACCGCTTAGAACAGTGCTCTGCACATAGTAAGCGCTTAACAAATACCAACGTTATTATAGTAAGCGCTCAATAAATACGATCGAATGAATGAATGAAAGAACAATTGCAGATGGGGAGTGGAGCGTTCTGAGAAAGCTGTGGGTCGGAAACATCTCAAGAACATAAGCCCAGAACAATGCCTAATACCTTCTTATTGCAAATAAGGAATCAACTAACTTGTAGACAGGAATAGGTAAGTAGGAAAGACCTTATTCCAGTCCCCAAGTTAATTGATCAATATAATATTGCTGACGATGGGTGGATCCACATCTTAGCCTTGTGTTTACAGAGCTTTTGTATGAGCTTTTTTCTTAAGAAGAATGATGATAAACGGACACGACTTATGGTAGCAATAGTAATTACATTTTCAGCCAATCGGCTTTCCGCTTCGCCTGAGTAGGAGGAGATGAGGAAAAGAGTGACTAGAGGGAAGACACAGAGGTAGAGGGGATAAGACGGAATGGAATAAACAGGCTCGCGGGGGCCGTGCCGACACAAGTGTGTGTGGCAGAAGGATGGGAGGGTGTGGACCAGATCTCACTGCTCCTCCATTTTAGAGACTCAGTCTGCTGGGACATCAGGTCATGCACTCCCTCAAAGAGGCATGGCTGGAGAGTGCTGGGGTTTGATTGAGCAGAGACTGGGCCAAACCCTGGAGTCTTGTACTTCCTGAGCCCGTGGGGCCAGGACAGAAGTTCAACCCAGCCCAGTTTGGGATGCTAACCAGCTGTTATTGCTTGCCCAGTGTTGAGCCCAGTGGTTGGAAGAAACAAACAATTGAAATGTTTTGGCTTGTTTCTGAGCATGAATTGAGAGAGAAGGCAAAAACAAAGCAGAAAACCCGTATGATTTAGCTTTCCCACAGAAGGCTGCTACTGGAACCCAGAGCGGCCAATTAGAGAAGCAGCGTGGCTTAGCGGGAAGAGCACGGGCATGGGTTTGAATCCCGGCTCCACCACTGATCAGCTGTGTGACTCTGGGCAAGTCACTTGACTTCTCTATGCCTCAGTTACCTCATCCGTAAAATGGGGATTGAGACTGTGAGCCGCATGTGGGACAACCTGATTACCTTGTATCTACCCCAGCGCTTACAACTGTGCCTGGCTTACCGTGCGCTATCCCTATGGGAGGGATGTACCCTGAAACTTAAGGAACTGTCAGATTTGGGCTGAATTTTGGTTGGGAAAAGGTTATGTCAATCACTGGAAGGGATTGACTGACATAACCAGATTTCTACTGGTTACACGGTACGCGACTGGTGAAGCCACGTAGAGGGCTGTATCCCTGGATGCCATGGAGACTGTTGGTTTCTGGGGAGAAAGGTGGGGAGAGAGTGATATTGGACTCTTCCTATTGGCGAAAGGGAGAATCCAGCTGATGGATGTTTCTAAACTGTTCTGTGAGTGTATTTTAACACATTTACTCTGCATAATATAAAAATAATCTCTTTCTCTGTGAGCCAGAAGGACCTACGATGGAATATGTGAACAGGAGACCTTATGTGGTCTCTCATATATATTTCATAATCTGTCTCCATGGCAGGCATTTGCTAAGTGGTCTCAATGGGGAAAGATGCTGCCTCTCGTGTTTGCTACATGTATGTGATTGGGTAATCAGCATTTCTCTTCCAAATGCCAGTGTATGTCCAGAAAGTTTTGATCTAAATAATTTATGTACGAGAGAGACTGAAAGGGTTTAGTGTCCTGTAATCTCTCCTACTTGATAGTCCATTTCGCTGCAGAATCTCACCTCAGTTCTCCCTCATCTATGGAGATGCTGCATCTCAATTGAATTTAATAGAAAACTGAGCATCGGCTGTCTCATCCAGTATTTCAGTAATACTTCCTGTGGCTAGAAAAAACAGTCATGCACAGGTCTTTTGGCTTCTTACTTTAAAACAGTCCGGCAGCTTATGTACGGGGAAGCACCGTGGCGTAGTGGGTAGAACAGCTACACCATTAGTCCACGGTGTGACCTTGGACAAGTCACTTCACTTCTCTGTGCCTCGGTTACCTCATCTGTAAAATGGGGATTGACAGTGAGCCCCATGTGGGACATTGACTGATGAGCTGATTACCTTGTATGTATTAGCTTAGAGAAGCAGCGTGGCTCAGTGGAAAGAGCACAGACTGGGGAGTCAGAGGTCATGGGTTCAAATCCCAGCTCCGCCGCTTGTCAGCTGTGTGCCTCAGTTACCTCATCTGTAAAATGGGCATTAAGACCGTGAGCCCCATGTGGGACAACCTGATCACTTTGTATCCGCCCCCAGCACTTAGAACAGTGATTTGCACATAGTAAGCACTTAACAAATGCCATTATTATTATTATCATTGTTAATATTATTATGCCAGCTCTTAGTACAGTGCCTGGCATATAGTAAGTGCTTAACAAATGCCATTTAAAAGATATATATCATTTACCTGAAGATATGAATGATTTGAATACCATGTGAACAAAGACTTTTATAGAAGACCAAATGACCACTTTGGTCAGTTTTCCCATGATCTAACCATAGCATTCACTGTACAAAAAGTTTTATCACCAACTCAATTTAAACATTGCAGTTAATGAAAATGTACTTATTTTCAGTAAAGAAATGTAAAGTCCAATTGCCATCATTGTAATTGTCATAAATCAAAGACAAGCAGCTCGGCCTAGTGGAAAGAGCACAGGCCTGGGAGTCAAAGGATCTGGGTTCTAATCCTGCTTTGCCCATTGCATGCTGTGTGACCTTGGGTGAATCACTCAGCTTCTCTGTGTCTGTTACCTCATCTATGAAATGGGGATTAAATCTGTCTCCAGTTTAGGCTGTGAGCCCCATATGGCATAGGGTCTCTGTCCAATCTGATAAAACTGTATCTACCCCAGCGCTTAGCACAGTACTTTACACATAGTGATAACTTAAATACTGATGGATAAAAATTAAAGAAAGAGCTGGATTTTTCCTGGCAACTTAATTGAAACTAAATGGATCCCAAACTTTAAAAAGAAATGAGTCAGACACAAATAAGAGCAATAGAATTACAAATTATGTCCTGGGGAGATTTGCAAAGGTTCTTTTGAAAGTATACGTCTGTGAATTTTTTAAATTTTAATAGTTTTAAGGAAGTCTCAATTCTCAAAGAGTGTAAACCTGGGAGTCATTAAAATGAATTATTTTTATTCATAATATAAAATCTTTATATAGAATTGATTTGGGCATATGTTCAATACTTTCCATCGTTTTGTCTCAAATACACTGAATTTTTCATTTCAATGGAGAAACTTTAATTTATCTGCCTTATTAAATTATTTCTCTTCCAGACACCTCAAACTCAAAGTGATCTCAAAGAAGTTGTTTTCAGTAGTTGTAAAAAAAGTAAATTCAATTTTTAAAAATTTGTCAGTTATTAGAATTGAAATATGGAAGTTGAAAAAGTGAATAAGGTCTAGTACGTTAATGAAAAAGTGAACACTGGGTCATGTTTTATCATAAAACAGAATAATGAGAAAATCATGGTGAGGAATGTTTACAGATAGACTGAACCGCAAGCTCCTTGTAGATTGGGAACTTATCTATCAACTCTGGTACTCTCCCCAGCACCTAGTATGGTGCTCTCCATACAGTAAGCTTTTAATAAATTCACTGATGGATATTTACTTTCTGGGTTACTCAAGAGATGAAGATTAAAATATGAGGTAGAATGTAAAGCAAAATAAAAGCAAGAGAATGCAACTGTCAGGCAATTCAGCATGGTGTAGAGGATAGAGTATGGGCCTGGGAGGTCATGGGTTCTAATCCTGCTCTGCCTCTTGTCTGCTGTGTGAACCTGGGTTAAGTCACTTTACTCCTCTGTGCCTCAGTTACCTAATCTGTAAAATGGGGAATGAGACTGTGAGCCCCATGTGGGACAGGTACTGTGTCCAATCCAATTTGCTTGTATCCACTTCAGTGCCTACACAGTAAGCGCTTAAGAAATACCATAATAAACAAGCAAAAGAATGCAATTGTCAGGCAATTCTGTATGTAGCTGAATTTTTGAAGTCAATCAGAGCATGTCCGGTGTGCACTAAGGCAGAGTGATTTCCTCAACTCAGGTTTTTGGTTCCACAGTGGTTGGTAGATTTTGCTCCACAAAATGGTGATCTGGAGAAATCTTTCAAGGTGATCCCATAAACCAGCAGTTTATAAATTCTCCTGGCTGGCTACCTGCATAGCTTAAATTGCAAAGTCACTGGACCTTCTGAGCAGGGGTCGGTGTCCAGGGAAAAAAGAGGTGGGACTTTCCACGAAGCTCAAAAGAAAGGAACCCAAGCTGATCATGGGTGCGCACACATTTTCCTCCACTGTTCTGTCTCTTTTTCCCAAGTCCCAGAGGGAGCAGGAAAACACATATTCCCTCTGCTGTCCTGGCTCATTTTCCAAAGCTGAACTTAACTCCGTGGTGAGGTGTAGGGCCAGGGGCCGGGGAGCAGGGGAGAACGCTGCTGACACTCCATCACCACAGCCACATCTCACCACATCTCACATCTCACCACATCTCACATCTCACATCTCACATCTCACCACATCTCACTGCGGGAGAAAAGGGAGCTTGGCTGGGCCTTCCCAGCGGGGCACAGAAAATTCGGAAAGATTCATGCTGCCCTAGGTCGGTTTCCCCATGGGACTAGTGGAGGGGATGAAAGCGGACACTTCATGTTTTCACTTTATTTCAAAAAATGACAAAAAATAAATCTCCTGAGGCCAACAGCTGTCTGAGGCAGAGACACCTCCCCTCTCAGACCGGGAGTGCTGTAGCCATATTTGGGCCCATCGGGACAGTGAAGCATCATGTTTTTAAGCCTCATGTTTTTCTTTTTATTGTTTTTGTAAGAAAGTTTCCTTCATTTACAAAACTGACCAAAAAATAATTTCCCAGGGGCCATCAGTGGAGGCAAGTGGCAGAGCAGGGATTAGAACTCAGGTCCCACGCTCTATCCACTAGGCCCCACTGGCATCAGATTTTCTCAAATGACCGGAGGCAGAGGAAGTTGGTGCCACATTTGATCAGAGTTCAAGCCCTTCACCTTGGGATTCGTAGGATTGATAGGCTACCCAGACAACTTCATAAGCCAAGCAAAAGCCTCTTATGCAAATCGCATTTCATCACAGACTTGATAACAGTGCATCAAGGAGATTTTATTGATATGTGCAGGAATAGCTGATAAAATCAATTCAAGTCTCCCAGTTCTTTCAACATCACGTCCGCGTATGGATTTCTCCTTTCTCCACTGTTCATTTGTTATTCATTCTGCCTGGTGCTATTTTCATTTCTTCATCTCGTGATTTCCTTGCAGTCTTTTTTCCATGACAGGCATCTCATTTCTGGCTACTGAATATCAAGGTGATCCACCTTCTGCTGCTCTTTTCCTATTATTCACTCTTAGTTTTGTTTGGATTTTTGAGGTCTTTCTTCATTGGTTCTTAAAATGTTTCTGTCCACCTTGTTCATTTTTGCCCCATCTCAGGTCACCATAGCAGAGCTGTTTAGGAATCTTGTTATTGTCATTTTGGCTCATATAGTCTTTCCACCTTGGGTGGGACTTGACAAACATTATCTCAGAGTTGAAGGTCTCATTGCATTCCAGGAATTCACTGTATGTGATCCTATCTTGATTCTTTTTAAGTATCGTATGCAGGTGGCCTTGGAACTGCTCTAGACTCAGGTCTCATAACCATAAAAAAGATCGGGTACTACAGTTGTCATATACCTTCAGTATGGTTCAAACCTTCAGTTTGGTTCGCACCTTGATGTTGTTGCATTATAAAAGCATTCGTGATTTGCTTTTCTATTTCCTTGTTGATCCTTGCATCACTGACTGGTGGGTTGCCTGGGTAGCAGAATGCGGTTGGTGTTCAGTTGTATGTTGCCAGTGGAGATCCTTGGTTGTGTAACAGGAACATGCAACTAAGCCAAGCACTGAAAGCAGTGCTCTGCACACAGTAAGTCCTCAACAAATACCATTTATTGCTTGAATCATTTTATCTGAAGGATGTGGGGACAGACTTGGAAGATGCCATGAGGCTAAGAGCAAGAGAACCGGAGGGGTTGGAAAGGCAGACATTACTGCACTTCCCTCTGCTCATGCTGACTCTTCCCTTGTTCAGAGTCACACTATCACTTGCAAGGCATCAGAGTGCAGCGTTGCTCACTCATCTACTGCAAGGTCTGAGCCTGGAGGAGCCACCGGAGGTAAAAATGCAACCACTTCCCGAGTAGATTGGTAGCCAGCTGACCCATATGCTTGATGAAATTGTTTGGCAGGCTGGCTTTGGCCTCTGGGCCATATTTATGCCCTTTCCTAGTATATAAGGTTTGCCAGGTGCAAGCAGGTATGTGCTTAATCTTTTCTCCAGGTGACTAGTTTGCATTTATTAAGCCCTTATTCTGTGCTAATGCCTGGGATAAATACTAAATAATTATATCAAATATGCTTCCACTTAAGGTCAGTTTTTTTTATGGTATTTGTTAAGTGCTTACCATTTGCCAGCTACAGTGAACTAATCAGATTGGACACAGTCCATGTCCCACAGTTAAAGGGGGGCATCTAGAGAACAATGAGAGTGAACTTAAAAAGGACAGAAAGTTACAAATTAAGCCAGGTTAACCATCATTCCAACTTGGAAGCAGCATGGCCTAGTGGAAAGAGCTTGGGGTGGGAGTCAGAGGACCCGGGTTCTAGTTCCATCTCCACCACTTATCTGTTATGTGACCTCAGGCAAGTCACTTAACTTCTCTGTGCCTCAGTTACCTCTTTGGTAAAGTGGGTTTTGAGTCCTCTTCCCTCTGACGTAGACTGTGAGTCCCATGCGGAAGAAGGGATGTGTCCAACCTGATTGTCTGGTATCTACCTCAGCAGTTAATCTAGTACTTGGAACGCACTAAGCACTTAACAAATACTAATAAAAACAGTTCTTGGAAGGAGAACCTATGGACTGTTTAAACAGATCATAATAATCAATCGGTGTTATTTGAGTGTGTACTGTTTGCAGAGCCCTGTGGTAAGCACTTAGGAAAGTACAGTGCAGTAGTGTTGTTAAGCATGATCCCTGCCTTAAAAGGAGTTTACGGTCTAGTGGGGGTGTCTGACATTAAAATCAATTACAGATGGGGCAGCAGCAGAGAAAACAGGTCAATAATCCTTTTCAGCATCACGGACAATACTTATTGAATGATAGTAATAATAATAATGGTATTTGTTAAGCATCTACTATATATCAGGCACTATACTAAGCAGTGGGGTGGATACAAGCAAATCGGGTTGGACACAGTCCCTGTCCCACGTGGGGCTCATAGTCTCAATCCCCATTTTTTTTTTTACAGACGAGGTAACAGGTATAGAGAAGTGACTTGCCCAAGGTTGCACAGCAGGCAAGTGGAGGAGCTAGGATTAGAACCCATGACCTTCTGACTCCCAGGCCCATGCTCTATCCGTGTGTGGGCCACTGTACTAGGCCTTTTAGGAATACACAGTAGAAGTAGAAGACAAAATCCCCTGCTCTCAAGGAGCTTTCAGTCTAGTAATCAGCACTGTAGATGAAAAGACGTGAAGCTTTTCTTCTTTTGAATCTGCTTCCGAGTATCATCATCAGGGTACAGGAGATCCATTAAACTGGCCCGCAAGGATTTTTGATGAGGTTTCAAAGACCACTGATTTGGAAAAGTTTTCTTGAGGATCAGAAGGATTGTATAAGACTAGCCTCCGGGTCCCTTGTGTCCTCAAGAATGGCTGCGTAAAAGAGGCTGAATAATTGGACCTATTATATAAGTCTGCACCACTGGATCAGAGATGGGGAATGAGATACACATGACGCCATCAACTCTGACACTCTGTTCCATTGTGGAGACACTTGAATCTCAGTGAACATCTCTGAGCAGCCAGGCCTGCTCATTAGCAGCCTGTACCCTGGCTTGTGTTAAAACTTTTTGTGATGACAATAAATACGAGGTTGAAGACTGGCTACAGTTCCTCCCCATTCCCTTCTGCCTAGTATCCTGCAGAGTTTTATCTACTGCACTCAGCTCTGAAAAGTGCCCAGAGAGCCCACATTAAGTAGGATATTCGGGACATTTTGGCAGTGTTCAAGTCACCAAAGGGTGACTGCTGGGAAGCTACTTTCAGTGGAGGCAGTGGCGACTGGGTGGGGAAGCCCGCCCTGCCGGAACTAGTAGCAGAGTGTCACGGAAGCAAAGCAAAGCACGGCCGTTCCCACTTCTCCCCGTCCTGCTTCCACCGTCCACCTTTTGGAGTAACGATGGCAGTGACATCATCACGAGCCTTTAGTAGAAGGAGCACTATAATAGGAGAGAACTGAAAGGATAATGAATTTAGGCACAGTCTAATAATAATAATAGTGATTGTTAAGCTCTTACTATTGTTAAGCTCTTACCAAGCACTGTAGTAGGTGCTGGGATAGGTACAAGATAATTAGGTTGGACACCGTCCCTGGCCCACACAGAGCTAAGAACTCACAGAAGAAAAGGCACTGGACCCCCATTTTACAGATGAGGAAACTGAGGCAAAGAGATATGACTTAGCCAAAGGTGATACATCAGGCAAGTGGTGGTCATAAGGAGCTCACAGTCTAAAGGTCAATCCATCATTCATATTTATTAAAGTGCTCATTGTGTGCAGAACACTGTCCTGAGTAGTGGTTGAAAGAGTACAATGGTGTAAGTAGACACAATTCTTGCCATCAAGGACCTTTGAATCCAGGGTGAACATAGTGAAAGAAATTATTTAGTAGCAAAATAATAATACCTGAATGCAAACAACAAAAATGAGGCTAGCAGTTCAGTATCTATCTGGAGGGAGAAAATGTGACACAGTGGAAAGGGCTTGGGATTAGGAGTTGGATGACCCAGGCTCTATCTGCCATTTGCCTATTGTGTGACCTTGGAAGAGCCACTTCATTTCTCTGGGCTTCGGTTTCCTCATCTATAAAATGGTCTCAGAAGCAGCGTGGCTCAGTGGAACGAGCACTTGTGTATATATGTACATTCAATTATATATTCCATTAACACTCTCTGGAAATCTTTTTATGTCTAGAACGTAAACTCCTTGTGGGAAGGGAATGTGTCTTGTACTCTCCCAAGTTTGTCCTGTACTAAGTATATCACCCCCAGTGAATGCTCAAAAATACAATGTTATTCACTGTCGCGTACGTTACCGAGAAGCAGATCTAGGAGGCCTGTGACTCAGATCTTCTGGGTTGGAGCTATTTACCGGACAGGGTGTTTTACTTAGGAATTGTAAAGCCTCAAAGCCTCCGTTTCACATTAGCACATATCCAGTAGCGTTAGATCAATGGCTGCAGCCATGTGCCACGGTTGTAACCTTGGCTCCTCTTTTCCCATTCTTTCGGGGAAGAACCAGCCAGTTCCAAAGTAGGTCAGGCAGGCCAGGCAACACTCTCAGATGGATCCAGCAGATGGAATCTCAGGTTACAGAACTGAGCCAGAGCCATCTTTTTTTAATGTGTCCAAATTCTTTGGAAGCTCCTTTTCCTTCCAGATTTGGAGCCTGTTGCAAAAATAGCTGCGGAAGGGTCCCTCAGGGACTCAGGTTTGCACCAATTAGGTCAGGATTTCCTCTGTCGTCTCCTCAGATGCTTCTGAGGCCAGTGCCTGCTGTGGTAGGCGGCTTCCCTGGCACAGGTGGAGGGAACTTGAAAGCTCTTGCTGGAGGAAGTTGAAGTTCTCCCCTCTGATTTAGCACCTTTTGTGTGCAAAGCGGCAACTTGCACAGAGATTGAGGTGTTGTATGTGCTTAGAAGCCTATGGCCTGAGGTGCCCAACACTGGTCTGGGAGAGGACTCCATCCAGATGGGCACTGGCCTGGTTGAGGAGTGGCCCCGTTTCCCCGAAGCCTTGCTGGCCAACAGCTGAGGGGCTTCCACATCGGCCCAAAACTGCTTTCCTACCGGATATAGAATCGGGTCAGGATCTACATTCCAGCAGGGGAAAGAATCCCTCCTTGCTGCTAGATCGGCTGGCTGGATTGGTGCTGAACTTGCTGAACATGCACTCTAGGCAGAACAATGAGCCAACACTGTTGGAATAGGATTTTCCTGGGGAGCCCTTGTGTCTTTCTCCCCATCTAGACTGTAAGTTCATTATGGGCAGGGAAGGTGTCTACTAATTCTGTTGTATCGTACCCTGCCAAGCGCTTAGTCGAGTGCTCTGCACACAGTAAACATTCACTAAATACTGTGGATCGATGGATTGACACAGTGGCATCTCTGAGATCCCCATTTTTCGGTACCCAGCCGGGTAGATGGTACACAACACTTTATGTCAGCTGATGCCATTCAAGGTGGGATGTTGGGTAAATTGAGGAAGGTCACTTGAAGGAAAATATAGGACTTGTTTTCTTTTTGTAGCTCTCTTTTCCAACTTCCCTTCAGCATTTTAACAAGAGCAAGAGGCCACAAGCAGCCCAAATTTAATGAGAGAATCTAACAACATTACACTGCCGTTTCTGGGTAGAGTCAATGAGCCATCAATGCTCGATGTCTTACATCAGAAATAGGGTGTCTGTTGGAACAATAATGTTTTTCCTCTTTGACATCCATGTTTATGTTTAGGAATGTACTAGCTAACACACCTAGCTTTTCTCTACATACCAAACTGTCTCTCTAGTGAGTCATTATAGGTATAGCATCTTTTTCCCAACTGTCTTGAATTTATTATGAATTGCCTTCAATTATGAATTGCTGGAAGCAGCATGACCTAGTGGAACTTGGGAATCAAGGCACCTGGGTTCTAATCCTGCCTCTGCGAGTTGCCTGCTGTGCAAATTTGGGCAAGTCACTTCATTTATCTATGCCTCAGTTTCCTGATCTGTAAAATGGGGGTTATATGCCTGTTTTCCCTCCTCCTTGGACTATGAGCCCTGTGTGGGATAGGGACTGTGTTTGGTCTGTACCTTGTACCTACCCCAGTACTTAGTGCTTGGCCCAGAATAAGTGCTTAACAAATGCCACTTATTATTGATATTTTTATCATTATTGTTATTATTATTCAAGTTTCAGTGTGTGCCCTCTCATCCTGATCTGAGACAATAGGATCAATGACAGTTTTATATCTCCCCTGTGGACCCCCTTCCAGATTTTTATCTTCCCCCTTAACCTCTGTCTTTCCAGCCTTGAGAGCTTTCTAAGGCAGTTATGGAGAAGTCTGGAAATCCATTGTGGAGGATGAAGTAAGCAAAGCCTGGAGGAATAGAAGGATGTTCTCCTAAATGTTTCACTGTAATGGGGCTGAAACTCATGGCGGGAAGCCATGCCCGCGCTGTGCATGTTAAGAAGGTCTGCCCCGGCACTGGGTATCTGTAGGCTCTAGACATTTGGAGAGCAGTAAAATCCCAATATGTTTAGCTGAAGAGAACCCAAAAAAAATAAACATGAAATAAATTTCAAACCCATATCCCCCTAAAAATCCTGCATCTCAAATGAGTCCTAAGAAGTCAGATATATACAGTCAGATGTTCCCTGCTTTTTAGCTCCTCATGTAGCAACATTAAGTATAAAATCAGCTGCAATAGTCCTAACAGACATGTAGAGTGCATTTATTCATTTTTAGAAAGTGTTTAAGAATTGCCGTCCACAATATGTGCGTTGAGAAATAGTCCACCCCCTTTTTGGTAAAACATGAATTCTTGGGTGAGAACAAGCAATATTTTGATTTTTATTGAAAATTAATAATGAGAAATGCAGAGGAGGGCACTCAGGACTATCAAAGGGAATGAATACTCACCAAATCTTCCATTTGTGTCATTAGAATCTTGAGGATATTTCTGAAACATTTACAACTTTGGGGTTGCAGTATCCCTGTCATGTAGAAATGAGCTGGAATCCTTCCTTGTGACTTTAGCTTACTCAAATTACACATAACAGTAATGAGCTTTTTTAATTTGAGCAAAACATTCAGGAAAAAAAAATAATGGCAATACTACTTCTGCCTAGCACCTTTCATCTGAGGGTTTTAAAACACTTTACTAGTCAGTAGTGTCAGTTGTATTCCACAAGCCACTAACACTATAATCAGTTCCTCTCTGCAGATTCTTGGTCCAAGAGAAATAGCTGTAATCTATATAAATATCTGTCTCCCACACCTCTAGACTGTAAGCTCATTGTGGGCAGGCAATATGTCTGTTTATTATTGTATTGTACTCTCCCAAGTGCTTAGTACAGAGCTCTGCACCCAGCAAGTGCTCAATAAATATGACTGAATGAATTATCTTGGGTTGCTGATCTCCCATCTGGACTTCTCTTCTCTGATCTCGTGGGATATGAAAAGGCTGATTCTCTCGTCCCCTCAGGAAGCCGAGTCTAAGGCATTTTGGTTGGTAATTTATACAATTTAAAATTGTTTTAGCTCTCTTGATTCTTCTCTGCTTTTTCCCGTTTTCCTTTTTTCTCTGTCATGGGGAAATGAAGAGGAAGGTATCAGGAGAAAATGAAGTTAAGAGCAAGAAGGTGAAATAGGAGACGGGTAAAAGGGAAAATCAGAAGAATGGAAGTAGCATATAGGCAAGAAGATTAATGAGTAATAAAAGTGGCATTTAACTACTTACTAGATGCTATGCACTGGGGTTGACACAATCCAAAGCTAGTGGCGTTGGAATCGAGCATGGCTGGCCGGGGAGATCTGATGGGGCCAGGGAGAAATGGGTGTGGATTCGTAGAGAAGAGAGATGACAGTTTATGGCTGAACTTGATGGTGGAATCAACTCTCCCACATGGGGATTTGCACTAGACCCCAAGGATACTCTATTCACTGGACCATTTCTTTTCAAAGTTTTCATTTAGCCTGGTTTTCATTTCTCTCAGTTGACTCAAGTAGGACCTGAATCATTTTAAAGTCTCCTATTTTCCTGTGGTATTGTTTTGGGCCTGGACTTTGTCCTTAATTCATCTCTTTCCTTTTGTACTCATGTAGCACAGTATCCACCCCACTGCCATCAGTTCTGATATTTATCAGTAATCTTAGTCATGATGATGATATTACAGTGTTAAAGGCATATTCAAGGAGGGCTCTGCCAGACATAAAGAAACCTGTGTTTGCCACTTTTGTTTTCTTGGCTCTGCCAAATAGTCATTTGACTGTTTTTATTTCCCATCTGGGTAAATAGAGCCTCGAATTTAGAAATTAACACTGAAATCCTTGGGCATTCTGCTCTTCCTTAAGAGCTAAGTAATTACATTCACCAAATGAGGCTGATTTTCACTTGGATGACTGAGGGGAGGGGGGAGAAGACGATGAAAGTTCAAACCTGGTTTAATGAATCATCTGGAAACAAATCATTTTTACTAGATCATCCATGGCTTTCACTGGCAAAATGAATTCTTGGACAAGAATAGTGGCAGGAGAAAACCATCTCACAATGAGGTGGCGTGGCACTTGAAGGCTGGAGGGAATGGGGAGGGTGGGATATCAATTAGCAATATTTATTGAGTGCCTGCACTTTTACGGTGGGTTGAGGACCGTCTAAAGCATTTTGGAAGACTATGAAGGAAGACCAAAACATGGTCGCTGCCCTCAAGAAGGCTACAACGTTATGGACAGGCCAGAAAAAGTGGCAGTCCAAAATCATTAAAAGGGAAATAGAAAATTGATTAGTAAAAGTGTTTGAGGTAACAGATTTTTGTCTGTCTGGAGCAAAGTATAATGGAAAGATTTGAGGTGAAAAGAAAAAGCTACTACAAAAGAAAAAGCTACTACAATGGAGAAAAGAATTACAAATAAATAATGAAGTCTAACAAAGAGAGAAAATGAACAGAGTGAATGAGGCAAGAAAAGATAAGGCAGAAAGAATAGTACTTCTTTTGTGCTAGTGAAAAGGATACTTCAACATCACTGAACCTTCAACTTATCTGAAATTAATCAGTAGTATTTCTGAAGCACTTATTCTGTGTGGAGCTCTCTGAAAACATTCAGAAGAGTACAGTAGAGTTTGTAGACAAGATCCCTGCCCTCAAAGGCTTTACAGTCTAGCGAGGTAGACAGATATTACAAAAAGTTACAAGTAGAGGGAAGCTACAGCGTTCAATCGTGCTTTGTCTTAATGGGTAAGCTTGGTGGTGTAGAGGATAGAGTACAGGCGTGGGAGTCAGAAGGACATGGATTCTGATCTCGGCTCTGCCGCTTGTCTGTTCCGTGACCTTGGGCAAGTCACTTCACTTCTCTGTGCCTCAATTACCTCATCTGTAAAATGGGGATCGAGACTGTGAGCCCCATGTGGGACTGGGACTGTGTCCAACTCGATTTACTTGTAGCCACCCCAGCGCTTACTTGGTATAGTGCCTGGCACATAGTGAGCGTCTAACAAATACCATAATTATTATTCTGAGGCACTGGCAAGTTAAGGCCAAGGTCAAACAGCAGCCAGTTAGTGGAGTCAGGCTTCAAGTCATCTTGGCCCAAAGTTTGTGTTACTGCCGGAGACTTCATTTTCACTCAAACACACGAAAGCATGGATCTCATTGTCAATGAAACAGAAAGATGAGAGATGACCACTAGCTAGAATATACGGTTCTCAGGAAAACATATGCCAGCAAAGCCTGCTTAACATCCATCTCTGAATTTTAGATTTTCACCTCTTCCTCCCCTTTCAATTTCCACTCCCCCAAGCTTCACTCTCCAAGTGCAGCTGCTGGTATTCGTTAACCTTCTGCAGCAGTATTTCTGCCTTTGGGGGATTGGAATTGATTTTCCTCTGCACATATGGATCCAAATGACCCAGAACTTACCAGGGGACAGTGCAAGGAGGGGGCAAGAGTTTGACTGCAATACAGTTTGTTTAGAATACTGACATATAAGGGATTTGGGGAAACTCGAATCAGTATTCATTTCCTAGTAATAGTGGATTGACATAGTGGAACACCCATTCCATGGTAATTTTCAGCAAGGGAAGCAACTTTCTTTCCATGTTTGAAGTGGGCCATAAGTAATTTTGTCAAATACCCAGATTCCCTGCTCAGAAAATCATCCAAAAACTTTGGATAATGAGATTGTAGAACATATTCCTTGCACAAAAGAACCAGCCTTTTCAGCTCATATTTCTCATTTCAAGAAGATTGGAAACTAAACAATGTTTTTCAGTAGTTTGTGCTTTGAAAAGTGATGGTTTCTATTGAGTACTTAGAAAATATTTTCATAAATGCTTCAATTTCCCCACAGTTCCCTAAAAGCTGTTCTCTAGAACTTCTCTCCTGTGGCTGAATTATTTAATTTCAGACAAACTGTTGCCGGAGATAAGAAAACTTTCCATGTCTTAGTGGACAGAAGACTACTATGGATTTGGGGGTATACGATATAATCAGCATGCAGGATCCCTGCCCTCAAGGAGCAAGGGAGATAAATCAGAGCAAGGAGGAAGTAATAGAGGTTTGGTCTGTTTTCATAAGTATTATGGGAGACTGACGGTGTTTGGGTTGAGTCTATACCCAGCCCAGCTCCCTTTTCTCTCTCTCTCCCTCAGGAGCCTCCTAGATTAGGGTTTTAAGGCTCCTGAAGGTACCACCACTACAGCGTTCTGCCACTAAGACTCTTCTTTCCCCTACACCTTTTGTCCGGAAAATTGGTTTAGCTTCTTTCTCAAGTCAAGAAATCTAACCAAAGCCTTTATTTCTCCTACTCCCTCTCCTTTCTCCAGCATCCTTGCACTTAGATTTGTACCCTTTAAGCCCTCCATATTCTCCCCAGCCCCACAGCACGTAAGCACCTATCCCTAATTTATTTTAATGTCTGTCTTCTCTAATCTGTAAGCTCCTTGTGAATAGGAAACAGGTCTACTAACTTGGTTGTATTGTACCCTCCCAAGTGCTTAGTGCAGGGTTCTGCACACAATATAGTGCTCAGTAAATGCCATTGATCGGTAGAGGAACAAAATAATCCATCAAAGCACATTTATGTGGTTATCAATAATTATCTTGCCCCGAATGTCTGGCTTGATTTCCGTCATAGTCATTGTTCGATTGATGATTATAAAAGTTGTTCCACTCATCCACGAGTAGATTCCTTGAATCGGGCCTCGTAGCGTCTCTTGAGTGTTGAGTGGGGCCTCTTATCATCTCTTGGTGTCACTAGCTAGTCTCATGTAGTCTAATTTTTTCTGCAATTTTTTGCCTTTTTGCCTTGCCCCGTGACCTGCATTTTGTACTAGACAGAGCTAAATAATTCTGATGCAGATTCATGTTGTCCCTCGAGGGCCATGTTTTGTACCATTGAGTGATTTGCATAGGTGATTTTTACTTTAATGGGAGAAACTGTTGACTCCAGAATAGAGTGGAATGTCCTTTAGGGATTATTCAAGTCCAGTGTTTCTCCTTGCAGTCTTTTGACTGTCATTGACTGTTTTACTGCTGCAGGCCCCTCACCAGAAATTAATATTAATTGGCCTCAGAAATCTGAATAAAGTGCTGATACATTTTGGGGGCCCCATATTACTGGATGATTTGTAAGTTCAGGCCCTTCTACAGTGTCATTTGGGAAAATGCTTTATTATTAAACTGATTCCATCTTTCTCTTTCATTCTTATTAGCATAATACCTGTGGTATTTATTAAGTACTATCTGCCAAACACCATAATAAGCTCTGGAGTATATACAAAGATCATTAGGGCAGACTATCCCTGTGTTACTAGGAGACTGAAAGTAACTGAAAGTAGCTAAAGAATATAAAATTTTGTTAATTGTATAAACATTACACACATTTTAGGTGGAAACAACCTTTAGGGTTTAGGGGCTTTTTTAGCCTTACCTTTTTTAACTAGGAAGTTTTTACTGAGAAATGCCATTTTGCTACCAAACGAAGCCTTATGTTAGTGACTGCTGTGTGCTTGTGTTTACATGGAGCTGTTGGGAAAAGAACAATAATGGAGGAAAAAAGTCGTAGTTTTCAGCAATTTCCTATATGCCAACATCTACCATATCACCACCTATACTCTCGGTATATTCTTTCCTAAAACTGATTCCTTCCTCACTCTGTCCTTCATATCATCTTTAAGCCTGCTTGATACTTAGTTTCTTTCCTGAATATCTGACAATGACTCTGAAGGATTTGCAAAATGATGTTAAGCCGGATAGGACTGGAGAGGTGACCAGAAGAAGCCAACTCAGAGAGCTTGGGAGAGGAGAAATTCGAGGACAGTTAAGAGGAGCCTGGCTAGGAGAGCAGGCCTGCTCCTAGTCCCTCTTCCACCTCTCCTCGAAGCTCCGCCAGTCCGGCTGTCCCTGTGTAACTTTCCCACTGCTCCTCCAGGAAAAGCAACAGGATGGAGCTGAATTGATTTGGCTCTCTGGAAACACACAGGAATTTCTGATCACCCCCTTGCTATATTTATATAGTAGATAACATGGTACTTTCAATCAAGTAATGAAGGGTATTTATTGAGCGCTTACTTTTTTAATGGTAGTTGTATTCATTTAGCACTTACTGTGTGCAGAGCACTACACTAAGCACTTGGGAGCTTACAAAATGACATTATAACAGCGTTGGTAGACATGTTCCCTGACCACAACAATCTTACAGTCTGGAGTGGGAGACTGATATTACTATAAATAAATTAATTTTGGATATGTACATAAGCGCTATGGGTCTGGGGGCGGGTAAACGAAGGAAGCAAATTAAGGTGACACAAAAGGGAGTGGGAGAAGGTGAAATGAGGGCTTAAGGAAGTCCTCTTGGAAGAGATGTGCTTTCAATAAGGCCGTGAAGGTGGGGAGGGTACTTGTCAGATTTGAAGAAGGATGGTACTCCAGGCCAGAGACATGACAAGGAGAAGACTGGCAACATGACCAGTGAGAACAAGGTACACTGAATATGTTGGCACCAGAGGAGCAAAGTTAAGTGCTTACTATGTGTCTAATACTGTTCTAAATGCTGAAGGTAGTTACAAGTTTATCAGGTTGCAGGCCCTGTTCCACGTGGGGCTTGCTGTCTAAGTAGGAGGGCGAACAGGTATTTAATCCCCATTTTACAGTTGAAGAAACTGGGGCACAGAGAATTTAAGTGACTTACCCAACATCACACAGCAAGCGGTTGGCAGAGCCGGGATTAGAACCCAGGTCCTCTAACTCCCAGGCCCATGCTTTTTCCACTAGGCCACGCTGCTTCTCTGTGTGCAGTAATAATAATAATAATGTTGGTATTTGTTAAGCGCTTACTATGTGCAGAGCACTGTTCTAAGCGCTGGGGGAGATACAGGGTTCATTCATTCAATAGTATTTATTGAGCGCTTACTATGTGCAGAGCACTGTACTAAGCGCTTGGAATGAACAAGTCGGCAACAGATAGAGACAGTCCCTGCCGTTTGACGGGCTTACAGTCTAATCGGGGGAGAATTACAGGGTCATCAGGTTGTCCCATGTGAGGCTCACAGTTAATCCCCATTTTACAGATGAAGTAACTGAGGCACAGAGAAGTTAAGTGACTTGCCCACAGTCACACAGCTGACAAGTGGCAGAGCCGGGGGTCGAACCCATGACCTCTGACTCCGAAGCCCAAGCTCTTTCCACTGAGCCACAGTACAAAGCACTGTACTGACTATTTGGGAAAGTATAAAACAATAAAGTAGGTAGGCATGATCCTGGACCACAAAGACCTTACAGTTTAGAGGAGGAACTCACCTGAATATAAATATTTTTCCACTATTTCCAGAAGGTGTTCATTAGGGTTTTTGTACTGTATTGTTGTATTGATCCATATTTATCTAGGCCTTGTGAGAAATCATTTTGTCCTTCTGCAGTTCAATTTCCACACCTAACTGATAGACACAATAATACTCTAGATGGGTAGTGTGGACTTTCATTAGGTACCATTTAAAATACTTTGATCAGGCAAAGTATTAATTGAAGGAATATTTATTAAACACCTACTGCAGGCAAAACACTGGGCCTAAGTGCAAGGACAAGACATATGGATGAGAATTAGACACAATCCTTGACCCTTGTGAGGCTCACAGTCCAAGTGGAAGTTGGAAAAGTGTTGGTGACAGACACATAATAATAAAAAACAGGAAAGAACATAGCAAGATGAAATAATAGTAATGAATTCACTTTATAAGTGCTTTCAAATGCTTTATGTATGAGTAAATTTGGTATCTGTTTAAACATGCATAGACAAATTTCCTCCTCAAAAGCACAATAAAGATCTGACAGGGAATCTTGAAATGTAGTTTGGTAATTCTGAAAGGACATAAGAAAGATATTGCTTTTGAAGTAGGAATTTCTACCTGTAAAACCAAGGTTATAAACTTTCTCAAATAATTTATTTGTCCTGATTAGGAGAGGAAAAGACAGATGAAATTATTTAAAAATTGATAATGGAAATAGACAAAGGAAAATTCCATTATCCTGATATATGAACTCTGCATTTATTATCCTTCATTTTCTTCTAATGCATGAGTTGGCAATTTCCTAAAATGCTTCCCTAGAAAATAGTATTAGTAGGGTAAAGAAATGTACTTGCTTTAAAATGTTCTTACAATAGGGGATTAGCATTTTCTCATAGCATAATCTTCAAGGAAAATTTCCAGGGGAGTCAAGAGTGCCGAAACTTGGTATACTGTATTTTCATTGTCCTACAACTGGTTGGCCACAAATTGGCTCAAATGTTTGTAGATCTTCTTAGGAAAAAGTCATTATTGAAGGTTATTAGCTTTTAATTTAACGGACCATGCTCTTAGCTGTAACAATGGTGATTTTGTTATGGGCTTACTCTGTGCCAAAGATTATACGAAGTGCTGGGGTAGAATCAAGATAATCAGGTCAGACAGAGACTGCGAACTTCATGTGGACAGGGACTAAGTGGGAGGGAAAACAGATATTGAATCCCCATTTTATAGATGAGATAACTGAGTCAGCGAGAAGTGAAGTGACTTGCCCAAGGTCACAAAGCAGGCAGGTGTAGAAGCCTGGAAAGAATCCAGGTCTTCTTACTTCCGGGCCTGTGCTCTTCCCACTACACAACCCTGCCTCCCCTGAACATGCATGAAAAGAAAATATTGTTCATCTAGTCTCAGTAGGGTGGGGAAAACATTTCAGAAAAAGTTCAAAGTTTTGGAAGAAATATGCACGTGGTATTGGTTTAGAAAAAAAATTAGTATTTTACTCTGAACATGCCATAAAATTACTTTGTTTTCCTAATTCAGTGGAGCCTAAGACACTTTAATTTTGCCATTTCACAGGAAAGTCAGACTGCAGTTTATTTTCTCAGAAAATAGGCACCTCTGCTGCTGTAGGCTGGAGGCATGGGGGCTCCTCAGACCCAAAACCTCTGTCCTAAGCAAGGAAAGTTTCCAGTTTGGAAAGTTACCGATTGCTAGGAATGGAGAGGGAAGGTAGTTCTGTGTGTGCCTGAGTTCCTGGAACTTCAGTGAGAAGAGACCAAGTTCCATCTGAAAATCTCATTCCTCCAAGACCATTGAAACATTTCCGTCGGAGCAGGTTCCTGAAATTCCTCATCTTCTACTGTTTCCTCTTCCTGTTTCCTCTTTCCCCCTTACTCCTCTCCACTTCACTCACCTTCTCAAAGTTCCTGTTACATTTACATGATTGATGAGACGGGGGCCACTTAGTACCTAGAATGAGTAGCAAAAAGAGCCCTTCACCAACTCAGGCATTTAAAAGGAATGTAGGAAATGTGAAATTGGGCCAACGTCCAAATGGGAACTCTGCCTCAGTCCTCTGGAGAGTGGCACAACCCCGATTAAACATATCTGCTGACCGATAATATTTCATTCGGGTAGACAATTGAAAAGATCGGAAGAGGAGATTCAAATAGACACTTCAAACCAGAAGCTTTCCCGCAAAGAGGTATTGAGAGACGATAACTCACTGTATGCCCCAAGCCAAAACTCAGAGCAAAGCAGATGATCGCTATCAGTACCAGGATCAAAGCTGGAAGAGGGAGAGGGTTTTCTGTGAGATTCTCCAAGAGAACTCTGATAGTGTGTTTCCATCAGGATAGGTCCTTGCTGCTGTGAAATGACATAAACCAGCCCCTTTCCCTACTGGGAAATGTTCCCTTTCCTTCCCCTATAACTCTTGCTACCTCCAGTAGGAGTTCTAATTCAATGTTTTGAAATCACCCGGTTCTTACCGAAGACCGATTGCTGTAATATAATGTAACTGCTAACTCAGTCTAACAGTTCTCCTGAGCCAAACACACAAGGCTGCTGTGAGGTACCCTAAATTACAGCCTACGGTTATGGGTGCTGTCAGTCGGCCCCAACCTCTCAGCAGATAGATTACCCACCGACCTACAGCTTGTGGCAGAGTGACACTATTGCCGTGCTACCCGAAGCATGTCAATAAGCCATGTATCCCCCAAACTTTCCTCCTCAGCTCTCTGCTTTGGTGGAAAGGGCAAAAGGGAGTGGGGAGAATTTCTCTGCCCTTGGAATGACTCAGTGCTCCTGTTCAACAGTTTTATGCAGGAGGATAAACCAGCCTATTCTGGTGCTGAGGCCAGTCAATATGGCTGCACTCTTCTGGGTTGGGTTTGCCACCACCCTCCCCCTCGGCTGCTGTCCAAGTCCCACATCTAATGTGTGTAGTAGGTTGGGCTGTCAGATGTTTCCTGGAATCACATCATAGGGACCCCAACTAGAAGTGACTACAGCCAAAGAATCTTTACAAGGACCAGGGGAGACCCTCTCTGCTCCTCAGAACCCACCATGGTGGCCTGCTGTGCTCTCCCAAGCTCAAAAGAAAGAGTGGAATATAATAATAATATTTATTAAGCATTTACTATGTGGCAAGCACTGTTCTGAGAGCTGGGATAGACACAAGTAATCAGGTTGTCCTACATGGGGCTCACAGTTTTCAACCCATTTTACAGATGAGGTAACTGAGGCATAGAGAAATTAAGTGGCTTGCCCAAAGTCACACAGCTGAGACGTAGTGGATGCGGAATTCGAACCCATGACCCATTTGACTCCCAAGCCCATGCTCTTTCCACTAAGCCACTAATAACGCTATCTTAGAGAGAGAGTTAATTCCTGAGAAACTCAAATGTCTTTATCCATACCTACTCCTGCGCATTCATAAGAAATATTTGCTTAAAAAGATGATGATTTTCTCAAGTGTAGATTGGTTCCTATCTTCCCTTGAACTTTTTTCAGTGTGTTGGTACGAGAAGACCAAGGAATCTGGATCGACCACCCGTCTGTGAAGTCAGCAAAATGTTATTTTGAGCACAAAGTGCAAAAATCCATTGTGGATTTGAGAACAGTCTATTCATGAAAGCCTTACAGGGGACCTCGGATCCTTGAGAGAATACACTGCCGGCAAAACATGACTCTATGTGTATGTAGCTTGAAAGCTTATAATAATTCCTAGGCATCAAATGATTTAGATAAAAATAATACTTTAAAAAGCTAAGTATTTGTGCAGTAGAAACCTCTGATCTACAAACACCTTAAAATTCTCAGGTGTTGGAAAAAGTGTTCAAAGAGACCTTGTAAATGGCTCTGGATGTTTTTTGCTGAGTCTAAAACATGTGATAAGAGCCTTGATACCTTAGGGAAATGCAGAATTGCTATTTGCTCAGCTCCTGCCATTTGTATTTTGACATCTGTGAGTTTTCCCTGTGGATAGGATCTTCACTTTCTACAACTAAGTTGATTTGTACCCATTGAGATCCTATTTTTAAAACAGCTCGATTCAATCTATTATGAAGGTGGTAGAAGCAATTATTGGTCGCTTAGGAGAGGACAGGCAAAAGCACTGTTCTTACTTCTGGGCTCCGTGATTGTCCCCAGATAATTACATTCACAGTGACGGTCAGGATGACAGTGTGGACAGTAGGTGGGTCTGTCAGCAGCTCAGGGCCACCTCCTGGTCAAATCATTCATTCAGTCATATTTATTGAGCCCTCACTGTGTGCAGAACACTGAACTAAATGCTTGGAAAATACAATACAGCACTAAAGAGAGACAATCTCTGCCCACAATGGGCTCACAGTCTAGAGGGCGGGGAGACACACATCAATATAATTAAACAGGCATCAATATAAATAAAGAGAATTATAGATATATTCATATATACATAAGCGATGTGGGGCCGGGATGGGGGGAACGAGCAAAGAGAGCGAGTCAGGGTGACATGGCAGGGAGTGGGAGCTGAGGAAGAGTGGGGCTTAGTCTGGGAAGGCCTCTTGGAGGAGGTGTGCCTTCAGTAGGACTTTAAAGGGAGGAATAATGATTGTCTGGCAGATTTGAGGAAGGAGGGCTTTCCAGGCCAGAGGTAGGATGTGGGCCAGGGTTCGGTGGTGAGACAGGTGAGATCACTAGGGCATTAAAGACTATCAATCAGTCATTGTTATTTATAAATCTGTCATATTTACTGAGAACTTACTGAATGCAGATCACTGTACTAAGTGCTTGGGAGAGTACAATATAACAGAGTTGGCAGAAACATTTCTTGCCCACAGTGAGCTAGTTTGGATGTGTACGTATTGAATTTCATCCATATGGAATATGCCTTGAGAAATAAAATGCTTAAAATGACTCCTAGGGTGGACTGAGTAATTATAAAATGCACTGCAGTGATTCTCTAATCCAGGCTAAAGGCTGTTTCTGAACTTAACCTTTTGTCTTTTTGTTTGACACTAGACTGTCCGTGCCCGGCACCAGCCAAGCACAATAATAAAAGACAGAGCTATTATTAAGGCACGGGGAAAGGTGGAACATGAGATTCAACCGAGTCTGACTTCACAGGGTTTAGGAAACATAATCGGAGAAGTGAGCAATCTCGGCGTCTGGCATCGGGTAGGTAGAGAAGACAGCAATCATCAACACGCCATTGGCTTTGCAATTGACAGGCACTTGGCATCTTCTGTAATGAATGTCCTACAAGCAGATAGAATTATCCAGGTGAAAGTTCCATCACTGTGATGTGACAGCTAATTGAGCCTCTGCTCCCATTGAGGTACCGGGGTAGGAACCAAAAGAGCTGTTTTATAGTAAGATCCATGCCACCGGGCAGATGAGGCACTTCATCTCCACACTTAAAAGAAGTTTTGGTGCGCAGTTTGGGAATGGCTTTTACAGTCTGGGGAATGGAATCTTGGGAGATTTAGTACCAGACTTGAGAGGGCTAGAGGAATGAAAGTGTTCAGCAAGAAATAAGGGGCAATTGGCAAAACTCTTTCAGCATAGGGGAAACAGAATTGATGCAATAATTGTGACAGTTTAAAAAGAAATCAAAAAGGACCCTAAATCCTAGCTTACTCATTTTATCAAAGTTTCATCTGAAACATAACAATGGCTTGAAGTTCTGATGGAATACACAATTCCAAGCGCAAGAGGCAACAGAAGAGTAAGCTTGGAAAGACTGGGTTATGGGCCCAAATGAAGTTGTTTGCAACAGCTGAAGAAACTGAGTGATCCAGAATAGAGAACTCTTACTGGATGTTTTAGAAATGCAGGTCAGAAACACAGCGAAACAGTAAACATGAGCTTTAACTAGAGTAAACCAATTTGGACAACTCTGTAATTTAGCTTGTGTCTAGAATTTGTTTGTGATGTTAGTGTCAAGTAGTTAATGTTCCAAAAAGCAGCTTATTATTGAACAACAAAAAAACCCAACAGGACAAGCTTGTTGAAGAGCACTCTGTAGATTCATTTTGTCAAACTGAATTAAACTTGTCCTTCTTGGCTTACTTCTCAGTTGTAGTCTTCCTGACTGAGTGGACAAGAGATATCTAGTGTGCCTAGCATCAACTTATATTGCCAGAGAGTTTGACGCACATCTCAAGTTGTTGGGCCAAAAGGAAAGAGACTTTAGTATGCTGCAAAAATCTAATATTTCATAGAATCTGAGAATCCCATGACACTTGCAAAGGTTATCTGAACACATTATTTAGCCATCAGTCAAGGGAGAAGGCATCAGCTCCCCTGATTAATTTCCATACCCAATAGCACCCTCCCCCTCCCCCCCCCAGCACTTTAGGAATTTATAGCTTTCATCAGCACTTCTGTATATTCAAATGAGTGGACATTTATTCTATTTCATCCTGTAATGTTTATTTTACTCCCTATCTGATCTTTACACTTCCTACTGCTCTATGTATAAGTAATTTACATGATTGTTTCTCCCTTCATCTTTTACAATGTTTTCAAAGTGTCTTTGATTTCAATTGTTCTTTCCCAAGTGTTTTGCACAGGTCTTTATTCTCAGTAGGAGCTCAGTAAACAACACTCCTGCTACTATATTGTTTTTATTAAGAAAACAATACAGCTTTTCAGGCTCAAGGTCAATCCAGAAAGGAGGTAATCCAGTAGAAAAAAGAAAGTGTATCTTCCCGATGATGTCATCGTGATGGACAGAGTGATTGGAAAGATGCAAAGAAGGGGCTGTCTAGTTAAGATTTGTACCTTTTCATGTGATTATTAAAGACAATTGGGAAAAACACAGAGTTATTAACCACAAAAAAAAATAAACAAATTTCACTGTCAGATGTACCTACTCTGTGGATAGTTGGGAAATTGGAATTTAGGTGATAAAAACGGAAACTAATAAAGTCCAAAAGGGAGTATTCAGCTATAGGATTTAAAGTCTTTACATTTCAGTCTTTAAAGCATAATGTCTTTCAGAAGCCTGGACCAGACGGTGGCTGAAAAACAGCCCTAGTAGGAAGCAGCTAGAAGACATGCAATAATCCCAGTAGTCCTGGGAAAGGTGTTATTTCAGTGTAAATGAACCTCGGCAGATGACTTCTTTATGTTAAAATGATGATTGTAGTTCCAGAGGCTGATGAGGGGGAGGATGCGAATGCTCTGAATTTTTCCAATTCCTTTCCCCGATGAAAAAATAAGTTTGGTTTTTTTTTGGCTTTGCTCTGAAGTCTCTTACCAAGTATTGATAAGGATATAGGAAAAATTAGAATGTAAATTCCTTGTGGATAAGGGATGTGTCTTGGGCTTATGTTGAATTCTCTAAAGTACTTAGTACACAGGGCATATAGTAGATAGTAAATACCAATTCCGTAAACAGGAAAAAGACACGTTTCGTTGAATGAAATCCAAGGTTGCCTTTTGATAAGAATTTGGTATAATTTTTACTGGGCCCCACCCAATTATCGTCTGGCTGAATATTAGGTGTTAAAGATACATCAGCACTTTCAGATCGTCAGGGCAATATTTGCAACAATTCTTGCTTACATGGGATGATTCCCTGGTTATATAAAGGACCAAATGTATTTTCCCAAGGGCCTAACTTAAGTAAAGGAGCCACTCGGGCACCAGGAAGATTCTGAGAATTACTAGAAAGTGACCTAGACCCTCAAATGCCTCATTTGATGTATTGAATTGTCAGAGTTATTAAAGTAATTAGGAGCTGGATGAGTAAATTCCTCCTGGGCAGACGTTCATTGTGTTTGGGGCTAGGATCTCTGTCCATTATCAATCAATCAATAGGTATTTATTGAATGGTTCCTGTTTATGGAGTACTATACTAAGCTTCTGGGAAAATATAATTAAAGTTGGAAAATACGATCTCTGTCTCCAAAGAGCTTGCGGTCAAGTGGATTGTAGTACAGTTGCTCCTGGATTTTGGTAGAGAAAAGGACCGATAGCAAATGACCTTGAAAATGCATAGGATTTTTGTACACAAAAGGAAACAGTATGCGTTTCCAACTAGCATGTACAAGTGCAAAGTTCACATCCTTGCTCAAATATTACAGCATATGAAGACTGCACAAAATGATTAAAAAATTTAAAGACAAATAGTTTTAATCAGTAGACAAGAATGCCTGTGAGCCGATACTCATATGCGCAACATTGAAAATGAAATGAAAGAAGCTTTTCTCATTATGATTTTTGTACTTTAAAAATATTGGATTTTGGTAGAGATGGGAAATATTTGCAGTTGAGTCCATTATTATCCTGGAAATCAATTGGAATTTCATGCGAACTGTTTCATGGACCTCGCAGAATGAGATTCTCCCTCAACTTTTCTACAGTTTTGGAATATTCAAGATGCTCTGCATAGGAAATGAAGCACCATTCTTTAGTGTTAGTCCCACCTGCTCAGTTGGTGGAATGGGAGTGAAAGATAATTATCGTTTTGTCTCTGACCCAAAGCGACACCAGGGATACCTCTCTCCCAGAACGCCCCTCCCCCATCTGCAGTTGTTCTGGTAGTGTATCCAAAGGGTTTTCTTGGTAAAAATACTGAAATGGTTTACCACTGCCTCCTTCCGTGCAGTAAACTTGAGTCTCCACTCTCTACTCTCTCCCATGCTGCTGCTGTTGCCCAGCACAGGTGACTTGTGACTTGTGATAGATTGCCTTCCACTCACTAAGCAGTGTGGCTCAGTGGAAAGAGCCCGGGCTTGGGAGTCAGAGGTCATGGGTTCTAATCTCGGCTCCACCGCTTGTCAGCTGTGTGACTTTGGTCACTTAACTTCTCTGGGCCTCAGTTACCTCATCTGTAAAATGGGGATGAAGACTGTGAGCCCCATGAGGGACAACCTGATCACCTTGTATCCCCCCAGCGCTTAGAACAGTGCTTTGCAAACAGCACTTTACAAAACAAAATAACAAAATACCAAGCTAGGAATGGAATGGAGATGCCTCTGCTTGACTCTCCCTCCCTTAGTCGAGACTGGTAGAGTACTGGAAACTGTTCAGGTGTGACCCTGAGAGGGGAAAGATAATTAGATAAGTAGAAACAAGGAGTGCTGGAAAGTGGGAGGCTCCAGCAAAATAAATGCTATCATTCATCTTTCAAATGGCAACCTTAGGACCCGATGCCTGCTGATGAGTGAAAGAGAAGATGTTGAACCTTAGAAAACTTGGAAATGCAAAACTTGGAAATCCCATACAGTCCAGAATTCTGGAAGAGGAAAGCTGCTAAGTTCTCTCTCCTTTGCATTCATCCTCATGGCTATAGAATTAGCTCCTAAAAATCTCCACATTCTTTCCAATAGCTATATGGACCTATTACTCATAAATTGATCTGCTGATATTTCTGCCCGTTTAATTCCCTGGGATGATGAGTAGCAGATTAAAATTGGCTATAGGGAAGTAGGGGAAAACGGTCTTTTCCCCATTATGGGAGTAGAGGGCAGGGAACCAGTCTACCAACACTGTTGTATTGTACTCTCCCAAGTGTTTAGTACAGTGCTCTGCACACAGCACGTGCTCAATAAATGCCATTGATGTATAGAGAGTACATTCCCTCCACGAAGTGTCAAAGTCTGTGCCACATATGGCCCTAGACAGTTAGACATGGGACAAGAGCAATATTTTTTCAACAAGTCTGTCACGGAGACCTCTAGGTGCTTTTTTTAATGGCTTTTCTAAATCTCTTTGAGAAGAATGCCAGCAGCTGAAGAGACTTATGTGTCCTGGCCTGGTTGGTGCAGGGAAGGGGAGTGGAAAGTGAGGAGACTATGTCTTTGACTGCTGTATAACTGAGAGAATAGGATTCACTCTTCCTTCATTTTCTTTTCAGAGCTGTTTCATTGAATATGCAGTCCAAAGCACAGAAACCTCCAAAGCAAGAGTATAAAGGCAAAAGCTTCTCCTTGGATTTTTGGTTCACCTGCTTGGGTAGGCATCACTATGGCAACGAAAAATAAAATCTGAAATTGTCACATAAATGAGAGATAAGGAAGACCAGTAGACCGGAGAGAACCATAGAAAAGAAAGTATGTAGTAAAAGCCCCATAGAAAGGAACCCTAAGGCAAAAGTGAATGGGAAATAAAATGGAAGGGAATAAATGGAGAAGGCAATTTTTAAATCCATAGAAAGTTTTCAAGGAAAGAATATCAAAGAAGAAGCCTCTACAAAGTGTCATGGTCATTCAAGGATTAAAGCAGATTTCCAAATATAAGGAAAAAGCAGTGACTTAACTCTATGGATTACCCCGAGCACCTTAACCTCAACTAAAGCTAGCTACCCAAAGTATAACTGGGACTCTGAGTTAAACGTTGAAATAAATCCTCTAACCATCTTCGGGTACCATTTTCAGTGAATACAGAAATCCAGACTTGTCTTTTTCTATTCTCTTCATGAGCATTCAAAAAGATGCTCCTCCATCCTCATTCTCTCCCTTCTCTTTGGCTTATTGAAAGCTCTACTTTTGACACTGTATTGCAGCAAAGTACATCTGTAGTAGCAAGTCTACCCTAGCTATTCTCAGGGATTTTATGAAGCAGGCAAATTCCACAAAAGATTTTCAAACTTAAAATATAGAGGGCCAACATTGATTTTTTTAAAAATATTTCCGGGTTTGAAGATTGCCTCCTCTTAGCCAATTTTAGGGTATTATCACCCTAAAGTCAAGTCCTTATTCCAAGGCAAAAGTTCATTGTAATTTAAGGTCATTTCCTCTTGTTTGGGCCTCGGTGATAATGAAAAACTGGTTATCATCCTCCCCATAGAAACCAATCCTCTAATACACTTGAATATTGTCCCTGATCTTCTTGGACAATTTTTGAATCACGGTTTCTCCTCTTTCCCCATTGCACTGTGGGCACTGCAAAAACTGGAACCATGTCTTCTGTTTCCTTTGTCCCTTCTCCCAGAGAGGTGCCCAGTGGTCTGCATACAGTTGAAGCTCAGTAAAGGGAGCTAGATGATTCTAAGAGATGGAAGAGGAAAAAAATTTCCTGTTCCAGAAGGATGAACAATCAACAGGAAGGAAATTGATGTATTCTCTTTTGAGTCTCAGGGCTCAACTGTAAACATGATTTTACCCAGTGCTTTCTTCTGGGCTTTCTGCTTCCTTGAATTTAAAGCAATTCTGATTCAATGCCCTGTCTTCCCAGACACTGCTTACTTTCTCTGCCAGGGACAGCTATCAGTTACATCGAGGGGATGGAACTGTTCCCTTTTCAGTGATTGCCAATGAAAGCCATTGCTTTTCTGGGTCAAAGATTATGATTTCTTGACAAAAGAAGATTCAGCAAGATAATAAATATTCCGTTACTAATTGTCATTCAGCTAGAAATTTCTACTGAATGGGAGATATATTTGCTCTTCCAACTGATGATTTACAATTAAAAAATGGCCATATTAGCAGTTTCCTTCACAAATGTGTAAACTAATAATAACACTCAAAGAAATATACCACAAATCCCAAAATATATTCATGTAACAGCACTCTTTGATTTTTTTTGTTTCTAATATTTGTGCCACTAGTTCTGAAATGGAAAGGTTCAATCAATCAATAGTATTTATTAAAAGCTTCCTGTGTGCCGAGTACTGTATTGAGAAAGTTCAGGACCACAGAACTGATAGCTACCCTGTCCACAAGGAGTTTATTCTAGAGAGGGAGATGGACGTTAGTTTAACTAAATTATGTATACATAACTGATATTGAATGTTTATCTAATGTTTAAACTTTTTGAGCACTGTCATGTCATTTAGAAAGCAGATTTGAATGGGGGGCGGTTAGTTCCCTTCAACATATGGTTCACCAGGTATTGGTAAAATGATTCGGTGCACTACGTGGTACTTGGAAGAGTTGACACCATTTCCAAAGGTGTCTGATTTCCTCCCACGGAGTAGTTTGCAGGCTTCATATATCACTCTATTATTGCAGAACTATTGGGGGAAAATAAGAGAAATGCTCTTTTAAGGGTGGAGAGGAAACAATATTGCTCAATTTTCTATGCTCAGGAGTCGGAATAAATAGGCTTGTAAATTCTCAATTTACCACTGAGCATGATTCCATAGGATTTCAGAAGGGGTACCCGCTTTCTGGAATCAGGACCGCTTTGAATAGAGCTGAGAGAAAGAGGGTAAGAAATACAAATGGACTGGTAGTCATGGAGGAGCCATTTAAAAGGTTTTTAACTATTAATATGGCTAATAATCCTTGCCCTCCATCCTCTTTCTGGAGTGTTATGGAAGTAATGTAATAAATGACTGTCAAAGCATCTTGGAAATAGAAAGGTGTATTGAACTCTCAAATAATAACTGGAGAACAATGGGGACTGGATTCAGTTATTTATCAGGGTGTGGTGATAACACACACATCAGTAATGATCCCTCAGAGCTCTTTTTGCCCTTAAAGATAAGATTAGTTACAGTATTACAAGCCAATATTTGCCTTCATCATCCATCTTGCTCACAATTGTTTTTTGCACAGGAGCAAAACTATAGCATATTCTACCATAAATATTAGGATCGGGAAGTGTAGCAATACAATTAGTATGTCTTTTCGTATTCAGAGATAATGCCAAAATATTTTTTCTTTTCCACATTATACTAAAGAATACGTTGCTAAGAGTATTTTCACAGTGAAACAATAACTGCATCAACATAGGAAACTTTAAATTTTTTTATGAGACTCTTGGGTATATGCTATAAAACTATAAAAAAGCAATATAGCTTTCTTTTTCTAAAGAGTCCTTCAACTATTTCAAGGCATTTTGTACATAATCATTTTTTAGTTCCAAGAATTTTTTTTCAATTTTCCAATAGGACTGACTCTACTAAAATCATGGTAAAATATTTTTTTGGATCCAAAAGACTGAGAACCTGAGGTGCCTTTAAGCTGTAAATGAGTCCATTAACTCACCTTGATTTGATATTTTCTCAAATTTTGGTTACCATTAACCACATGACCACCCTCTAAAAGAAAATCACCTGCATTTGCACAACAGTAATACATGAACAAACCCAAAACGAGGACATTTTCTCATTGGATTGAATAAAACCTATAAAAGACTTCAGTTAGGCTACGGCATCCCCATCTGAAGAAAGAGTATCTTTTCAGACTCGTCAGTTTCCTTGATGAAGACTCAGAAAATTTCAGTTTATTACAACCGTTCAAGGGTAAAGGAAACAAATTCAGGGGTAATTACTGGACACTGTTCACCAAATCTTTTCTTGTCTGGGTTTTACTTTGCCATGCTAAGGCTTAACAGGGTGCTCAAAAATACTATTGATAATTCTTCTTTCTTATTACTATTTGTTAAGGGCATACTATGTGCCAAGCACTGTTCTAAATGATGGGATAGATATGAGATAGTCAAGTTGGACACAGTCCCTGTGCCATATAGGGTTCACATCTTAATCCCTAATGTACAGATGAGGTAATTGAGACATAGAGAAGTTGAGTGACTTGTCCGAGGTCCCCCAGCAGTCAAGTGAAGGAGTCAGAATTAGAACCCAGATCCTGTAACTCCCAGGCCTGTGCTCTTTCCACTAGGCCACACTGCTCCTCATTTTTTGTTTGCCCTTGTTTGTCCTTCTGTGGTATTTATTAAGCACCTACTTTGTGCTGAGTTGATACAAGGTTATGAGATTGGACACACGAGTCCCCTACCAGTACTCTCTTGTCCCTGTCATTGAGAAGCAGCATCGCTTAGTGGAAAGAGCATGGGCATGGGAGTCAGAGGATATGAGTTCTAATCCTGCCTTCGCCACTTGTTTGCTGTGAGACCTTGGACAAGTCACTTCACTTCTCTGTGCTTCAGTTACCTCATCTGTAAAATGGGGATTAAGACTGTAAGCTCCACGTGGGACAACCTGATTACCCTGTATCCACCCCAGTGGTTTAAAACAGTGCTTGGCACATAGTAAGCACTTAAGAAATACCACGATTATTATTAGGTCTCTCCCTCCCTCCTCTCCAACCCCGGGGGCCTGGAGTGAAACAAGTAAGGAGGCAGACAAGAACAGTATGTGCTGCGCATACTAGCTGTGTCACTGGCAGCTGGTCTGTGTGGGAGAAGGTTTTGATGATCTTGAAATCACACTGTAATGGTAAAATATCTAGCTGATTAAAACTTTTCTCTGAGGCCTACAGTGTCAGAATGCAGAGTTTGCGGGACTTCCATAAGAACCCTGCCTTTGCACAACAATAAAGCCTAAGCTTGGCTAGAGGTGACCTTACCTGTGGGAGGCAGAGGGCTTGCTTTCTCTCCGTGTTCTCTGTAAGAAGAGTGCATAATTAGCCTCACCCTGGGTGCAAAGGAGAAAATAAAGCCCACTTTATGTCGCTGTTGCACTGAAATTCATGATGGTGATGATGATGAGAGTGACTAGGTTTGATATGTCTTTTCTGGGTTGAAGATCATGTCTGCTCAAGCCAGTTAGAGCTGTTCTGTAGTCAGAAGCATGATGGGTTGGGGGGAATGTATATTACTGTTATGTTTTCTTTGCTCTTACCTCTCAATCAATTTGCTGCCGCTGTCTCTGCCCCTAGAAGCAATGAGGCAGTTCTCAGGAAATCCAACAGCACAGGTTTGGTGGGGCCCCTGGAAGGTACCAATAATAATAATATTGATGGCATCTGTTAAACACTTACTATTTGCCTGGCTCTACACTGGGTGTTGGGGTGGATACAAACAAATCAAGTTGCACACAGTCCCTGTTCCATGTGGGCTCCCAGTCTCAATCCCCATTTTACAGATCAGGTAATGGAGGCACAGAGAAGTGAAGTGACTTGCCCAGGGTCATATAGCAGACAAGTGGCAGAGCTGGGATTAGAACCCATGACCTTCTGCCTCCCAAGCCCATGCTTTATCCACACTACACTAGGCTTGCTTCTCTTGTGTTCGGTTGACGCAATCTAATACCTCTGCTCACCCTGTGCATTCTGTTTCATCCCTCTGTCTCCTGTGGATATCCTTTTCCTCAAACTTTATGTCATTACGTCCCTGTCTTCTGCAGAAATGTTAAGCCAATTTTCTTTTGGCCTTGAGCTATAGATATTTACTAATGTCATTTTGAAATACCCCCAACCAGTGACAAGTATACCGATGCTCTCAGAATCCATTTCTCCATTTTGATTTGAGATTAATAGGAAATGAATGCCTTTTTCTCTCTCCCACGGCTAGTCGAGCAATTGTCTCATAATAATTTAAATGATATCTATCAGCACCACCCCCTTACCTCCAAAATGAAAGTTGTCCATCGTTTGACATTTCCTGCATGTGCCTAATTTCACCTAGGTGTAATCGTGGATGTATTTATAACTCCAGTGGTCACTCTGGGTCTTCTTGTACATCAGGTAGGGCTGACTACAAAATAGCCTAACCTGGAAAGAAAAACCTGATTTTCTCATTTTATTTTTCCCATAAAGAAGAAAAAAATCAGAACTGAATAAAGGTTAAGCTCTTCTTCTGCAATAAAAATTCACCAACTATCTAGGAATATATACTGTGGCTTGATATGGAAATAAGCAAAAGGAAAGGGTTAGGTGGGAGTACTACTAAGCAGAACGTTTGAGACCAAATTCTACTGGTCAGCTATTCTGTGTCTCTCTTGGAAGACACAATGGCCAAATCGACAAAGGGCTAAATAAACCCTCTTCTACGGAACTTAAATAGGAATGGCCTATTTAATATAAAATATAATATAAAGACTGGAAATATTTTCAGTCTTTTTCAATGTAGCAAAAGAGAAATTTTTGCAATTGTGATTTTGGTGAGTTTCTTAGGATCAGCTGATATCAGTTTTATTTTAATCAGATGGTCAAGATTTGGAGTTTAGAAGTTAGCATTTTTATGTTTAACTTCTGATTGGGCCAAGACTCTGCCTGATTTATAGCTTTAGTGGTTTTGTGCCCGAAAGCTGGTCTCTGGAGGCTGAACGTTATTGGTTAAATAAGCAGATGTGCTGATATCCGAAAACCTGGTGATGAAAGGTGGGAAGGGATGGAACGTAATTTCAAAGCCATTGCCTTTACCTCTAGAAAGTTCTCCCCCACAGTCATTTTTTTTTATCTTTCAGGCTCAAAAATCACGTTTGGCCCACTTAGAATCTGCCCACAATTGAAGACCCAAAGAGTAGTAATCTCCTTGAGGACAGGGAACGTGCCTACCAATTTTGTTATATCCTACTCTCCCACGCACTTAGTACAGTGCTCTGCACCCAGTAGGCATTCAGTAAATACATTAGATTTTGATTTGGGATGGGGAGTTATTGCCTAAGTCCACAGAGAGTAGGAAGGTCTTGGGCATCCCTGTGTTACATAAAGTAATGAGGGAAAGTTGAGAAGGAAATAGAAGAGTGTAAATGTTTAACTCTGGGATTTATAGTATGCAGATCATTTAGGTTGATAAATAACCCAGCAGTAAGATAGTCTGGGTTTCCAAACACAATAATGTTCATCTTTGTTACCTGGAAGAAATGAGTATTTCATTCAATAAATGAAAGACCCTGTAGCACAGAGAGCTCAAAATGTGATGAAGGGAGTGGGGGTGAAGCAGCGACCAATCCACAGGGAAGAAAATGGATAAATGGGAGAAATTAAGTCAACCACAAAAACAGCAGCACAATACTGGTGGTGGGGGGGATAAGCCTCAGCTCCCTTACTTGCTGCCAGCAGGGAAATCCTTGATCCACTTACCAAAGCCTTGCCAACATTCTACCAGACTGATCTTCACCCTGGTGATGGTGGCAGGGGAGGGAAGTGGATTCCTTAGCCCCAAGGGAGAAGGAGCTTCAGGCTGCATGACTGATATTTCCACTTGTCCCAATCCTATGGGACTTACCTTCCTTCCAGCAATGACAATTGGGAGAGAGGGAAGAGGTGCTGTTTCACAAATCCCAGAATCTTGATGGATCTGGTGGTGTTCTGGACCATCTCCCTGCATGCATGGACCATGACCATTAGAATTGGTCTTCAGACCGGGGTGTTCTTCCAAGCAATTGCACTGCTATTGGACACCAAATAGATCCCAGTACTTAGCACAGTGCTTGGCAGCACTGGCAGAATAATAATGACATTAGTATTAATAGTTCATAATAATAAAAGCCTAATGCAGGTTCATGAATAACAAGATAATCATAATGTTGGTATTTGTTAAGCACTTACTATGTGCCGAGCACTGTTCTAAGCGCTGGAGGATACAAGGTGACCCGGTTTCCCACGTGGGGCACCCAGTCGTCATCCCCATTTGCCAGATGAGGTCACTGAGGCCCAGAGAAGTGAAACGACCGGCCCAAAGTCACACAGCTGGCAAGCGGCGGAGCGGGGATTCGAACCCGTGACCTCTGACTCCCCAGCCCGGGCTCTTGCCACTGAGCCACGAACCCTTTCAACTGTGTAATATAGATGGAGGAGGGGCTTCCCTTTGGCTAAATGGAGAGGTTGATGGGAAATCATCATGATCAGTGGTTTTAACGAGCTCTTTGTGCAGAGCACTGTACTAAGCACACGGGCGCCTACAATAAACCAGAGTTGTCAGACACGTTCCCTGCCCACAGTGAGCTCCCTAAGATCCCATACATGGAAAAGAAATTCATGAAACGAAAATATCCTTAGCAGTCTTCTACCACCAGATATCAACCAGTGATAGTTGCATGCTAAGTGATAGTCGGGCAGTTCCCCCCAAGAAACTTATTTATTTCAATCTAGTTAATTCCGGGGAAAGGCTTTCATAGCTGAATAAAATTCCATAACCCTGATGAGAAACTGTTAGAAATTTAATTTTAAATTAGCAGTTATCAACACTCAAGCTAAGATAGGTCTACCCATTTATAATCCAGTGGGCGTCATTCTAAAATTCAACAAGGAAAAAATACATTTTGGAGCAAAGTGCTGTGAGACCCATTCTGGTATTCCATCTTGATCAGAGGGTAAATGTCTTTCTCTCCTCTTTCTGACTGTCTCTACCTGAAAGATTGTCACATTAAAGAATTATGCTGAACAAGCTACAATCGGGCCTTTTCCACATGAGGTTTCCCCTGAATGCCTAACAGATCACTGTGATCAGGATGGCATAACTTGTCTGAGCAGCAGGCACAGGAGTATTGTATATTTGATAACTATGCCCAGAAATGACAGTTAATTGCATTAGAAGTTTAATTTAAGCCTTTTCTGCAGTTTCTAAAAGTAAGTGGGAGAATGAATAGAACAGAATGTTCTCATTTTGCAGAAATAGAATAGCAAACTGAACCTCAAGAGAGAAATTAGGCTGGATCCTCTTTAGAAGGACAAACATGAGGAGTGACAGAGGAGAAATACCCTTCAGAAGAAACTTTATCCTTGAATATTTTTGTGTTCATTCATTGTAAGGGAAATATGCATCTAATGTACTATGTAACTGTTTTGCTAGAGAGAGTTGATGAAGGCATATCTTTAGAAATGGACAGGTTTGGGACCAAAAGAACTAGGTCCGTGACTGGTAAGAGTAAAGAAGGAAAAAAAAAAAAGGAAGTCAACTCTAATTTAGACAAGTGATTTCCATTTCCAGACCGACACAGCCAAACATGTGTAAATGCTGGTCATATTGTTCTCAATATTGTACTGTTTTTTAATAATAAAAAGTTATTGCTACTAGAATTTTTAAAAACCCATTGAGGTATTTCAGTGAACTAAATGTTTAAAATGGTTTGTCCTCATTCACAATGTTACTTAGTGCTTACTGCATGCCAGAACACTATGCCAGATACTTGGGGAATAGTATTGTGTCAATTAGTTGGGCGACAAGAAAGAAGTATAAATTGCTATAAACCGAATCATTTTCTTTCTAATGGGGAAAACAACAGGCTCAACTGAATGAATACAATAGTTAAGTGTATGAGAAATAGGTATAGTAGCTGTTACTGAATAAATCAGTAACAGATAAATGGGTGAGTGCAGCAGATGAAGGGTAGGGATTTCTGGCATAGTGGGAGAGTAATCAGGGAGATGCGGCTGGAAAACGTGAGTTTTTTTAAAACACGCTTTGAAGGAAGAGAGAAGCAGTATAGCCTGGTGGATAGAGCACAGGACAGGCAATCAGAGGACCTGGTTCTAAGCCTGGCACCCTCACCCATCTGCTATATGCCCTGGAGAAAGTCATTTAACTTCTCTGCGCTTCAGTTACTTTATCTGTAAAATGGAGTTTAAGACTGTGGGACATGGATTGTGAACAACCTGATTAGCTTGTATCTACCTCTGCGCTTAGAACCGTGCCTGGCACATAATAAGTGCTTAAGAAATATCATGAAAAGCAGAGAGATGTGGCCAACATAAGCAGGGAGAGCATTCAGGAAGAAAGAGATGAGCAGTGTGTTTGGAGGCAGGAGGCTCAAGGGTAAGGGTCAATTAGAAATTTTGCTTGTTCAGCGACAGGGCACAGAGCGTGAGCTGAAGAATAGTTGAAAAACAATTGGAAGGAGGGAGTCAGCTGATGGAGAGCTTTGGGATGGAGGGATGAGTAGTCTGGAACCTTTACTTCAAGCCAGAAACAATCAGGAACGATAGGTGATGTTTGAGGAGGCAAGTGATGCACACCAGCTGTAAGAAGGGATGCAATGGAAAACATCAAAAATGATATTCCAAGTGTCTACTTATGGGAATCTTGAATCCACTGGATTGGTGTTTGCACTCACCTCTCCTTCAGTGTGGGGGTTATGTTCCTAATGAATCCATATTTAGGGAAATTCTCTCTTTAGTGCATGTTCACAACTATTTCTTCTTTGAAAGAAAGTTTTTAAAATTCTGCAAAGAGTAAATACAACTTCTTTTAATATGATTGCACCTAGCAGTATATCACATAGACAGCTCCATAGGAAATGCACTAATATTGAAAAAAAACCAGATAAATCTTGAAAGGAAAATTATTTTGGCTATAGGAGGGATTTTGAAGGGAGAATTACTACAGGATTGGACAGGATATGGATTAGAGTGAATATACAGCCTTGCCAAACATCCTACGTAAGGAGATTTCCCTCAGGATAAGAGCATAGGGGAGATGAAGCTGGGTTTGTTTACCATCCAACCTTGGAATTTGATGATGACAATAGATTTAATCAGTACCCAAGAATGAAGTTCACTGATGCCCATTCGCTAGGGAAAATCATTATGAAATATGGTGTGAGGAGTAAGGTTTAGAGTCGGTTCCAAATTCTACTCAGGAGGGAGTCATTCTCACTGTCTGTGACTTTTCTGCCATTTGGTGGAAAAGGGATCATGTATGCATTAATTGCTTGACAGGGCCATCACCCTGGGGTAGAACACTCTTAGTGGTGCTAGCAATGCTACCCATAGTCCCTTCTACAAGAATGATGTTCTAGACACTCTGTCAGTGGTGAGAAGTGAGAACTTTGTTTTTAACAAAGTGGAGGTCGGAGAAGCAGTGTTGCCTATTGGATACAGCATGGGCCCGAGTGTCATTTGGCCTGAGTTCCAATCCCGGCTCTTCCACTTGTCTGCTACGTGGCTGAGGCCAAGTCACTTAACTTCTCTGTGCCTGTTACCTCATCTGTAAATGGGGATTAAAACCGTAAATCCCATGTGGGAAAATGGACTTTATCCACTCTGATTAACTTGTCTCTGCCCCAGTACTTAGTACAGTGTATGGCACATAGTTAGCACTTAACAAATTACGTAAAAGAAAAAATGGAGGAGGGTTTTCAGGGGCTGGAGCTCCCGGTTGTCATACCTTGCATGCTCTGCCCCTCAGGGAAGGAAAAGTTGATAAATTGTTGGGTATCTGTTTCATTTTCTCCTTTTCTTATGCAATGCCTGCAGAAAAGAGAATGATGATACGATTTCAAAGGGAATCTTTCAATAGCTAGTCCTCCTTGAGGTCCATGGGCCACGTCTAGATAGCTCTTCATTTGGAACAGCAGCGGCAACAGCATATTAGCTGTCATTATTAGCATATTAAACCTGTTGTGGGTATAGTCCTTGTACTAGGCCCCTCAAGAGCGTGCAGCATTTAAGACCTCGTCTCTACCTGACAATCAAGTGTAGTCAGGTAGTCCAAAGTTGCCAAATGTTCAACAAGTTAAAACTGCATAGCTACAATTGATCAAACAAAATAATAACTGAATGATAAATGAAGAGATATTCTTAGAGATTAACCAATTCAAAAACCTTCCCGGACCAAGAAGCCTTTCCTTCCAAGAGGCCTTCCCTGACTTAGCCTTCTTTTCCTTTTCTTCAACTCCCTTCTGCATTACCTGGACTTCTCCCTTTATTCATTCCCCCTTCCCAGCCCCACAGCACTTATGTACAAGTCTGTAATTCATTTATATTAATGTCTGTCTATCCCTCTATACTGTAAGCTCGTTATGGGCAGGGAATGTGTCTGCTATATCATTGTATTGTACTCACCCAGGTGCTTAATCCTGTGCTCAGCACACAGTAAGTGCTCATATATGCTTGACTAATAGTTTATATTGAACACCTGTATTGAGCACTGAACTAAAGTGCTTGGAAGAGCATAATAGAGTTAGTTGACTTCTTCCCTAGCCCTCCAAAAGACTGTAAACTCTAGCAATAGTAATCACAGAATTCAAACATAGAATCTGGAGTAGAAATGGAGATGATCCTTTTAAGTACTTCTCTGGGAACTTTCAGAAAAAAAGTTCCCTAGAACTAACACATTTTATCTGCAGTTTTTTTCCTGATTGTAAGCTTGCCAAATGTCTTCATTTCCCATTTAGTTCACCTCAGAAACACACTGTGTTGGTTAATGGAAACCTGAGGCCATGATGTGAACCTGCTTGTTCTCTATCTAATCCATTTAAAATATGTGGCATTTGGACATTTTTGCTTTACTTTCCCCATTACTGTTCACCCAGAGCTCAGGTTCTCTGCCGATTGTCCATTCTTCAAAGAGCAAAAGCATGTCCAGTAAGGTAGCGCAAAGGATGTAATAAATTCAGTATTTTGATACCGTAATAATGAACAAAATGATTGTGAAATACTTTGTATACACCAAATATTGCCTAAATTATAAATGGTTGTGATTATGGTTTAAATTATAAATGGTTGTGTACCAGTGAGGCAAATTGTGTTTACACTTAAATTGTAAGTCAAGACCCTCAAGTAATATATATATATATATATATATATATATATATATATGTGTGTGTGTGTGTATACATATATATATATATAATATATATATATTTATTCTTTGAGCAATAGCATTAGCTTAGTTTATTTGCAATTAGTATATTCTGATGAAGACAATATTTGATTGTCCTGAACCAGAAATCGAGATTTCTGATCATGGAAATCCTATTAAGAGTAAAGTGCACATAAAACATCTTAGCACTGTGGATTGGGGTTCCACATGACAAACAATGCTGTTTCCAGCACAAATAAAGCCAATAAGTTCATGGAAATTGTCAAGAGACACCCAGAATGCTTTCAAGCCAACGTGCTGAGTAAAGAGGTTCAGAAAGTTTGGATAAGCTTTAAATAAGTGCCCCAAATCTTAAGATTTGGGATAGCTATATCCCTCAGCTATAAATGGGATTTCTGAGTTGTTTAAAGTTGTAGAAATCATGCCGATGACTTTGTTCAAACCGCTATCTTCCCCACTAGTGATAGAAAATTGTCGAGCTCTGTAACTGGAAATTGTAGGTGGTTTAGTGTTAAAGGGGTCAGCGTAGGGTAATGAAAAAGATAAAAACAACGTCCCTTTTCCTCTTTGTAAGACTTGGTTCCTGAGGGATGATAGTCTTGGAACTCAAACTAAATTCCAATCCTTCTGGCTTCAGCTACCATTTTACAGAGACAGAAAACTGTGTTTTACTCTGCTAGAGGAAGAGGTCTATGAAGGATGGATTTTGCACGCTCCAAACTAAATGGCCCAAAGTCAGAACTAGAAGAAGCTTAATAGAAAGAGTGCAGGATTTGGAGTAAAGAGAGCTGGGTTCTAATCCCAGCCCCACCACTTGCTTACTGTGTGACGTTGGTCAAATCACGTAACTTCTCTCCTCATCTGTAAAATGGGGGTAATAGATGGATAAATCAATGGTATTTAAGCACGTTTGTGTGCAGAGCACTGTACTAGGTGCTTGGGCAAGTACAGTAGCCGTTCTCTTTACCCATTAGATTGTGAACCCTAAATTAGGGGCTATCTGATTTGATTAGCACATATCAACCCCAGTGCTTAGCACATAGTTAATGCTTAACAAATATCGCAATTCTTATTAGGGGAAAAAGAGGTGAGAAAGGGGTTAAAAAGAAAAAGGAAGAAAGGAACGGAGAAATAATAATTGTGGTATTTGTTAAGCGCTTACTATGTGCCAGGCACTGTACTGAACACTGGGGTGGATACATGCAAATTGGGTTGGACACAATCCCTATCCCTCATGGGGCTCATTTACAGATGAGGGACCTGAGGCACAAAGAAGGTAAGTGACTTGCCCAAGACCACACAGCAGAGAAGTGGTGGAGCTGGGATTAGAACCCATGACCTTCTGACTCTTAGACCCTTGCTTTACCACTTGGAGAAGGCTATGAGAAAAATGGGCAAAGGAGAAAAGTTGGAGGTAGCTAGGGATGGAGAGGGATTGTAAATTTGTACTCTGCCTGTAAACTCATAAACTTCGATTGTATGCCCTCTTGGCTGTAAGCTCGTTGTAGGCGAATGTGTCTGCCAACTCTGTTGTACTATGCATGCCTAAGTGCTTAGTACAGTGTTCTGCATAGAGTAAGCACTTAGTAAATTCCATTGATGATTGATGAAAGGAGATAGGGATGGAGGGGAAAGGAAGCCCACCCTGCCATTTTTGGTGACCGACCTCACACTGCCTCCAACTCTCATCGTCTACCACCATTCAGCTCCAGCAGGTTAGATAGGGACCGGCCAGGCTGCCATCAACCCCATTGGTCCTAACCATTCTGCTTATGCTGGACGCTGGGTAAGGACCACAGTGGAAAGCCACTCGGACCCTGGCAGGGATCCAGACTAGACCAGAATTGGCTTGCCCTAATTGTTCCCACTTCAGATTTCTAGGTGTACCCATGGACACCCACACCTCCATGTCCCCCAAAATATGTGTCCTCAACCAGCAGGAAGTGAAAGTTGGAGTGCAGCCCTGTCAGACGCAAATATAAAGTTCTGGCTAGAGGCCCCCCCATTTGTAAAAATCAGATTGTATGTTAAGATCTTTTTTTTTCTTTTTCCCGAGCCCTTCATTGGTTTGCCTTCCCCTTAATGCCTAGTTATAGTGCTCCACTCTGGGGGTTGGGAAAACTCTTTATAAAGAAAATTGGATTCAGCTATTTTCATCTGTTTTCCTTCTGTCCACTGAACCATTACATGCTTACCAGATTGTTAATCAAGAGCCCCGATGGGAGGTAGTAGACAGAGCTTCTAGAGCGATTCTTCGTTCAGAGATACAAAGCAGAAGGTAACTGCTCTGCAAAGATGAGCCTGTGAGGGCTGAGTTGTCCACCTGGGGCATAATTGGAGTTTAGTGTGTGGCGTGCAAAGCGGTAGAAGCAATTCGAACGAAGGAAGGGCCTGAATCTAACTTCATGTCCAACTGAGGATGGAAAGTGACTGGCATGTTTGCACACTGTCAGAATGCTCACAGCAGGAGTTTTGGTTAGGAGTTTTCTGTTTGTGATTCGGTAGTTTTTTGTAAGTATAGAATCAGGGAAAGCAGTCTGAGCTTCAAATTATGTCCATAGAACCGAAAGAAATTTGGGGTAGTAAGTTCAAAGGCCAACTTATGAATATGTCAGGTTTTGAACATGGGCCTTGCATTTCTGGATATCCAGGGCAAAAACCAAGACATTTGCTATTTGTCATTGCTAGCAGAAAAGAAAGCCATGGTGTGCCGCAAAGCAAAACAGAACAAAAACAAAAACAAGACAAGTAGTCTGGCGTAGATATCATCAAGATAAATAGAATCATAGACATATACACATCATTAACTAAATAGAGTAATAAATCATATATACAAATATGCTCAGTGCTTAGGGGAGGGAAAGGGGGTAGAGCAGAGGGAGGGAGTGGGGTGATGGGGAGGGGAGGAGGAGTAGAGGAAAAGGGGAGCTCAGTCTGGGAAGTCCTCCTGGAGGAGGTGAGCTCTCAGTAGGGCTTTGAAGAGGGGAAGAGACCTAGTTTGGCGGATGTGAGGAGGGAGGACATTCTAGGCCAGAGGTAGGACGTGGGCCAGGGGTCGACAGCGGGACGGGCAAGAACGAGGCACAGTGAGGAGGTTAGAGGCGGAGGAATGGAGTGTGCGGGATGGACTGTATTTTCCTGATGTAGCCTGGAGATTATTCATGAGAAAAACAGCAAGCATCTCTAATTTGATTTTACCTTTTTTAAGTCAGTAACATTAAAAGTCACGGGTGATAAGAGGGTTTGAAAAATAAGATCTTCAAAGGAACCAGATTATCTAGTCTGGGGGAGGCAAGACTGAGAGCTGACTTAATAATGGACTTCAAGTACAGTCTATGAAGGGTTACCACCTGGAGAAGAGTGATCAGTTGTTCTCCAGTGCTATTGCCATCTGAACAGAAGGATTTAAACTAGGGAGAAGACTTTTCGTAGCTGGGTGAGCATTTAAACACTGAAGCAGAATGATTATTTGACTTCTTTCTTTGAAGAACTTTCTGATTGGCGAGGGGTGAAGGGGGGTAGAGTGGTGTGTGTGTGTGTGTGTGTGTTCATTCCTGAGGGTTGGGGAGGGATTAGACCTTCCCATTTCTCATTATCCTAAAAATGCAGTGATTGTCCTTCTGAGGTTGAAATATTTATCCTTAACATCTCTTCCTTGAAAAAAGAAATCTGAAATGAAAGGGAGAACTTCCTGGCTTGGTGAATTATTTAGTTTTATATATATATTTATACAGAATGAGACATTTCTAAATATCAAAGATATTATCCCATGTAATTATACTGCACTAGTGATTAGACTGGTAGATGATGTTGAAATATCAATGTCGCTTTCCATAAAGAATAAATTTTCTCCATCTTCTAGAACATTATTCTTTTTCCTGT
Source organism: Ornithorhynchus anatinus (assembly GCF_004115215.2). Taxonomy (NCBI): domain Eukaryota; kingdom Metazoa; phylum Chordata; class Mammalia; order Monotremata; family Ornithorhynchidae; genus Ornithorhynchus; species Ornithorhynchus anatinus. The sequence continues at coordinate 11,985,867 of NC_041736.1, read as the reverse complement.
CATTGATCTGTATGCACAATACAGGTGGAAGTCAATTTAGAATTTTTTTTTTAATCAATGGTAGGATATCTCATCCAGGAAGCATTCCCTGATTAATTCACCGTCTTCTCAGAGGACCATACTCTGTCACCTTGATATCCTTAGGGCCTATATTTATTAGATTCATATTGATTTATTTAGCCCTTTGAATTTATGATTTCTATTGGTTTTCTCATTTTTGAAATAATTACAAATTCATCAATTTATACCTGCTCATTCCTCCTAAATTTGTTGCAGAAGAGGGGCTGGGAACCTGAATCTCTCCCCATGGAAGGCCCGAGGCTGGGAGAGGAGTCATTTGAGTCATAAAAACTCTACTTCCAGGACCGAGTGCTCTCATCCCAATCCTCTCTTTGTTTCTTTTTAGCTGAAGAAATGCAGCCTTCAATTAATCAATTAGTGGCATTGATTGAGCACTGTACTAAGTGCTTTGGAGTACAGTTCAGTCATCTCACAAGAACTCCAAAGACTGAGTTTCTAGTCGCTCTTCCTCCAAGTTCCACAGCAATTCCAAGTTCCTCCAAGTTCTCCTGTCCCTTTCCTCTTAAACCACTGCCCCAACAATGCCCATCAGAGGAAGGTGCTGGATAGGGCAGAAATGTGGAGTTGGGAGCAACAAGGAGTTTCTTCGAAGGACTGCGTCACATAGCAAATCCCCATTGCTCCTGAGCTTCACAAGACCTTGCTGTACCCTGAGGTTTGGGCATAATTGGATGGAGATTTGTTTTTCACTGCTATTTTTACTTTGCTGGAATAGAGGGAAGAATTTGGGAAAAGACCTCTGAAAATTATCCTTTTCTCCCCCGTACAGTCACAGAGTAGCATTTTCCCTTTTAAAGGGTGGTTTTCAAACAGGGGCTCTTGTAGGTCACTGGAGTGAGCAGATGAATTCAGCGATGGGAGCTGAAGGACTCCTGCCAAACTCACCCGGTGCCACCAGCATTATATACACAGAGAAGCAGCATGGAGGAATGGAGAGAGCACAGACCTGGGAGACAGAAGGTCATGGGTTCTAATCCCGGCTATGCCACTTGTCTGCTGTGTGACCTTAGACAAGTCACCTCCCTTCTCTGTGCCTCAGTTACCTCATCTGTAAAGTGGGGATTGAGACTGTGAGCCCCCTGGGGGAGAGAGGCTGTGTCCAACCCAATTTGCTTGTATCCACCCCAGTGCTTAGTACAGTGCCTGGCAAATAGTAAGCGCTTAACAAATACCATAGTAATAATAATCCATTGAATTGGTAGGTATTGGTAGGTAGGATTCGAAGAGGTACAGTAAAACCTTTGAGGTAAATTTTGGTCCCAATTCATCAATAGCTAGTCCTTTCTTCTTCTGGGTCTGACTGTGCCATTGGGCAAAAGAAAAATTTCTTTCCTTTAGCTTCTTAGTTCCCTATGGGAAGTGAATGTATCTTGGGCTTGTTACACTTACCAAGCATTTAGTACAGTTCAATCTGGTAAGTAGGCATTAAGTTAATGCCATTACAGCTACTGCTGAACCCTCTGCCAATCGTTTCTAAGCCCCACCTGGGGAGAGCAATGGGTTTGACCTCCAAAGATTAAAAATCAAACACTGTGATCTGGAGATTCTATAAAAGTAATCAATGTCCCCTTCCCAACTGGATTTTATATCACTAGTGATATTCTGCATGGGTCATTGGTTCATTCAATAGCTTAGATAATAGACTAGAGAGAATAGCATGAAGTGATACTAAATTAGGAGGCCCCTGGTTATTCAGATTATAATTATAATTGGCCTCAAGTTGAAGAAATGAAGAGAAACAGAAAAAAATGGAGTTTCTCAGTCAAGAGGGAGTTGAGAGAAACAGAACAAAACCATCCAAAGTACAAAGTGGAGAATGACCAACTGCAAAAATTCAACAGAAAAGATCCCAAGTGAAATCACAAGGTAAACATGGAAATGTGGGTTTTGCAGGTATCTGTGGGATTCAGAGAGTAAATCATTAAGCAGGGATGGATAAATAGCAGAGATGGTGTTGCCTAGTGGAAGAGCACAGTCCTAAGAGTCAGAGGACCTGGGTTCTACACCTGGCTCTGCAGGTTGTCTGCTGTGTCACCTTGGGTAAGTCACTTAAATTCTCTGGACCTCAGTTCCCTCATCTTCAGAGTGAGGATTCAATAACTGTTCTCCCTCCTGTTTAAACTGTGAGCCCCATGCACAGAACTGATTATCTTGAACCTATGTTAGCACTTAGTACGATGCTTGGCATATAGTAAGTGCTTAACAAATGCCACCAGTATTATTATTATTATTATTAGAGACAGTATGGAGATGCATGAGGTAATCTTTCCAAAACACTAGGAACTCTCAGGCACAACCAGGAACTTCAGTTTTCATTATCTTGTATAGGGTTATGATAAAGTTGGATAAAGGGTTAGCAGGTGGGACCTCGGAGAGAAAGTTAAAAGATTGTTCAGATGAGTTTTTAGGCTCTTGTATTACTTGTGGACTCTGGTTACAGGAGAAAAGATGCATTGTAAATCTTCCACTTGGATTTTCCCCTTTTCCTAGATTACATCCAAAAGATGATGTGCTACCTTTTTCAGTCTGCTTCCTGCAGAAACTATTCCATCCACCAATCACCTTGGGTTCAATCAATCAATTGTATTTATTGACCATTCACTGTGCAAAGAGCCCTATACTAAACACTTGGGAGAGTACAGTTAACTGGGTTGGTAGACCCATTCCTTGTCCTCAGGAAGCTTTCATTCTATAGGGTTCCCTCAAGAAAGCAGCTGGAGGTGCTTGGGATTGAACCCAGAGCTTCATACTCTCCCTTCAGCACAGCATAAAAGAAAACATTTGAAAATTGCAGCAGCAGGATTTTAGGTTAGACATGAAAAATTTACTGTCTGTGAAGACGGGAAAGACCCTCCAATCAGCTAGTTGTGGAAGCTTTTCAATGCCCTCTCCTATATACAGCATGTTTATTATGTTTAAAAAAATTAAATAGATGCCATCTGTTCAGGATAGTTTAGCTGTGACCTTGCCGGGAGAAAGGAAGATGTATTTTTGAGCTTCCCTGCATCCCTATAATTCAATGATCCTAAAAAAAAAAAAGGATAGAAAAAAGGATGAAAATGACTTAGAAATTCTCTTTGTAGATGGATGCTAATTGCTGGGAATATATTGCAGGTTGTATGATTTTAGAAGTAAGCAATTAAAAAGTAATTAGCTATGGATACTCAGAAATAGTGAAGTCTTTTCAAAACTAATGGAAAAATCAGTACTAGAAATATATGGAGTAACTTTAATTGCTCAGAGACAATTCTAAGACCTTTTAAAACCACCAAAAAATGGTATTGGTCTATATACCAAAAAGTCATCATAAATGTGAAAGAATAAGCTAATTAAGTATCTGAGTGAATAATGGTAGTCCTAATAGCAAGTGTTCAAAATGTACTGAGCAGTGCAAAATCAAATGGAAAAAAATACTTCTCATGGCTAAATCACTCAGCACAGAAACTACTAAATGAGAGCTACAGTAATAAATGTAGATAGCTGCATGGAATGAAATTTCTTTTCCACCCAGGTATGCCATGCAGTTTAAAAAATTTATATCACAAAATAACAAAATGACAAATATCAATTGTCCATTTCTGCTTTCAGATGCCACACACATATGCTCTTCCTGGGCTCTCTGGACCCTAAGGTGGTCATTAGGCTTATGAAAGAGGATTTTTCCCTCTAGGCTTGTGCAACATCTCTTGATATTTCATCATGCGAAAGGAAACTCCTCAGCAGTTGCCTGAATTATCTACATCCAGTTTCTAAACATAGGTCTGCACTACAGTAAACAAATACTTTGGCATAGGAAAAGACTAGTCCATATGGTCATGAGCAAATTTGTTCTTACTGTGGCAACCAATTTCACCATTTAATCCTACCTGTGCTTCAAAGCATTGGCTTCTCCTGAAGCCTTCTGGCTGCCTATCACTGTCCATTCATTCATTCAGTCAGTCATATGTATTGAGTGCTTACTGTGTGCAGAGCTCTGTACTAAGTGCTTGGGAGAGTACAATCTAATTGTGTCAAAACAGGTGAAATGATTCTTAGCAGATTTCCTAGGAGGCTTTAGAATTCTTATCCTCCCAGCCTCATTTTTCAGTTCAACAGTTTGGAAAGGGTTAGTGGAGTTTTGGGTGACAGTCGAGCTCAGTAACCTCACAAGAACCAGGCTGAGCTAATAGGGACCAAGAAGTACATCCACGGTACATATTCCTGGTGGGGGCCGCCTGCTTGTCCGGAAATACTCAAGCGGCCAAGAGTTCCTTGATGGATGTGGCAAAGATCGGGTCTTAGTCTCCTTCATAGGTCCCTTGTGTAGTGTGTACTCACAGAGACCCTTAAGAACTACTTGGGTTAAAACCTCAAGTTGATCTGGCCAGAACAGCCTGAAAAGAGTGGCATTTTCGTCATTGGAAACTTTAAAAATTAAGATACAGATGCAACATGACCTAATCAGGGATTGTCTCTCTATTGCTGATTTGTATTTTCTAGGCATTTAGTACAGTGCTCTACACCCAGTAAGCATTTAGTAAATGATTGAATGAATGAATGAATAATGGAAAGAGCACAGGATTGGGAGTCAGGATACTCAGCTTCTAATCCCAGCTCCACCAAGTGCCCGTTGTATGTCCTTGAGCAAGTCACATGACTTGTATTTGCCTCAGTGTCTTCATCTGCAAAGTGGAGGGCTGATACCTGTTTTCCTTATGCATAATATAATGATAGCATTTGTTGAGCGCTTACTATATGCCAAGCACTGTTCTAAGCACTGGGGTAGATTCAAGGTTATCAGGTTGTCCCACGTGGGTCTCACAGTCTTAATCCCCATTTTACAGATGAGGTAACAGAGGCACAGAGAAATTGTGATTTGCCCCAACGTCACACAGCTAACAAGTGGCGGGGAGCAGGGATTAGAACTCATAACCTCTGACTCCCAAGCCCGTGCTCCTTCCACTAAGCCCCACTGCTTAGACGCTGAATCTCATTTGGATAGGGACTGTGTCTGATCTGACCATATCATTTCTTACCCAGATTTGCCTTTGACAACAACCCTCAGTTAGTTTCATTTGGTGTGTTTGCAGAGCTGTATTCTTAATTCTCCACTGTGATGCCTTTTAAGATGTATACATGCCTAAAATATGTTTTAATTAATACATAAAATTAAAATAGCATTAATTTATATAAGTAAAATGAAAGGATTAAAGTGGAATACCCATGTCATATTTTCTTTTTCTTATCGGGTACAAGAAATATGTAAAACAATTGAATGAATGCCTCCATCAGGTGGCAGCCACCCAGGAGCTGTCCTTAATACTAGTGCATATTCTTGAAATATTATCTTCCACACTGATTTTTCTATTCTTCATATCTCTTTCAACAAAGTTCTTAGCAATGCTTCTTTCTCCTCCTCTATCCTATGTGAAATTCATCCGTCGTTATCATCTATGGGACTTATTGAGCACATACTATGTGCTGAGCACAGTGTTAAGCGCTTGGGAGAGTCCAAAACAACAGAGTTAGTAGACGTATTCCCTTCTCACCACTAACTTGGTTTGTGTCTGCCATTTGCTGAAATAAATGCTATTGATTTCAGCAATTACTCATTTCTTTTTCTACTGGTAAGTTATTTGATGCATCCCTTTTTTCTCAAAACTCTCCTCCAGTCAGACTCGAAAATTGATAGTTCGGCATTTGAATTGTTACTTTTGACTGGTCTGCATATGGCACATGGTGAAAGTGCCTTAGCTTCAGTTTTCCTTTTTCATAGTCTTTTAATAGCTTCTTCAGTGATAGATGAGGGGAAAGAAGAATGGACAGCTTGTGAGTGCCACCGTTGTTGCTAACAAATAGTCATCACTAGGTTTCTCATGTTGACAGCAATTAAAGATCCAAAGCACTTTCTCAGATAATGTTCTTTTATGCAAAGTGTTGCCGCTTCCTTGAAGCTTGGTTGTGTCACCCAGTTTCCCCGGGTGCCCTTGGGATGAGTAAAACCGCAAAGCAAAAATGAACCTGAGCATCTTAAGGATACAGAAGTACAGGCTAATAAGTATTGATCTGTAATATTAAAGGAAACTAAACGGAATGTATGTGGCAGTTTGGCCAATCGTAGGTTATGTTTGGTAGCTGCTGTTAACATTTACACAAAGTACTGGCCTGGAAAATTCACTTAGGATCAGAAAATGAGAGAGAGATCCCCTTTGAAACATAGCCTCTTTTCATGTGCTTCTATTTCCTTGAATGGAAAAAAAAACCTCAGATGCTTTAAACCCTAGCACTTTCCAATGCAATGGAGATTTTCATCAAATGGAATACATGGATTTTGACATTAAGAGAGTCACATATCCTGGGTTTTGGGTTTAGTTCTTTCCCAACCTCCTTAAAATAGAGAAAAGTAGATCTGGGAAGGGATTAGATAGATATAATATCGGCCTAAGGAAAAAAATGGCCTTTGAGGGATGCTTTATTATAGCTACTTGTCCATGTGTGCTCCTCAGAGTCTCGATGATATGAAATCCCAAATAGAACCTCTATTCAGAGAAAATAGATACTATACCTGGGCAATAAAATGATCTCCCCACAGAGAGCAGAGTAATCAGCCATGTTTTAAAAAGCATCTGCTAGTTTCCTTAACTGGTTCATCTGGTCTCTCGTAACCGTAAAGTGAATAGCCCAATAAATGGTAGGCAGAAAATACAATATACTGTATTAGCACAATCAAAGGAGCAGTTTTCATTTCTATGTACTAATTTAAAAAAATTGTTTGCTCGCTATTCAAGTTTTAGTAGTAGAATTAGACTAACCCAAAGCCCCTTTCAGTCAGAAATAAAATGCAAGCTACAATGTGTTTTTTTGTTTGTTTTAAAACTAAACCTGGTTTTTAATTTGCATTAGGTTAAAAAGCCTTAAAGGAGTAGAATCTCAGATCTTGGAAATTTGGAGGAGGACGAAGAAAGTATTCAGAATCGAAGACCTATCAGAACATAAAACATTAGAACTCTGGATTTGTGATTCAGGCTCAGGACCTTAGGAGAATCACAAACTTGTGATATTGTCATTTCATTCTTTACAAAATTTAGATTCTGAGCTGTATGCTATTAATTCTATTGTACCATCCCAAATGCTACTGCACTTTCCCAGTAAGTGCTCAATAGATACAATTGAGTGATTGTTCAGTAAATGTTCTTGATTGTTTGAAGGATAGAAAATTATGTTGTGTGAGAAAAGAACTTCCTTTGTTATTGAATTTCAAACCAAATCTATAATATAACATAATATATAATATATAACAAGGATTCTTGTTTGCCTGTTAATTGCCAAGCACAACTGTTCAGTACAGTGTTCTGTATAACATAAATGCTCAATCAATACTACTGATTGATTTTATAGCTGAAAAGAAGGCATCTTAAGGCTAGTTATAAAAGAAGAACATAACTCATTTTAAATGAGTCAGAAATATAGTACACGGAGCTCTTCTAAAAGCGTAAGAAAAGACTTCCTATGCAAAAGGATTTTGGGTTTTGATAAACTTGGAAAAATCAGTTGAGACACTTGGTAGTGACATGTCACTTTAGTCACTCAGGTTTTTACCAATAGTTGCTTTATGCCGTGGCTGGACAAGACATTGTTATGGTTGAAAAAGAGGGCATCAGGACATAACCTCTTTTCCTTCTCTTTTGACAACCGTGAAAACAGCGAATGAATGTGCTAAATCAATAGATTTTGACTCATATCTGCTAGACTGGAAGCTCCTTGTAGGTAGATATCAGGTCTGCCAACTTGTACTTTCCCAAGTGCTTAGCGTAGTGCTCAGCACACAGTAAGGGTTCAATAAATACCATTCATTACAGGTGTCTAGTACGTTCCCCAGTATTCTGCAATTAATGGACACTTAAAACATTTTACCAATATTTTTACTGATAACTGCTCTGTACAAATTCAGGCATAGTAAAGGATGTGGTTCAATTAAATGTCTAAAGATGTCTGCAGCATCTTAGAAACGTGATGTTTAAAAATAACAGTTATGACCAGAGAGATTTTATCACTGGGTACAGATTTAACTGAAAGTGCTAATGCTAAAATAAGAGTTCCTTCCACACTGTAAGCATGCAAAGATTGGCCATTTCGATATCAATCAATCATATTTATTGAATCCTTCCTATGTGCAGAGCACTGTACTGACCACTTGGGAGAGTACAGTTCAACAGAATTAGCAGACGTATTCCTTGCCCATAACGAGCTTACAGTCTAGAGTGGGGAGACGGGCATTAATATGGACAAATAAGTGATTTATTGTATATAATTTAAAGTGTTGTGAGGTTGGGGGTGGAGTGAATATCAAGTGTCCAACACTCCCAGTTTGAGGTGCATAGATGAAGCAGAGACTGGTGGTCTGGCGTATATGGAGGGAAAGGGAGTTCCAGGCTTAGAAGGATGAGATGGGAAAGGGGTCTAGGACTAGATAGATGAGATTGGGGCACAGTGAGTAAACAGGCACTAGAGGAGCAGATTGTTTGGGCCAGGCTGTAGTAGGAAATTAGTGAGGTGGGTAGGGTGGGGCGAGCTAGTTAGGTGCTTTAAAGCCCATGGTAAGGAGTTTCTATTTGATGCGGAAGTGGATGGACACCAATTGAATGATCTTGAGCAGAGGGAAGACACGAACTGAACGTCTTTATTGATAAATGATTCTTGCAGCTGAGTCAAGTATGGATTGGAGTGGGAAGAGATAGGAGGCCCGAGGTTAGCGAGGAGGTAGACGCCGTAGTCAGGGCGGGATAGGATAAGTGCTTGGATCAGGATGGTAGCAGTTTGGATGGAGAGAATGGAGACGAAAGGGTGGATTTCAGCAATAGTGATAAACTTGCTATTTGCAGCGCATGGAGTGGCTTTTTATTTTGCTCTAAATGATAACACTGGTGTTTATTAAGTGCTTAAACTCCTTATGGACAGGGAGTTGTGGCTACCACCTCTGTTGTGTTGTTCTCTCCCAAGTGCTCAGTATAGTGCTCTGTCCCCAGGAAGCACATAATAGTAACTGATTGAGTACTCTCTGCCAATAGCTAGGGTTAGAAAATCAGATTAAACACGATCCATTTCCCACGTGGGTTCCATGTCTAAGAGGGAGGGAGAAACAGATGATGAAGCTGAGCTACAGAGAAGTAAAGTGACTTTTCTAAGGACCCACAACAGGCAAATGGCAGCTTTGAACTAGAACCCAGGTCTCCTGACCTCCCGCTCCTTGTTCTTTCCATGTTCTTTTTGTCTCTTGGTTTCCCAATCTTTCTGAAACCTCTCCTTTCAAAGAATCCCCTTATTGATGATTTCCAATCATCAGCCTGGTCTGTCTGCCTCTGTTGTTTAGAGTAATGTCATATTATTTTAGGTGGTAGTTTACTGTATCCATTCCTCTGTGTTCCTCAAAAATCAAGACCTGCTAGGGATCCAAAATAGAACAGTCATAGGCTAAAGACGCTCTCCAAGACAGGCTCTCTGTGAGGTCAGGGTCTAGGTTATGATTTCTCTTATCACAACTTTATTAACTGTTTCAAAACATCTACCCCTACAAAGTAAAGTTCTCAATTTCATCTCCTTGGAAAGACTAGCAGAATTCCAGACTCTACTAGGAAAAAAAGCTGTTCATCTTCTTTCAGAAAAACATATTCGTTAACCTATGTATTTTTTTTTTTTTGGCATTAGCCATCTGGCTACTTACCTGAAGCATCTGTGGATTTCTAGTATAAAATAACACAAATTGGGAGTAACTGATTACAAACAATTTACAGCTATTAGCTAACAATTAGCTTTTTAAGTAGTAGAGGTGTTTCAAAATCTTTAAAATAAACGTAGTGGGGAAAATTTGAAATTTAGCATTTTTAACATAAGGTGCCTATTGCTTTTTACCAAAAAAAGGTTGCTTACTGAAATCCAAATGTTGCCTCAAAGAAACCATTATAGAACTATTGCCTCTTAATAACCTCAAAAGGCCTGTCACGATTCATACTTTCATCCACCTCAACATCAGAACTGTCACAAATTTTCATGAGCTTACTACCTGCCATTTGAAGCAGTCTTCTTTTATTGGTCTAGAATATACTTCATACCTCAAGGGGTGATCCCAGTTCTAATTCTACCCCTAAATTGTATCGAACAATCAGTGGTATTTACTGAGCACTTACTGTGTCCAAAGCACTGTACTAAGCACTTCATAAGTGATGAGGTCTAGTGTAAAGAGCACGGTCCTACGAGTCAGAAGCCCTGAGTTCTAATCCTGACTCAGCCTCTGGTCTTCTGTATGACCTTGAGAAAGTCACTAAATTTCTTTTTGCCTCATCGGGGATTCACTCCTACTCTCTGCTACTTAGGTTGTGGGCTCCATGTAGGACGGGGACTGTGTCCAACCTGATTATTTTGTGTCTACCCCAGTACTTAGTACAGTGCCTAGCAGATCTTTCTTTTTTATTGCTCATTAAGATAGAAAGCTATTAATGAGTACCATAATTATTATTGGGAAAGTACATTACAGTAGAGTTGGTAGGCTCGATGATAGCTGCTTTCAAGGAATAAACAGTCTTGCCTTTGAAGATGGAGAAAGCAGTAGTCTGCCACATGTGAAAGGAAAGAGTGTTCCAGACTGGAAGGGGGGGCGTGACAGGCGAGAGCAGAATTAGGCATGGTGAGAGTGCAAGCTGAGAGGTAGTGTGAGAAGAGAGTGCTAAGTAGGAGGGGAGAGAGCTGATTGAGTGCCTTCACGCCAATGGTCAAGAGAGTGCGCTTCAGATACTTGCTTTTTGCAGCCCCAGAGGAGTAGAGGAAGAGGGACAAGTAAGAGTCTCTCAAACGCTGAGCCAGCCTGCAGTTCTCCTTTCCCAGAGCTCATGTGTGTCCTCACAGCAGAAGTTCCAGCCACAATGGGCTGCTAAAAGTGAAAAGAGGTCAGGCAGCGTGGGTGAGCTTTCCAAAGGAAAATGTGCTTCTAGCACTCTCTCCTGAGGTGAATAATACCCTACCTAGGTGGCCTGTAATCTGACCTAACCCCTTTTCCTATCGTTTAAAATTTTGATTGAACTTTTCTCTCCCTTCTCTCCATCTTTTTTCTTTTACTATAATCAATGACATATATACAATATAGACTTCATATTTGAAGATGTTACAGCTGGCAGTACTATGTAGTTTCATTCAAGGTTATTACTCAACTAAGAATAATTATATACAGTAATAAGTGCTGCTATCCAACAGGAACAAATGGAAGTCTGTAATCTGATATGGCCTGGTACCTTAACATTCTTCGAAATACAAAAATAAAGGTGTATATTTGGATTCTACTGGAAAAAAAATCAGAATCAATGAGTACCAGAAATTTGATGGGGAGGGCAGAATACATGTGATATACAATATGAGCTATGAATGAACAGTAATCTATGAATGAATGGGTAATCTTTTGGTTCATAATAGATTGCAAAGCATCTCATTTTGGGGAGAATTAGTAGAGTGTCCAAAATCTGATGAGCTGGGGTTGGGGTGGGCGGGGAAGGGGCTAGGCAGATTACATAATAATTATGGTATTTGTTAAGCGCTTACTATGTGCTACACATGGTACTGAGCTCTGGGGTGGATACAAGCAATCGGGTTGGACACAGTCCCTGTCCCACGTGGCGCTCACAGTCGTAACCCCCTGTTTACAGATGAGTAACTGAGATCCAGAGAAGTGAAGTAACTTCCCCAAGATCACACAGCAGAAGTGGAGGAATCAGGATTAGAACTTATGACCTTCTGACTTTCGGCCCATGCTCTATCCACTACGCCATGCTGCTCTGTTAACACCCATAGCTGATCACAGCAAGAAAGGAAGCATGTTAGGATAAAAATGTCCTATAGAATTATCTGAAAATGGTCAGACCCAAAGATGGGAAGTTTCCCAGCTGATAGCCCAAGGGGAAAGCAGATTTCCCTTATTCAAAGGGAGGAAGAGGAACAAGTTATCGACTTTTGGATGGTGACTGCAGAAACACTCATTTATCTAAAATGCCTGTCACTGAGGTAAGTCCAGCTACTAGATGTTCTAAGTAATTGTCTATATCCTCAACCAGCCCCTTGAGGTCACCTAGGGTCATTTCCTCAAATCCTGGGCCGTTTCCAGGATCGGGGAGTGTCCTTAAGAAACCTTGTGCTCTTGCTCCGGAGATAGCAGTAAGGGCATGCAAATGACTCCATCCACCTGATGTGTATTGCTCTGCTATCCAGCTGTCACATATTTGGAGAGTTGAGTTTTCTGTACATCCCGACCACCAGATAGGAGGGTTTTTACTCAGTGTCTTCCCTAGCCCTCTTCCACCGGCCAAGAAATGCTGTGTCTCCCTCTGCAGCTGAAGAAGGGAAATCAATCCACTGAGAATACTCCCGACCAATAGATTGTCATGAGGGAGGCAGATACTGCCATGCCCTGCAGAGAAGCTGAGTGATCATTTTTAATGAATTCTCTACCACCCAAGTAGATAGGTGGCTCCCCTCACATGCAGCAACTAAATAAATCCCTTCCTCTCCCGCCTGCTCACTTATTGAGCTAACCCAAGTCAGAAATCAATTGCCCCCATGTGTAACTTCTTTTCAAAGCTCAAAGGAATCTACCTGGCTTCCAAGAGCCCCATCCGTGAATAAGAACAGTAAAAATCCTACTGGCGTTTATTATTCTCCATTTTATCTATTGATATTACTGAGCAAAGTAATTGTTAGCCCCGCAAATCTGTTTAATTTTAGAATATTTCAGCAGGTCCCCATTTAAGCGTGTAATTTGGGTGCCTGTGCTGTACAAAAATCTCAAATATTTTCTGTGTAAATTTTTTGGTTCATAATAGATTGCAGAGCATTAGTTACTCTATTGTTGTAGTTATAACATTATAACTATTAGTTGTTGGTTATCGACTTAAGATGAACGACAATTGTAATGTTTCTAAATGTATACCATTTCACCTTGACAACACTAACTTCCTTTATGGGTCTAGGTCCAAGGGATGCAGGCAGGGGTTGGTGGAAGTAGGGGAATGACACACAGAAACTGAGGGGAAATAGGGAAACCATTTTAAAACCTGGAGGAGGGGAGCACAGGAATGTTGGAGGGAGCAAATAGGTGAGGTCAGTTGGGATGTCAACATGACCTTTTTACTTTCTAGGAAGCAAGAGCAATGATTAGCAACATGGCCTAGTGTATTGAGCATGGGCCTGGAAGTTGGAATGACCTGGGTTCTAATCCCGGTTCTGTCGCTTGTCTGCTGTGTGACCTTGGGCAGGTCACTTAGCTTCTCTGTGCCTCAGATGCTTCATCTGTAAAATGGGAATTAAGGTTATGAGCCTCATGAGGGACATGGACTGTGTCCAACCTGATTAGTTTGTACCTACCATCTACCTCATATCTTAGTACAGCCAGCACAGCTTAGTGGAAAGAGCATGGGTTTTGGAATCAGAGGACATGGGTTCTAATACCGTCCTCCGCCACTTGTCCGCTGTGTGATCTTGGGCAAATCGCTTAAATTCTCTGTGTCTCAGTTACCTCATTTGTGAAATGGGGATTAAAAGTGTGAGCCCCACGTGGGGGAACCTGATTACCCTGTATCTACCCCAGCACTTAGAACAGTGCTTGGCACATAGTAAGCACTTAACAAATACCCTAATTATTCTTATTATTATAACACCTGGCACGTAGTAAGTGCTGAACAAATAACTTTTTAGCCACCCTATTGTGACACTCTAACTCAAAATGCAACCATTCCTGAAGTTATATTACCCCTATGCAGGTAATTTAGGTCATAGTTGACTATTTGATATTGTTTGGGAAACCAGTCCCTATTGATAACATTGCTCACATGAGAAGGCTGATTTTAATTTGCCACACTGTGACTCGATATAGCCTCCAGGAACCAATTGAGGGTGGTCTCAAATGAAGTCTTAATGCTCACATGAATACATACAAAGAGGGGCTATCCTGAAGATTTGAAATTGATGTTCTTGCCTTTGAGATCCTACCCACCACAGTGGGTGTCACTGAAACATCCCACACATGGTTGGCCCTGCATTCCACACTGGGTGGATTGTTGTCCTTGGCATGGTATTTGTTAAGCACTTATTGTATGTCAAACACTGTTCTAAGTAGCCCTGGAGTAGATACTGGTTAATCAGGTCGGACACGTCCCTATCCCACATGGTGCTCACAGTTTAAGGAGAAGGGAGACCAGATATTGAATTCCCATTTTACAGATGAGGAAACCAAGGCACAGAAATCTGTGGCTTGCCTAGTGGGCAGAACTACCTGCTACAAATACCATCATCATTATCATTATTATTGTGATGATGATTAATGACTCTGAAAATGTATCTCTGCCTGCATGTTTCAGTCCATGCTGTTAGCCGAACATTAAGGTTAGCTTTATCCTGGGCAGATTTGAATTTCATTTAAAAACTCCACCGTTCCTGTGGAGATCCATTTAATGTGTGTCCTAGATAGGTTACTTGAAATAAAGGGATGTAATTCAGTAATTGATTTGCCTCATGTAGACAGCCCAAATGAACCATTTGTACTAAAGATGTATTCTTGAATCTCTCAATGACTTTTAATTCTTTAGTGCATAAGTAGGGTATTATCCAATATAGAATGAAAAGGCGAGTTGAGCAATAGTAATAATTATCATTCTTATTGTTATGGTACTTGTTAAGCATTTACTATGTGCTAAGCACTGTTCTAAGCACTGTTCTAAGCACTGGCATAGATACAAGTTAATCTGCCTGGCCACAGTCCCTGTCCTACATGGGGTTTATCATCTGTATCCCTTCCAGAGAGCATAGTTTATGCTGTTCCAATCAATCAGTGGTGGTTATTGAGTGCTAACTGTGGAGAATTGCACTAAGCAGACTGTGAGCTCACTGTGGGCAGGCATTGCCTCTCTTTATTGTAGTGTACATTGCCAAATGCTTAGTAAAGTGCTCTGCACAGAGTAGGCGTTCAATAAATATGAATGAATGAATGAATGAATGAATGAACTAAGCAGTTGGGAGAGCATAATAGAATAGGTAGACAGGATCCCTGCCCTCAAGGAATTCGCGATCCAGCCAAGGAGGCAGGCCTTAAAATAAATTACAGAGAGGAGAAGCAATAGAGTATATATACGAGAAGCATGCTCTTTCTAAACATCCATAGAGGTATCAACTGAGTGAGACCAATATCCATTTAACAGTATAATGTTCTAGGCATAAGGATTCCTGACAGACCATCTCGCCAGATAGTTTCATTAAGCTTTCCAAGTCATCAATTCAGATTCACACCAATAGAGTACAAGGAAATGTTAAAACAAAACCTTGTCAGAGGAAAGACTATTAGAGAAATGTTTGGTACGGCGGTTCTCGGGAACTTGGCATTAATGAAAACCGCCAGTAGATTGGTGAACTGCCACAAAACTCTTGCAGAAGGACAGGAATGGATGTTGTTATTAGCGAGTAGTACTATGTGCCAGGCTTAGAGGCTTTCCCAAATTAATGGACTCGTTTATAGCACAAGCACAAATTATTGGTGCTCAAGGTTGTTTATGCTTGGCCAAACCATTCTGCCTCAAAAATCATGTTTCTATTCAGAAAGTTTCAAGTATCTTTGAAAACATTTCATCTGAAGCATAAATGAATTACTACAGTCAGTAGAGAACTGAAAGCCAATTTCATTGTGTCAAATATTAAATGTAAAATACCTACCTGAGCCAGCTGTGGCTGGGGGTGAGGTGTGTGTCTGGGGGAGTTTGTTTAGGAGGGAAGGGTGAGGGGAGGGAAGAGTAACCAAACTAAAATGTGGTTTTAAAGATTAAATATTTTCTCCAACCTTATCATCCCTAGCAATAACTGTGATCAGAACTCCCCACTCCCACAAGAGGTAGTCAAGGGAAACAGGACGCAAAAGGTTCTGTACTTTAAGAACGGTGGGTTCAGCCCCGGGAATGAAGGAAGAGCTGTAGGACTTGTGCTGGAATCCCACCGTCCTTGGGAGGAGTTCTGGGTCAAAAAGGGTATAATGAAGCCACCAGGCTATCATCTCCAGGAATCACAGAGATTCATTGGCTAAATTTATTCCCCTCAGCTTGACTCAACTGCCAAGTAGCAGTGTGAGGTGACAAAGTGCAGCATGTGGCCTAATGGACAGAGCACCGGCCTGGGAGGCAGAAGGAACTGGGTTCTAATCCAGCTAATCTCTAGACTGTGAACTTATTGTGGGCAGGGAAAGTGTCTATTGTTATATTGTAACTCTTCCACTCTCTTGTATCAAGTATTTATACTAATAGGGGTCTGACCATAAGCTCTTGGTGGGCAGGTGACGTGTCTACCAACTCTATTATACTGTACTTTCTCAAGTGCTGTCTACAATGTTCTGCACATAGTAAGCTCACTAAAGGGTTGTAGTAGGAAAGATAGGAAGAGGCAAGGCAGGCATTGGTAAGAAGTTTCTGTTTGATGAAGTAGTCGAGGGGTAACCATCTTAGGTGCCTGAAGCGTAGAAAACACGGACTGAACCTTTTGTAGAAAAATGGTCCAGGCTGCAGAATGAAGTATGAAGTGGAGTTGGAAGAGCCAGGTAGGTTAGCGAGGAGGTTGATGCAGTAATCAAGGCAGGAGAGGATCAGATCAATCTGGAATCAGTTTGCTTGGGGAGGAAAAGGCGGATTTTAGCGATGTTGTGAAGCTAGAACCAACAGGATTTGGTGACAGATTGAGTCTGTGGGTTGAATGAGAGACAGGCAAGTTGAAGATATCGCCTCAATGCCCTGAGAGTTGCCCGACTCTGAAAATACACCAAACCACTCTGAGAACTAAGAACCGTTGAAAGCCACTAGAGCTTTGTTCTCTTCCTTCGAAAGAAATTCATAACCAGGCCTGCTTAATGAGGAAATTACACTTTGCACTTCAGTTGCTCCAATAAAGCCATTACAGTCTGTTGAGTAAATAGCTTACATTTCAAGCACATTTATACATCCACATTATGAGGCTTCAATAGAGGAACCATTACAGACTGCTGTGTCACTCGAATGTGAATTAATGTCTGTTCCTGTTTTCGAGCTGCCCAAAAGTTACTTTAAAGTAGCATCCAGGGTGTGACCTATTACAGTTAATAAGACAAAGCATTAAATTTATGAGTTGAGATAGGTTACTCTAATCAGTGAGAATTTAGGATGGAGTATTAACTGAAATTCCTAGCATTAAATTCAAATTTCCCTGGATTAGGATTTTAGTTAATTTTTCAATCAACCTTCATGTAATTGGGCCAAACACTGTTCTAGGCCCTGGGACAGATACAGGTTAATCAGGCCGGTTACATTCCCTGTCCCACATTGGGTTCACAGTCTATGAAGGAGAGAAAGCAGGCATTGAATCCCCATTTTGCTGTTGAGAAAACAGGCACAGAGAAGTTAAATGATTTGCCCAAGGTCACACAGCCACCACTGGTGGAGCTGGGATTAGAACCCAGTCGCGAGTTCTTGGTAGAATTTGCCTGAATCAATTTAATAGCAAAGGAAAACTGGGCATCGGGAGACCTGGGTTCTTGTCCTGCCTCTACCACTTGCTTGCTGCGTGACCGTCTCTGTGTCTCAGTTTCCTCATCAGTAAAATGGGGATTAAAATATGGATTCTCTCTCCATTTTAGACTGTGAGCCTCAGATAGGGCAGGAACTGTGTCTGACCTGATCATCCGGTACCTACCTCAGCAGTTAGCTCATTGCTTGGCATATAGTAAGCCTCAAATAAATGATAATCCTAAGAGTTTGTGTACTAATTATAATGGAACAATGTGAAATTGCTTTAGACTGCTGAAAGGCAGGCAGAGGGACCAGGTGGCTGTCAGTAAGGAGAGGGACCACCTTTCATGAGCAGAGACTTTTGGGAAGACAAAAAAGCTGAGAGGATGATTCAAAATGCAAGGATAGAGAATCTTATCATTAATTATCACCTTTTCATATTAATGGCAAGTTTTAGTTTACTCAAGTGATTAGACATTTTTCCTTTACTCTGCCCAAGCCATAATTTTATTTTTAAATATTTGACCAATTCTTTGTTCTCTCTCATATGATCATACAATGGGAGACTTGACTCCAGTGTTAACCAAAATGTATATTAAAATAACTAAAAGTTCATATTAACAGCTCATTTAAGTTTACTTGATGGTTATGCTTTTAAAAATTCCTGGGTGAAAGGAGAAGGATAACATATGAAGTGTATAATTTAACACCTTTTAATGCTTTTAGATAAAAATGACTCATGAATTCATATGAATAGTCATAGGGTTTGAGTCATTTTTTAACCCTTGGTTAATCTAAACTTCATTTGCAAATAATGAACTCACTCAGCATTGTGACTTTAGAGAGGAAAATTTGTTTTAGATTATTTTAACAGGTTAAAATGCTAATTGGTACTGGGTTGTTTCAGAATGATTTATTCTGTTGAAATGTTGATCTTGTTCATTAATATTCCCACTTATTTACATGTGTTCAAAGTGTTCAGTGTATCTCCCCTAAATCAGAATGATTTACTCTGTCGAAACGTTGATCTTGTTTATTAATATTCCCAATTATTTACATGTGTGAAAATTGTTCAGTGTATTGCCCCTAAAAGAGCAAAGTTTCAATAAAAAACTCACTCTGGGACAGTAAGATCCAGTGATCTTGGGTTTTTCCGAAGGCCATTAGAGAGTTTCTAGGGAAACTGTGGCAGGGAACACATCCACCAACTCTCCCAAGCACTAAGTACAGTGCTCTGCACAGAGTAAGCACTCAATAAATCATCATAATAGTATTTGTTAAGCACTTACTATGTGCCAGGTACTCTACTAAGAGCTAAATGCCATTGATTGATAGGAATTTACTGAAATATAAAGATAGGAAGCTTGACAGGAAAAGGGGCATTTTCTATAGCACTTTGGCCTTCTGCATTTTTGGGAAAGAACTGGGAAACTCCTCTGGAGAGGGAAAAAGTTTTCCTGCGAGGGCCTTATTTCTTTATTTCTATCAGTTGACTCTGATTGACTGTGTTCCTTCAAAACTGGATATGTATACACCAGATCTTTATGGAGCAGAAATTCTCATCAAAATTCAGAAATTTTAAGAGATATGAAGGTGATTGTCAGGTTGGTAATAATAATAATATTAATAATCATGGTACTTGTTAAGTGCTTACTATGTGGCAAGCACTGTTCTAAGCACTGGGGTATATACAAGTTAATCAGGTTGGACATAGTCCTTGTCCCACAAGGGGCTCACAGTCCTAAACTCCATTTTACAGATGAGGTAACTGCAGCCTGGAAAAGTGAAGTGACTTGCCCAAGGTCACAAAGGAGATGTGGCAGAGTTGGATTTAGAACCCTGGTCCTTCTGATCATTTCAAGCTTCAGAGTCTTTGACCAGTTAATTACTGCAAGCTACCTTTACGTCACCAGAAATAATATTAACACACCTAGCTATATGTAAATGCATTAAGATGTTGTGTCTTTATTGTTAGAATAAATTTCTCAGGGTGGTATCAGTGTCATGCATAATTAAATGGAGTCTAAAGTTATATTGCTTCCATTCAGTCTGCTGGTATTTCTTAATTCATTCAGATAAATGGCAAATAATAATTTGGAATGTTAAAAGAAATAAATAAATATGGGAGGACTTCAGCAAGATATGTGATCATTAAGCAGTATTTTTATTGGACATATGTGCATATTTCAGGTGAAAGAATATTTAGGTAATTAATATTTAAAGCCAAATGTATTCACATATGTAAATGGGGTCCCTCGCTGGTGATAGAGATGCCAGTGCGAGCTTCTGTGCAAAGTTTATTTTGCAGTAATCTGTTTCTAATCCTAGCTCTGCCACATACCCACCATGTTACCTTGGGCAAAGCACTTCACTTTTCTGTGCCTCAGTTTCTTTATCTTTAAAATGGGGATTCAATACCCATTCTCTGTCCTTCTTACAGATTGTTTCCAACCTGATTATCTTGTATCTACCCAGCATTTAGTACAGAAATTGGTACAAAATAAGCACTTAACCAATCGATCAATTGTATTTATTGAGCACTTAGTGTGCGCAGAGCACTGTACGAGCACTTGGGAGAGTTGGTAGACTATAACTCAGTTGGAGACACATTCCCTGCATACAACGAGCTTGCAGTCTAATTAGAACACTTATGATTAATATCAGTAGTAGTATTAGTTGGAATTTCTTGTTTACTAAAGCATATTCTATGATGGGTATATAATAAGAGTTGGGAGAAAGGAAGGTAACTGCATCCAGTGTTAGATATATTTCAAGCTATTTTTAAAGTTACTGTCCTGCTTAGGTCAAACACACAAAGAGCAGAGAAAGTTCACTGGGCCAGCCCAGCAGATGGATACAGATTTAAAGCAGATAGTCCCCTGTAAGCATGAAATTTGAATGGTGAAGGCATGATTCCAAACGGAGAACATAAAAACAGCTTTCTGTGAAGGATAACGGCATGGGCTATTGCTAATCCACTGCTGATCCGGATTATTCTGCCAAAATGAAAAATTGCTTCTAATAAAATACCACATCAAGTGAGAGCGTGGACATGTTAGATCGGGAAGATTTTGGGAGGGGAAGAGAGAGAGTTTCCAAGCATATGAAATGTTGACAAGTGGGTTGATGCTGAAAGAAGCTGTAGGGATCTAAAAATGGTCCAGTGAATACAAATGTTAACCTGACAAGGAAGAAGTGTGTCAGTTCCCAGAGAATTAACATGGAATGAGAATCTGACCTTAAAAGAACTTTAGATTCAGAGCATATGGGCAATAAAGTGATTTATGCAACAATTAGATTATTCTACCTCAATCCCAAAACGATCCTTTTCATCATGAATGTTTTAGAGTCAGTAGCGAAGGTCATGCATACATGGTATAGGAAAGCACTAGCCTAATCGGAATAGCCATTTGGGGACATATTTTAGGGAGAGTTTTGCCAATACGAATGTATCCCCTCCAGTTCCTATGAGCAATTGTTAAATTTCCAAATCCAAAAGGCAGTTCAGAAGAATAAGCCATGACTAGGGAGCTAAGGACTGTGAAATTTCATTTACAGTACAATTTACTCCACCTTTCTCATCTTTGCTCCATAATCTAAAAAGGTAAAGTACCCTAGTGTGAGAAGGATTATTTTGAAGCATAGAGGAGAAAAAATGTAGGAAAATCACATTTCTACAGAAGAAATTATGATTGGAAACAAACATTTTGATTTCCATTCCTTTAAAAAAAATATTGCAGGATAAACCAGTTCCACATTAGACCTACTGGCCCAGTATCACTAGTGTGGTCAAATGATTTTTTCTTTCCTATAAAATGTAAGTTCCTTTGCTAGCAGGAAGCAGTCCATCTTGTGCATTACCATTTGTTCAGTGTCTAACAGAGAACTGAGAGGAAAGATTTGTGAATGCTGCTTGAGGGTTTAGCGAAGTCTCAGCACTTTGATAATCCAGATCCATAGCACCTATGTACATTCCCCTCCCCTGCTCCACCCACCAGACTATAAACTCATTGTGGGCAGGGAATGTCACTGTTTATTGCTGTATTGGACTTTCCCAAGCACTTAGTACAGTACTCTGCAGACGGTAAGCGCTCCATAAATATAAATGAATGAATATCCTTTTACTCTACAATTTTCCCCATCTGCAACTTATTTCAAAGGCTGTCTCTTGTAGACTGTAAAATCCTTGTAAGCAGGGGAGTGTGTCTGCCAACTCTATCATATTGTACTTTCCCAGTGCTTAATACAATGTGCTCTGCACCCATTAAGTGCTCATAAATGACAATGATTGATTGAAGGAGTAAGGGTTCATGGCTTAGAACATGGCATAGTTTTAGAAAACAGGAAATTTATTTTCAATTTCATGTTTCCATCATAAGACATATCCACTGAAATGACATTATCAGAACTCTGCAAGCATTCAGGAATCCTATGCCCAAATTTGGAAAGTCGAATTATCATATTCCTTTCACTCATAACAGGTACACAATTATAGTCAAATGCCACAGAAGATCACAAAACAGTAGTGAAACTTCTCAGTGTCGAGTGTCTCCCTGATCTCCCAAAGAGTTTAACCAGCTGCAGGGACACCTTCACAGTGGAATCAGTGCCTGTTTATATTTTTCTCCTCTGCATCTGTTGGAGCTGAATGATATTTCTAGAGACCAAAAGTAATCAACCCCATGTTGCATATCGTAGAAGATGAAACACATTTTAAGCATCAGAAAACAGGCTATAAAAATTATTCTGAGTCCTGGATTTTTCATCCAAAACAGTGTTTAAAAGACTTCCCATATCTCCCAACCTGTAATTTTCATTCATATTCTACCCAAAATGCATCCAACTACCTAATTTATATTTCTTTTCCATAATACATAATTGTCCTTTTTTCTTGTTCTTCATTTTCATCTCTGAAATACTTTAGTGTTCTATTTCCTTTAACATCACCAACCATTATATTAAAAATAAAAATTCTGCCTTGGGGAGTAAAAATAAAGTGGGTTTAATGCTATATTTAATCCTAGTAACTTTATTTGATAGCCTTATTATGGGCATGGATTTTAGAATGTTATCTATGTAGGGATTAAAGAGATAGATGGGTGAATAATAATTGCAAAGGTGCAGATGTAAGCAAAGAAAAAAGCCGGTGAAGGAATAAAGAGTGTTAGTATTTTCCAGTTTTACAGTCTAAGGAAGGCCTAAGAGAACATTAGTGGAAGAGAAAAAAATGCTGTTCCCTGCTTGAACTCTGTCATTTTGAATGATTATTAAAAAGTCAAAGTATATTTTCCAACCTTTGGTTCCTTACTGTTAACTGTGGTCTTAATTAAGCCCACACTAAGTGACAAGCACTGTTCTAAGTTCTATAGTAGATGCAGATATAACAGGCGAGAATCATTCATTCATTCAGCCGTATTTATTGAGCGCTTACTGTGTACAGAGCACTGTACTAAGCGTTTGGAAAGTACAATATAGCAATAGAGACAATTCCTGCCCACAGACACCCCTCTCTCTCTCTCTCTCTCTCTCTCTCTGAATTTGAATAGAACAAAGAGTTTCAGGGCATCCTAATCTCAAATTGATCTGAAATACAAAGAGAAATGTCAGGAAGAACAGGTCATGTTTAATCGGCATAACCTCCAGTAAATTCCAGCTCTCAGATCCTGCCCCTCTTCCCTTTCCTCTCACCCCTCCTCCCTCCATCCCACACTGTCTCTCTTTTCTTAAGTGAATTTCCTAGAAGAAAGCTGAATATAATGCATCTCGAGCTCCCCAGCTATTTCTGGCTACTCCTCTGCAAAGAATCTTTTGATAATCTGATAGATCCTTGTGTAGTGTTTAATGGAAACTTGGTGATTTTTTTCTTTCTCTGATCCACTTTTTGGTGACTGGAACTGAATAAATGATAACAAAAAATCTCACCCTCAATTGCATATGTTAGAGGGATTACACAACTCATTTTCTGAAAGTTGTTCTGTTGATGAACTAAGGGTATATAGTTTGAAGGGAAAGCAAAATCCTGTAGAAAATACACTTACATATAACCTCTTCTGTCTAGTCTTAATAAACCAATTGGGTGGAGTGGCCTGTACAAAGTGCTTGAGAAGTACACAACAAAAACGTGACATGTTCCCTGCCCATATGGAGATTATGCTCTCTCTGGGGAAACAGCCATATTTACAAAGAAAGTAATATGAATATATATATATATTTATGTGTGTGCATATGTGTGTGTATATATGCTGGGGATTAAAATAAATCCATGAATGCTAAAGATGGGTGAGCATTTTGTGAAATGTGAGGTGTTAGTCATTAATCAGGGAAGGTTTGTTGAAGGACTTGGAATTTCAAGAGGGCTTTGGATATTGGGAAAACTGTAGTCTGTAGGGTTTGAGCCAGTCAATCATTTTTATTGAGTGCTTATTGTGTGCAGACCACTGAAAAAAACCCTTGGGAGAGTACAATATAATGGACACATTACCTGTCCACAACGAGCTCACAAGTTGGGGGGGGCAGCCATTAATGTAAATAAAATAAATGTACATAGGTACATAAGTGCTTTGGGGCTGGGAGGGGGGATGAATAAAGAGGGCAAGTCAGGGCGATGCAAAAGAGAGTGGGAGAAGCGAAAGGGAGGGAGGAATGCTCTTATATGCTCTGATGACATAACCCAAAATAATCATTAAGCAAGAAAAACATTGCCATTCAACTCCCAAGATAGTTCCACTTCCCACTTCCTTGGAAGATGAATCAATGATATTTATTAAGCACTCTTACTGTGTGCACAGTTAAGTATTAAGCATTGTCTCTGGCCTCAAGGAGCTTATGAACTCTTTTGCACCTCTCCCTAGCAATTAATTCAATGCTCTGCCCACAGTTAGGGTCAATAAATACTACTGACTGATTTTATAATGTAGCAGAAGATAGTACTCAGCCGATCATCTCCATAAAAGGTTGAAAGGGAGAAAATGATCTTCCTTTTCAGGTGGAGTGATTTAGGTTAGACTCAATAAAACCTTCCTAATAGAAATGCATTAGCTGGAATGAGCAAGTGAGTGGGAGAATGTGTTTTCCTTCTGTGAGAACTTGAAAGAGTGAAGAAAGAAAGGCCGTCAGGAAGATGGACTTGCTGGTGTCCTCACCCAGCACTGTATTTTTGATTAAATAATGATCAAATTCTTATTCTTAGAGACCTTTAAATGGCCAACGCATTGCTCTTCATGGTTGTGTTCCCTACTCCATGAACCATGATAAACTATATCATGTTCCTTAATTAATCCCAACATGGGACATTTCCACATCAGATAAATATTGTAATTCAGATTCCTGGAGTAGACTTTCACACCTGAGGTAACAGTGTTGGACATATAGTTAATACTTAAATACTATTATTATTACTATATTTTATCCATTATGGTGGAGTCTACAATACATTTTTAGTCTTCAGAGATTCTTCTCCTTATCCTGAAAATTAAAAGGGCTCTATTCATGAAATGTTTAAAAACCTGCAAAGTTCGATAACTATTACTCAAATCAAGAAAGTTTAATGGGCTGGAAGTCTAAAACCGCTAACTCGATATATACAGAACACTCAGAGATTCATAAAACTATGAGTTAACTTGTATTTTGCCAAGAGAATCATGTATCGAGCATGTACTTGTAGAGGTAAGTAGCTTAGCCTAATGGAAGGAGTATGGCCCTGGGAGTCAAAGGACCTGGGTTCTAATCCCACCTCTGCCATCTTCTTGCTGGGTGACCTTGGGCAAGTCACTTAACTTCTCCACACCTCAGTTTCCTCAACTGTAAAGTGGGGATTAAACACCTGTTCTCCCTCCTACTTAGACTATGAGCCCCCTGAGGGACAAGGGCTGTGTTCACAAATACCATAAAGAGTACATTTTAGCTTAAAATAAAGTTCAAATTTTTTTGAAAGCTATTAGAAATATACATTTTATGTAACAGAACTTGGGCTGAGAACATGTGGCCATATCCGTTCAGAATGGAGTTATTTTAAAAATGTTTCCTAACCCATGGCTTTCAGAGTGTGTTTTAATTTTTTGTATTATGGTGACATGTTCTTCAGAAACCTCAGAGGCATATGCATTGGACTTTTAATATGTCACTATTTTCAAATACTACTAGGTTATGTCATCAATTCATTAATAAGGTAGTAATTTCCATAATTATTCAGATTACTTATCATTTGCTTGTTGAGTAGCTTCTAAGAATTACATATACCAGAAACCTGATTAAAATGTGCACTGTTCATAAGAAGCCTTTCTTCCAAAATGTTTTCCCTAAGGAGATGAAACATGGAAATGAAGTCTGAATTCTACTGATATTAGTATAATTGCATGAATAATTGAGTAAATATTGGAAAATGTTGTTGTAAACAAGACACTTTTCAAGTGTTGCTTAAACACTGTTAACTTCATTTGAGCCTGAGGTTCTTTTTCACAAGGTTTGAGCTTTATTTCTTCTAGATTCTCTGCTCAACATATTTATCTCTTGACAGGCCGTATTTATTCTTTGTTAGATTGTCAGGTTTCTCTCATGGGATTTTTTTGAACGACATGTATTTGGGTGACACACAGTATTGGGTCTCCTAGTGTACAGGAGCAATAATGAAAATAGCACCCAGTGAGACCTACTGCATTTGACAGACTGTGAAATCTGCCCTTACTCTGCACAATTATTTTATTTTGCTAGTTTTCCCCTTCCTAATTTCCCAAATTTCTCCTTTGATGTCAGCTTTCCCTGAGGTCACATATAAGGAACACATCCTATCAATATAAAAACTTTAAAAGCTGGTGAGGCCTCCCATGCCGTTGTTGGGAATCACAACATGGATGGAAAACACTGGGTGGAGGGAAGGCAAACAGTGCTTTCCAGTTAGATATGGAAATGCATTTCCACTCTGGAGATGCAGCCAGAGGGCATCATCGGCCCCCTAACCCTCTCTCAGAGAAAAAAACCCGGAGACATAATTCCCCAGAATTGAACAAAAAGTTTATAAGTACTGCCCCTGGTTTCCAAGACTATGCATGCCTGTGTCATGATTAAACACTCCCCACTCCTACACTTCTTCCCATCTCAAATAATAGTAACTGTGGTGGTATAGCAGTAGTATTTTGTAAGGGAATTCTATGGCAGGGCACTGTACTGAACGCTGGGAGAGAATACATATTTGGCACCTACCAGGTGCAACCTACTCACAATCCCCATTTCATACTGTGCTTAATCAGTCACTGTATTAAGCCCTTTGAAAGTACAATAGAGTCGGTAGACATGATCCCTGGCCTCAAGTAGCTTACAGTCTAATGGAGTTTCCAATCTAGCATACAGCAATATAGCCCAGGTTGAAAGGGACATAAGTCAATAGCGGTCCTCCAAATGATCCAGGAAATGTCATTGTAAGTGGTAAAATCAATATGTATTTTGGTTCATTAGCCAAGAACACAACGGCTATTTCTAGCATCTCCTCAGATTCTCTGTTTAACCAGTCTGTGTTGCGATGCTTGGCCTGCAGCATTTCTATTTTTAGCTCTAATGGAACAGTCTAAAATTGCTTATTTTCTGTTTACTAAAGTCATCCAGTTTGTTACCATGGCAACCCTGACAAGTGCCACAGCTTAACTGTTTTATTAAATGGATGGAAGATACAACTGGAAAACTCGAAGGGGCAGCATATCGTTCTTTTCCATGAGCCCATAATTTTAGGAGACACATTTACAGAAAAACATGAACCGATAAAGATTTTGTGTTTTTGTATTTGGTCATCGGGAGCAGATTAAATCCGTCACAGGCGATCGTGGTAAAACTTTGTTTTAGACTCCCAGCTACCTTGTGTGTACAGCTTTTAGCAGAATATTCTTAGGTTGACTGAAGATATCCAATTAACATAGCCGTCAATACAGTACATCTAACCACGAAACAAAAGAGATCCCAAAGAAGCTGTTTAGTCTTGATGTGGTGGTGTTTAGAGCAAAATAGCAACAGGGTATCCTATGGGAATGAAAACTGGGTCAGGGTAGCTCAGTTTCTTATTAGGTTTCGCCGAGCATTTTACAATAAACATATATGAGTGTTTTGGGCACCAAATCCAAATGTCATTATGCAGTTGACCCAAAATGAAATTTGCTTTTCGACATGATGTAAATTATGCTCAATAATATGTCAGATGAAAGGCTGAGGACACCATTTGGAAATGAAGAGTCTTGGCTTTGTTTTCTAGGCTAACAGTTGTGGGTGGAAGGAGAGAAAGCAGTTGGGATTGATGTTCGTGCCTATTTGAGGTGAAACTGAACATTTGTCTACAGAGCATTTCCAGCAATCAGAGAAAACAAATTTTGTGCATGCTTCCTGTAAACATTTGTGCAATGAAGTATGAAGTGAAAATCAGATGTATTCTAAAGTTGAAAATTACCTTTAATTCCCTTGTATTTTTTTAATTTAATAGAAAGAAATGTCTGCGGGTACATCTTACAATTTACAGCTGTTGATTTGTCCTCCCTCTCCACTTCCAAAAGTCATTCTCATGTCTCTGACTTTGATTCTTTTCTGTTCTTCTCCCTTCAGGGTCCACCTTTATTTGCAACACTCACATTATCCCAGTGAAAAACCAAGAGGGAGTGGCCATGATGTTCATCATTAACTTTGAATATGTGACCGATGAGGAGAATGCCGATTCCCCAGAGAGGCTAAACTCGTTAATGGGAGCCAAACCCATAAATCGTAAGTGCAGAAGAAAAAAAAATGTACTTGGGGTTACCATTCCTTTCGGGTGGTGGTCCCTCTGACCATTTCCCTTTCCTCAAATGACATTTCAGCTTCTCAGTGACCATAATGTCACTCAGGGATTTCTGCACCTTAAAGGAGTGCAAGATTGTCCTTGTTCTTGAAGCTCCTTCACCCTGCCTCTTTGGAACAGCACAGTGGCCTTTGAGGATCATATTAGAACACACATCTCACAAAGTGGCACCGAAAATGTTTCTGCGGCATAGCCCTCATCCCTCTCTGCTTTGGGCTGTGTGAAATAATGGCAGCTTTTATACCTTATTGGGGTCCTTGTTCATAATTCCTAAATATTGTCGATCAGGCCGTGTCTGATCTAATATCTTGTAGCTGCACTGTAGTTATCATTTTTCATTTTATTTCCATATTGCGTGAATAATATGTGTGGGCATAGCTCACAGATACTGTGAAGTGTTTGCATTTCTAATTGGGGAAGAAATAGGCATTGTGTTGATGAATTTAAATTACAAATATGAGAAAACAGCTCTGGTGTTGTAGCTCCATCTTCTCCTGTGAGTATTAAAAATCCCAAATCTAGCCTTTGCTGACTTCAGAATCGTCGTGCCTCAAGCCAATCCACAGTCTTCACAATTTCTGAAGTGGCATTTAAATGTTTTGTTGAAACAGTCCAGTTATATAATAATAATGATTATGATGGTATTTGTTAAGCGCTTACTATGTGCCAAGCCCTGTTCTAAGTGCTGGGATAGATACAGGGTAATCAGGTTGTCCCATGTGGGGTTCACACTTTAATCCCCATTTTACAGATGAGATAACTGAGGTACAGAGAAGTTAAGTGACTTGCCTAAGGTCACACAGGAGACAAAGTGGAAGAGCCGGGATTAGAACCCATGTTCTTTGACTCCCAAGTCCTTGCTCTTTCCACGTGCACGTTCATGGATTCTGTTTCTGATATTTGGAATGCGTTGCATCTGAACAATATTACACCTGGGGCAAGTGTCCCTCAGACTCTCCATCTGTCAATGCTAGTACGAAACATTTAGAAAATGGGTTAAACTGCTGTGAAGGCATTTTCTAATGCCAAAACCTTGGTCCTTTCATTTGATGTCTGTTTTGTTTTCTTTAACAGTAATGTTTTCCCTTAATTCAGCCATTACTATGAGATTTCCCAGAGTAGATCCTTTTAGTGCCAGCTTCTAGTTTGCCACAGCATAAGCTGTCAGGGAGAGTTATTTTTTTTTCAAAATCCTCCGTCTTTTCCCCCTGGAGCAATCTTCTTGCCCAGTCCACCGAGATTTGGAAAACTGCCTCTTAGTCAAGTACTGATTTGCATCTTAGAAACTGAAACTTGGGACCTCAGAAAATCGAGTGGAGAATAATCTATACATCAGTGTCCCAGGATGTTACGCCTGGACTTTGTGGCTTTATGTTATTGTTAAAAAGTACTAAAAATATAAAATAGCTCGCTGCTGTTTGTCACTGCAAATTTGATATGAACAAGCAAGGATTCCCCTAGCCTGCAACTGTCATTCAGATTAGTCAAACACCATTTGAAAAGGAATTTTGGGAAGAGTTCATTATCATCATCAATAAAACTATTGACTGCCTTCAAGGCGTGTCCTGCCACATTGATGATGAATTCTTCCATCTAGAATGATGCATGGGCCTTGGGACTGAGAACCTGCGAGGAGGAATTGATTTTAGTGTTAATGGTTTGTGCAGTGCCATTCACCACTCTTGTTTCTGCCAGTTCTATTGCTGCTGGAGCAGGAGTGCGAATGGCAAATAGGCAAGGCAGGGATGCATCACATTGCAGAGTGAACACAAAGGTTTGGGGGTGGGGTTTCTTTTTATGTATGGGATCCATTTACGGCCAAAGCAGCCACAGCATAGTTCCATGACCCAGAAGGTGGTTTCCTAGCCGCAGTCATCTTTGCTGACCATGTTAGCTGACTGTCAGGATTCTTCTGACACTATCCTCCTATCCACCTCGAGGAATGCCTGAGGTTTCTCTTCATTTGGCAACCTTTCCTAATGATTGTGTAGCCCCAGTAGGCAGAACTGGGACCAGAACCCAGGCCTCCTGATTCCCAGAACATGCTCTTTCCACTGGGCCAAGTAGATGGCCAAGGCACTTTGTAATGTACATAGAAAATGGAATAGAAGGCAAGCCTTGCCAACAAGGAGCTCCCAATCTAGGGGGAGAAACAAACCGAGACAATTTAGGATTGAGGGTTTAAAAGTTCAAACGAGGGCAATACAGTTTGACTGCTCAAAGAAGTGTAGTTGTTTCCTTCCCTTCCCTGGCCTGGCCCCACTCCCAAGCCCAAGAAACAGAAAAGGGCACCGTTTTAATTGAACTAGTTGAGTGCCACTGTAGGCTCCCAGTCAGGTGATTATTCTCCATCCAACATCTGCAATGCCGGATGCTTCTTTGGGGAGCAGCTTTCTGGTACTTTTCAGAATCCCTGGGCAAAAGCATCTCCCTAGGACCCCTCAAAGCAAGATTCCAGGCATCCCACATTGGATGTAGGAGTTAGGAATAGTAACTGTGGTATTTGTTACGTGTTTACTATGTGCCAGGCACCGTACTATGCACTGGGGTGGATACAAGCAAATCAGGTGGGACACAGTCCCTGTCCAGCATGGGTCTCACAGTCTGAATCCCCATTTTACAGATCAGGGAACTGAGGCACAGGGAAGTGAAGCGACTTGTTCAAGGCCACACAGCAGACGAGTGGTGGAGCCGGGATTAGAACCCTTGACCTTCTGACTCCCAGACCCGTTCTGCTGCTTCCCCAGCAGCATGTCACCATGCAGCTACAATGAAGCATTAAATTTCCTTTCATTAATTCATTCAATCATATTTATTGAGCACTTACTGGGTGCAAAGCACCGGTGGGGGGAATGGCTTTGACGTGACAACACTGGTGGTGTGAAGGGAGAAGGAAGCATGTGAGGCCTTGGAATTACCCCGGGTCAATTCTAGTGGCTGGTGGCTTAACCACTGTACTCCACTATTCCACCAGTACTGTGGGGCTGGGGCTCTCCCTGCCATGATGGTCAGCAGTTTGGCAGCATGGGAAGAAGAAGAGGAGGGGAAGCCCCCAAGAAGTGACTTGTGATTTGGCCATTGCTCTCCACCTCTCCCACTGTCTGCTCCTGCAGATAAAATTTTCCAACCCTACATTACTTTTGATTTGTGCCTTCAATCACTGTGTGATGCAGCTTGGGTTTTTATTGAAAATTTTCTTTTTCTGTCCTTTTTAAAAATTGAGGTTCAACTCTTTAGTTTTGATTTCATTTCAAATAAAGGAGGAGAGCAAGATGGAGAGAAATTGTTGTTGATGGCTCCTGATTCTATTTGGATTCCACTTCCTGAAGGCTCTCATTTCAAGTGTTTGGAGCTTACATGCTCCTGGAGTTGCATGGTTTATTCTTGAATGCATTTTCACTATTCAAATCATATAGAGCTATTGGTTCTTTCTTGCAAAGTGCAGCTAAGGTAGCACTGAAAAGACACCAGAACATAAGAAAGGGCTAATCCATACAAATGAGAGTATTTTATCCCAACTCCCTCTTCGGCTAATATTGTGTGCTCTAGCCAAAGAATTACTGGAGGTAAGGCTAAGTTGTGATTTGCAATGGACTGAAATGACTGAGAGACCACAAGAGTAGGCTTTGAAACACTGAAAAATTACCCAGTTGAAAATAGATCGTTTAAATTATGGTTTTCCATAAGAACTTTCTATATACCAAAATACTCTGCATTAAACACTGTAATGATACAAGATCAGATTGAACGCACTTATTGTCCCATATGGGGCTTTTTCATCTAACCTTTAAAGAGGAGGGTGTTTTCTAGTGAAAAGGAATCATCTGTATTTACAATCCCTCTAGAAATAATTAATAAGTAAAAAGGAAAACCAAAATTGTAGTTTGGCAAAACCTAAAATACAGCAGTAAAAGATGATAGGTGGTTTAAAAAGTGAGAAGACAGAACGGGAGATCTTATATTGGAGAGGGAGAGGGGAGAATAGAGAGGGAAAGAAAGAGAAGGGAGAATGGAGGAGAGGAAAGGATGGAGGGAGGGAACGGAGGAGAGGGAAGAAGGAAGGGAAGATAGAGCAGGGGAGTGGAGGGAGATGGAAGAATAGAGAGGAAAATGTGGTAGGGAGAGAGACCCGAAAATGAGAACTAGAGACAAAAGACCAATAATGAAATAAGACGATGATGAATTGTACCAAGTGAATTTTTGAAAGTTTGGCTGTTTTATATTAAATGCAGTGGTAGATCGTTTCTCAGTGTATCTAGTTTACAGCTGGGTCAGACACCTTTTGCAGGAAATGTAAGCAACATGTTCTGTAAGAGCAGCTGATTTTTCACCAACTCATGATCAAAACCTATACTGAAGTTATGGCACCAGGCACAAATAGATGATTTATTTTCATTGGTACATACAAGGCATGTACAATTATGTGAAACTTGTTGGGGGAAAAAGAGTTAGAGGCAAGAATCCCTCAGATTCAAAAAGCAATTTAGAAAGATGAAAACTAATAGAACACCAAAGCAGGAACAAATAGAGTATATACCTAATATAGGCAAGAGAAAAATCAAGAAGATAGGAAAGTAGAAGGCCTCAGTAACTTTAACATCCACTATTTTCTATAGGAAAGTGGCCCTCGGGAAAGGTTTTTGTAATATAAAATGCTGTCATTTGAATTTCATTTTGGTGTTGCCTAGTCAGATCATAGGGAGCCAGAGGATAGAGCAAAATGGGAAATGAAACCCTGTTAAATGTAATTATTCTTCGGCGTAACAACAGTATGTATGTGTAGATTTAGAAATGTAAATAATGTAGAATTGGAACCGTGATTTACCCCTTGGCCTAAAATTAACTGTAATTATTCTTGCATTTAATAAGCTCTTATGGATGAAAGCCCTGCTTCTCTCAAACAAAAGATATTTGGGCCAGGGCTGAACTAGCAGGATCAAGTGGAGAATGAAAGAATTATCAAGGTCGTTCAGGTCGTAATTTCCTCCCTCTCCCCCTCCAACTCCCTCCATTATTTTATTATGACTGAAATAGCCATAAATAAGGTAAAAGAAATAGGGGCTTTAATTCCCTGGGAAATGACTTCAGTTCTCCATTTCACTTCGACTGGGTCCTCTTTTCATTTCATTTGATATTTTCTTTAAGAAAAAAGCCTCTTTGTAACAGAGATCTAAATGAAATTAAAACGATGAACCGAAATGAAATTGCTAAGTAATGTGCAGATCTAAGCTCGGCCCTCTGATAGGAAATTAAGATTCTTGACGAAATCTTGGAGGTGAGAGGTGAAATAAGCTTTACTCAATTTGAAATCAAACCCAAGACTGAAAACGGAGTAGTTGCCGGTCAACAATTAGAAACTGCTGTACATTTTAAATAACAACAAACATTTAAATGGAAGCTTGTAGTCTACTGCTGTTTCTGTCATGATCAAATCAAATCCACCATCTCCCCTCTCCTAGAAGCCTATAACCTTATAACATATAAGGTTATTACTTATTCCTCTCTTTCAGCGCTAACATTCAGTATGCCACTAAATCCTGTTGGGTTTTCTGTATCAATCACTGGATGCTATATTTTGAGTGCTAATTGTTTTCATCTCCCACCATATTTCCCAGATCTACTCCCTTCATCTCTATACAGAGATTTCCACCTTGAGCCAGGTACTCATTGTATGCTGGTTAGACTATTGCATCAGTCTCCACACTGGTCTCCCTGTCTCCCTTCTCCAGTCCATGTTTTGCTCTGCTGCCTGGTTCAATGTACAGATATATCAGTCTGCACCCATCCCTCCCTATCACAAAAATCTCTACTGGTTACCCATCCTTCTCTGCAACAAGCAGAAACTCCTAAGCATTGTGTTTAAGGAACATCATCATTTCTCACGCTCTTAATTATTAGCTCACTTCTCCCACTATACAGCTGCTTGCTTTTTTGATTCCTTCCAGCTAACCTTCTCACTGTTCTTCCATTAGAGAATAAGCTCACAGGGACAGAAAATAGGTTGTGTATTCTGCTGTGTTTCTAAAGTCCACTTCCCCAGGGGACATTCCCCAATTTATTTTCTTCTCCCTGGTCTCAACCTCCCAATTACTACCTCAGCACTTGTGCATCTTCCATCAGCCATAATGCTGTTGTATATATCAACATGCTTACTCTTATATAAATACTTTGTCATCCCATTCTCTTTTCTTCTCATAGCTATAATTTATTCTGTGCCTGTTTCCCCCTTTAGATTGCAAGATTCTTAGGGGTAGAGATCGTGCTACTTTATTTGTACTATACTCTCCCAAATGCTTAGTAGTCTTCACACAGTAGGCATTCAGTGTGTATCACTGACTGAGTTTAGAACTACAGCAGACTTCCAGTAGCAATATTCCTTCAGGTTCAAAGATGACTCAATAGATAGATTTCATTTCTTAATGTATTGTCATTGGAGAAGTTTCTCCCATGAAGTATTTATCGAATGTTCACTTTCCATTTGGGTGTCAGCTTCTTGTGGATAGGAAAAGTGTGTTTTCCAAGTGTCCAGGGCCTTGATGCACTGTGCCAAGTGAGAACCCAAATGCTACTAATACACTCTTACTATGTGCAGAGCACTGTACTAAACACTTGGGAGTAATGATTGAAAGCCCGAGGTGGTTTGAGGAACAAAAGTGCCTCCATTTACGGCCGCCATTCTGGGTTCCAGAAGGTCTTGCTAGCAACAGTGACCCCTGGCCTTGGGTCCAGTTAATACCTCCCTACTGGGGTCCTCCCCAAAAGGTGCAGGAATTCTCCCTTAGGGGCTAAGGCACCAGCATGGATTCCAAGCCTCTAACCACTGGTTCTGGCATAAAGTCTGAGAGAAAAAGTATCATTTCATCAGGAGGACAGGCTCTTGATTTTGGTTTTACACTAGAGGTTATGGATTCAACAGAGCCATCCACACTATCTCACACCAGTCCATAGTAGCTAATGGCAAGCATGAGATACTGGTAAGGGTAGTAGGTGGAGTCTGTTTTACACCTCCTAGATGAGTTATTTGTTTTTAAAGGCCTCCAGTGATGGAAATTCCCTAGAAACACAAGGCAGGGAGAAAAATAGTTTAGAAAAATATGTTCTCTCTGATTCTCATAGGCAACTTTAACTTCATCTAAATGGAATTAAAGTAACCTATTTGTCAAAAGAAGAGATTAAAGAAAGATCCTTTTAGACTGTGAGCCCGTCTTTGGGAAGGGATTGTCTCTATCTGTTGCCGAATTGTACATTCCAAGCGCTTAGTACAGTGCTCTGCACGTAGTAAGCGCTCAATAATTACTATTGAATGAATGAATCCTATTGTTAACAGTAAATAGAGAAATCCTGGGACAAGTGTTTGGAATCTGTGCTTAGTCTTCATTCTATTTAGAAATGGCCTTGAAATGAACTTAAGTAAATTGGCGGAGGAATGTTGTAACCAAAAGTTCAGTTCAGAGTGTGAGCTAGAGGGGATCCAAAGCTCAGCCTTGCTTAAGATCAAGGGTGTGTCACCTGATCTAAACAGCCACATTATGCCTCATCTCCTTGGATGTTTTGAATCCTGTTTTGGTATATGTTGTCTCGACAAGCAATGACAGCAACAACAGTGATAACAATAATAATAATAGTATAATAGCATTGTTAAGCACTCACTGTGTATCAAACACTGTAAGACTGTAACACTGTTAGAGAAGCAGCGTGGCTCAGTGGAAAGAGCCCGGGCTTGGGAGCCCGAGGTCATGGGTTTGAATACCGGCTCTGCCACCTGTCAGCTGTGTGACTGTGGGCAAGTCACTTTACTTCTCTGTGCCTCAATTCCCTCTTCTGTAAAATGGGGATGAAGACTGAGCCTCATGTGGGACAACCTGATTACCCTGTATCTACCCCAGCGCTTAGAACAGTGCTCTGCACATAGTAAGCGCTTAACAAATACCAATATATATATATATTTTAAGACAAGGACCTCAGGGGCCAGACCCATTGAGGAAAGATTAGATTTAAGATGATTCAGTCCCTATCCCACGTGGGGCTCAATCTAAGGGGAAGGGACAGTGTGTTTTATCCCCATTTTGCTGTTAAGTGACTTGCTCAAGGTGACACAGCAGGCATATAGCAGAGCCAGGATTAAAACTCAGGCCTTCTTAATACCAGGCCTACACTTCTCACACTCAACTATGCTAATTCTCAGCTCGGAGAAAGAAGTTTGGGGCCTATGTGGTTGGAATTACTTGGCACCTGTAGAGATGAACTTGTATGTGTAAAGCAGTTGTAAGTTAGAAATTAGGAACAACTAAATTGAAATGGTGAAGGTGGCAAAAATTATTCCATTTCCAACTGAAAGTCACCCAAGCATTTTTGTCATCAGTACTTGTTATAGATTTATTTATAAATTCGTGTCATATCTGTATAAATAGATAATAGAAACATTCATAAAACTATCATAGATATTTCTGATATGCAGAAGGATTTTTTTGGTTGTTTAACTTCTGGAATCAACAAAGTATATTACAAAGCTATAAATATATGGCATTTCTTATGAGAAGATTCATATACATTTATAAACCAAAATCAGAAGTTATTTTCAATTCTGTGTTTACTAAAGGAAGTATCACGAGCTCCCCAATGTTCAAATACAACACAAAGGAATTTTCTATAAAGAAAATTTAGAGGGAAGATATTCATAATGTCTATGATATTTTTCACAGGAGCTGAAAGTTATCCTTCAATTCAAAGATGAAGAGCCATAGAAATGTTTCCCACCCTGAGAACCTTGTTTTGGAATGGCATTATTCAGATGTGAATTTAATGAAAGGTTTTACCATACAACTAATGTTTACTATCATCAAGTATCTTTGAGTCTTTTCTTTTCTTTTTTTTTAACTTTTTGAATTTGATATGGTTTCAAAAGGAAAAAAAATAGTGCTTTTATCAATTTAAGGAAGAATTGCCCAGCAAGATAACAGAAGCTTAACAGATTCTGTTTTTAGCTTAGTTTGATTTGGGCTGCTTGATTGACATTTAGCACAAAAAAGATCATTTTAAAATATCACACATATATGGCAATACCGCTTTCCAAGTATTGAATGCCTGACATTTTATTACTCTTCCATGGCAGAATATGAAAAGGGAGCATTTTAAGAAATCAAAGCCCTGCACTGCATTATTAGACCATACTTTTCTTTAGTAGTTCAGGAAATAATTTAACTATGCATATGACACTGTCCCGCTAATTGGAACAGTATTCTGGGTGATGATAATTCAAACATAAGTGTTCTTACCCTTCAAAGCATACAGCAGAGTACCTCATGTAGGTTTGATAGAGAGAATGCTCATTTTCAGGAGATGATAATTTTAAGAGATGAAAGGCTGCCGTGCTTTCTTTCTTTCTCAAAATTTCCCTTGCAAAAATTATTTGTCTTAGAGAGCTATTTTCATGTAAAAAGCCTCATTAGTATAGCTGTGGGACTGATGCAGGTAGTCTGATCGAAAAGAGAAAGGCAGGCAAAGGGAGACTACTTAGAAACTTCATCTATATGCCTCCGTAAGGGCACCAACCTCCTGCACCACAGTACACAATAGTTATGTACTTTTCTTTTTCCTCAAGGATGAAAATGTTATAGATGGGGGATTTTCCTAAACTAAGCCACCAGAATGGCGTTCGTCCTCTGTTAATGGAAAGGGAGGGAAAAATGTTGAATAAATGTCAGCAAAGTGGAGGGAGAAGGATTAAAAAATCCTGCCTTCCTGCCTTCCCGCCTTCCCCTTCTTCTCCTTCCTTCCTTCCTTCCCCTTCCTTTCTCCTTCCTTCCTACTTCCACCAAACAATTTTCCAGAGAATCCCATCCAGTCTCTGAGACCACCATGATTGAGAGATGGCAGGAGAGACAGAAACAGGCAGTCCTCTCGGGGCCCTTACTACTGTCAATATGTCAGCCAGCTCCAGTCCCCAGCAAGCTTAAGCCATGTCGTTTTTTGATAATGCATAGGGAGGGGAAAAGTGTGGCATCCTACAAGGGTTGGTTGCAGACAACGGGTCCCTTGGCAGTTTTCTAACAACTCAGTCTCTCCTCCACAGTAGGAAGGCAGGCTGTAGCTCATTAAGTAAAAATATATTCCTGACTGCCACGTACATTATCAGTCTAGTAATACACAGAATTGGATTGCAACACTGAGCGCTCACTCCATAAGCACTAATAGATCTCTTGTCTTGACCAAAAAAAAAATCTTGAGGAAGCTTTTCAGAGTCTTATTTTTAGGAATTGAACTCAGAGGAATCCATCAAGACTAAGGTGTTCCAGAGTTCAAAATGTCTCCACTTCCCCAAATAGCAGTTTAATGATGATAAATCCCATATATAAGCATTGGCCTCTGAATTTTATAAATTGTATTTAAGAAAATGATGAGTAGTGAGAGATTAGACAGAAAGGGCAAAACCTGATTTGCCAAGTCATTGTTCTGGTCATTGTAATCCGGTGACTAGGAGATTTTAGTTACCATCAGCAAGGACAAACAGTACAGACTAGGTTGTCATACAGAAGCTTACTTGGCCACACCCACTTGCAAATATAGGCGCTCACTTTCAGTGATGCCTACTTCAAATATGAAGTTCAGCTACATACATATCCTCAAACTTGAGTGTTTTCAAGGTGCCTTTTAAGGTACAGTGCTAAGACAGTTGAATAGGTTTTAATCTCCACCTAGGCTTCTGACTTTGGGTTTCAGATTAAAATGAACATGAATTTCTGTCATAGTGGCATGAGTAGAATCAAGGGAGTGTCATGTCCCTGAAGTTGAGATTAGAAGAGAAATAGAGGTCAACAGTATCCAAAAATGAGGAGAGTTGCAGTAGATTAGAAAAGTGAAGAGACTTCTGGAGTGCCTGAAAGAAGGCCGTTGGTCACCTTAGAAAGCTTCTTGAGGGCAGGGATCATATCAACTGAATCCATTGTATACTTCCAGGTGCTTAGTGTAATGCTTAGCGCCGAGTAATGCCTAATAATCATATTCATTGATGATTAAAAGGATCAAAAAGGAGTTGGTTCGGAGCCAGTAGATGAAGTTGCATTCAAAGAAGTTAATAATGGGACTTGAATGGGATTTAAATTAAAGGTACTTGTTTTAAGGATATTTATAGCATATGGAGCTGTACTATATTGTTAAAGTAAGCTTCCCCGAATTGATCGATTAGGTAGATATTAATACGTTCATCCCATTGGTTATATGAATATATAGCTGCCAAATGTATGGGCTACTGGTACAAAATACAATTTATACTGTGTTTATAAAAAGAATTAGAATTGCATTCATTTTGCTATGTGAGAGGCTTCTTCAGAAGGAGGTTGGCTGATTAGAAACGTTCATAAATTTTGTGATACTGATTTGTAAGTCTGACAGAGAAATGGGGAAGTGCTGTTTTCAAGGTTATTACGGACCCACTAATCAGCTCTGTGCTGGCAATGTTGAATTTTTAAAAGATAGTTGCTAAATTCTCCTTTTCTATCATCCATGCTGGCAGTAACAAACTGAGCTTAATGATTGCCGGGGAAGGTAGCCTGCCAGGTTAACTGGTGCATTATAGAGTTTCAATGAATTTGCAGCCAATCACAGTGAGTACTTTCTTCCTATCTTAGAGGGTATTCCAGGTTAAAAAAACAAACTCTCCAGGAAATGAAGAATTAAACTCGTGAGGATTTCTTTCCATATAAAGAGTAATAACGAGATAATATTCAACTGGCATTCTTATTTCGTGCCGGAAAATACTAGCAGTGAGGAAAATTCTCACTGTGTATTTTTTTCCAGCTGAAGCACAGTTAGACAACTAAATCAGTAATCCAGTCTAACATGGTCATATTAACCAAGCGAAGCAGAAAAGACCATCTGTGCCAGAATGCATATGACTAAAATATAGCAGCAAGCTAAAAGCCTTTTACAGTAGTTAATGCAAGAAAATCTTATGAATGGTTTCTAGAAGAGTATAATGTAATTGATGAAAAAAGAATGGTAGCAGATGTTTGACCTTCGATGTAATAAGCTTGCAAAATTGATTTATAAACCACTTTATAACTCAATTTCACATGCATTAAAAACCTATAAAATTTTTTGTGTGTGTAGTTCACTAATTTTTAACTATGGGCAATTTACTCAAGTATACATGATTTGTTAAGAAAAATATGTAAGATAGCTTTCAAAACCATTCCCATTATTGAATCTTATTTGTACAGATTGAAAATTGGCACCTCCAGCACCTGTCTCCATCCTGTTTGTCTTTAACTCAATGTACTGAGAGGTTTTATTTA
The DNA here is from genome assembly GCF_004115215.2 of Ornithorhynchus anatinus. Lineage (NCBI taxonomy): Eukaryota > Metazoa > Chordata > Mammalia > Monotremata > Ornithorhynchidae > Ornithorhynchus > Ornithorhynchus anatinus. The sequence continues at coordinate 11,945,155 of NC_041736.1, read as the reverse complement.
TGCTTCATGCCGGGGTTTGGCACTCACTTTCTTTGTGGGCTAGGTAAACGTTTTTAAATTCTACCTGAGCCTATTAACTATTACAAGTGAGTAGGTAAGAGTGATGAACATGTAACCCTTGACTGTAAAATGAAATTTGCTCACTTATTGTTTTACACTGCACATTGTGCTTTCATCTTATCGAAATGACGTTGCTTCCAAAAAAAGTCAGAATATTCTCTTCAATTAATGTGGGTGCATTTCAATCCTATTTTGACAAATAAGTACCCAATAAAAGATTTTTACGTTATTACCTTTTTGTTGCTCTTCACAGAGGCAGTGCGGTTTCATCATATCAAACAAAAGTTTAACATATCTGTTCTCCCTCCCTTTTCGACTGTAAGTCTCATGAGGAACAGGGACTAACTATTGTGTCCTATCTGATTATCTTCTCTATCCCAGTACTTAGCACAGAGGTTGGCACATAATAAGAGCATCATTATTAATAACTGAATTCCCTAAAAAGTAATGGTCCCGGTGTATTAACACCCCCACTTGTTTTTAGGCCCAAGAGAAGAATGGCTACAGTAAAATGGGTCATTCTAAAATTATGAAAATCTCAAGGGTAAAGGTGTCAGAGAAGTAGATGGCCTGATTATCTCTTCCATCTAAGTTGTGTTTAGTATGCTTTTGTTATAATTAAACATAATGAAGCATTTACATTTTCCATTACATTGTACTATACAAATTACAAGTCTTATGATTACAAACCTCTTCTGGCTCTGAGGGGAGTAGCACTTTGGAGAAGCTGTTTTGCCTGGCACTGAGCTTTATAAGAAAGGCCTTATAGTTATGGTTTCTCTCTTCACGTAAAGCTCCTTCCATAAGATAAAGTTCATATACTTCTTCTTTGTCATCATGATCACCAGCACCTATTCACTAAACACCAACAGGATGCAATGGATTGAACTAGTTGTGAAAGAAGAGCTGGCATGATCAGACTCATACGTCCTCACCAACATGAGGGTTAGAGTAAATTCAGCTAGCTATTGGGAGCCTTCAGTCTAGGTCCAGGTTTTTTTACCAGAATGCCAGTACCAAGTACAAATATCAGAAGAGTCCAGCCTGCCAGGTTACCGGGCACATGTGAGTCTGGTAGATCTGGTGAGCAGCGTGGACTTTAGCAACCAATTCTGAGCAGAGCACTGAAGTAGGCATTTAGGAAAATAGAGTAGAATTAGTTGACACGATCCCTGCCCTCTAGGAGTTACATCCCAGTGAGGAAGATGGGCACTAAAATAAATTACTGGATTGGGGGAAGCGAAAGAGTTTAAAGATGTGTGTGTAACTGCTATGGGGCGAGGGGGTGAGTACCCATGTACTTAGGGGTGAAGACTCAAGTGCAGAGTTGGTGCAGGGGTGATAAGTGGCTTTGGGAGGAAAATTAGATTGAGGAGATGGGAGATTATGGGTTTTTTTGGTTGTAGTCACTCTCTGATAATGAATTATTATTTTTTTCAATGACAGGCAAACTTTTTGGGTTCAGGTTGCCAGGCTTGCGACTTCTAACTTACAGAAAGCAGTCTTTACCCCAAGAAGACCCCGATGTGGTAGTGGTTGATTCATCCAAGCACAGCGATGACTCAGTGGCCATGAAGCACTTTAAATCTCCTACAAAGGAAAGCTGCAGCCCTTCTGAAGCAGATGACACAAAGGCACTGATCCAACCCAGCAAATGTTCTCCCTTGGTGAATATATCAGGACCCCTTGACCATTCCTCTCCCAAACGGCAATGGGACCGACTTTACCCTGACATGCTGCAATCAAGTTCCCAGCTGACCCATTCCAGATCGAAGGAAAGTCTTTGCAGTATCCGGAGGGCTTCCTCGGTGCATGATATAGAAGGATTCAGTGTCCATCCCAAGAGCATTTTTAGAGACCGCCATGCAAGCGAAGGTAGGTCTGAAAATGTCTCTCCTGGGTAGGTTATGTAATAAAATGATTTCTACTTTGTAATTAATTTTGACATAATGCCTGAGCTCTAAGAGATAAACATCATGGAGCGGTTCAGACAACTTTTTGAAGCTGTGGGTTTTGCTCACAGCAGCCATCGGCTCCCACTGTGATATTGAGCCAGTACCATGACTTCTCTTTGCTTCCATTTCTGTAATGTCATAATCTAGCTCCCTCATGGGGTGTTAATTAATTATTGTTCATTATGAAATCCTCTTAGATGATGGGCACCACAGTGCACAAGATCATTAATTTTATTACTCTTAACAAGTAGTCTTGCATCCTGGGCAGAAAAATGGTTTTCTGGGAAAAACAAATGCACTGTTAACAAGTTAGTGCCCAGAGAAGGGGGAAGCCAAAAGAAGTCAATGCAAATAAAGAGTGATTTGTAAAATTAGGTCTCCCACTAGAAAAGGCAGACCAGTTTGAGACAGAAAAAACTGCTAGCTTACTCTCAAATCGAACCCAATTTGAACATTAAAAAATTAGACCTGAGGTTTGTTGGTTTTCTACATTTCTCTCTGTATCCTGCCCATTTACTCCCTCATTTCAACTGGTAGAGAAAGATGCAGTACTAACACATCCGGTGAGGTCCATCTTGGGCTAATCCAAAACTGAATTTTTAAGGACCTGGGAAATTAGTGATAATAATCATGAAAATAATAGTGCTATTTGTTGTGTTTACTAAGTGCCAAGCATCATACTAAGCACTGGGGTAATGACAGGATAAGCATGTCCCTCATGGGACTCACAATCTAAGTAGGACGGAGAACAGGTATTGATTGAATCCCCTTTTGCAGATGAGGAAACTGAGGCACTGAGAAGTTAAATGACTTGCCCTGGCTCACACAGCAGGTAATTGGCAGAGCAAGGATTAGAACCCATGTCCTCTGACTCCCAGGTCTATGCTGCTCCTTCTCAATGAGCAGCTGAGCTATAGAATCCTTGGTAGGATGTCACTGGGTCCCAGAGACAAGAGCGATGGCCTTTGGACTTTCCCCCTTAGGCTGTAGGAATGCACTTGGGGCCTCAGTTTATCTGACCACACTGGAACTAGAGGAGTTCCATTAACCCAGCCTAAGATTCAGGTGTGTGCCCCTTAGGGTTGTGCTGAGGGTGGTGTGAGGACCTGCCATTGATCAATCAATCAATTATATTTATTGAGCATATACCGTGTGCAGAGCACTGCACTACGAGCTGGGAAGTAAACCCAGGGTAACAGCAATGGATGCTGATAGCTACAAGTCCCCGTGAAGCTTCCAATTCAAGTAGTTTTAGGAAATGTATAGTAGCTCAAGAGCCAGGTCTGGTAACAGAGCCTACCAGCCCCATCTTCGAGCCCGAATAAGGAGGCCAAGAGTTATTGGGTAGATAGCTGTTTCTTGTTCTGGTATATTTTGTTGCTAATTAGCCCAATATCTACTTCTCTAGGTTTCCTTGTAAAGCGGAAGAGAAAGGAGAAAAAAAAGCCCCGGACAGAAATATATTTCCTAAACCCACTGTGGTGTGGGTGAAACAAGGGAGGTTTCTACTAGAAGTCATCTCCGTAGGCCGCTTAGTACGGTTCTCTGCACATAATAAGCACTCAATAAATACAATTGATTGACCTATTAACCTTATTGGTTCTTGTATGTGCATGTGACAGTCCCTCCCATCCTATAGCGTGTAAGAGATTTGGGTCCTTGGATAAAGAGTTGCTGTAACTTGAAATTGCAAATTTGAGACAAGGCTAAGGTGAAAAATTTAAATCCATAGATTATTCAAAAACTTTCCTTCAAAGCTCCTGGTCCAACAGATATTTTTAAAATGTGCTTAATAAGCTGACCTACTAGAATTTCTTCTTTTCCTGCCTTTTCTCTCTCAGATGTAGGTGGTCCTGGGCAGTGAAGTCACTAAAAAGTGGGAGGAGATGGGGAAAAGAAAGTGAATCAAAGAATCCTGGGTTTCTTCAAACTGGATACTGAGCCCCTGAATAATTATAATATATATTAAATTTTTCTAACTTTTAGTTTTCCAAAGTGCTTTCGTATCAGTTCTCATTTTGTCCTCCAAGTGTCCTTGTGAAGTAGGGAAAGGAGAGACATATTATCCCCATTTTACAGATGAGGAAACCAAGGCAGAGAGGTTATATGACTTGCTACAGTCACAAAGCAGGTCAATTACAGGTTTTTTTGCCTTGCTCCTTTCCAGTAGACCACTGTGCCACCCTAACCCCAATTGACTATTTTAATACACTACACATACTGTAAGCCAGATTTGATCAAAGGCTCATTTATATCTTCCTTGGTTTCCAGTAATTTTAGTTTGCTGCAAAATAATGATCTATCTTAGTGCCACTAATTTAATGAATAATTTGGTTTTTACTGGCTTTCAGAATGCAGGTTCTTAAAATTGTTTGAAAACTGAGTTATAGAGATTCTACTGAAAGACAAATGCCAACTAGAGAAAAGTCCAAAAGCTCTCAAACAGGCTACCATATGGTCCAAAAATATCATTTTGCAGGTTACAGTTGTCTTATGTTGCAGAATGAGATACCACATATGGTAAAGTAGTTTTACCTGCTCCCAACTGCTTATATTAAGAAAGGTCATTACCATTTAGCAACCTATAAGGGCTTAGTCCATTGCCAAAGACAGATGAAAAACCTTCAAACTGATATGCTGCTGCTGTTCAGAGAACCAGGCCCAATTCCCATCAGCCCTGGGGACCACTCTGCATGCCCAGCAGCAATCCCAGAAGGAAGGTCGGGGCTACCTGTAGTTTGGTTTGGCTTCAGTTCTGCTGGAGTTCAGCTCTGGGGTGTGTCTAGAATCTAAACCGACCATTGATATATGGGCCCCACTTGGATTAAAAATGGCTCCAGCCAAGCCGTTTGTTTACTACCAGGTGCTGGGTAATCAGCCTTTCTTTGTCCTGTCTTGGACACTGCTCGCATTCACATCCTATAAAATTCCATTAGAGGTGGTAATCTGATCTCAGACTACATTGAAACTTGAGCCTGATTGGCACTTGGGGACGCTACTGTGTTCGTGTATTTGTGCTACCGGGGCATGTCTTTACTAGCATTTCAATAGAATTACCAGTTGCTTTTGAAATTGCTCTAATCTGCTACAATGAAACAATTGACCATTTCCCAAGATTTCAACTCTACAGCATAGTAGTAGAAGCTATGGCAATACTGGGTTTGATTTGTATGTCTTGGATTTATATAGCCGGGGTAGACATGACCTCAATCATTTCAAGCCTGCTCTGCTGGTCCTTAGGTTACAGACAAACAAATCGCTGGGAGATTTACTTTTATAAGTTTGTCTGCTGTGTGACCCTGGGCAAGACACTTGACTTCTCTGAGCCTCAGTTACCTAATCTGTAAAATGGGGATTAAGACTGTGAGCCCGACGTGGGACAAGGACTGTGTCCAACCAGACTTGTTTGCGTTCCCCCTCAGTGTTTAGTACATGTGCCTGGCATATAGTGAGCGCTTAACAAATATCATTATTGTTACTATTTTATTATTATTATTAATAGTAATAACTATTTCCTGAACCTGAGCATTACTCTCCCGTGGGACAGAGTTTCCTCAATGGAGTAATGGGCAGAATGATAGTAAGTGAAATTTTTATATCCCATCATTAAATCAAATTCCTCCATTCATAGGTAAAAAATGCTACCCGACCCTCCTTTTGACATGTCCTTTAAATTCTAGGTTAGAAAACCTTCCAAGTGGACACATTCCAAAAGCAGGGAGAGCCATGCCCCAAACCAGCACAATTAGAAAATCGACTTTGGATTGCCCATTAAAACAGTTGGAATTGAGTTTTAACAACCTAGGGATGGTTATATCAGCTAAATTTTTATTTTTACTGGTCGTCTTTGTGCCTACTAGAACGATTGCAATGTATGTTACCGCCAGTCAAAGATACATTCTAAATCAATATATTCTGCTTTCTCTAGTCTCCTGTTTATATCTCTCTCTCTCCTTTTCTCTGTTCTTATTATGCTGAAATCAGACAATGGTCGCATTGTAAAAGGTAAAGTACCAGTACAAGTTTTATCGTCCGATACTTCAAGTGCCACTTTCTTTGGCATGCCTGCTCTTTGGACTGTACAATGCAACATCCTCATGCTAATTTAGGACGGGTGCATTGTTGAGATAGTATCTTTTTGTTTGGCTGGATCGTATTACTCCCTGACTTGTTGCCATAGAGTAGAATTACTAAATGTGTTCTGCTGGAAGAAGTACCATAACAGGTCAAAAACTGGTCCCATTTCTTAAGTAATTGGAAAGAGACACATGCTGACCTCAACGTAGTCCAACGGCCAAGAGGCTTCTAGACCTCGTTCCATAAAGAAACAAATGGGTAAATAAAGGTAAATGACAAGCGAAAAGCCATATGGCAGTTTCTTCACATATTCCTCTTTTGTCTCCTTACAACTAGTTTCACGTTCCTGGATGACAGGGGGTATGGTTTTAAGCTTACTGTAGTAGCAAAGTGTGCATGCTTGACTTTCATGTCTCTATTTTTCGATATCACATTAAATAGTTTTTAATTAAATCCATTATTAGTCTGAAATCACTGACATTTACTGGAGCTATTGTAGGAAAAGGTCATTCTGCAATACCTTTTAGATTTGGGGTTTTGGAGCATTCAATAATTTGCAATTTACTTCTTCCACTTTCTAACTCCTGGGAAACACTTTTTCCAAAAAGTGTCACGAAACATGAGAATTGATTTATTTAATCACAAATTGAAAACTGTTTTGGCTTATCCCTTTTTGTGGGTCTGTGCATGCCGCAAAGTGTGTGTTTAGTAATAATATGGTCCACGATGTGCATGTGTGGTGCATGAACACAGTTCAGCAAGCAATCCTATCACCGTCTTCATGTGTGTGCCAGGAGAACTCTCAGTGCCATAGTTTCGTAATTTCATCGAAATTGTTCTATTAGTAAATTTGAAGGTAGCAGAAGGGGCTGGAATGTCTGTACTGGAGACTGAAGGCCTCATCTGTTCCCCGGTGCAAGTGTAGTTTGAAAGAATGGAAAAAGTAATAGGAGTCCTCCACTGTCTTCTACTCAGGCACCTCAAAACCTGACGCAGGAGGATTACCTTCTTGGGATGGTTTTTCAGTCTCAGTGGCCTATTCAATCCTTAGCCTTTCTGATGAGACTGTCAATGAGGGAGCCGATTACTGTCAGTTGTGATGGTGTGTGTTTGTGGGGAATGCAAATGCTGGCCTCCAACCAACAGTAAGCAGACCGACTGTCATATCGTCATTTCCAGTCCCTGCTACCTGGGCTGTATGAACCATGAGTTCCCTTAGTATTTATTAGCGTGCAGTAAGATATGTGATTATTTGCCACACAGAGGGAAAATGTTGACTATCAGTAAATGTCGTCTTTACTGAGCATGCATTGCGTGCAGAGCACTCTACTAAGCACTTGGGAGAATACGATATAATAGAGATGGTAGACACATTCCCTGCCCACCATGAGTTGAATGCAGATGTGGTCTTGGAAATTGCAGATGTGCAGGTCTCCTGGCATTTAGTCTTTAACAGATACCCCGAGACTCATGTTGGAGGCTTTGTTCAAAAATGTCTATCATGAAATTTCTGATCTACAGCTAATTTATTTGATCTCTGAACTCCATGGCAGTTCTTTAATCCCATTCCCTCTTTGAAACAAATTACTCTGTTTCTTACAGAGCTTTCGGTTCCCTGGCCAATTTTATAATAACAGTCTAGAGTATATAAAGTAATGATTAGAGCCATAGTTTGGCTTCGATTCAAGCATCTCTCTGCAGTGTTGGAAAGTGATAACTTGAACAGGGCTTTCATTTGTTGTGTTTTTAAATAGAGTGGTCATGAATCAGTATTTTAAAGTGACAAAAGATGTGAGAAGAGAATTGAATTGAATTGTAAATGAAGACTATAGCAGTTTCCATTTTAGCTAGTATTTATTATGAATGAATCATGTTAACAACATTAGTTTTGTAAAGTGCTGAGTAAAGTCTTGAGGCTATTTAAAGTTTTCTCTGATACTTTAGGTCTGGCCTCCACAGAAATTGTTTTAAAATGTCAAGACATATTTGGGGAGAAATGAATGAGGGCACTAGACTGGGGGTAGAAATAATTTGGCATTGCAAATATACAGCGAGATGCAGATTAGCGTTCAAACATTTCATTTCAAAGGCAAACATTTGGGATTTAAGAGAAGACATGAACCAAGAAGGGGAAGAGAGGAACTCCTGACCTCAGTCAGGGCTGAGTCATCATGTGTCCCATTTTGGAAATTTTCTAGACGTGTTTGTACACCCTTCATTAGGAATCTCTCCAGTGCCTTAACTATGCAATAATCAACCTAAAGCTCACACTGAAATTTAATTTCCCTCCCTATTGTTCCTTCTTCAGGGCAGAAAATGTTTCACAAGCGACTTTTATAGAGCCAAGTCCAAAATCCCCAAATAGCATCCTCTTCTCAAAACCATCCTGATTTTATTTCCCTGACTTCACAGGATCCATCCATTTTCTTGCCTTAAAATGGAAATCATGGCTCATCTTTTAGCACTCTAGTATTTCTTGAAGCCTTTTTTAAAAACGTTTACTAGGCCAGCCCCAAGTAAGTTGGGTTTGACTTAAAACCATCACATCCCAGCTTGAGGCCATCCATGGGGTGTGAGGTTTCAGACTGGGCCCCACAGAATCTCAAGACTGGGAGCACTGGGGAGATCAGATCAGTGTCCAGCCACCCTGGGAAATTAGGTTGAAGTTTTAGGAACCCAGAGCTCTGGTTGAATTCAACGAACCATAACTTGTTTCTCCATCCTTTTTCTTCCCCCCCCGCCAGTGTCTGGAAACATTTGCAACTGTTTCAAATCCTCCTTTAGCTGTTTGTCCACTTTTTAAAGAAAATTAGAGATAGATATTGGAGGGTTTTGCCTTGAAATAGAATTCTTTCACCATAAATATCAAGATCCTTTAATTCCTTTGAGTTGATCTTCTGTGGTAATCTACTGTTTTTTTGTTATAGTTCATTTTTTTTAGTTAATTTTTTTTCAGGTTATCTTATCTTTCTTTATGAATCTAACTTTCGTGAAGTTACTTTTTAGCTCTAAATCCTCAGCAATTATCCTCCAAATAGAGAATTGGGGGTAGGAAGTTCAATGTTGTGATTTCCTGCTCCTGATTCTATCTGCTTTTTGACCTGGTAATCTCTCTGTGTCACATTACTCATCTGTGACATGAGAATAAAAGGAATACTTACATTCCGTTCCATAGCATAGGAAAGATTGTTTAGTTAATGTTGGGGTAGAGTTTGGAAGACACATCATATATCTCTCTGGTTTGGAAAGAAACTAATGAAATATTCCCATGTGAATTAAGGGGAGAGGAGTAATGCTCTACAAGGTGGAAGATAAAACAGGTTGTTGATTTTCAAAGGTCTCATTTGATTGAGTCCAGATAGTATAAATAAATTATTCTAATTTCAGTGGAGATAATTAAATTTGTAGATTAATGTCATCTGGAATGGCTGAAAGCAGGAACCCAGCCAAGTGGAATGGAGAGCTAGAATCCAACTGGCCAATTGACCCAACAGCAGTAAATGTCATTGGTTCAAGTCCCTGCCAGCACTGAACCGGGAAAAGGCGTACGTATCGTCACCCTAATTCATACCCAACACACCTCTGGAACTCCTGTTCTGCAGACCCCATTGTAATAATCAGAGTTTGAAAGGAATGGAGTTTGATATTTTAGGTACTGTGTTCCCTCACCCCGGCTAAGCCTTACCAAGATTCCTGCTCAGGATAAGACTGATCCGAAGAAGTAATCTGGGAGGAGGAGGGCCTACATCATTTGGACTTCGCTGATGGGAAGGAAACTGTCCCAAAGTTGGAATGTGGCCAGAGAAACCTACCAGAACAGAAAACACAATCTCTACAGCTTGTAGTAGTAATAAATTGGTGTTGCTTGTGAGGACCTCGATAAAAACCGAGAGAATGAGATTACTTTCTGAAGCCTGTCATGAGACTAGATTAATTTGGTGCTGTTTTCTGCTCTTATTACAATCCTTGTCACATGAATGGAAAAGGGAGTCAGAATCTATATGCAGATGAGGCATACCAAGCAATAAACTTGAGGATTCCACAGTGAAATGCACCCCACTGATGGACCAGGCTGTCATTGTGAATGAAGCTCAGGGACTGAAGAGAAAGGCAGCTCATGAAACACATTGTTTAAGTTAACCAAACTATTCTGCTCAAATCACTTCAACATTTTGTAATTAAAATTGCAGCAGTTTTCCCTAATTATAATCAGAAAGTGCTGCATTCCTGAGTGGTGGGTGGTTTTTTGTTTTGCTTTTTAGCAGTGCTGCCATTTTGTGTTGTTTGATCACTGTGATATAAAACACCTGATGTATATACAGTACAAGGAAACAAAAAAGAAAATGTACTTCATTCATCTTTGCACAGCTGAGTTTATGTGCCTAAGTGATGTGGTGTGACACAAAAATAGAGGAAGGTATTTTTTTTTTCTGTAAGGAGGGCAAGCTATTCACCACATTCTTCCAGTCTTTGATTTCAAGAAAATCATTTTAAAAATCAGACAGTGTACATTATGATTGCCAATTAGGTAAACAGGTTAATGCAGTTGAAATTCTCTTTGACTTTGATATGCCCCAAATAATGCCTTTTAGCATTACTGAGACTGGAAAAAGCCTTCCAGGGATTTACTGCCATTAGAAGAGATGTGCTGGGGGCTTAATATGCTTCCACCCCACCAAGGATGCAGAGAATAGCAGAGCACTGGACCCAGCCTTTGATTTGTGGACCCTGGTTTTCCAGGTAAAGCCAACCCAAAGTCCAACACAGCCATCTTATTCATGAATTTGAGGACAGCCATCTTATTCAATTGATCAATCATATTTACCAAGTGCTTATTGGTACAGTACACTGTACTAAGCTCTTAGAAGTTATAATTATCAGAGACAATCCCTGCCCTCAAGGAACTTACATGCTTATATAGGAGTTTACAGTCTACCTACCTACTGCTGGACTAAGCAGTGAAGGAGAGGTGACAGAAGGAACTAAAATTCATCCTTTTTTTGGCTTTATCTCTCAAGTAGAAGATGTAGCTACTACAACAAATTCCTGGGTCTCAAGAGACTCACAATTGGTTGTTGTTATCTGAAATTAAGGCTATAATCAAATAGACTTTTCCTATCTATGTTTCTCATTTAGACAATAGGACTTCAAAAATACCCTTTGAACCTTAAGCCAGAAGATAGAGAGGGAAGCAGGTGAAAGTTCTTAAAGTGATTGAATCCTCTTTTCCTTTGCCTCAGCTATATCCCTAATTTCGCTCCCCCCACCCCCAATTTATTGGTAGCCTTTACTGAACTAAATCTAGTTGTCCAGGACAGGGATAGCACCTGTTTTCTGCTTTCTACCATCTGTGAGACTGAATGAATGTCGAGTGTTAGGGAGGCTTGTTGCTTGTCCCCAGCCTATGGCCAAGAGTTGTCCAGTAGAGACCAGGAGTCCAAGAATTGGGGGAGAAAAGAAGACCAAAATGAAAATCTACTTTGAATGATCCCTTGTTTTCTTTTCCATGTCTAATTTCTCCTGGGAAGTTCTCCCTTGAATAGCAGACATGGTATCTCTGGATTATCATGGGATATTTATGTGGCCTTTCAAAGCCAGGACTTGACCAATGGCAGTCAGTTGGTTTCCTAATTTACTCTAACCTTTTCTTGAGGGAGGGATGTTAATGTCTAAATTTGCCATCTGTTACATGGGCCCAGTTCCCAGACTAAATTCCATCCTAGGATACTCGGAGTCCATCTCCAAGAAGACCAAAAATGATGCTAAAATTATGTTTGGATCACAAGGGAATGGATTTAGTCTTGACTGGTAGAGATCTGTTCTTATCATGGTTCAAGAGCCCTCCTTTTGAGATTTCTTGTTTTTCTCTGTTCCTTTATGGTATCACCTGTTACAAATGCTTCCCCATTTTTTTAGGGCCTTTTAATCATATCAAGTCAAGTCTCCTGGGATCCACTTCTGATTCAAACCTCAACAAGTACAGCACCATCAACAAGATTCCTCAGCTCACTCTGAACTTTTCAGATGTCAAAACGGAAAAAAAGAATACATCGCCTCCTTCTTCTGAGAAAACCATTATTGCACCTAAGGTTAAAGATCGAACACACAACGTGACGGAGAAAGTTACCCAGGTAAGATGTGCTCTATCACCAGTTTCATTTGACTATTTTCTTGATGCTGTTATTAAGCTTCTTTGCCATATGGGGAAATGTATTTTCTTAGAATATAGAGGAAATATATCTTTTCCTCATTCAGTATTAATCATCAATTGATGCTTCTTCCCCTTCTCTCTCTGTCCTGTTTATCTCAAGTTTTTGTACACTGCTCTGATATGTCAGAAAAGTAAAGTATATACTATTATCATGTCTTAGCCAAAACTAAAATGAAGTAACTCGTGTTCATGAAGTAATTCCTGTTCATTATTGGTCTTTGTTGAAGTTATCCTGATAACTCAGTGTGTTGGGCATTTATCTTTATCCTGGATAGCTTCTCAAGGAAGCTTTTGGCTTTAACATTGCAAATTCCTCTATAACTTAAATTCCTTTAACTGTACAAATTGCAAAGTGATGAATGAAATCTGAGATGACCATATTTTAGAAATTAGTCTTCTTCTGGTTAGTTGTAGGTGCAGAACTAATCAGTTTGGTAGTTGGCATCTTCCATTCAGAATATTCTGAGTTCAAATGCCTGTTAGCACTGTGAGCCAGTCATCTCTAATGAACACACATCTCCAGTGTATTTGGAACGTAAAATTTCACATGGAAAACTGAAAATCTAACTTCCTTTCTGTTATCCTCTATTTCCAACCATAGTTGGAAATCAATAGTAATGCTAAATTCCATGTGTCTATTTAACTGTTCTGCATGTTGTCCTCTTACCTCTCTTGGAATTCTACTTGTAAATTACATTTCCTTACCTCTCTAGATGGTCGCAACACAGAAATGACTGGCAGAATGAGAGAGAGACATTGTTACCTTGTACTTAAATCTTTTTAGAAAGCAGCATATTGGGTGGGTGAGGTACACAATAGGTTTGGGGTTGCAAACAGGAAGCTCTCTATCCAAAAAGTTGGATTTGCTCATAATATCAGAGTATCTGTGCAATCCACCTGTAGTGGAAGACTGACAGGCCAATTACTTGCTCTCAATAGATGGGCCTAATGGGATGATGCAGAGTCAAAAATCCACAACTAAATCAGCCAGGGCCCAAGTGTATATTATCACATTAGGCTTGATCCAGTTAATTGCCCAGTCTTCTATTTTGCTAGGACTGGTTTGATTCAGCAATTCAGAGAGACCCACTTATCCAACGCTCTACATTTGAATAGTTAGCCCATCTGCAACTGCCATTTCCCAGTAGTCCATATCTTTATGACAATAGCATCAGCAACAGCATCACCATACATTTCTAATTTTTGTTCTGCTTTGTCTCCCTGAGGTGTCCCATACCATTAAAAACCACACAGAAGCTACTTTGGTGCCCAGTGTCATCCTTTCTCCTCCCATGTCCCACCCCAGAAAATTGGGTTGCTGAAAAGCTGTGTTCTAGGACCTCACTGTTAACATCTAATAGGAAGAAATAATGATAATAATAATGTTGGTATTTGTTAAGCTCTGACTATGTGTGGCATATAGATGATGTTTGTGGATGCATATGAAACTGTTCAGGAAGTTGGATGTAATGTCCTTGATGGCTTCACATCTCACAGTCCGCTCTCTGTAGCTACCACATTCACCCAAGTATTTAACCTATCCCGCCTTGATGACCGTGTCAACCTCCTTGCTGACCTCCCTGCCTCCTGTCCCTCCCCACTCCTGTCCATACTTCATTCTGCTGCCCGGATCACTTTTCTACAGAAACGTTCAGTCCATGTTTCCTCCCCCCCTCAGGAACCTCTAGTGGTTGCTCATCCACCTCTGCATCCAACAGAAACTCATCATCAGCTTTAAAGCACTCACTCACCCAGTCCACACACTTCACTCCTCTAATGCCTGCCTTCTCAATGTACCTCGATCTCGTCTATCTCGCCACCGTCCTCTTGCCCAGTGTCCTGCCTCTAGCCTGGTACACCCTGCCTTTCTATAACCGACAGAAAATTGCTCTCCCCCACTTCAAAGCATATCTCCTTCAAGAGGTTTTCCCTGCCCTCATTTCATCTTTTTCTACTCCCATCTGTGCCATCTGATTTGCTCCCTTTATTCACCACCCCTCCCCACAGCACTTATGGATACATCTGTAATTTATTTATATTGATGTCTGTCTCCCCCTCTAGATTATAAACTCATTTTCAGCAGGGAATGTCATATATTGTCGTGTTGTACTCTCCCAAGCGTTTAGAACAGTGCTCTGCACACATGGGCATGCTCAATAAATATGACTGATTAAATCTTTTAGAGAAGGTTGAATGCTAATAGTGATCCGAAGATTTTTAGTTTGTAACAAATGACATTCTAACCTTTAGTGTATGTGCACTGCCAGGTTGTCTATGCCAGCAGAAGACAGCAACAGTGGCCCGATTTTCAATGAAAATGGTAAAATCAGAAAATATAGACATTATAATCCCAAAGTACCTGGCCAACACATGTGCCACTGGTAATGGAAGATGACAGTTTTGATGGGATATATCTATCACATTCTGAACCCAAATATTCAATCTGTCATGAATTTCTGACAGTTCTAACATCACAACATCGCTAAAATCTGTCCCTTCTTCTCCATCCAAATTGCTACCGTCCCTATACAAGTGCTTCTCCTCTCCTGCCTTGATTAGTATGTCTGCCTTCTCTCTGACCTCCCTGCCTCCTGTCTCTCCCCACCCCAGTACTTACTTCATTCTGCCGCATGGATCATTTTTCTAAGACAAGTTCAGTCCATGTCTCCCCACTCCTCAAGAACCTACAGTGGTTACCCATCCACCTCCACATCAAACAGAAACTCTTTACCATTGGCTTTTAAGCCCTTAATTTGTTTGCCCTCGCCTACTTATCTCCTACCGTAGCCCCGCCTGTACATTTTGCTCCTCTAAGCACCAGTTTACTCATTGTGCCCCAAACTTGTCTGTCTAGCCAGCCACCTCTTTTCCACATCCTCTCCCTAGCCTGGAACTCCCTCTCCCTCCATATACAACAGACCACCACTCTCCCTACCTTCAAAGTCTCATTAAGGTCACATCCCCCCCAAGAGAACTTCTCCGATTAAGCCCTCTCTTCCCTGGTTCGCCCTCCCTCTGTGTCATCTGTGCACTTGGATATGACCTGTGGGCATTTGATATTCACCCCACCCTTAGCCCCACAGTACCTATGTAAATATCTTTAAATTATATACTATAAATTACATATTCATATAGATGCCCGTCTCCCCTTCTAGACCATAAGCTCTTTATGGTTAAGAAACATGTCTGCTAATTCTGTTATACTCTCCCAAGCACTTGGTAGAGTGTTCTGCAAATAAGTATGCGATAAATAGGATTGATATAGTGCTCTACACTTAGTAAGTGCTCAAAAATACCATGAAAGATGTTGATGATTGATGATGGCGCTTCCTTGTATTTCCAGTATAAATGTTTTTCCAAGATTCTTATTTTAAAAAGGCAAAATTTGTTCAAGTAATTCATTTCACTCAAAGGATCATTTTGATAAAACCCAGGCCAAACTGAAGTGCAATCTGAAAGGCAGGAGTTTTTTTCAAGGTGAATGATCTAAATGCCTAAGAATTGCAAGTACTATCACATGTGTGATCTAGTTAAGATTTATTTTCCTCCAGTCATCTACTTCCTAGCTATGCCCCTCGCCGTTTTCTCTAAGGTTTTATGAATTATGACTTGGTATAACCCAACTTGTCTCCTTCCCGTGTTTAGTAATTATCAAATTGTCCAGTTTGTAAATCTTAATAACCTGGGATGTTTCTGAATGGCCAAACACATTAATTATCCACATCCCACAAGTCCAAGAACCTAAAAGAAATTGAGTTGGATGGGCTTAAGGGCAATGAGAGAGATGGGTTAAAACTGTGAAAATTAGTCACCCAAGATGTGGTGACCTGCCCTGTGTCAATTAATAATAATAACAATAATGTTGGTATTTGTTAAGCGCTTACTATGTGCCGAGCACTGTTCTAAGCGCTGGGGTAGACATAGGGGAATCAGGTTGTCCCACGTGGGGCTCACAGTCTTAATCCCCATTTTACAGATGAGGGAACTGAGGCACAGAGAAGTTAAGTGACTTGCCCACAGTCACACAGCCGACAAGTGGCAGAGCTGGGATTCGAACTCATGAGCCCTGACTCCAAAGCCCATGCTCTTTCCACTGAGCCACGCTGCTTCTCATTCTCATTCTCAATTCTGCATGACAGTTAACGGTTCAATGGAGGGAATGTGGCTTCTGCCACATTCCTTGGGGATTCTCCTTAATATGCTGATTCCACAAGGAATTTCCCCGGGAATTTCCTCTCGATTGGCCAAAAAGCCTTGGGAGAACCTGAGCCACCCCCATGCTGTCTGAAGACCCAGCAGTAGCACCCACTGCTATCCAAACACCCAACTGTTATGAAAAGCAGCGTGCCCTAGTGGAAAGACTGCAGGCCTGGGAATGAGAAGACCTGGGTTCTAATCCTGGCTTTGCCAATTGTTTGTTGTGTGACCATTGGCCAGTCATTTAACTTCTCTTTGCCTCAGTTTCTTCAACTGTAAAATAAGGATTCAATACCTGTTCCTGTTCCTACTTAGATTGTGAGCCCCATGTGGGGCAAAGACTGTGTCCAACCTGATTAACTTGTATCTACGCAGCACTTAGAGCACATAGTAACACATAGTAAGCACTTACCAATTGACACATAGTAAACCCTTCATAATTACCATAATAATAAGGGCAAAGTAATCTCTGAACTCTGCCTCTCCTTACTATTGTGGTTTAGTTTGTTTTTCCCAGCAGTGTGATTTGGATAGGTGAGTTCTGAGTCTATTTGCTGAAAGTAAACAGCAGTGTTCTTGAGTCAAGATACAGCACCTTTCCTCGAAAGAGAGCAGGGAACTACACATAGAACTTTCAAACTACGAATGGGCTGATAATGCCCATCCTGGAGAGAAGCACCAGGGGAGCCCTTTAAAGGCCCAGCTATGGGTAACAGGTTGCCAACCCTCTGAAAACTCATGAAAATGCCCTCGCCACCCAAAGCAATGGTATTTATTGGATGATTACTATGTACGGAGCGGCATACTAAGTGTACAGCGAATACAGTACAATGGAGTTAGCGGAGATGTTCCCTGCCCATAATAGACTTAGAGTCATGATCATCGTCAATTAAGGGCAGTGAGAATCCAGATAGAAGATTGGACTCCTGGTGTGATTACTTCTTTGAACAATGATTAAAATTTTCTCTAGAAGTCTGTCTTACAAGATCCCTGAATAGAGGTATTTTCACCCAGCGTTTTCCAGTATTACGATACTTCTCAATGTCTAGAGTTGTTTTAAGATTGAGAAGAAAGACATTTAATTTTTTTTCCAATGACCGACTGTTAAACTGTTTGTGAAAACCTTAGACAGGTTTCACTGTCATAAGGAAGATCTCAAATAAGATGCCTTCCTTCTTTTCTCTGACCTGATTTCTGCTACAGACCAGCTCACCACTCCTTATGCTGCAGTTGTTCCACACAGTTTCCATGGTCACCTTCCTCTGAAAGAAATCCAAAACGGCATATTATCCGATTTCCCTGGGAAGAGAAGATGCCACATTGGTTTTAGCTTATCATCTAGTGCCTAAAATTTGCACAGGATTATTCTCTTGTATATTTTTTTCTACAAATTAGTTCAATTTTGCCTCTAACTAGCAAGCTTTCATCAGTAAAAGTTGCAAAATACTTTGTACCGTGCAGATGCACCTAGACTTTTCAACTAACTCTGCACAGAACTACTTTGAGTCAATGCCACCCTCTTAATATTTCAGTATATTAAAAAGGCTCATTTTTGAGGGTACAGAACATAATTACACATCTTTGTATTAGAGAAGCAGCTTGGCTCAGTGGAAAGAGCACGGGCTTGGGAGTCAGAGGTCATGGGTTCAAATCCCAGCTCTGCCACTGCCAGCTGTGTGACTTTGGGCAAGTCATATAACTTCTCAGTGCCTCGGTTACCTCATCTGTAAAATGGGATTAAGACTGTGAGCCCCACGTGGGACAACCTGATCACCTTGTATCCCCCCCAGTGCTTAGAACAGTGCTTTGCACATAGTAAGAGCTTAACAAATGCCATTATTATTATAAATTACTAGTATGTTAAAATTATTGTTAGCAATTCTAAAATATGAACAGAATTTCAAAACAACCCGCTGTACTTGTCTAAGCCAATTTAAACATTACACAAGCTTCAACTAGAACAGAGCAGATCAACTTGACCTGCCAGAAAGGAAGATATTCACAAAATTTCAAATTAAATTTGAAGGGCAACGTGAGAGTTTAGAAATGGCCTGAACCCTTCCAATTTAATTTGACATTAGTTTTTTGTATCCATTAGCGCATTGTCACTTATAGAATGCTTTCAAATTGGGTTCAACGAGTCAAAGTTATTCCCCAGTAAACAAGTGTGTGATCCTGTTATGGAATCTATAGTCAACTGCTTCTAAACACAATCATCTGGAGTGGCAGTTGGCTATCTGATGCTCATTTGTGAGCATGATTGATTTTTGAGGATTGTGCTTCTTCAGGACCATCACTGAAATGATGAAACACACAGGAAGGAGGTTCGGTAGATGTTTTTTTAAAATTGTTATTCGTAAGAGAAAAGTGTGCAAAGCATCATTGGCAATACACAGGGAAAGCAACAAAATATATTTCTCTCTCCTCATTTTGAACTAACAATGTTTTCAGGATTTGAGCCTGAGATAATAGGTCTCTTTGTGTCTCAGTATTTGTGGCGGTCTGTGCCTCTGTCTCCTTTTCTTTGCCTGACTTCCTACCGTTTCTGTCCTTAGATTTATTTTTCCATTTCTATGACCTCTCTTTTTATGCTTGTATCTCTTTGACCCTGCCTCTCCGTGGGAGTCTCTGCCTTTCTGATCTGTTTCTGTTTATCTCATTGTTTCTCCACTTTTCTTTCAGTGGGTGTTAACTCTGGATTTTTGTGTGTGTGTCTGTTTCTGCACACAGGTTTGTGTGGCCTCGGGTGTGTCCTCAAATCTACACTTGTGTGAGTGAATTCCCTTGGGTATGTTTGTGTTTTTGGCATGAGGGTCAGTCAGTAATGAATTCTGGATTTAGTAATGTGGACATTACCTATTGTATTGTGTCCTCTCAAGTACTCTGCATTCATTCAGTCTTATTTATTGAGCACTTACTGTGTGCAGAGCACTGTACTAAATGCTTGGAAAGTACAATTCCGCAACAGATAGAAATAATCCCTACCCAACAATGGGCTCACAGTCTAGAAGACTGCACATAGTACGTGTTCAGTAAATATGATTGATTTAGAAAAAACCAAAAATATTAAAACATGATTTTACACAGTGAGTTGTAGCATCTAGAAGAGTCCAGACACAAGAAAAGCACCAAACAGGGATCAAAAAATTAATCATATTGAGCACTTAATGTGCACAGACTGCTGTACTAAGCACTTGAGAGAGTACAGTACATTTGTGTTGGTAGACATGATCCCTACCCACAAGGAACCTACAATTTAGAAGGAGAGGCAGACATATTCTTTAAGCTATTTGTTGAGTGATTACAGTTTTCCAGGCCCTCTACTAAGTGCTGAGTTAGATAGATACAAGATAATCAGATTGGACGATTCATGTCCCACATGGGCCTTACAGTCTTAATTCCCGTTTTACAGATGAGGTAACTGAGGCACAGAGAAGACCTGCCATGGTCATACAGTAGATGAGTGGAGGAGCTGGGATTCTGACTCCTAGGCTTTGCTCTTTTCAATAGGCCATGCTGTTTTTCATTGAAATAAATACAGGTCAGGGAAAGGGCAAGGTATAACGATACTGCTGCAAGCTGGGTGAATATTAAGTGCTTAAAGGATAGAGATCCAAGTAGATAGGTGATACAGAAGGGAGAATGAATAGAGTGGGAAAATGAGGGTAGTCAGAGAAGGCTTCTCGGAGGGGATATGATTTTAGGAGGGCTTTGAAGGAAGAGAGAGCGGTGGACTCTCAGCTATGAAGGGAGGAAGTTCCAGGCCAGAGAGAGGATGTGGGCCAGGGATCGACAGTGAGATAGATGATATTGAAGTACAGAGGGTAGATTGACATTAAAGGAGGGAAGTGTGCAGACTGGGTTGAAATAAGAGGTGAGTTAGGGGAGATGAGGAGAGAGCTAATCGAGTGCCTTAAAGCCAATGCTAAGGAATTTCTGTTTGTTGTGGCTGTGGATGGTCAACCATTGGAGAGTTCATGAGACGTGGGCCGAAATTTGATTTGGAAAATATTCCAGGCAGCGGAGTGAAGTAAAGACTGGAGTGGGGAGAGATAGGAAGCGGGAGGTCAGTGAGAAGGCCGATGCAGTTGCCTCTCAAATCTACATCACTGGCCCCAGTCTTTCTTATTCTCCGCAGTCCCCCAACTCCTCCTGCCGCCAGGACATCCCTAAACAGTGGCCCTCCAGAACCTCAAGTTTTATACATCCACAACTGTGAACTCTTCATCTACCCTCCAGAATCCTTTCCTTCAGTTAACTTAGCTCCTGGCAGGTCATGTTGATGTGTCTTTATTCCTTTGAAGTTCTGTGTAATGTTTAAATGGATTTAGTCACAATTTATCCTCTGTTTCTCAGAAACCCAGAGACTTGACATTATCCTCAGATTCTCCTCTTTGAACCCTCATACTCACACTTTCAACAGATCCTATTGGGTTTTCCTCTGCAACTACAGGATCCTCCCCTTCCCCATCTAAGGAGCCAGAACCCCGATTCATTTGTTACATCACGGATCAGCCCCACAGCACTTAAAGTACATTTGCTTATATCATTTGCTTATATCATTTGCTTATATTAATGTCTGTCTCCCATCTAGACTGTAAGCTCATTTTGGGCAGGGGATGTGTCTACCAACTCCATTACACTGTACTCGGCGAAGCGCTTAATAGAGTGCTCTGCATGCAGTAAATGCTCAATAGAGTTGACAGATGGATTGATAGACTACTACATCAGCTTCTCACTTATCTCCCAGATTCCAGTCTCATCTCTCTCCTGTACATACTTCACTCTGCCGACTGGGATCTTTTTTCTAAAATAAGGCTCTACCCTTATCCCTCCACTACTCAAAAACATCTAACAGCTAAGAATGCTCTCTGCATCAAGCAAAAACTCCTAACCATTGGTTCTAGGGTCTCAATCAAATTTCTACTTCCTACTTAGACATTCTCTTCTGCCACCACACCCAGGCTCACGTTCTTTGCTCCTCATCAAGTAGGTAGCTCTGCCTCATTCTGGTCTCCCCAACCTCCACCTCCTGGCATATGTCCTTCCCACTGGCTGAGATTCACTGGCCTGTGATGAGAGAGATTTTCTCCTGCCAGGGATTTAAAATATAGTGAGAGGATCAATAATTGTGATATTTTATTTTGGGTCTTTTGATATAAGGCCAGTAGTTTGTTTCAAGATGAAAGGCACTATAAGATTTCTGACGATGCCTTTACAGAAGATTTTAGAAACACTGAGGGGGCAGTTTACACAGATTTTGAGTCCCTGATAATTTAATCTGGATATAGGTTTGTTCCATTCTGTAAATCTACAAATACTTTACCAAAAAAAAAAAAAAATCCAGAGAGAACAACAGGGAAACAGATGCCTTGCTTCTATTTTATTTCTCTGCAAGGATCCGTTCTGGCTCTCCGGTGCCCAAGAAAAGAACTATTGCATAATCTTCACATGAACTTAGGTTCATTCTGACATTGGTTACATTCTATAATTGTATCCCTGAAATCCCTGGGAAATTCACTCTGATTGATAGGCAAAAATAACGCTTTGGGCATCTTTCCAAAAAAACTAAAACAGTCTCAAAGTTTTGATCTTGCCCAAGAAAACCATTTGTCAAATTTTGCAGTATAGATTACACTCAGAGTTTCAAAATCTGTTTCTTATGATTTTTCAGAAATAAAAATAAATTTAACTAAAATTTCATCCAGAAATGGCAAGTTGATTGCATTTCCTTTTCCACACAATGGTAAAATCCAAATTTGAAGCAGAAAAAAAACAAACCACAGTGGTAATGATGCATTCCCCCTAACCCCTCAAAAGGCAGGGAAAACCCAAGAGCTTAAGCCCATAGGTGACCAGCCAAAGATCAAGTTTTCTAAATATGAAAGAATTAAAGGTCTGAAAATTCAAATCCCCTTGGTAATGTTTTATTGAACAGGATCTAAATTATTGTGCATGAAGGCCAATTTGGAAGATAGAAGTTTCCATTTATAGTGCGGGATTCTATAAAATAACTCATTTTTCTCTAAAAAAAATTATGGTCCTTCATGTTTTCTGTGCCCTTGCCAATCTTTTCTGGTAAAAAATTAGAGAAGTCAAAATATATCTTTCCAATTATTTCTGTACACTTTAACTGATCCCAATATGTTTAAACTGATGCCATATTTCCTTTCAGTGTTATTTGATAAAATCTGTTAACGCCTACCACAAGATCATGAGATAATAGTATGTATTTAAAGTTGTAATTACGGTAGTCATATAAAAAGCAATCAATATGATCTTAGCTGAAAGCTTGATGATTCGCTAGAAGTTAACAGAAGCTACTATTAGAAATCACAGTTATTAAGAACAGTTATAAGGTAGTTTAGAAAACGATTCATATTTTCAATTCTCTAGTTAAGCAAGGAGTATTTCTATCAGTAATCCACAGGGCTCATAGTTCACAGTTATTTAGTGGCAAATTCTTTGAAAATGCTTCTTCAGTTGAATAGGGCTTTCAGTCAGTGAATTAATATTACTGTGATTACTATTATAATTAATACTTTTCTTTAGCATCCAGGGTCTGTTAGGTACTTCGTAGATTATTCAGAAAACAGAATCTCTTTCCTTCACATAAGGTGCCTTCAGGGCTACCCAGAATTATCTCCAGTGGAATTTGAGGGTTAACTAATTTGAGAGTTAACTCCCCCATCCCTCAGATTCCAGTCAAGAAAGGATTTAGGAATGATAACAAAAGGCAGGAGGCAGGAAACCTGGGGTTTGTAATGCTTAAGAGCTTCAAGGAGGCTGTCGCAGAATAGCTTGCTCACTTCTCCCTCTAGACTGTAAGGTCCTTGTGGACGGGGAATGTGTCTACCAACTCTGTTATATTGCACTCACCCAAGCATTTAGTATAGTGCTCTGCATGCCGTAAACCCTCAATAAATAATTGATTGATTATTCACTGTGGTACCTTCATCTGCGGGACCTTGCTTTTGGACTTTGAACTTATCTCTAGACTGTAAGCTTGTTGTGAGTAGGGAATGTGTCTGTTCCTTGTTATACTGTATGCTACCAAGTGCTTAGTACAGTGCTCTGCACACAGTAAGCACTTAATAAACACGATTGAATGAATGAGTGAATAGAGACACAATAAGGGATGTTTTCAATAAGCATTTTGGCTAGAGCATGGTTAGGGTTTTGGTGAATGGTCTCTGACAGTGTGAGCCTGATCGGGCCTAGTGTGCTCTGTCATTTAAGAAACTTCTTGTCCTCAAGCCTGCAGCATTATTCATTCATTCAATAGTATTTATTGAGCGCTTACTATGTGCAGAGCACTGTACTAAGTGCTTGGAATGTACAATTCGGCAACAGATAGAGACCATCTCTGCCCAATAACAGGCTCACAGTCTAAATGGGGGAGACAGTAAAACAAAACAGAACAAAACAAGACAAATAGTCTGGCGTAGATATCATCAGGTAAGTAGAATCATAGCTATATACACATCATTAACAAAATAAATAGAGTAATAAATAATATATACAAATATGCACAGTGCTTAGGAGACAGCAGGGGGGAAGAGCAGAGGGCAGGAGAAGGGGGAATGGGGAGGGAAGAAGGAACAGAGGGAAAGGGGGGCTCAGTCTGGGAAGGCCTCCTGGAGGAAGTGAGCTCTCAGTAGGACTTTGTAAAGGGGAAGAGAGTTAATTTGGTGGATTTGAGGAGGGAGGGCATTCCAGGTCAGCGGTTGGACATGGGCCAGGAGTCGACGGTCAGACAGGGGCGAACGGGGGTCCGTGAGGAGGTGAGCGGCAGAGGAGCAGAGTGTACGTGGTGGGCAGTAGAAAGAGAGAAGGCAGGTGAGGTAGGAGGGGAAGCTTTGAAGCCAAGAGTGAGGAGTCTTTGTTCCATGCGAAGGTTGATAGGCAACCACTGGAGGCTTTTGAGGAGGGGAGTGACGTGCCCAGAGCTCTTCTTAGGAAGATGATCCGGACAGCGGAATGAAGAATAGACTGGAGTGGGGAGAGACAGAAGGAAGGGAGATCAGAGAGGAGGCTGACACAATAATCCAGTCGGGATATTATGAGAGTTTGTACCAGCACAATAGCTGTTTGGATGGAGATGAAAGGGCGAATCTTGGCGATATTGTGAAGGTGGCGATATTGTGAAGGTGGCGATATTGTGAAGGTGGCGATATTGTGAAGGTGCTTGGGTATTCTCCCATTAGAATGGGAGAGAGAGTACACTAGTTTTCCTTCTCTTGAGCAGCCACAGGAATAAAATACATTGTGTAATGCAGTGTATTAGAAGAAATAAATTATTTTGCTAAAGGAAAAGGTAGCCCAAGTATGAAATAAAAGCATAAGAAGCAATTGGTGTTTAACAAGCTTGCATAAAAACCAGGTCAAAAGAGCATAAAATCAAATCCAGTTACAAAAAAAAACCTCTCCCTGGCTCTGTATCATTTCCTGAGCTTCTTAAGTGTGTGAGCTCTCCACAGGCATGAGCCCTCTCCTCTTGTCTTCTGTCAGCTTTTCCAAAGTGGACATCTTGGGGATTTCATCTTCACGACACCTAACCCTCATGGTAAAAATAAAAATCTGTCACGGTGCACATACCCTCACCTGCCCTTAGCTCTCATCTGTTAGAACTGACACTGGTTCAACTTTAGCGGTGTCATCGGGTATCTTCCCCTCCCCCATCTCATTCCTGTTTTAGAGCCTTCAGTGCCCAGGAATCTGTCTAGTTATGGGGTCTGGGTAAACCAGCTACAGCCTTTATAACAAGCTGGTCCAGGGCATTACAGGACAATTTTCAAGGACCACAAGCCCCTCAAGGTGAAGGCAAAAGAGGTGAAACGCAAATCAATTGCTGCTGCTGCTTGTTAATGTAAGTAGTCAAAGGTCCAGAAGGTGGAGATAGTGAAATTACTGATTACAATGACACTTTAGAATTCTTGGTAGTTATCTATCTGGCCTTGGCACTGAATCTTGCTCCCTCTGATCTAGAGCTCTTGAAGAAGGATTATGCCTTACCCCTTCCAGGATGGTAAGAATCTGTCATGCTTTAGCATCCTCAAAAGAAGGCAATCCCACAGTTCCTCTCAACCATCCATTTAGTGTCTACGGTTTGCTCCCCAAGGAAACTAAGTCTCCCATCATGTTTTCCACCCTTCTCATTGTAGTCATTAATTTCACTATCTCCACCTTCTGGACCTTTGATTACTTACATTAATAAGTAGCAGTAGTAATTGATTTACGTTTCAGCTCCTCTTTTGCCTTCATCTAGAGGGACTTATGGTCCTTGCATACTGTCTTGTAACCCCCGGACCAGCCTATTGTAAAGGCTGTGGCTGGTTTGCCCAGACCCCATAACTAGACGGCTTCCTGGGCACTGATGGATCCACTTGGTGTGTCCTCAAGGGACTTGGACATCTTCCCATTGCCCTTGAAGGAACAACCCTATAATGACTCTTGTAGCAATCTGCCTCCTTTCTCCATGTAGAATAACGCAAGTTCAGTTAGCTAATCTCCACTAACCCCTTAGTCATCTTTGTGACTCGTCTCTGAATGCCCTCCAGTTTCTCCCCACCCCTCACGTGGTAGGACCCATGACTGGACACAAAGCTGCTCTCTAAGCAGCTCTCCAATGCTGAGTGGGAAAACAGGATCATTTCTTCTTAAGAGCCGAAGAAAATGAGCCTGTTTGTGATCCCAATTTGCTGCGGAGCCGAGCAGCAGTGTCGTCTTGCTGACTCGTACTTGGCTTTTTATCCATGAGGACCCTTAGATCTTATTTAGCATCGGTACGTGACCATTCATTTTTCCAGCCTATGCAAATTATTCCCTATTTATCCTTGTTGGCCTTTATTTTTATTTGTTTCTGACCAAGTCTCTAGTTTGCAAGGTCATTTTGAAGTGCGACACTCCAAAACTACTCCAGTCCCCAGATAAGGGACCGTCTTCAACTTAATGAGTATGAGCCTGGGAATCGGGAGGCCTAGGTTCTAGTCCCAGCTTTGCCTCTGAACTGCTCTGTGAGCTTAGACAAGTCACCGAGGCTCTCTGTGACTCAGTTACCTCATCTCTAAAATGGGGAAAAGGTGGCTATACTCCTGACCTCTTGTCAGCCCTTTGGTGGAGAGACACCATGGTTGATCTGATCATCTTGTATCTATCTCAGTGCTTAGCACAATGTTGGTACATAGTTATAGTATTTATAAACCCCTAATATCAGGCTGCTCCCCTAAGTACTGGCAAAGTAGGACTTTTCCCACGTCCCATCTGACCTTATTCCTGGTGCCTTTTTGAATCGGCCTCAGAGTTCCCTTATGTCCAGTGATCTGAGTACTGGTGGGTCTGGAAGTCACGAGGTTATCAGAACTGCACGGGCCCAAAGCAGTTTAGATAACTAATCAAAGCTATAGGGCTTTGACTTTTCTTAATGGTATTTGCTAAATGCTTACTATGTGCCGGACACTGCTATAAGCCCTGGGGTAGATAGAAGGTTGGACACAGTCCATTCCCACATGGGGCTCATGGATCACTTAACTTCTTTGTGCCTCAGTTACCTCATCTGTAAAATGGGGATTAAAACTGTGAGCCCCACAATCTGATCACCCTGTACCTACCCCAGCGCTTAGAACAGTGCTCTGCACATAGTAAGCACTTAACAAATACCAACATTATTATTATTATCATTATTAATTCCCATTTTTGCAGATGAGGTAACTGAATCGCAGAGACCTTGCCCAAGGTTACCTAGCAGACAAGTGGCAGAACCAGGATCAGAACCCAGGTCCTTCTGACTCCCAGGCCCGTGCTCTGTCCATTAGGCTACGTTGCCACTCTGACTTCTAGACAAAAACTTCTAGCTTTTGTACAGGTTTCAATAAACATTAGTAGCCTGTCCATCTAGGCACCACTGGATTCTGGAGTTTGGCTTTGGTGGAACCACAGTAAACATACTAGATGGGGCTGTTTCTAGTAGTCCGGGAGTCTCCTTTCTCCACATTTGCCTCTTTTTCATTTTGATAATTTACTTGATTTTTCTACCTTTGAGTTGGTTCATTAATGTGATGGTCCAAATTCACTCAAAGGTGAGGCACTGCTCTGTTTCCTGCAGGGATTGTATATGGTGGATAGTTATGTTCTGGTTTCTTTGGTTGTTGCAGAAATGCTACCTCATCTTCAGAAACATTTCTTTTTTCTCATTTGGCTCACATACGGTCCAGCTAATGAAATACACATCTCAGATACGTAAGGATTTTCAGGGATGTGTGCGAATGTGTTTGTGTACACAGAGAAAATTGATGAGTACCCCCAAGTGCAATACCACTTTGGGTATTACCTCTTCCTGCTCCCCAAGCTATTCCACACCACTGCATTTACAGCCTACAGAGTGCAGTGTATTTCAGGGATTGCTTCTTCCTCTCCCACTGTATCAATCAAAGGAAGAAGATCTATTTTTCAAGCTGCACTCTGCATTAATCGAGTCATTTCCTTTGCACGTACCCTGCATGCAGAGTGCAAGACATTTCTGCTTTCCCCCCGTGAAAGCTGGAAACAGAAAATCTTTTGAAAGAACAGTTTTCCCCGTATTTTCCTCTGCCGGCTCCCAACCTGCTAGAACACCAAGAAAGATCAGGGAGGCCCAGTGATTAATGAGCCATTCCAGAGCTTAACCTGGTCTATAAAAAGTGTGATACGTTTTTGACTTCAATAGAAATCCTGAAGTAGGTCAGGAGCTTGCAATAGCCCTAGGGCTTGGGAAGGTCCATAACCTCTTAGGTGTCAGGGTTGAAATTACAGACACAAGAAATCAGGCCCAGAAACCTTGTGGGTAATACTTTTGTGGTTTAATATTGTTGACTGTGACAGTACTAACCATTCTATGTGATTGTTCAGCATTGATGTATTTTGTTTTGTTTTATAAACCACATTTACAATTTCTAATCAGTTAAACAGGCAATTGGGGAAGATGATTGCTGGGTAACTCTCCTAACTATGAAGAGTTAACCAGGATTAGAAATTGACTTTTAAGAGCAGAAAAGGATTGCATCCCCAGATAAAATTGCACAGAGCCCCCAGATCACATCAGCAGATTAGAGTTTATTTCCATTGATTCGGCAATATTCTGCTCTGCACCATGTGACTGAGGGTTGTCTGCAAAGATAAATATGGTAGTACATTTCTTCTGATGCCGGGATTGTAAGGAAATGAAAATGTCTCCTTTCTGTCGTCTTTGGTTGATGTTGTCTATAAAGAATGGAGGGAGATGAGGGAGACAGATCGGGAGAGAATGGAGTGTGACTGATTGTGAATATAGGCATCTCTCCTGCAGGGTTGGTTCAGTATGTCCCTGTTCATTCACTTGCAAGAGGAAGTTTAAAGAATACACTCTCGTGCTCTACTTCCCCCTTCCTCTGCTTAATCTCCTGAAGGGTAAACTGGCTGGGGGTTAGTCCTAACCACCTGTGAAATCAATCAATCCAATCAGTGGTATTTATTGAGCGTCTGCAGAGTCCTATACTAAGCCCTCAGAAGAGTTCAGTACAGTCGGTAGACACCATCCCTGCCTTCAAGGAGCTTACAGTCTCGTGGAGAAGCTTACAGTTTAGTGGGAGAAAGCTACAGTGGCCAGTCTCCTGGTATTTATTCTCTATTTTACAGCTGAGGACACAGGCCTGGGTCTCATAGCAGGCAAGAGGCAAATCCAAGGCCCCAGCTTGTGCTCTTACCACTAGGCGACACTGCTTCTTGTCTTGGAGTCCGCTCTTTTGGCCACAGTAGAGCGACCCATTCTGCAAATTGTGCCTTGACCACGTAGGGCTGACAAAGATCCCTCAGTTTAGCTTTTCCACCTTGGAGTGGTATCAAAGGCCTGCTCAGATTTTCAGATCTCTCTTTGAATCCTATCTTGTTTCGCAGTGCTGTTCTGAAATACAGAGGCTTTCTTGACTGGAAAATCAGTTAAATTGGCCTAGTAAAAGATAAGCCTTGTGTCAGTAGGTCAGATATAGCATATCTCTTGTTTCCTGTACCCAAAGATAATACAAACACACAAAATCTGCTTCTTTCCAAGTGACAAGTTGTTAGCCCATATCTGAACAGCATTTTGCTGTTAAAGAAAAATAAGACCCAAGGCAGCTATTGCAAATACAGGACTCAATGACTTGATGTCTGATTTAAAACCACACACTAACACTGTGGAGTGTGTTTAATGGGGGAGGCATTAGTCTTGCCCTAAATTTTGAAAGTGTTCTGAAAAAAAGTTGTGTTGCGCTCCCAAGGAAGTTAATGATTTTGTTTTCTGCCATTTTCATTTGCTGACGCATAGCTCGGCTAGTTAACCTCTGCCTTATGGATTATTTGCAGGTGAGTAGGGCAAGACTTAAGAACATTAAGGCACAAGCAATAAATCTATCTGTTTAAAGACATGGTACTGACGATACATTTCTCAATACATGAAAGTAATTTCAGAGTGGCTGGCAAGAAAACACTCCTGGGGCTGAAGATCCATAAGCTTTATTAAAAAAATTATATTGCATTTTTAAAACATATAAAAATCCACTATAAAAACACACTTCTGTTTCAGCATTTGTCTTCATCACAAGGTAAATGATAGTGTCGAGATAATGAGTTTTTCTGAATTACTGCACATCTTGCAATTTGATGAGGCACTCTAGTTTGACAGTAATGGCCAGGAAAATATTAATATCTTGAAACACCTACTGGTATAATAAACATGTCTTAAAAGAATAAAGATTTCTGTAGATTTAGCTTTCCATGTGGTTCTTAGCTTGGTTCAAGCTAAGAGTTGAGTCCGTAACTAAAACTGGGATTTAGGTGGTTAGCTTTATCAATCTGGGGATTTAGATGGAAGTTTTTTCTTTCGCTAGGGAGGCAGGAAGGCCTAGTGGAAAGAACATAGGACTGGGTTCTAGTCCTGTCCACTAACTTGCTTTGTGATTTTGGGCAAGTCACTTCCCCTTCTTTTTGGCTTAGTTTCCTCATCTGTAAAATAGGGATAGGATAGCTGCTCTTCCTCAGACTGTGAACCCCATGTTGCGGGAATGGGACAGTGGCCCATCTGGTTACCTTGTATATATTTCAGAACTTAACTTGGTGCTTGGCACATAG
Organism: Ornithorhynchus anatinus; assembly: GCF_004115215.2. Taxonomy (NCBI): domain Eukaryota; kingdom Metazoa; phylum Chordata; class Mammalia; order Monotremata; family Ornithorhynchidae; genus Ornithorhynchus; species Ornithorhynchus anatinus. The sequence goes on along the minus strand of NC_041736.1, from coordinate 11,914,534 downwards.
TAAGCACTTAATAAACACCCTCATCATCATTTGTTAAGAACTACAAAAGTCATCTTATAAAATCAGTTCATCGATGTTATATTTAGATACATTTAAAAATTTAACACCCCTTTCTCTGAATTCCCCTTATTTTAGGTGGCTTTCCCCCCAAGACTGTTGATGAAAGTTCTTAAAAAGTGCTTCTCAAAGTGATAGGCTGGTCCGTGGGTGTGTTAAACTGTCCATATCACTCCACCACCCTGAAGATACCAAGACCTTTCCTGGGAAAACTCAAATTCAGTTACAGTTTTCTGGATAATATTTTTGTCTGATATAGTGATTGCTGCCCTGGAAGTTTCCAGGTTCATACAAACTAGCAAACATCCAATGGGCAAGACCCTGAAATGCCCAGTTGGCTTTGTCTCTTTGCCAAATTTTCTCCATCAGAACTCAGATTGCTCAGTGCTCCCACTCCAAATTCAAGGGTGCCCATTCATTAGTGGCCAATTTTAGGAATGGGGAAGGTGATTCTTTTTGTTTTTAAAATGCACATAAGTGGTAAGAAGAGACTCTAAAGCGTAAACTCCAATTTTCAATTTGTATTGGAAAGATGATGGTGTCATTGTTTGCATTTAAGGGTATGGTTTGCCATCTCAGTGAATCTTTAAACTACCCTTAGGCCACAGGGCGGTCCTAGATTTTTGAAGAACCAAGAATGTGTTTGGCTAAAGGATAGAAGTTAAAGTGTAAACTCTGTATGTCTTGGGTGTCTGATTATTTACTAAGTACTTAGTAAGCTTGGTATGGGCAGGTTATTGGTCATTTATTCTTGCACTGTACTCTCCAAAGTGCTTAACTCGGTGCTCTGCACACAGTAAGCGCTCAATAAATATGATTGATTGAATGAATGAATGAAATGCTTAATCTAGTGACAAATATGAGTTTTCACAGATGATTATATGCTGACTTGGTGATAAGTAACTTGGAACACTATAGCTTTTGGATGTAATTCTTTACTCTTTTTCAATGTCCTGCATCAATGTCGAAGAGTGAATAATAATGTGTGATATTTGTTTAGTGCTTACTATGTGTCAAGCATTGTACTAAACACTGGGGTATATACAAGACTGTCAGGTACCACAGGGGGCTCACATTATAAGTAGGAGGGAAAAGAGGTATTGAATCCCCATTTTACAGATGAGGGAACTGAGGCCCAGAGAGATTGGGTAACTTGCCCAAGGTCAAACAGCAGATAAGTGGCAGTGGTGGGATTAGAACCCGGATCCTCTGTATCAAGGATTCTAATCCCAGGTCCACACTTGTCTGCTGTGTGACCTTAGGAAATTCACTTATCTCCTCTGGACCTTAGTTTCCTCAACTGCAAAATGGGAATTCAATTCCTGTTCTCCCTCCTACTTAGATTATGAGCCCCATGGTGGCACAGGGACTGTATCCAGCCTGATTCACTTGTATCTACCCCAGCACTTAGAACAGTTCTTGACACAGAGTAAGACAAATTAACAAATACCATAAAAAATACAAGATAGTAACTCCTACTTGGGAAAACATTTAACGGAGCCTACAAATTATTACATAATTAGCATCACAAACTGACGTTGTCATAAGTGTTGACCCTATGGATAAAGAACGGTGTAGAGAAAAGAAAATACTCCAGCTCTCTTTCATCACACAGAAAAACCAATATATGTTTCACTGTTTTGTGCTGACAACTTTATGTTCGGTTTTTCATCCTGTAATTTCATAGCAATTTCAGTAGTGCATTAACTATAAATTAAAGAACAATTTCTGTCCACAAAATAGGGTTTCTTACCCTTTAAAAGTCTTTAGGTTTTACTTCTTCCCACCTTTCAAACTGACGAAGCATATTTTGCTGATCTGTATACTACTTTATGTTTTTACAGTATTGACTATAACAACTGAGTAATTTGCATAGATTCCTAGCACACTCTCTTTTAAAACTGTGACTCTTCCAAGACAAGGAGAACATTTGTTCATGTTACCCAAACAAAGTAACATAAAGTCTTGGCCTGCCCAAGTATAATAATGTTGGTATTTGTTAAGCGCTTACTATGTGCAGAGCACTGTTCTAAGAGCTGGGGTAGATACAGGGTAATCAGGTTGTCCCACATGAGGCTCACAGTCAACCCCCATTTTACAGATGAGGTAACTGAGGCACAGAGAAGTTAAGTGACTTGCCCACAATCACAGAGCTGACAAGTGGCAGAACTGGGATTAGAATCCATGACCGCTGACTCCCAAGCCCGGGCTCTTTCCCCTGAGCCATGTTGCTTCTCTATCTGCATAGCTCCCTGGTAATCGATCAATCAGTCGTATTTATTGAGCACTTATGGTGTGCAGAGCACTGTACTGAGCACTTGGGAAAGTACGATGTAACAACGTAAGAGTTGGTAGACGAGTTCTCTGCCCACAGTAAGCAGTCTACAGTCTAGAGGGGGAAATACTGGTGAATCAGGAGTGTCTGGCTGGGAATCACCTTTCCCCATTTTCAGGGAGCTGAGTTGGTTCTTTGGAACAGTTCCTAGGATGCTGGGAGAGTTCCTGGAAACAGGCCAGTTCTCTGAACAGGGAAACATCCAGACCAGGCCAGAGTGCCTTGCTTAAAACCACCTCTCCATCAGAGCCAAGCAGAGCCACCGGTAACTACCGTCTTCACTCCCCCGACTGAGGATGCTTGCTTCCGACATGCTCTACGCACACCAGCCCGATGGGATAAAAGGTGCTCCTGCTCTTACTTTAGTGCTGTTTTGCACTTTCCCAAGCACATAGTACAATGCTTTGCACACAGTAAGTGCTCGATAAATACGATTGAATTGCATTGAATTGAATTATCCCTCATACTGGACAGTCACACTGCCTTCCCAGGAACCAGGAGTCTCTCCTCAGTGCCACTGAGGAGATTCCATCCCATCCCACATTCCCCAGTCCCAGCAGGAAAGAGAAAAGCCCCTGCAGCAGAAGGCCTTCACAGAACCTCGGAGAGGCTATCGGCTGCTGCACTGGTTGCTGTGGATACAGGTGTGCTATGAATTGGGAGCCACAAGGAACCTCAGTTCTGCTGCTTGAAGCCACAGCTTCCTGCTGCTTTTGATTTTTATTTTGTGAATTGTCCCTTTTCTCTTATTGTTGTTTTAGGGTTTTATTGTTTGGTCAGTACTTATATATCTACCTCCAGTCCCTCTTAGGTTTTGAGCCCCTTGAAGGCCAAATATCATATGTACTTCCCACCTGTATATTCTTTTTCAGCACTTAATACAGTATTCTGCACAGAGTAAACTCTGAATGAATACCATTACTATTACAACTTCCAGTAAAATAGGCCCCAAGGCAAACTCCAGGCCATGCAGACCGAAGGTCCCCAGCACGGATGGATTCGCTCTCTGGAAACACAAGTGTCAGACCACCCAACCGTCCAACTGGGATTTAGGCAGATTTGTGTCTGTTTCAAGGGCACAATTTGAGAAAGTGTCCCCAAAGGCTGAATGACACTCTGCCTCGCCTTTCAGAATTATCTGCACCCCATAGACAGAATGAATTCTAGGTGATTCAGACAGATTCAAACAACATTATACAGATGAAACTACTATGATGATAATGATAATGGTGGTATTTTAGTAGTTACTACTTGCTAAGTACTCTAATGAACCCTTGATTGATAAAATGCAACCAGAGCAGACAGTCACTGTCCCACATGGGGTTTGGGGTCTTAGGGAGAGGAAGAACAGGTATTTCATCCCCATTTTACAGAAAAAGAAACTGAGGCATTACAAAAGAGGAAACTGAGGCACAGAGAAGTCACTTGCCCAGTGTCATAGAGCAGGCAGGTGGCAGATTCGAGATTAGAACCAGTTCTCCCAGTTCCCAGTCCCATGATCTGATTTGCTGAACACTTAAATGAGTGTGTAGCACAGATCACAATTCAGAATTCCTGCCTTTCAGATTATCTAGCCACACTGCGCAAATTGCAGGCTACTCTTTACTGTTACTCAGTTACCTAAAAGTTTGGCTCAGTGGAAAAAGCCCGGGCTTGGGAGTCAGAGGTTATGGGTTCTAATCCCAGCTCCACCGCTTGCCAGCTCTGTGACTTTGGGCAAATCACTTCACTTCTCTGGGCCTCAGGTCCCTCATCTGTAAAATGGGGATTAAAACTGTGAGCACCACGTGGGACTACCTGATCACCTTGTATATCCCCCTAGCCGCTTACAACCGAGCTTTGCACATAATAAGCTCTTAACAAATATCACCATTATTATTCAGAATTTTCAAATTTAATTTGTAGTGAATCTTTCTTTGTTATGATCCACTCAAGTTTCTTCATGCTAAAGAGTGCCTAAAAAACTTGAAAGTTTTTTTTATGGTACTTGTTAAACACTTACTGTTTTGTGCCAGGCACTGTACTAAGCACTGACGTAAATACAAGATGATCAGGTTGGATGCAATCTATATAATAATAATAATAATGTTGGTATTTGTTAAGCGCTTACTATGTGCAGAGCACTGTTCTAAGCACTGGGGGAGACACAGGGGAATCAGGTTGTCCCACGAGGGGCTCACAGTCTATATCCCACATGGGACTCACAGTCTTAAATTCCCAGATTAAGCCCCCTCTTTTCCTCAACTCCCCCTATCCTCCCCATCACCCTGACTCATTCCCTACCCTCCTCATCACCCCGACTCACTCCCTTTGCTCTACTCCCCTGCCCCCAGCACTTGTGCATATATATGCATATCTATAATTCTAATTATGTATATTAATACCTGTTTACTTGTTTTGATGTGTATATATCTATATCGATGCTAGTGATGCCTGTTTACTTCTTTTGATGTCCATCTCCTCCCATCTAGATTGTTAGGGATTGTCTCTTTATTGCTGAATTGTACCTTCCGTGTGCTTAGTACAGAGCTCTGCACTTAGTAAATGCTAAATGAATAAGAATGAATGAATGAAAGAAATTTCCATTCTACAGATGAGGTAGCTGAGACCCAGAGAAGTTAAGTGATTGCCCAAGGTCACACAGCAGATAGGTGGAGGATCCAGGATTAGAAATTATGTCCTCTGACTCCAAGGCCCTTACTTTTGCCACTGGGCCTCGCTGCTTCTCAGTATAACTCCTAAAATTTTCCCAACTCAGAACAGGATTAGGGAAGGAGCACTATGGCCTGCCACTGAAGAACTGATTATAACTTTATTAGGTTTCTCTACTCTTCATGAATATTGTTTATATAAAAATCCTTGATATGGAAATTCTAAAATGAAGATATTTCACTTGTCTGGTCACTGCGTGAATATGAAAGAAAAATGAAGCTGGGCTGAATCAATCAGTGATATTGATTGAGCACTTCCTCTGTGCAGGGCGTTTTACTAAGCATTTAGCATTTTACTTAGTGCTTAGCACTTGACTTTCTGGATTATTAGTTAATAACAATGATAATAATGGTACTTGTTTGATGCTTACTATGTCCCCAGAACGGTTCTAAGAGCTGAGGTAGATAGAAGCCAATCAGGTTCAACACAGTCCCTATCACACAATCTAAATAGGAGGGAGTACTTCAGGTTCTTTAGGATTAGGTGTAATTTTGTTTTACTCAGTGACTTAATTTGTTCCATCAGGTCCCTGATACCTGATGAAATCCAGAATAGTGGCATACCTCTTCATTCTCTGTCTGTAGAAAAGATTGGGAGGTGCCGATTTAGAAAAAAAGAAAGACTAGGGCTGCTTACTGTAAACGCAGAATTTTAGGACTCCAAGATGATTTTTGAAGAAATGAAGTCACTGATAATATTTGTAGTTTTCAGTTTTAGAGTTCTGACTTTGAAAGTCGACTTTAAAGTAAGAAATATAGAGTTTCTTTAGTCCTTGGAAAATGGTCTCTGACAAGGAAGTTAATAGAACAGCTAAATGCAAGAGCTGTTCAGCTGCTATCCTTATAGAGTTGTTGTGGTCTTAAGAGTAGACAATGATGATTCCAAGACGAAAGACATCGAAGTGATTGAAGTGAGAATATATCATGATGATAGGCATAGATTAGACAGACTAGAGATTGCAGAGAAAAGGAGTAATGCCTGTCATCGCTGGAGGGCACACATTGACTTAATTTTCATTTGTTCAATGGCAGTTGCACAGTGCTCCGTTGTTTTAGATGGTGAATGAGATTTAGACTGCTCTTCAGAAGACTGGTCTGGGTGCACATTTTTAGTGATGATTTCAATAGAGCAGCACAGGCAAAGTGATCCCCAGGGGATAGCTAAGATATCTTCAATAGCATTAAAAATCACCAAGATTAAGGATCCAGAGACGTTACCTCATGTGAAGAGAGTCCTGTGGTGACACAGAAATATGGATCTAATGAAGTCTCTGGCCTGAATTATTCTTCACTTGTTCTCCTCATTCGGGAAGGATGCACTCTGTTTCATTCCACCTTTCCGAGGCTTACAAATTTGAGCGTTCCAAAAGCACTGAAAAGTTTGACATCTCCATGGGTGAACAACATAAAAGTTCAAGCTGCTTGCTTTCCAGAATTAGAGGAGTCTTATGATGTTCTCTGAGTAGGATTTTTTCTGGATGGTATTTGTTAAGTGATTGTTAAGTGCCAAGAATGGTACCAAGCACTGGGGTTCAAGCTAATAAGGCTGGACACCGTCCCTGTCCCACTCAAACTCTAAAGGGGAGAGAAGAGGTATTGAACCCACATATTACAGATGAGAAAACCGAGGCATTGAGAAGTTAAGTGACTTGCCCAAGGTCACACAGCAGGCAAGAGGCAGAGACGGGACTTGAATGAAGGTCCTTTGACTACCAGGCCCGTGTTCTTTCTGCCGGGTCACACTGCTTCCCAAAGTGAGTGGACAGTAGCAAAATATAATTAATAGTTATTGATAGCAATTAATCTTTTCTGATATCACCCTTGCATTGTCAATCAGTTCCTTGTAGGTAGGGAAAGACTACTCTGTTGTATAGTTTGGTACTCTCCCAAGCTCTTAGCACAGTCCTCAGCACACAGGAAGCACTCAATAAATACCACTGATTCATTGATTAATCTTGCAGTGGGGGTGTTTTCTCAACCCCTGGCCAAGTCTGTAATTCCTCAGTGCTTTTGCCCATGAGGAGAGAATGAAATTGAGTGCAAGCTGAGCCCCAGTGGAAGCAATCTTGTTGCCATCTTCTTGTTTTGATTCAGCTGTGAAAAATCTTGTTTTGCAGCAGAATTTTGGCATTTTATTCAGGCTTCCTTTTTGAGAATGTAATGTGGTTTGTCATTAAGTTCTCATTAGCTCCAGTTGGTAAATAGCAAACCTCAGGCAAGAAGCCTACTGCTTGGAAGAGTAACTTTGATTCATCTCTTGTTGGAAGGCTAGCCAGTCATCTCCTTTTGTATTGAACAGCCCTATTTTCACTTGGATTGATCCCTGCCTATGTGGCTACAATACTGGACATCTTTATGGCAGTCATTTATATTCTAAAATCCCCGCCTCTCTCCACTTTGGCTCCCACCGCTGAGCTCCGAAGCTCAGAAATGGTGCCATATTCACAGGGGCTTAACAGTAAAGTATTAATAATAGTATTAAATGCCAAGCATACCATATTCAGAATGTGGTATATTCAGATCAGACACAGTCCCTGGCCTACATGGAGGAGGGCAAACATTTAATCCCCGTTTTACAGATGAGGAAACTCTGGCCCAGAGGAGTAAATTATTTGCCCAAGATCACACAGCAGAAAAGTGTCAGAGCCAGGAATAGAACCCAGGCCCTCTGACTCCCAGATCCATGCTCTTTCCACTAGGCCATGCTGCTTCTCTTGGTCACTGACTCAAGTTGGAGAGGGAGGTCAAGGGGAACACCCTAGAACCATACAGTAGGTATGAGTGAACTCAGTGTATTTCTGTGACATGGCCCACTTGATGTTAACCCAACACTTAGTACAGCACTTGATATATAATAAATGCCAGTTATCATTGTCATTACTCCACTACACTGTGCTTCCCATGTACAGCATGTGACATCACATGTGACTCAGAGTTCGGGATTCTGGTCAGTGGCCTCCCTACTTGTAGGGAGAAATTGAGCAAGATCCTTCCAGACCCACCCTTCCCACTGAAAGGAGAGTTTGCTAATCTAGCAAAAGCCATGTATTATAGACATATCATGGACAGAGAATGTCCTCTGGGAGGGGTAAGGGGATGAGAAGTTGCCCTCCCAGCCAACTCTCCAAAGGAACACTCTAGCCTCAGTTTGAGGAAAGAACAATGGACTGGGCAGGTTGTCATTCACCTTATACCCAGACTTTTCAATGAAATCAAGATATTAAAATTCAGATCTTGGAAGACTGAAAGAAAGACATACGATTATAAGCGACTTGGGAAATATTTCATAATGCTTAATGATCAATCAATCAATGGGTATTTATTGACTGCCTACTGTATGCAGAACACTGTAGTTTGCGCTCGGGAGAGTAAAGTACAATAGGGCTGCTAGACATTGTTCCCTGCCCACGAGGAGCTTACTTCTTGAATGCTTATTAACAATTAGTATTTGCCATACACAAAGTAGTCTCCTTGAATAATATGAAAGAGTTTTCGCTGCCCGTTTCAGGCAGAGGAAAATTTGTACAGCACAAACTAACCCAGCAACCAGTGAATTTGAGTTCTAGTCCCAGATTCCTGTCCCGTCACTGATACCATGACCTCTAATCCTTAATTTCTTTTTTGATAAAATGTGCTTCATAGACACAAAGGATCATTATTCAGTGATTTGGCATTCATTTGGAGTTTTCATTTGCACTAAGAATTGTAAAGTAGCTTTTCAGTTATTTGAACCTTTTACACCCCCACCAGAACTCTCATTTCCTCATGTCTAACATAATGTCTTAATTATTCTAAAGGTTATTTTTCTTCATATTTATATGTAAGGAATGCCAATAAATGAACCTCGGAACCACAAGTACACAAGATGGGGCTTACCCAGCTCTAAATGGTATAGCATAGCTTCGCCTTAATAAGCAGACACGGAATAATAGCGTAAATATTTAAAAACAAGTTTTCTTAAATGAAGGCATTTAGAGAGATTTAGAGATATGGCCTCTTTGATATGTTTTGTGGTGTTTTTCCATTTCCTAAGTGAACTAGCTGCATAGTCAGCCGTTGGCCATCAAGGACAGGTCAGCCGGGCCTGCTGTATTAAGGAAAACTGCTCATTTATTTCTGTCGGGTCACTTGATGGAGATCCAGGAGTGTGAAATCTGTCCCCAGTGCAAGGCAGTATATCTGATTCATGGTGTTGCTAATCTTTCCGATAGATAAGGATACAGCTAGCCCATTAGTTAAATGCAGGTTCTGGCTAAAGAATAAATAATAGATGAGTATTCTCTCCTAATACCTCAGTGTGGTGTTTAATGGCTGCCGAGAACTACTGCTGTATAATCTTTGGGGTGGCTTAATCGTTCCCTATTGCACTTTTCTGAGGAAGGGAGTGGTTATTAATCCTGGTGTTCTTACCAAATTTTCACGGTCGGTCTTTGTTGAATAGCACAGTTTAGATTACTAAGGATTCAAACATTATATAGCACTCAGATGCAGAAGGTTAAAAGTGCTGTGCGTTAACAGGAAGAAAACTATATTTGGCATAGATGAGTCATTTTTTTAAACTTGAATTTTAAGTTAAATTTCCAGTTTGAAAAGAAACAAAATAAACAAAATGCCTGTAGAGGTCACAAAATTTACCTTTTTTACTGTGAATTTAGAACTCCATACATCACTTTAAAAAGTCTATTTCTTTCCATTTTCATTCTGTTTTTAAATACTTTTCCATATGTGAGAGAGGAGTTGGCTGATTTAGGAAATTGTCAGTGGACCAAGGAGAATTACTTATTCGAAATGATTTCATGAGCATTCTGTTCAGTTTGGGACGATGAATGTTGTCTCCTGCAACCTCTTTGAAAATCTGACAATGGGCTCAGTTCATAGCCTATCAATCAATAGTATTTCAATCAATGGCATTTGTTAAATGCTTACTGTGTGCGGAGAACTGTATTAAGCACTTGGGAGAATACAATATAACAGAGTTGGTGGACATGTTCCCATTTATAATGGTCTTACAGTCTAGAGAAGGAGACGAACATTAATGTAAATAAGGATTTGAAAATATATAATTTATAGATACATACTTAAGTCCCGGACCAGGCACCAGATGGGTGCAGAGCCAGTGGGGACCATGGGAGTAGGGTTCATTGAATCATTAAGTTAACCCAAACAGTGAAATGGATTTGGAGAGCAGATGGTCTTCATAGACCTCTAATCCCATTAGAAGAAACTTTCAGAACTTCTGAAGTGGTTTCTTTTAGCTCATTTGAACCAAAAAGAGCCATTGTGGCTACTGTGGACTTTAAGATAGCCGATAGGATCAAAGATATTACTTGGGCATTTTTCATAGGCATTCACATCAATTCTGTCTTAAAGGCATTTACTTTAAGAAAGTGCAACAGTGCTGTGAAGAAGTGCAGGACGGTTTTATTTGAGCGGGCATTTGGTCTGTCATGTTTTCAGTACAGGCATAGACTGGTCCACATTTTCTCCAAAAATCTTTCCTTAGTTTCATTCTCTGCATCTCCCAATATTACAATACAAATCATTTAAATATATGAGATGAGCTGCTTTTATATGGTTCGTAATCATACTCTACTTTCCTGACGCTTTGTTGATGGTACTTACTAAGCGCTTACTGTGCTCCAGGCACTGTAGTAAGCCGAGGGGTAGATACGAGCTAATCAGGTTGGACACAGACTGTGTCCCAAATAGGGCTCACATTCTTAATCCCTGTTTCACAGATGAGGTAACTAGGGCAAAGAGAAGTGAAGTGACTTGCCCACGGTCATACAGCAGACAGTGGCAGAGCCGGGATTAGAACCCAGGTCCTTCTGACTCCCACACCTGTGCTCTATCCATTCAACCACACTGCTTCTCTATATTCACTTGCATTAGCTGTGTACTGGAACTGATTCACGATTGCATATTTGACATATCTGTAATCGTTATTCTTCCCAGAGTAGCCACTTTTCTATCATTTAATAATACTTCCAAGCCTTATACTGGGAAAGTAATAGAGAAAATGTTATACTTTTGTCTCTATCAGCGATTCTTTGGGAAGAGGAATTTGGATATGAGATCACAAGGTGTAGTTCCTCCAACTATGCCAGATTCTTCATCCACACAGCCCAGAAACGAATACAATCTATGCTATGCAATTCTACATAGTGGATATATTGTAATTCCATGTTTTATGGATGGTAGAGTACATTTTGATAGCAGGCACTTTTTTCTTCGCATCCAGGTTCTCTCCTTGGGAGCAGACGTCTTGCCAGAATATAAACTTCAGACACCTCGTATCAACAAGTTTACTATATTGCACTACAGTCCTTTCAAGGCAGTCTGGGACTGGGTTATTTTGTTGTTGGTCATATACACTGCTATATTCACCCCTTATTCTGCGGCCTTCCTCCTTAATGATAAAGAAGAACAGAAGAGACGGGAGTGTGGATATTCTTGCAGCCCTCTGAATGTGGTTGACTTAATTGTGGATATTATGTTCATCATTGATATTCTGATAAACTTCAGAACAACATATGTTAACCAGAATGAAGAAGTGGTAAGTGATCCAGCAAAAATAGCGATTCACTACTTCAAAGGCTGGTTCCTCATTGACATGGTTGCGGCAATACCTTTTGACTTGCTGATTTTTGGATCTGGCTCTGATGAGGTAAGAACTGTTTAATAATCTTTCCTTGAAATATTAGCTTAGTTTTGATAAACTTCTTTAACCACACACTGCTGGGTGGCATTGATACAAAATAAATAACCTATTCAGCATTCCTGCAAAACAATAGCCATACTGTTTTTCCAACGTGATTTTGTGTTCACAATGGGTTAAAAAAATATTGCTGATGCCAGTGTTGTGAAGAAAAACATGTGGAAGCAGTTGTATAGTATATAGCTCACTAAAGTATATAGAAATTTATACCACACAGCCCTCTCATTCTACCATGAATTTTGATTTGTTTTTATGTGAGCTATATGCTTATCCCACCATGAAAATTATTTTGTGGTAGGAGTTACAAAGTCAATTATCCATCAGTGATAAGAAATTTGTCTTTATTTATCTGAACTGATCATTTCTGGATATTTTCAAACAGGTTACATACACTTGGACTGGCCAGAATCAAGGGAAAACATTATGTTATAGTTTCCTTCACCCTACCTTTTCTTCTATGAATTCATTTCTGAAATGATTTAAGCTTATATGATACATGGTATGCGAGCAGACATAAAACAGTAATCAATTCAATGCCCATTACATAAAAGTTGGCAGAAATATTGGGATCTTAGTTTTAATCTCTTCCCCAAAATCTTACTCTTCCTTTGGTATTCCAAAAGTGTGGGCAAAAATTAAGATAAGGTGATTAGCTTGCCTGGACTGACTGTGTACTTCGCCGATTACCAGAAAAATTTGTTTTTGGAATACTAGCTTTTCTAATCTTTCTTTTTATACTTTGATTTTCTTCCCATCAGTATAAACTGAATGTCCTTGTCCCCCAGTATACAAAACCCTCCTCTGTGAACTCTCATATTTTTTTCTTCTTGAAGAGCTTTTTACAAATTACATAAAGCCTCTTTGTTTTCCAAAAAGCCATTTTGCAAAGAAGCCCAGCACAGAGAAGCAACTTTTAGTTTAAACTGGAAGAAAAAGTTTGAATGAAAGCTATATTTCTAAGAGAAACAGTAGGTTCTAGGCATAGTAAAACCCCAGGAACAAAATTGCCTTATTTTTGACCAACCAACTGACTGACAGAAGGTCCATCCTATCTAGCCAGAAAACCCTCCATGTGAATCCCAGTGTATTCAAATTAATGACAGCACATTGGCTGTGTTAGTGGCCCCAGAAGTGAATGTAAAACTGATAAGAGATGGAACTTCTCATTTACTTTTCAATCTTTGTGCAGTAAGGACTTGTTTTCATTTAAGTGTCTCCAGGAATGAACTCCAGATAAATTTCTTGATTGTCCACCTTTTTTATGAAATGATTTCAAGACCAGGGAGCAAACCTTATGCATCTCTCTCATTTCTTCCTCCACTCTAAGCGTCCTACCGTGTCTGAAGGGGCCAAGAGATAATAAGTCGAGCACAGGCAACATTGTTCAAATGCCTTTATTTCTCCCCCAGATGGTCAATATAGAAAAGTAATAACCTTCCCACTTCCAATAAAATGAGAAAATATGATGTAAAATGAAGCTTTCTGTTGTTAATATTCAATCTCGAGAATACTGTCAGAATAGATCATCATTCAATCAGTGGCATTTATTGAGCACTTACTGTGATCAGAGTACTGTACTATGTGCTTGGGAGAGTAAAGTACAATAGAATTGGTAGACTTACAGTCTAGATCATGCATCATTCTCATTTTAGATAGTACTGGCTGATATAAGTGAGCTGAGGTGGGTACAAGATAATCAGGTCAGACACAGTCCTTGGCCCACATGGGGCTTCAGTCTAAGTAAGAGGGAGAACAGGTATTTAGTACCCATTTCACTGATGAGGAAACCAAGGCACAGAAAAGTTAATTACTTGCCCAAGATCACTTCATCGTATTTATCAAGCACTTACTGTGTGCCGAGGACTGTACTAGGCGCCAGATTGCAAACTCGCTGTGGGCAGGGATCGTGTCTACCAACTCTGTAATACTGTACTCTCCCAAATGCTTAGTACAGTGTTCTGCGAGTAGTAAGTGATCAATAAATATGATTGATTGAATAAGTGGCTGAGCCGGAATTAGGATGCAGGTCCTCCGACTCTCAGGGCGTCCTCTTTCCTCTAGACCACACTACTTTTTATTCATAAAGAGGAGAAGTTTTCAAACTGAATTTTTTTTTCTTAGAAATATTTATTTTTTGTCCTAGCTTCAGTCAACTCTAAAGAAGCTCGGGGCATATTAGCAGCTGCTTTATCATGCTGTCACAGTCCATCCAAACTAGTGGCAATTATAATCCAGTTTATATAACTCTTGAGAGATTGTTTCTTGAGGTTTAAAAGGTAGCCCAAGAAAGCAGAGAGAGGTAAAATGAGTGGTGAAATCTCACTTTTCTCCTCTTCTCTCTAGCCCTTACCCCCTAATTTATCTGGAAGGATACCTTTGTGAACAAATGCTGTATGGGGTATTCATAGCCTATGAAAACACAGTTTTCCTAGCTGATTGAAGTGACTGCTTTTCAAATTCACCTTTTCCTAAGTGTCATGAATACCAGACTATTCCAAGCTGGTTTCTCACTTTGATTCTGAGTGAAAATGTGGTTGGAAATGCCTCTTTTAAAATATATCTGCACCTCCTTACAGTGTGTGATGCAGACATTAGACACAGACCAGAGCCCCTTTTCTGTAGCTGAGGGATGATCTAGCAGGAAACACTAATGCCCAGAGATGCGTAGCCAATACGATATAACGCTTTCTGGAAAAAAGGTCTAAGGTATCAGTCGAGGCTTGAGGAAGAATATATATTCTGCAGGAAACGATGTAAGTATGCTCAGATCGGCCAGTCGCTTGAGTAAGTAGCTTTTTGGTATTTTTGCCCCAAAACACATCCTTGAGTGTCCCAAATGGCAAATCATCCATTTATAGGAGCTCTTGTCTGTACTCCGGAGCCAGTGAAAGAGACAGAATCCTGAGCCGTATGGAACCTGGTCTCCACGGACAAAACCACTTATGCTCTTACACTATCTAGACCATTCCTATTATCCCTGGCAGGTGTGTATCCTAAATACTGAAAGAAAAAAAAAGGAGGGCAAACAACTTGCCTCTGGCCACATACAGTAATTCCTCCTTTATGTCTTATATCTTCCTAGAGCCAAATCACCCCAGCAGTACTGGTCTGCTAGTGCTCCGGGCAGGTATGGAATCCCTAAAGGGGCCTTGGTGGAGGGATTGGAAGGATTCTGAACCAGTCATCTCTCAAAGGAGGAGCCAGATTGGGTCTCTCGAGGTCACTTGCACAGCCCCCAGCAAATCCTGAGGCCCTGGGTACCCATATAGACTGTGAGTTGACATTTCTAGAGAGAATAGGCAAGAGCAAAGCACTCCCACAACGTCAGCGATTCTGTCTTTGAAGCAGGTGTTCTCCAGCTTCCATTTCAGAATCGGGTAGGAAAGCTTGTATGGCTGCCTTCCCTGCCCCCTCCTGCTCCCTGGGTTCCAGGGGTGAGTCATCATGCCCCTTAGATGTCCATACAGAAAATGGGAGTCAGTTTTTTCCTGAGTGCCATGGTTTGCAGGAATTCCACCAAGATTGGCAACCTAAAAGGACTCAAAAGGCTCAAATTCAGTCACTATGCCACAAATGAAACTAGTTCCATTCATTTGACAGGATTACTACAGTGGTTTTCCATGCAACCTGTTATTTTGGATTATTTTAGTGCAGATGTGCCTCTATAATGTTAATTGGCATGAAATAATTTTTTTGTATCATGCCAGTTGAAAAACCAATATATCCTTTACCCAAATAGCACTTAATGAAACTTCAAGTTTTTTTATTTTATATTGAATCCCTGTGTAGAAAATTCTCTAACTTTCATAACACATGGCTTTGCATCCGCACATCTGAACTAACAATGAATGACGTGATCAGATTTTAACAATTATCTTTCTAGACTCGGCACTAAAAATGTCAGCCAAAATTCTCAGATACCTGTAAACTAATTGCTTCATTTACAGAGTGAAAAACTTTAAATCACTTGGTGGAGAATTATAGATAATGCTTAAGACATGTGGTGGAAAATGAATGTTGACATTAGGCAGGATTGACTGTTTCGTTAATACTGTCTTAATAATGAACACCAGCAAAAAAGGTTACCAACTAAATTCCCGCTGTTCTAATCATTCCATTTTCGACCGTCATGCCTTTCCTAGTGCCTTGGGCAAACAGCATCATTGTCATTATAATACCTTGATTTTACACAGTGCTCTAATTCCCAAGGACCTTTCAGAATTTTGTCCTCATAACGTCCTAGTGTGATAGGGAAAAGCCGGTATTATTACTCCCATTTTGCCCACGATGAGGCTCACAGTCAAGATAGGAGGGAGAACGGATATTTCTTCCCCATTGTACAAATGAGGAAACAGATAAAGAGAAGTTTACCAAAGGTCACACATCGGACTACTGACAGAATTAGAATCCAACTCCTCCAACTCCCAGGCCTGTGCTCTTTTCAGTAGGCCATCCTGCATCCCATTAAATTAATGGCCCTGAACTGCTCCTGGAGGTAGAATTGCTGACAGTGGAGGTTGTTAAATAGCAGAATATGATATGGAAGAGATCTATAAGACTGAGCAGATCCTGACTGTCAGAGACTGTATAAATGTGAACACAAGAATATGGTCTAGGTGATCTCACAGTGTCTCTTCCTACCCATAATATTATTCCAAAGCCCCATGCGATTACAGGAATAATGAAACAATAAGGTTCAGGAATAGTGGAGGACAATGAAGATGTGAACCCTAATTCTAGTTCTTCTCTTGTATTTTTGTTTGGCATTGGGCAAGTTATTCAGTGCCTCAAGCTTCCATTTCCTCATCTCTAAGAAAAATAGCATTATAACAACATTATAACAACAAATAACATTACTTTCCTGCCTCAGAGGATTATTGTAAAGAACGATGATCAGAATTTGATTTGAAAAGCAAAGACTGACAAATGTTAAGTAAAAAGAACTCCCTTTCCTAGGTTTTTGTAAATGATGCAGAATCAGAGACCTGTACCCAATTTGCCTTGTAGATGAGGAGTGACTAGTCACGGAATAAAGCTAGAAGGAACTTTCAGAGCTGGTTTTTTTAGCCTCCTGGCTTCACGCATGCTCCAAGGTGTATGATTGACCTGGCGCCTGGCCCCACCCTGAATTTTGCAATGTGAAACTACCCCAGGAAAATTCAGGGTCGCTCCCACCCTGACATCCAAATTTAAGATTCAATTATCTACAGCCCTTATAAGGGCTTTAGAATGCCCCTTCAAGCTTCTTCTATGCCTGCTGGGTGAAGGCACTTCATTCATTCAATGGTATTTATTGAGTGCTTACTGTGTGCACTGTACTAAACTCTTGGAAAGTACAATTCAGCAACAAATAGAGACAATCCCTACCCAGCAATGGGCTCACAGTCTAGACAGGGGGAATCAGACAACAAAACAAAACAAGTAGACAGGCATCCATAGCAGAAGTGTACACCCTAAGCGCGTAGTACGGTGCTCTGCACATAGTAAGCACTCAATAAATACTATTGAATGAATCAATATGAATAAATAGAATTACAGATATAAGCAGCATGGCTTAGTGGAAAGAGCCCAGGCTTGGGAGTCAGAGGTTATGGGTTCTAATTCCCGGTCCGCCACTTATCAGCTGGGTGATTCTGCGCAAGTCATTGCACTTCTCTGTGTCTCGGCTGCCTCATCTGTAAAATGGGGCTTAAGACTGTGAGCTCCACGTGGGACAACCTAATTACCTTGTGTCTACCCAGCGCTTAAAACAGCGCTTAGCACGTGGTATGCACTTAAATACCATCATCGTCATTAATAAAATAAATAGAATAATGAATACGTACATATATATACACAAGTGCTGTGGGGCGTTGGAGGGGGGTAGAGCAGAAGGAGGGAATAGGGGCGATGGGGAAGGGAGGAGGAGCAGAGGAAAAGAGGGCTCAGTCTGGGAAGGCCTCCTGGAGGAGGTGAGCTTTTCAGTAGGGCTTTAAAAGGAGGAAGTGTGCTAGTTTGGCCGATGTGAGGAGGGAAGGCATTCCAGGCCAGAGGTAGGACATGGGCCCTAAGAGTTTGAACCACAACTCCCAGTATTCCTTGCAGCCCACGTCACTCTTTTAAGAACAGACCCTTCCTTTTCCATAACCCTATCCCATTCTACTTCTCTTTTCTTTTTTTTCCTCTCAGCCCAAGGAAATTCTAGTTTCTGAAGATACAGTACAAACTCAAACTTGGCCGAGTTTGTTGTTTTAACCCAGCTAATGACAGGATTGTAGGCTGACTGGTTAATTTTCTAAGTTCTTCTTATAGAGAAATTCCAAAATATTCTTTAGAAAAATTTTGCCACTAGTTAACAGATGTTATGCTTAGGAATGTAGCTTCTAAACATTTATTTGGAGAAAGTAAACAGTTTAATATTTAACTGAAAAGATGTTGGTGCTCATGAAGGGATGTTTGAAATCCAAAGCAAATGTCTAGAACCATGCATTGGTGGGAACCTGCAAAGATCACCTTCGATCTAGCCACCTATTTCTAGGAAGAGAAGTGACAGAGGTCTGCGGGGCAAAAACTTGTCAGTTGTCTTCTTAGAGAGCATCAGAAATAGAGACTCCACACCAGGTGTCTTGTTTCCTGAGACTTGCTGGGGCTTGCTAAACTTCTAGGCGAGCTTTGTGGATCGGATTTCATCAGCTAAAGCATTGTATGACCACACGCTCTCCTCTGATGGGCTCATCTTAACAGGACCAGATTGGTCAGAAAATCAGCTTAGTGGTGGACCAGTCATTCTCTCACTTTATAGTGTTTAACCGAACAGTCAAGTTCTTTTGCCCCCCTAAAGATCTCTTCTGCTTTAATCTAATTCCATTTTTCTCAGTCAGACTCTCTTGTCCTGAAGAATCCCTAAAAAGTATTCCCCTCCTTATGAAAGTGCGTCATATACATGACAGTCATATCACTCCTTAAACTTCTCTCAAGCTAAAGAATGCCAGTTCCTATAAACTTTCCACAGAAGTCCTCTTTCCAACCCTGCCATCATTCTGTTGCTCTTTTCTGGATCCCCTCATTTCCCCAGATCACTTTTAAAGTGTGGCAGAGCAAACCTAAATATGCTATTATGGATCTGACCTATTCAGAGTATAATTACTCTCTTTTATTATTATTATTATTTTTATCTGTACCAGCACTATGTGCTGAACACTGATCTAAGCACTGTTCTAATCAGATCAGACACAGTCCCTGTGCTCACTCTGCTCCCCGTGTCCTGAATCAAATCATATGGGGCTCGCAGTCTGAATAGGAAAGAGAACAGGTGTTGAATTCCCATTTAACAGATGAGGGAACTGAGGCACTGAGATGTTAAATGATTTGCCTAAACTCACACAGCAGGCCACTGGCAGAGCTGGATTAGAACCCAGGTCCTCTGACTCCTAAGTCTGTGCTCTTTCCACTAGGCCAAGTTGTTCCTCAATTACTATTACAATCATCAATATTATTATGTTATGTAAACATTTACTATGTACCCAGTGCTGGGCTAAGCACTCAGAAATTCAAGATTATCAGATTGACAGTGTCCCTCTCTCACACTGGGTTTACATTCTATCTCTCTTTTACAGATGAGGGAAAGCTGAGGTTCAAAGAGGTTAAGCAACTCATCCAAATGTAAGCCCGTCAATGGTCAGGGATTGTCTCTATCTGTTGCCGAATTGTACATTCCAAGTGCCTAGTACAGTGCTCTGCACATAGTAAGCGCCCAATAAATACTATTGAATGAATGAATGAACAGCAGCCCAGTGGCAGAGCTGGGAACTAAATCCAGGTTTCTGCCTCCCAGTTCGAAGCACTCTCCACTAGGTCATAGAGCCTAGGGATGTTATAGAAATAATAGTAATGAAAATGATGATAGTCTTTAAGCCCTTATAATGTGCCAAGCTCTGTACTAAGCACTAGGGTGAACACAAGCAAATTGAGTCAGACACAGTCCCTGACCCATGTGGGGCCCCATTTTATAGATGAGGTAACTGAGTCCCAGAGAAGTAAAGTGACTTGCTCAAAGACACACAGCAGAGAAGCGGCAGAGCCAGGATTAGAACCCATGACCTTCTGACTCCCAGGCCCTTGCTCTATCCAATACGCCATAGTACTGTTAACATTCCCAGTACTACGTAAGCGTTTTTCATAATGAAGCTCTGGGGCTGATTCATACTCACATATGATTAACTAATTCCCTAAAATCTTTTTCTACTGAAATTGTGTCTTTTCAATCTTCTCTAATCTGTATTTGTTTTGTTGTCTCTCCCCAAACTATACTAACTTCTCCTGTCTATTTGAATATTAACCTGTTTTATAGAACTCTTTTTCACACTTGTCAAGATTAATTTGAATTTTATTCCTGCCTTCCAAAGATTTAACAATCTCAACCAAATTTAGAATAAAAATTAAACAGCCTGGAACTTGCCTGGAGTTTATAAAACTGTGGGTGGGAAATAAATAGCTCTTAAAGCTGTCAGTATTAGAAGTGACCACCAGTCACCTCGGAGGTCAACGTAATTGGACATCTGGAGGAGTGACCTTTAGGTAAATAAAGACAATTCCGACGGTGTCCGTTAAAAATGCAGTTCTTAATCAGGTAGATTTCCCTTCATGTCATTTTTTACCCAGAGAGAGTGAAATAGGGTGCAATCTCTTGAGAAGCT
Source organism: Ornithorhynchus anatinus (assembly GCF_004115215.2). Classification (NCBI taxonomy): domain Eukaryota; kingdom Metazoa; phylum Chordata; class Mammalia; order Monotremata; family Ornithorhynchidae; genus Ornithorhynchus; species Ornithorhynchus anatinus. The sequence goes on along the minus strand of NC_041736.1, from coordinate 11,894,038 downwards.
TTCAAATTAGAGATGCCGTTATGGTAGATGATGCAGTGACTATGCTTTTTAGCAACGGTTGATTTTTACTATGTCTCCTACCCACCTAAATGGAAATGCTAAAAAAAGATTTTTTTTGTAACTGCTGGACTTAGAGGTGGAAGCCTTGTGTCTTTTATAATCCTTCTCCTTGAATTTTCCCAGAGTGTTTGAATTTCTCCCTTTAGATATAATTTATAGCATCTGTGGACCAAACAGTAACTCTGGCTAGAAATATTGCACTCATACAAAGTGAAAAACTGAAGAAATAATACTAAATCGGGTTTTGTTTCTTCAGTGACCTAGTGGAAGCAGCTTGGCCTAGCACAATAAAAACGGGCCTGGGAGTCAAAGGTCCTGGGTTCTAACCCTGGCTCCGCCATCTGTCTGCTGTGTTACCACCTTGGGCAAGTCACTTACGTTCTTAGTGCCTCCGTTTCCGCTTCTACAAAATGGAGATTCAATATCTGTTCTCCCACCTTCTTAGAATATGAGCCTCATTTAGGACTTGATTAACTTTTATCTAACCCAGCACTTAGTACAGTTCTTGGCACTTAGTAAGAGCTTAGCAAATATCACAGTTATTATTCAGTGGTTCTTCTGACTCAAGGAGGAAAGGATGACTAAATCTGCAGACACCTAAGATATCTAATGACCCAGGGATCTTGGTTTAATGCCAAATGACCTGTCTGCCAACTCTGTTGTGTTGAATTCCCCCGAAAGCTTAGTATATTGCTCTGCATATCACCCTAAGATTGTTTTGTCTGCCAACTTTGTTGTGTTATACTCTCCCAAGTGCTCAGTTAGTACCTAGTAAGCACTCAATAAATACCATTAATGATGATGATAACCCCAATTGTCTTCCCTCCTCTTAAGACATATAAAAAGGTGAGGAAAGCTGAGGTTGGTTCCCCAGCCATTAGAACTGCTGCCGAATGAGTCTGGGACCCTGTGGAAGATAAAGGTTCTCTAGGGCTGGAGCTATATGGCTAGACCCCAGGGAGAGTCCAGACAGTAGCAGGAAAAGACCAGGCAGAGGACTAGGGCAGAACTTGCTCTGCTCAACCTTCTGAGGGGCAGAGAGCAAGGGAGGGTCAAGGAGCTCAGTGAAAAGGAACAAACTAGTTGTCCATTGGCTGGGAAGAAAGGGCAAAGGAGAAGCTATGAGGCGCATGTATCATCAATACGGCCTGTTTTGGGACCTCTTTTCTACCTCATAGCAAGATCCAATATATATCTCTAAAAGACTTGATAGTAAAGCATACTAAACAAGATCACTATCCTAAGAGCCAAAAAAAATTCAAAATGGATGGCTGAAATGCTGATTTTCTTCAGTGTTCATTTTCCAAATATTTGTATGGGGAAAAGGAACTATTAAGTGTGTAGATCAGTGAGGCACGGAACCAGAAATTCTGGTTCTTCTATGAGCTTCTTCAAAAGTTTAAGCTAATCATTCATCTTCCCTCAGTCAATCAGCATTATTGACTGAAACTTACTCCGTGCACAGGACTGTACACTAAGCACTTGGAAAAATGCCACAGAATTAGGACACATAATCCCTATCTTCAGGCATTGTACAATTTAGCAGGGAAAGCACGTAATAAAATAAATTACGGATACACTGAAGTAACAAAGTATAAAGATATCAGTAAACTGTACAGTCTTATGGGCATGTTGGGGGAGAATTAAGTAGTGAATGTCATTGAAGATAAAAAGTGCTATTGCAATTTGAAGCACCATCCCTATTATAAAGCATTATTTTTGATGCCTTAGCTTTACCATACAGTGACTCTAACAGAATGCCCAGGTGAATTGATAACAATAAGGCAACAAACAAATAAGTCACCACCATTTTTCACCTTGTCAGAAGAGCGTAAGTAATTGCACACGGGCAGACATTACCGAGCACAAGAGAACTTTCTTGGCAGTTGAAGTCATGATCCATTCATCCTTATAATGCAACTGAGATATGTAGCAACTGCTCAGTAATACATTCTCTGTCTCCCTGCTCGTTCCTGTAATTATTCTACATGAAAAATGGCAATCTTCTATATAGATGCATCATCCTATACTGTACTTCTGGATAATCAAGCCATTCACATGTTATTCATATATTTTATTTATTATGTCAACTGATATGCTTGGTGGACTTGATGACATTCTGTTTTCAAACACTATTCATCTTGATTTAGGAATGAATCCAGGAGAAATTTGGCAGTGGCATTACCTGATTGTTTCTGCATTGTACGAACAGTTGATTTGATTCATTTATCAATACAGTATCGTTTTAAGCAAAACCATCACAGGGCTGTCACCAGAAGAATTACTTGTGAGGAAGCATTCCCTCTGAAGAAGTGCACACTAAAAATGCCTTTTAAAATCTTCCATTTATTCACTCAATTTTTATATAGCAATCTTCTTCCAAAAAGGAAGAGTACCTATAGAATATTCATATAATGGAAAGTATTACCTTGAGTTTGCCTAGGACTTTTTAATCATTCCAAATGCTTTCTCGTCAATTATTTTGCTTTATCCTCAAAACATCACTGTGAGGTAGGGGGAAGAAGTATTATTCTCTGCCTTTTATGGATAAGGAATCTGAGGTCCAGAAAGATCACCCAGCAGGCAAGCGGCAAAGTAGCAGAACATGGGACTTCTGACTCCTTGAGCTGGGTTCCTTCTTCCTAGGCTCCCATGTCTTAAATCACAATATTAAAAACAAATCAGCGGTTTTGAGGTGGCAGGGAAAAGAACAAGAATAGAAAGCAAAAGCTAACTTTACAGTAGTATATCCGCTGGGTATTCCAGACCAATTAAAAAAAAAGCCACGCTATTATTTAGTGTTTTTACTTGAAATGGTCTAAATAGAATCAGAGCTGTTGTGCAAGTCTGTTTTTTGAACACCCAAATGGTGCAGTTGGCTATATTAAGTGCCTAGGGACGTACAAAATAAAGAATTGGCACGTTCCTTGCCTGCGAGGAGCTTACATTCTAACGTGGAAGACAAACTTAAAAGTATTTACGAGCAGGAGTCCAACATTTCAGGGTAACTCAGCTTTTATTGGTCTTTTTCCCACATGATCTTAGGGGATAATCATCTGATTGTCAAGGAGTTCTCATTTCTGCCAGATTCCTTTTTTTAAATGGCATTTGTTAAGCATCAGTGTGCCAGATACTATAGTAAGCGCTAGGATAGTTACAAGCTAATTAGGGTGGCCATAGCCCATGGCCCACGTGGGGGTCAGTCTTAATCCTTGTTTTACAGGTGAGGTAACTGAGGTACAGAGGAAGTGAAGCCACTGGGCCAAGGTCACTCCAGTCTATTCTTCACTCCGCTGCCCGGCTCATCTTCCTGCAGAAACGATCTGGGCATGTCACTCCCCTTCTTAAACAACTCCAGTGGTTGCCTATCAACCTCCACTCCAAACAAAAACTCCTCACTCTAGGCTTCGAGGCTCTACATCACCTTGCCCCTCCCTACCTCTCCTCTCTTCTCTCTTTCTACCGCCCACCCTGCACGCTCCGCTCCTCCGCCGCCCATCTCCTCACCGTCCCTCGGTCTCGCCTAACCCGCCGTCGACCCCCGGGCCACGTCCTCCCGCGGTCCCGGAACGCCCTCCCTCCTCACCTCCGCCAAACTGATTCTCTTCCCCTCTTCAAAACTCTACTTAAAACTCACCTCCTCCAAGAGGCCTTCCCAGACTGAGCTCCTCTTCTCCCTCTACTCCCTCTGCCACCCCCCCGTTACCTCTCCGCAGCTAAACCCGCTTTTCCCCCTTTCCCTCTGCTCCTCCACCTCTCCCTTCCCATCCCCACAGCACTGTACTCGTCCGCTCAACTGTATATATTTCCATTGCCCTATTTATTTTGTTAATGAAATGTACATCGCCTTGATTCTATTTAGTTGCCATTGTTTTTACGAGATGTTCTTCCCCTTGACTCTATATATCGCCATTGTTCTCGTCTGTCCGTCTCCCCCGATTAGGCTGTAAGCCCGTCAAACGGCAGGGACTGTCTCTATCTGTTGCCGACTTGTTCATTCCAAGCGCTTAGTACAGTGCTCTGCACATAGTAAGCGCTCAATAAATACTATTGAATGAATGAATGAACAGCAGACAAGTGGCAGAGACAGGATCAGAACCCAGGTCCTTCCAACTCCCAGGCCAGTGCTCTAGCCTCGGGGCCATGCTGCTTCTCCAACCTAAGTTGATGTGGCGAAAAGCCCTTCTCTCAATAACAGTCATCCTGAAATGTTGGACTCCTGTTTGTCAATATTTTTAAGTTTGTCCCCACACTAGCACGTAAGCTCCTTGTGGGCAGGGAACATGTCACTTCTTTATTCTGCAAGTCCCAGTCACTGAGCACCTTGAACTCCACCAAGTGGATGTTCAAAAAGCAGATCTGGACAGCTCTGATTCCTTCCAGGTTTGTGTTTAACATCAATCATGTTCTATACTCAGGAACTGCTAGCTGGATTCCTGACCTTAGTTCCTTCACCTGTTGGCATCCAGCCATAATTTGCTACTCCTAGTCTATCTGACAGCAGAGCAGCTACTTTACTGATTCTATCTCTTGTCTGCATCTTGTCAGCCTCTTTCCCCCCATCCCCCCACATCAGGCAGTGTCTACTCCCCGCCTCTGGCAGGTACTGGTTTTGGGAGGTGGGCCCTTCTTCCTGGACCACTTGGCTTATCTCTGGAAGTGTTCCAACAGCTGGAGCAGATTGATTCCGTTGTGTCCCTGCCTGTCAGGCCTCAGATCTATTTGCAGCTCTGGCTGGACCAGACGCGGTTTCATATATCAGTCGATGACTTTGATTCTTCTGTGTGCATTGTGACCATCAGACATTTGAAGCCTGCACAGAATGTGGAGGGAAAACAAGGACCTTGGCTTTTTGTTCCTTCTCTCTACCTTTCCGTTTCATGGCTTTTTATTTTTTTATCTGTTTGACCTTCTGCTTTTTTTCTGAGTTGTGCCCCACTGGAGGGGAAGCTTTCTCAGCCCTGGGCACTGTCCTCATTCCTCACTTCTCAGTGCCCCAGCATCCTGCTGTTTCCTTTCTCAATCTCCTGAGAATCCCCTCTCTTCACTTGGCACGGGGAATCTCCCTGCTCCAAAGTCTCATCCTTTGAGGTTGTCTCCCCCACCCGCTCTCGCCCCTTTTTCTGCTTTGCTCATTTCAACGAGCTAATACTTCTGACCAGACACACTCTGTTCCCAATGTCTCCTCCCTCTCCCGTCCCCCACCTGTCGTTCGGGCATGTCTGGAGAGTTCTGGGCATGTGCAGCAAGTAGGACATCAGTTACGGATAAAGACTCTGCCGTGTTCTGATTTTTAAATTAGTGATTACGATGTATAACACAGTTGGGGGTGTTCTGCAAAACAAACACCAAGAAGAAGCAGATAAAATTACTTGAGAATTGATTGGTAAACACCGGGTAACTATAGAATAATTATACGGCCTGTGAATTATATAGTACTGACAGTCAGCATTATTAAGGAAATCTAAGAAATGAACATATAATTTGCAGATTTTTGATTTCAAGGCCAAACCACCACTTTAATGCCACATTATTACATAGTAGTGCCCTACGATTAGTTACTTGGTCAACTATAATCCCCTAATTAGAGGCTTAGCTATTTATCTATAAAATGGGATATTCTGCTGTCAATACAGTATATTGTTAGAAGTTCCAATCCAGATCAAGGCTGCATACCCAGTTTACAGCTTCACAGTGAGTCCAGAAGGAAAGCAGACTTGGCTTCGGGTTTAGAGATCAGCTCTCTGATGACCAGGGCGAAACACCTTGCTAGAAAACGCATCTTCTTGTTTGAAAATACACTGCTTATTTCCCTTAAAGTTACTTGGGGAAGGGATAATAGTTCTGAATGAGAAATTAAATGAACACCCCCAGTACAAAAATGCATTTATTAAATAACGCGCTCCTTTGTGTTTCACATCACTCCCTTGCTCGTCTCTTGGGTTTGCAGATTTGCACAAAATACACCTCACTCTGGATTGCCCATCTTGTTGGTTTCTGATGTTACGTATTCTTCCTCCCTGACAGACAACCACCCTAATTGGCCTTTTGAAGACTGCCAGGCTCCTGCGATTGGTGCGAGTGGCCCGGAAACTGGACCGATACTCTGAATATGGTGCTGCGGTGCTGATGCTTCTCATGTGCATCTTTGCTCTGATCGCACACTGGCTTGCTTGCATTTGGTATGCAATTGGGAATGTAGAAAGGCCTTACCTGACTGACAAAATTGGATGGTTGGATTCCTTAGGACAACAGATTGGAAAACGGTACAATCAGAGTGACGCAAGCTCTGGGCCATCCATTAAGGACAAATATGTCACAGCACTTTATTTTACCTTCAGCAGTTTAACGAGTGTAGGATTCGGCAATGTGTCTCCTAACACCAATTCGGAGAAAATCTTTTCCATTTGTGTCATGTTGATTGGCTGTAAGTAAAATTTCATTTTGGTCCTTTAACAGAATGAACTAATAACACATTGTCATACTAGAGTATAAGCCTGTGGATGCTTCAAATATCAAGGTGGGGGTGGAGGGAAACGAGCACGTGCAGAGAACTGATGGAGTGATAGCATATTGAACTTTCCTTTGTACCAGGCTGGTTTTTTTCTATCTATGAGGCAGCACTCTGCTGCAAAGATGCAGAAAATATTGTAGCGTATGCACCCAGATGTTGTTTTTTCGATGGTATCTGTTAAGCTCTAACTCTGTGCTAGGCACTGTACTAAACTGGGGTGATACAAGGAAATCAGGGTGGACACAGTCCGTGTCCCACATGGGGTTCACAGTCTTAATCCCATTTCACCTGAGGCACAGAGAAGTTAAGTGACTTGCCCAAGGTCACAGAGCAGACAAGTGGCAGAACTGAGATTAGAACCCAGGTCCTTCTGACTCCCAGACTGGTGCTCTATCCTCTAGGGCATGCTGCTCCTCTTGTTCTGAGGATATCTGAAAGCTCAAGGATGCAATCACGAAATTAATAATCGTAGCTGAGATTCACTATGTAGCATTGTCCAGGTAGCTGTGAACTATAGTGGCAAGTTTTTTCATTGTCTGTCTTTCACAGCTGAGATTTTGCTTGACTGCAAAAGAGTGCCTAGCCCGTCACTTGACATAAGAGTAAGAATTTTTCTCCCTATGTCACAGGCTGGGTGCTACCCGATCATCTACCCTTCATCCATTAGGTATTGCGGGAGCAGGGTTACGGTTGAAAAGCACTTTGCATCTGTAGGGCTGAAAGGCACTCAGTTACGATTCGAGTTGCGAGAACATTAATATGAAAAAATCAAATCAAAGTACTCCTGAAGAGAGCTTCACTGATGCCGAAGGGAGATGGAAAAAACGGATTTTATAGCATCTAATATAGCAGTAACCTTGGCCTGCCTACCAAATTGAAAGAAATTCAGAAGGTGTTAAATATTTAGAAGTGCTCACCTAGGCAAAATATTCTTCTACAGGTACTTGCATCTTACTGATCGGCGTGGCAATTTTTGTTTGTTTTTTATGGTATTTGCTAGGCCTATCAGGTTGGACACAGTCCATGGTGCACATGGTTTACAGTCTTAATCCCCATTTTACAGATGAAGGTAACTGAAGCACAGAGAAGTTGTGACACACAACACACAAGGGAACACAACAGACAAGTAGTAGAGCCGGGATTAGAACCATGGTCCTCTACTTCCCATGCTCTTTCCACCAAGCCATGCTGCTTCCTAGTATTTGAAATAATTTTACATTTTAAAAACTTTTTTCATGTTTAAAACATCCAGGAGCACTAAATCACCTATGGTTCACATCAAAGTCACAAATTCAGGCAAAGGGCTGAATAGAAGTGTGAACTTTGCATGATGTATGGAAGCATAGTAAGTTAAAACCCTGCCAGAATAGTTAAGGGAAGGGTCTTCCAAGTGAAGCTCACCTTATCATGCACCCAGTTCACCCCAGCTTTGAAAAGTACAGTTGTTAGAAACAGCTGTCTTATACCCTCTGTTTCTGGGTATTGGTTTTTCTGCTTCTTCCCCCACCTCTATCTGCCTATTTCTCTCCGCTTCTTTAACTCTCTCAGGTGTGTGTAGGAGAGTGGGGGAGGGGGGAGTATGTATGTGTAAATGTGTGTGTAAATGTGTGTGTTTCATTACCTGGTTGTGTGTGTATTTATATGGTTCACTGCTTAATGCCTCCAGACAAGCCTACTTATCTCCTCTCTGAATAATGTAAACGAGTGCATTTGAAGAAAGAATAATAGGATGTCAGAGTGCAAAAAGAGATGGAAAGAGAGAAAAACCCACTAAGATGTCTTAGGATATAGAACAGCAGAGGGTGCAAACCCCCAGAGGTGGGGAAAAAGATGAATGTAGGAATGAATTATTTTTTCCAGTTCACTGAGCAGATTTTAGTGGGTTCATCTTCATCCAATCTGTCTGTGATTTCAGAGGAATTTGAAGTGTTAGTTCCCGAAAGACTAGGGAAATAACCAATTTATTTGGGTTGGGTAGGAAAGGGAATATGAAAATATTACTAGTAAGGCTGAAGTAAAAATAATAATGAGTGGTTAGACTAAATAAGTAATCAGAGTATAAAGATAGTGGCAACATTTATTTCAGCTCTAATCTGCTGGAAGCTGTGTATATTAATGGTGCTTAAAATATTCTAATTCTCCTAGAATAAAAAAATTATCCAAAGGAAAAAAACGGTTAAAATGAACCTATTAGTTAGAAATCATGAGCTTGAAAGTTTTGTATTTTGTTTCTACACCTCTAAAATCCCTAAATACTGAATGGTCTGTCCAATCCTCCTGAAGACATTCAGGGTCTGGGCCATTATGGCAGTATCAGAATTCTTCATCGTGCCTAGGAAACATCCCAGGCCACCAGAGTCAAGAATCAGTTTATCCCTGTCCTGGCCTCCAAGTGAGAGAGACCCAAATGAGAAGTCAAGATTTTCTCAGCTGAGAGCTTTAGGCTATGGATATTCACCAGAGTATGTTTGTGGTCACCTTCCGGGAGGATGGCAGGTTCCTGGTTTGACACTCAATCTGTTCCTTCCCACTCTTTCTAGAAAACTGAATCTGTTTCAATACGATGAAATTAAGACTTCTTAAACTTTCATTTGATGTATACTTTTCTGTTTAATATATGGCCATTTTAATTAACCTCACTGTCATATTTCCAGTGGTTTGGGGTTTTTTTTTGGAAAGGATATTAAGAGCTTTGGATAGTAAAAGTGTTCCAACACTCTCAGATACTTTGAATGATACAGTACAATTTATGCTTGCATATATCATAATTAGGGCATGGATTTGAGCAGCACAAAAAATATTTGGGGAGAATTATTGGGTCTTTTTTCTATTTTCAAAACTCTAAGATCGGGTTTCACTTTTCTCTTAATTCAAATAAATCTATTTTATTTTAACTCTTATTTAGCTCTCTGTTCTTGTGGAGGAGAAGGGGTCTCAGAGATGGGGAGATGGAGGAAATATGTAGAGTAGAAAGTATAAGGGGAACACCTCTCTGATTATAGCCTGGAAGACTCCAAAGCGGACAGAGCAGAACAGAATGCAAAGAATGCATTCGCAATTACGAACGGAAAATCATAATGGGGAAAGGGTCTTGGATTTGTAGAATTTTGTGTTAAGGGCTGCTTTACAGCACTGTAGCCATCCTGTAAACCCAAGGGGTGCCTGTACCCTAACAGCCTGAAAGTGTTGGTGCCTTCAGACTGCCTATTTCAGTTCCAGATGGTCACAAATCTGGATCGATCATTTACTCATCAATGAAATTTATTAGGTGCTTACTGTATGCAGAGCACTGTACAAGCGCTTTGGTGAGTACCGAGGATGAATACATGTTCATGCTGAGGCAGTGTGGAAAGAGTATAGGACTGGAAATCAGAAACCCAATTTTAGTCCCAAGTCTGCCACTGGCCTGCTGTGTGACCTTCGGCAAGTTACTTAAACTCTCTGGGCCTCAGTTTCCTCATCTGTAAAATGGGTATAAAGTTCCAGTTTTCCCTCCTTTTTAGACTGCAAGTCCTGTATAGACTGGGACTTCATCTGATTTGATTATTTTGCATTTCACCAGTGCTCTGCACAGTGCTTGTATGTAATAAATGCTTAATAAATACCATCATCGTTATTATTATGGTGAAGTTTTAATAGGAACTCTCAAACTAAACAGTATAGTTCATTTTTAAATAAGAGTTAGTTTCATAAGCAATACCATCTCTTACAAGGTAAGTTTTAGAGTGAGGAAAGTGGAAGAAACCCCAAAGTAGGGAACTAATTATATAAAAGCTGAATTTTCTTTTTACCCATGGAAAAAATCAGAATATTATTAGCCAGTACCATGAATTCCTCATGAAGGATCATAAGATGCATTTTCATAGAATCTGAATCTATCCAAAAAGAGATTAATGCAGCCAAAAATTGTTTAATAAGCTTTTTTGAGACAATTATATAGAAGAAGCATATCATCACTAATCCTCTAGATATCCTTGCTAATCTTTTGTAAATCCAAATAATGGCAATTATTCCTGAGAAAATTAAAGATTACTGAGAATTAGGTTTTTTTAAAGGTATCAATATAGTAATAATAATTATGGTGTTTTTGTGCTTACTATGTATCAAGCACTGTTCTAAGCACTGGGATAGATACAAGTTAATCAGGTTGGACTCAGTCCCTGCCCGACATGGGACTTACAGTCTAAGCAGGAAGAAGATCAGATATTGGATCCCCATTTTACAGATGAAGCAACTAGGGCTCGGAGAAGAGATGTGACTTGTCCAAGATCACATAGCAGGGAAGTGGCAGAGTCAGGATTAGAACCCAGGTCCTCTGACTCCTAGGCCAGTAATGTTCTTTCCTCTAGGCCACACTCCTTCTCTTCTCAATATTCCTCATTATACAGAAACTTGATAAATACAATTTCACTATAATAATGTGCATTTGCTTTGGGTTTCACTCAGTTTTCATGCTGTAGAATTTGGATCTGTTACCACAAGAGAACGATTCCCTTCCCTCACACCCATTAGATGATTCTTGCTCCCCAGCTCCCACACCCCTTCCAGGAAAGAATCCCTCCTCCCTCTTTTTGTCTCTCTTCCCTCCGCTGGAGCTCAGTGAGATTCTCCCGAGTCCATCCCCAAATGAGAACACTTGGAAGAGAAGGAAGATAGGTTAACCTTGAGGTCTCCAACCAGCTCCAAACTACAATGCCACCCAGAATCTAGCATCTCCAGTGTGCCTCAAGGCCAAGTGACCAAATGCGAGGCATGGAGCTTTCAGTTCTAATCTTCTTCCCTCTCCTAACATTCTCCCTCAAGGACTGTTGTGAGTATTATCCTTACTGGGGATGAGGAAAGCCCTCAAGAAATTACAAAATGGGAAATCCATGAAGCCATCCCATCCCAGAGAGCAATAGCACGTCCGGCCGAGGTTAATTAGATGCCATAAGGCCGACTGTGAAGCAGATCTGTAGGTTCATAGCCTTACATTTCCAATTGCATAATGCAAATAAATGGGAAAATAAAGTTTGATGAAAAGAAGTTCATTTCATCTTTCTTTTCAGGAAAGTTAGCTGTTTCTTTTCTCTAGGAATGCCGGTATGATATTTTTAAGTACAGCAGAATTTGAAATTTCAGAATAAACATCAAGTTTCTAAAATAGATGTTCCTGATAGCATTTGCATTCATCAATGCAGTATCTTTACTGTGTCATTGCTTCTTGTACTGATAAAAGGAACAATATATTTCTCTAACCTTCATTTTTCCAGTTTGGGTTTAAAGGTGTTTTGGTTCTATTATAAACAGTCTGGTTTGACAGCCAACCTCCAAAACTCAATGAAGAATGCTACAATGAAAACAGTCCAGCAGACTTTTTCATATAAGGTTTGCTACTTACATGAGTAAATGTAAAATTCAGTCATAAAACACAGTGACTTTCTCTTGTGGACAGTGGAAGCAACGGCTATCGTCCTGTGAGGGGCCCAAATCAGTCTTTGTGAAAGTCCTAAGAGAATAGTGCCAAAGTGGAGGAATAATGGCTAACTTGGTGTTTTTTTTTTATCTTCTCCAGCACTAATGTATGCAAGTATTTTTGGAAATGTGTCTGCAATTATCCAAAGACTGTATTCGGGGACCGCCAGGTACCACATGCAGATGCTCCGGGTCAAAGAATTCATTCGCTTTCACCAAATCCCTAACCCGCTGAGACAGAGACTCGAGGAGTATTTCCAGCACGCGTGGACTTACACCAACGGCATTGACATGAATATGGTACGTGACCCTGTTTCCAGACCCAAAGAGCCATATTTACTGTTGCTGACTACTCAAATGAAAACGAGTGAGACCAGCTAGGAAGCCCAAATGGGCAGCATGGCCTAGTAGATAAAGCACGGGCCTAGGACCCTGAAGTACTTGGGTTCTAATCCTGGCCCTGCCACTTGTCTGCTGTGTGACCTTGGACAAGTCACTTTCCTTCTCTGTGTGTTTCTCTGTAAAATGGGGATTCAGACTGTGGGGACATGGACTGCGGCCAACCTGATTAGCTCGTATCAACCTGAGTGCTTAGTACATACCAGTGCCTGGAATATAGTAAGCATTTAACAAATCCCATAAAACTCCCGTCTTTTGTGTTTCCTCTTCCCAATGCTCTGGGGAGTGTCTCTCATTTTCATTTCACTGAGTGGAGTGACTATCATTTCACCCAAGTCTGAATTTCCATCTTACCAGAGAATGTGCAACAACCCAAGAACAGTCATGATTGATTGTATGTTAGAGTTTGTCTAGTGGTCTAGTGGTAAGAAGGGTTATACCAGAAGAAAGACCCCATCATTGAGATAAGGGCTCAAGTACCTGCCTTATAAAAAAAAAAAAAGACAGTTTTTGAAGATGAATAATACCCTTGGCCCCCGGAGTGACATATGCCTCATTCTTTATATTACTAACATGAAAGGATAAGGAATATGCATTAATTTAGTGCTTTCAAACAGGAACACATTTATCCCTCTTATCCTTTTATTGTTAGATAACACAACAATTGTATTACTGCATCTTGTGCTTAATATTCAAAAAATGTAAATGGTGTTTATGAAGCGTTTGCTCAATGCTAAGCACTAGGGTAGATAGAAAATAATCAGCTCCGGCCCAGTTGTATCTGTAGTAAAACAACCAACCCCGACCTCCCTGTGAATAATAACCTGTCAGTCCCTAGTCCCTACTATATCTTCACTCAAAGGTCAGTATAATTAACCATACAGTTGTCCTGACAAGCTGGTGCTGTTTTTAGAAGAAAATTGAGGGTACAATACCTGTGTTCATTTGACCTTGTTGTGTGATTATAGAAACTGATGGATTACAGTCGATAACACATATATCAGGGCAGGCTCCATGGGAAACTATATAGGAAAAATGAAATGGTCAAAAATGAGGTGTCATCTCATCTGACTACTGTTCAAAAGGGCAGTGACCCTGTTTCTGAGATTTGTTTGGAAAGCAAAATCACTCAGGTTTAAAAACAGCAGCAGCAAATTCAAACTTTGCATGAGCAAATCTGCATGATTTTGATGAATATATCCTTTATGACCCTCAAGTCTTAGATCTGGTTGATAGCTCCCTATAACTATTTGAAGAAAAAGACAAAAATATGTAATTATCAGCCAGATCACAGATAGCATGGCAAATATTGCCTGGTTTTCAAAATCCTCCATTTTTGTGTCCTTAAGGTCTTTCACAGGACCAGGTCTTAATCAACAATTTTCATTTTTGAGCTAATATACTTCGCCATGCTAATATACCTTAGCATGTTAAGAATGCTAATTAGCATTCTTCAATAAAATTTCTTTATTCCACCGAGTGTTTTCTGCAGAGTTGAAGCTCTGTGACGTTAATTCACTCTATGGTGATATTTCACTATTTCATGAAAAAGCACCCACAAATTAATTGATGTTTTCTGCTTCCATACTAATTTACTGATTAACAAATAAGTCAATTTACAAGAATTCCTGGGAAATTGTAATATTATGTGTTGAAATCATATACAGATTTTCTTCAAAATATACAGCACAGAATGTCTTTTCACATTACTAGCTTATTGATTAATGGAATTAAAGCACGATGTTATTATAGTATTTCTTCCCATCATAAAACCCTAGTTTTATGAGAAAAAAAAATCTTCACAACTATTTGCTTTTCCTTGTTTGAATGCATCACCTGTGAGTGGTTTATGTAGTCAACTCTCCTAATTGATGTACTTATGAAAGATTTATCTCTTCCTTGTCTGCTTCACACCTTAAAAATGGAATAACACCACCCACTGGTAAGAGCAGGAGGTATTTATATCAAATTTAATTCTTGTGTAAAATGTAGAGGATATCCATGTTATCTGAGTTTTGAAGCCTGTTTAATGCTTTTGGATTTTAGTTGTAGCTGTTTGCATGATTCAGTGGTAGCTAAAATGAGATAAGGGAGTGGGGTAAACTATGAAATTGGAGCAAAATGAAGAAAAGTTGTTTGGAAAATGAAGAATTCCTTGGTGTCACTAAATCAGTTAAATGTGGTTCAGTACCCCACACTCAAATCACACTCCTTTGCCTCACGTCCCCTCCCCCAGGCCCCGCACAAGCTAAAATGTATATGATTTGCTTTAGATCACTGTCATGAGGAAATTTGCAGAAATTTTTGCTTTATATCATTTGCATGTTTATGTCATGGGCTGCTAACCATATGCGTTTGCGATTTGCATGTGATTTTTAAGGGTTTGTTCTTGCACAAACCTACTTGTACATTGTGTCTGCATCTTCAAGTCATGACTACAAAGTGAGTAAAAAAAGGAAAAATGATTCTGTAACATCACCTATATCATGCTCTCATCATAAGGAACAAATAGAGGCTTGCTTGAAAAGATGTCTATAGTATGAGTAGAAGAAAATCAAGTGAGGGGTATTTTTTACATTAGAAACAATACCCATAATATCTTCAAATAATGCTTTATCTGATGCTAAGAAATGGGTATTACTTTGTTAGAATATTTTGTTCTATTCAATACATTGTCACCGTATTTGTTTTTACTTCCCTATTGGTTAAAATGTTTTAAAGATTAAATCTAAATTATATCTTCCTTTAAGACATTTTAACATGTCATTTCACTGGATAAATAGCCACATTTTTGGTGATTTTTTCAGATCTAGTTATATTTATTTACAATAAGAAATATCTGGAAATTCACATTGATATTTACCCCATTTAGCTGACATCACTGACCAATGTGAAGAATATTTAATGATGTTTTGTGACAGCACTTTGTAAAAGGTAACATTAGTTCCCGAGCCTCCTATAATGTTATTGAAAAATAATATTTTTAGAAAAGGCTTCTGTTTTTGCCTATTGTGGTACTCTTTCCACCAGGTACCAGGAGAGTATGCCATGACACCAATGTGAGTGCAAAGCCATTTGAAAGAAGAAGCATCCCATTGTCTTTCAAAATTAACCTTCTGAGCATTTAATCCTTCCTTATGGGTACTTGATATGCCCCTAGCAGAGAGAAATGGTAATTAAAAGCAAACAACCTAAAGAGGCCAAAGTGGGTGGTTCCTGCCAAAGTCCAGAAAGAGAACAGCTGTGCGTAAAGGAACAAATCAGGATTTGACTAAAAATAATCCACAAGGGCCAAATCACCCATTTCTTTGGAAAAGGTCACCCTTTGGTACCACATAAAAATGAAAAAAGACCACTGTATTCCAATACCTGTTTATCACATGAAGCTCATATTGGTTGATATTTACAGGAACTGTCCTACTTCATGGGAACTAAAGGGTCACCCCTGTTATGTGTGGGCTGCATGTAGCTGTTGTTCTTTTATTTGCTTAGAGCCATGTCACAGTGGCTATCGAAATTGAAAGTAGAAGGTACCTAAGGTTTATGCATGAATCAAGATTTTCCTGACTGCATGCTCTCCCCTGATTTTCCTGGGAACCTCCCGAAATGCCTCTGCCATTATGAAGAGTTGACAGGGAAACCATTTATTTGTGGTACCAGGAAAACAATGATCTAAGTTCCGTCTGGTTTACAATTTCAGAGGCCTGCAAAGGAGAATTGTTTAGTCAATCAATGGTATATATTGAGTGCTTGCTGTGTCAGAACTTTGTACTAAGCACTTGGGAGAGTACAATACAAAGAATTAGTAGAAACATCCCCTGCCCACAACGAGTTTACAGTCTAGAGGGAGAGATAGAGGTTCATCTAAATAATTTTAAAATATATTAAGATATGTAAAGAAGTGTAGTGAGGCTGAGAGTGAGGTGAATATCAAGTGCATCAAATCTTCAACCTAGTATCCATCAGGGGAATTCTTGTCTGGGAGGTCTCAAAGCCAAATTGCCCCCACTTAAGAAATGTCAGCAAATCTGTGGGACAGGGAGCAAGGGCCTTAAATCTCAGTTACTCGTAATCCAAATTCAGAGAGAACGTATGCACTTGACTGAGTTATCGGTAGACCGATGCTTCAGGATGCAGAAACAATCTGCAGTTCTGTTAAAAGTTTCAAAAATTCCCTCACCTCCCACACATACACAAAAGACAGGGTTCGGTATGGAGAATGTGCCCTCTTAAACTGCTGAGATATTAGGGCTACCCATTCCTGTTAACTCAGTGGTAGTAAGTACTACCTCAGTCTATCCTTCAAGTCAATTCTAACCCAAATCATACATTTTTAAATGGCATTTGTTAAGAGCTTACTATGGTCACTTGACTCGGCTGGGGATACACCTAACTATATCTTTAGCCTAACCCAAGTGCTAGGCCTAACCCTATGTGCATCTGTAAACCTGTCTTTAAGTCCTAGCCATACTGCTATCTTAAATCTAAACCCTAGCTCTAACCTAGCATTAACATATTCCTAAAATTGATCTGGCCCCAGCCCCCAACTTTGCCCTGTTAATAATAATGATTTTCAATAATTAAGGCTGACTTTGATTTTTGGAAATGTCAACTTTTGGAATTTGTCTGTGAAAAGACTTAGTATTTGACGTTAGCAATGTATTAACCTCATTTCAACCATACTGCATCATGTGGTTCATTTTCAACCACAACCTTTTCAAACTTGGATGTAGAAAGTTCATATTTCCACTGTGTGCCACTCAATTTGAGTCACTCCATACTGAACTGCTTTGGTCAAGGTTTCTTCCAAGTTTCACTAGACATTCTCCTAATGACCTTTGAATCACCCAGAATAGCAGAGAGAACCATTCTGGAGCTGTCTAGTGAGGCTCAACAAGAAGCTACCCAAAAGCAGCAGATTCTAAAATAAATTAAACACACAGTGTCCTTACCCCACAATAGAAGCTTCCAAGTGAACATAAGCCAAATTTGTATGAATAAATATATAAATTGACATGATTCCATTACTCAAAAATCTTACAACACATAAATTAAAGGAAATCTGTATATTATGCACCGGCTTCTGTGCCCGCATTTTCCATTTGTAAATTGGAATTAAGACTGTGATTTCTTTATCTTACTCTGACTAGAAGTGTGCTAAGTAAAGAAGAAAGGTGCTAAGTAAACAATTGCTGATGATATAGTTAACCTGATCCAGTTGGTTCCAAGAAGCAAATTGCTCACTCTGGAGAGATATACTAATTCTTTCAAAAACATTTAGGTGCCATTTATTAAGCCTGTTGTGGGTAAGGAACATATTAACCATGTCTGTTGCATTGTCTTTCCCAAGCACTCAGTACTGTGTTCCGCACACAGTAAGGGTTCAATGAATACAATTGATTGAGTACATATTGATTTAGTACACCGAAAGAGTTGATCTGTCTTAAAATATTGTCCTTGTGGTAGTAAAGGCCCAGTTTTAATCAATAACCAACATAAAGCAAAGATAATTCATTAATGAAGTGCAAGTGTGACACAAACCTTTACCATCCTTCACATCAAACAGGAGTGTTGTGGCACCCTAGCCAAATGATTTACAAAGAACATCAGTTTGGTCAGTTCTCATCCAAAATAAGTCTGTTCCTGGAGTATTTCAATATTCACCGATTTAACCAGCATCACTTTCTTCCAAGGGGAAAACCAGAAATATAAATTTATCAGACACCCCCAAACTTGCAAGCCAAAAGTAAACTCAGAGATAAAGGACAAAAATATACCAATAACATATGACTACAGTAGCAGCCTGTGATTCAGCACACTGACAAGTTATGTCATACAAATCCCTTTAGAGTTCATTTTCTTAGCTTGTTTTTTCCACACTGCACACAAGGCCCAATGCAGCCAGGTCCAGGGTTCCTGCTCAATAAATATCTTTCAATGATGGGGATAACATGAATCACATTTTGACAAGCAGATGGGGACAGAGGATTCATGTGCTAAGGCATGATAAATGTGAAGGGAATGGGTCAGGTGAGGGAACAGGATTCTCTCTCTCAGCAGTTAGTCGGGAGGATTAGGTAACCTGCTGTTGCATCCATCACCATCTCTACAGACCCACAGGGGTGTTGACTCTCATCAGAGATTTCCCAGGGTCAAACACCCTGGTGAAGACTAATAAAGGCACCTGAGCAAAGAACACTAGAGGAAATTTGATTAGTGAAGAAGCAGCCAACATTTGTATTACTCTGACCTGAGCGGGGCTGCAGAATTAGTCGGGAAATGCTATGATTGCTCGGTCAAACTTCTCTCCACTAGTTAAAATGGGTCTGTTAGTGCAGTAGGGGGCCATTGGCAGGAAAGAGAAGCATCCTGCTTCTCCTCCCCCATACCGTGCAGCCGTCCCCGCCAGTCCCTCGCCCACGTCCTGCCTCTGGCCTGGAATGCCCTCCCTCCACAAATCTGACAATCGCTCTCCCCGACTTCAAAGCCTGCTCCAAGAGGTCCTCCCTGACTAAGCCCTCCTTCCCTCTTCTCCCACTTCCTTCTGCTTTGCCCTGACTTGCTCCCTTAATTCATCCCCCCTCCCAGCCCCACAGCACTTATGTACATACCTGTGGAATTTATTTACATTCATATCTGTCTCCCCCTCTAGACTGTAAACTCTTATAGGCATGGAATGTGTCTGTTCACTGTTATATTGTACTCTCCTAAGTGCTAAGTACAGTGCTCTGCACACAGGAAGTGCTCAATAAATACAGATGAATGAAGGAATGAATGCATAAGGATTTGGGTTATGAACAAGAAGGACTGAACTCCTAATGATCTGTAGGACAAAGCAGCTGATTTAAGGAGAAAGCAAACCCCAAACGTAGGCTTTTCGAAAGTATCCTAGGCCTAGTTATAGGAGTTTAAATTAAGATGGGCAAAGCAGTTTATGCTTAGTCACTTCGGGTGGCTACGTGTAACGTATTAAATGCCTATTTATCAGGATATTAGGAGGCAAAAGAATCATGCTCATATGTACTTTTTCGTGCTTGGCTGCTTAACAGAAGAGGTTGAATTATGTAATGATTTTGAGTCACTTAGCAAGGGTAAAGTCTATTAATATAGGATATTAATCCTAAAAATAGAGATTCCTGACTCAGATCATACTAGTGTGGGGGTTTAATCTAAAACTGCATGTCAGCATTTTAACCAACTAGAAAATTAGAGCTACAAGTAATTGACATTAATCATAAAAAAACTACAAAATGTGGGCTCTATGTGCTAAAAGAAGTAATTAAGATCTGATTAATTTCTTTTGGCATGGAATTTACATTTTCTGTGAAAATTAAATTTTATTAATTTCAATTAATCAAATTATCAAAGTATCAGGGAAAGAGGGGACCCAAAGAGTTTTCAGTGCCAGTTGTCTTAGCAATCAGAATGCTCTTGTAGGATTACTCTTTCATTTTTGAACTGATCATTTACCAGTTAGAATGAACCTGAATGTAGTTTAGTTTCAGTTGTTTATTACCAATATTCTCCCATTGAACGCCCTTGACTCTGTATAAATTACAATCATTTTCTCAAGAGGTAACCTAGGGTTCCTAAACAAAAGTAAGCTACCTATGGGTCTAGAGGCAGGTTAATAATTGTGATATTTATGAGAAGCAGCATGGTTAAGTGGAAAGAGCAAGGGCTTGGGAGTCAGAGGTCGTGGGTTCTTATCCCGACTCCGCCATTTGTCAGCTGTGTGAGTTTGGGCAAGTCACTTAACTGTGCCTCAGTTCCCTCATCTGACAAAGGGGGATGAAGACTGTGAGCCCCACATTGGACAACCTGATTACCTTGCGTCTCCCTCAGCACTTGGAACAGTGCTTGGCACATAGTAAGCGCTTAACAATACCATCATTATCAGTATCATTAATTGCTTACTCTCTATCTAGCACTGAAATAATGATGGTTTTTCTTAAGCACTTAGGATTGGTCAAGCACAAGTGCTGGAGTAGATACAAACTAATCAGGTTGGACAAAGTCCACGTCCCACATGGAGCTCACAGTCTTAATCCCCATTTTACAGATGAGGTAACTGAGGCCCAGAGAAGTCAAGTGACAAGTGCTGGAATCAGGATTGGAACCAAGGTCCTTCTGACTCCCAAGCCTGTGCTCTACCCACTAAACCACGCTGTACTACGCGCTACAGTAGATCAGGTCAAACACCAGTTCCTGTCCCACATAGGAGTCTCAGACAAAGTACATGGGGCTTTGAGAGTAGATACTTAGGTTACCCAAGCAAAACTATATTGATAAAACAACAGAGCAGTCTGTTGCGTGGAAGTTTCCATTGTAAAAGGGCTTTCTGCTGTATATGCTCTATTAGTATATTCATTCAAGCATATTTATTGGAGTGCAGAGCACTGTACTAAGCACTTGGAAAAATACAGTACAGCAATAAACAGAAATATTCCCTGCCCACAGTGAACTTGCAGTCTAAAAGATGGGGAGACGGACATTAATATAAATAAATAGATTACAGATATTACCTAAGTGCTGTGGGGCCTGGAGGGAAGATGAACAAAGGGAGCAAGTTAGAGTGATGCAGAAGGGAATGAGAAAAGAGAAAGGGGGTGGGGGGCTTAGTTAAGGAAGACTTCTTGGAGGAGTTGTGCCCTCAATCAGGCTTTGAGATGAGGGAGACTAATTGTCTGTCAGATTTGAGGAGGGAGGGCACGCCAGGGCCAGAGGCAGGACGCGGGCAAGGGGTTTGCTTGATTTAGAGGAGACTGAGGCACAGTGAAAAGGTTAGCATTAGAGGAGTGAAGTGTGCAGGCTGGGCATTTCTTTTGACAGACCAACAGAGTAACAGTGCAAACTTAAAAATCATGATTCAGACCAAACTTTCTATATGCTTGTAATACTGCACTTCCCTCAGACACATCATGTATGTTTTTTAGAGCAATTCCATTGACACTACCCAAGTACTGTGTTTGACAACGTGGGAAAATGGACTGGCTGATGAAGAAGACCTATAGCACAGTCAATAATCAGTGGCCTAATAATGTTCATTCCACTTGTGCTACAAGAAGCTTGTTGTGGGCAGGGAATGTGTCTATTATTACTCTCCCAAGCACTTAGTACAGTGCTATGTAAACAGTAAGTGCTCAGTAAATACAATTGACTAACTGACAGTAGGATCTCCCAGATAGCTAAAGGTTGGTAAGCTGAAATATGAAAACTGGAAAGTAGTGGGGGAGAAGAAACTCTTTAAAAACACAATTAAGTGAAACTACAAACACCATGGCAGTTGGGAAACAGCAGGAGAAGACAGTTCAGTCTGGCAACCACAATTAAAAATGGAATGACAATCATAGAGAGGAGAAGCTCCTAGGAGGTCATAAAGAAGAAATGAAAATTTCAAACACTTGTAGATAACAAATACAGTGATGCAGTACAGGCCAACCCTCTTCCATAGTGTAAAAGGGATTGTGGTCACACAGTTTTATCAGCCCTGCTCACACATTGATTAGAAAAATCACCATCAGTACCATTATCTTCAAACTCAAAAGAAAGGTCTCCATTGTGTGTGTAGGATATTACTGGCTGCCTACTACAGTTAATCAATACCTTTAAAAAACTTTATTTTTAAAATTTCTAAATCTCGGGGAAAATTCTTTACAATAGTTTAGAAATTTGGGGCAATATAGTGAGTATAATTAGAATTGACTTTAAAGTGTGGTTTTAAATATTTAAAATGTTTTTGTTGAACACAACCAAGGCAGGAGTTTTTAATAATGTGTTAATATGGCGATAGAAAAAAAGTTCAAAATATACTTAATCATAATTCATTAATGTAAATTTTGGCATTCAGGATGTTTATATAGCATCATGGCTTTGTTTTGGTAAGCATGAAACCGACAATACAATCAACTATTTCTGATAAAATTTTGTGATGTAGCTAAAAGAAAAGAATTCTTTATTTTTAATAATCTTGTTTTATGTTGTTATTTGCAGGGTTCTTTAAAGACATCTATTTTGTTGTCGTTATTTACAAATTGTTCAACTTCTTCAAATGTGTTTTAACACTGTGTCCTCTATTATTTCCCAGTGTAAGCTGAGGTGGTGATTTCTCTTAACAATCTTAGAAAACACTAGAGAGTGAGTTTAAAGGTACTAATGTTTCATTTGTAAATTATAGGTTGGTTATTGTGGAACAAAATAGCCTCATATACCAATGCTTGAGTACATCCCATTGGGGAAAACTCTTAATTTTTTAAACACCCACATCTGACACTAAATCAAGGATTTAGAAAATGCTATTGACCTTCTATAGTCATTTCCCCTCTCAAGCGCCAGATTTTCTAAGAGTAGGAGACAATGTCTTGCAAGAACTTTATGGCTTCAATTTTTCTGCCAATGTGAAATTCTACTCAGTGTTGACCACCATAAATTGATTACATTAGTTAAAAATGATTCAGTAAATGTTTGCTTTATCCAATTAATATATGTATTCCCTTCAAAATGAGTGGGAAATCAATAGCAGCCACTGCTATGAGGGAAACATTACTAATTCTGGCAGTTTGACTTTCTTCAAGGGAGCCTATTCTTAGACCATCGAAGTTTCAAGCACTTTTTTTTTCCTCTCACCTAGTGCTATTTTAGATTTCATATTTCAAATGGGCAAAGCTTATGTAAGATACCTTGAGTATTTCTCAGATGACTCCTCCTTGCCTCTCTGAGATACAACATTCACTAATGCCCTGTTCGTATCAGGATGAGCACTTCTATTTCTAATGTGGACACTAGAGTAAACCAGGTTGGCAGTTGAAATTCAGCCAAAAAGCTGAATACCTGAATACTTTGCACGGGCTTTGGAGTCAGAGGTCATGGGTTCAAATCCCGGCTCAGCCATTTGTCAGCTGTGTGACTTTGGGCAAGTCACTTAACTTCTCGGTGCCTCAGTTACCTCATCTGTAAAATAAGGATTAAGACTGTGAGCCCCACATGGGACAACCTGATTCCCTTGTGTCTACCCCAGTGCTTAGAACAGTGCTCGGCACATAGTAAGCGCTTAACAAATACCAACATTAGTAAGTAGTTGTATTGTCTTTCACTATTTACATCATTCATCAGAATTTACTGAGCACTTATCACGTGCAAAGCACTTTACTAAGCACTCTGGGAAACGTAAATACAGCCGAGTTGGTGGATGCGTTCCTGGCCCACAACAAGCTGGCAATCTAGAGGGCGAGACAGACATTAATATTAATGGCTATAATTTGGATATGTTCCATAAGTGGTGTAGGGCTGAGCATGGGTAGTGATCCAACTGCATAGATGACACAGAAGGGAGAGGGAATCAGGTAAACAAGGGCTTAAATGCCTGAACATCATCATATTATACTTGGGCACATTATGACACCAAAATCAAGCATAGGTACACATATTGATGCAATTCTACTTGTGTTTTGTTTAATGGAATGACATCAGAAAACAGGTTTTTGATCAAAAAATTTGCATGTTCGACAAAGCCAGAGTCATTAATCTGGTTAATTACTTACAGCCTTCCTACCGTCCTGTCTTTACATCCACACATTTCAGTTGGCCAGAGAATTCATTTTAGGCAAGTCCAATATAGCATTCTCACTGGAGAAATACATAACTGAAATTATCTAATTTCCTTTCCTCAGGTCCTAAAGGGGTTTCCGGAATGCTTACAAGCTGACATTTGTCTACACCTCAACCAGACTCTGCTACAGCACTGCAAAGCTTTTCGAGGGGCAAGTAAAGGTTGCCTTCGAGCTTTGGCGATGAAATTTAAGACCACCCACGCACCTCCAGGTGACACACTCGTTCACTGTGGGGATGTTCTTACTGCACTTTACTTCCTCTCTAGAGGCTCCATTGAAATCCTCAAGGATGACATTGTGGTAGCTATTCTCGGTAAGTGCTTCAAAAGACAGCTCTTAGAGGTACAGCACGAAGGAGACATACAGAACTACTTGGGAATGGCAACAGATTGGTAACCAATGCCCAGTTATGTGTGGTTGCTCTTTCTGTGAGAAATTTGAATGCTCCATATTAAGTTTAATTTGATTCGAGCATAGAGATCATTCTTCTACAGATTTGAGGTTGATGCCATCAAGTCTTTTTGGCAAAATGTTTCATACCCACTATTTTTCTCTCACAGAGGCTTCTGTTCTCTTCTTCACAGTTAGTTGTTCATTTAAGGCTAAATTTTACAGATAGACTCCAAAAGGCCTGTCCTTTTGTATTTGCCTTATTTTCTTTTCCATAAAGTACGCTATTTGAGCAGTGGAAACAGCTCTGATTTGCTTCTGCCATTTCCTCTGTTTGCCACCCCCTCAGTGGGCATGATCTGTTGTTTATCATTTCTATCAGACAATGGGTATTTACTGAATCTGATTGTCTTCCTCTAGCATAAGTGTAAGAAGAAGGTTTGGAAAGATACACAAGAAGTGCTGGAGGCAACTCAATTGGATTTTTGCATTTTGCAATTTCTTGTGTTCACACAGATACATACCTAAGGGTATGACAAATAGAAATTATTTAAAATCCATAAATAAAATGCCATCAAATAGTGTAGATACAAGTTAATCAGGCTGGGTACAGTTCCCATCCCACATGGGGCCCACGGTAAAAATAGAAGGGAGTAGGATTTAATCTGCATTTTACAGATGAGGTAACAGGCACAGAAGAGTGAAGTGACTTACCCCAGGTCACACAGCAGACACGTGGCAGAGTTGAGATTAGAACCCAAGTCATCTGACTCCCAGGACTCTGTTCTTTCCATTCGGGCCATGTCACGTCTCTTGGCCAAACTGCTTCTCCTTGAGTTTCAAATTGCCCTACTCGACTATTAGGCTAATTAATGAACTTTAATTCACTTTAAAACGGGCAATTATCTAGAGCATCTTCTATGAAGACAGTGAATTCCTGGTTTAGAATAAAGTTTTAAAAACTTGAAAAGATCTAGAATTTAGTTCGAAACAAAAACAAAATCACACCTTAGACATCTATCAAAATCATTTCCAAAACATTTGAGTTGGCAAAACCGAGCTGGGTTTTCACTAGCTGTCAGCCTTTCTAGTTTTGCTCTAATACACACAAAAGGAAGGAAAATGCTTCATTTCATTCTTGATCTCCAAAACAGCATGAGTTGGCTTCTAAAAGTAGGCAGTGGGGTGAGAACACTTGCTTTTCCAAGACATTGGTTTTAACTGCTGACAAGTTCCTCGGTGTAGTAACATAAGGCAAAACTTTGAGAAACTAAGTGGCTTGCCAACTGGCTCCCTAGCTCCCTGCAAGGTGATAGAAATAAAGTGTTTGCTCTTTGATTTTCATTAAGACCAGAGACTTACTCCCTGATTATTTCTGCAGAGAAAAAGTTAAAGATGACTCTAATATCTAAATTTTTTCCTAATGTAGCTTTAGATACGGTATTCAAAATATTGACTTTTCTTTTAAAACTTGCAACTTAGCTATTAAAATAGATTAATGTCACTGAACTCAAGCTCAGTTTTGGAGAATATTATGTCATTGTCACATTTCCCCGGTACAAAGTGACTTGTAGAAATATTTTTAGTCTCGCTATTCACAGAGATTAAAACTGACAATTCTTCCCCCAAATGGCACACTCTTAACAATTGCTTTTTCTAAAACACCTTTTTATTCTGTTGCAGTAAAACTTTTATCTGTTTTATGTTAATTTCTTGAAATTTGACAAATGCAAGTGTTTTCAATAATATGGTTCAGTGATCTTTCAGGCTTTACATGGGTATTAAAATTGGGAGAGTTAATTGTAGCCTTCCCGGTCAAGGGGGAAAGACCTTTTTGGTAGTTAATATGACAGATTTCCTTGCTCCACTGCTTCAGTGAGGATCAAGAAATTTGTCTTTAATTTCTGGTATTTTCAAGAGACTAAAATGAAAACTCAAGGAGAGAATTCATCCGTTTCATTGCATACAATTCACATTAGGATGAAGTTCATGAAAAAGGAATAAAAACAAAAATAATATGGCCATTGAAAAAGAATCAAATTTTCACAAATTTATTTGCTTGAGTAATGGGACCCATTTCTTTCTGATTGTCAGGATAAAGAATGCATTTTAAGATGAATTTGTATATTTTAGTTTAAATTTTACAACGATATCAAATCTATTTCCCAGATTTAGAGAGTGAAATTTAGAAATTCAGAGAGCTCATTATGATAGAATGAATTCCATCCAAAGTGAGATTACAAAATGTCCCCTAACAATGAGCCACCGCCTGGCCTCGTGGAAAGAGCACAGATAGGACCGGGAGTCAGGAAATGTGGCTCTGCTACTTTCCCGCTGTGTGATCTTGGGCAAGTCACTTACCTACCTTCTCTGTGCCTCAGTTTCCTCATCTGTAATATGGAGATAGAATATTGGCTCTCTTAGACTATGAGCCCCATGTGGGACAAGGACTGCGATTGATCTGATTGTATCCACTCTAGCATTTAACCCAATGCTTAGCACATAATAAGTGTTTAAGAAATACAGTTATTTTGCTTTCAATCGCCATTGTCACAAAATCATTAATTTTTCTAGATTCTTTCTAAGTTCCCTGTCAGGGATACCTAAGACTTGAGAACTCTGGATATTTCTTTTCCACGAGAGCCTTCTCTGTCATCCTGGGATTCCCACAATGACACCTTCTTCACAAGGCATCTAAATTCCTCGGAGAAGTAAAGTCTATCGAGGATGGGAGAGACTCCCCCCACAGTGAGCCCCAGAGGGATTTCACCCAGGAAGCCTTGACCAGAGGTCAACTAAACAATGGAATTATTTTTCCATGTGTTCGCCTCAGTGAAATTCGGCCCCTCTGAAATTCCCTGAGCAGCTTGGAACACAGGGAGCCAGAACATGCACTGGGGGATAAAGCAATTCACTATCTAACATAGTGGGGAAATCTGGGTAATTATAATAACTCAGGTTTCTTGAACATTGGACCAGACATTTTGGCTCAAATTGTCCAGATAGCCACCACAACTTTTCACATTGCCCGGTAGAGGCTGTCTGTGGCCAGCCATACACTAGCAAAGTAAAAGTTGCAGATGAGTTACTAAGATAAGCCATTGGTCAGCCACTGCTTTAGCTTCCTCACATGGCAGAATTTCCATTCTTCTTCTGCAGCTCTTTTTCTATTGCTTGTTGGGCTTCTAGAGTAGATGTAAACTCCAGGGAACTGCTGGATGCGGTAGTGACGACAACAGAGATGGTTGTTTCTCTTTTTTTCCTCCTTCATTACTGTTCTACTTCTTGTTGGATTCCCGGAGTTCTTGACTGCGCCCTGATGCGTGCTTTCACTCTTCCATGTCAAAGCACAACCCAAAACACAAATACACGATACCCAATACATCATCTCCCTGGTGACATCAACCAATGAAAACAGAAAGAGAATGTAAAAGAGATTTACTTTAAAAGCAGGTCCAGTTAGTTATTTGGATATTTCCAGTGAAAACTCTTTGGCTATGAATTATCTGGATAATTGCTTCAATCCTCCATTTAATTTATTTGGGCCCTATTTGGACAATCTGCTGAGGAGCCAAATAGGGATATGCTCACAGATTTATTGAAACTTTCTCCCTATGGAAGAGCTAATCTCTGACTTGTTCTTGCAGGCAAAAATGATATTTTTGGAGAGATGGTTCATCTTTATGCAAAACCTGGGAAAGCTAATGCAGATGTAAGAGCTTTAACATACTGCGACTTGCATAAGATCCAGCGGGAAGACCTGTTAGAAGTTTTGGATATGTATCCTGAATTTTCTGATCATTTTCTCACCAATCTAGAGCTGACTTTCAACTTAAGGCATGAAGGTCCAAAGGTAAAAAAAGGTTGATTTTACAACCTACTCTTATCTCTGGGTTCACAATCTTTTATAATCTTAGCACTAAGTTTATGAAAGTAGGCCTGAGGCTGACTAAAAAAGCGAGGTTAGTAGAATTAGAATCAAATAAATTATGTGTGAATAAATGAAGATGTAGTAGCGCTACCATTCAGGTAACATTCCATATGGTTTCAGAATACCAAATAAGTTGGCTGACAAAGTGAACACACTTCTCTCTATGCTCTGCTGTTACCTGAAAGGTGCCTTGAGGATGAATTTGCTCAACTTGGTTTTCCCGCTTTATATTTAAAAGGACACTATCATCTTTCTCATGTAAAGAAGGGAAAGTGGTCCTTCAATTCTACTTTTTCAGTTCTTACTAGAAACAGTGGCCTCTGCTAACACTAGCAGGGCATCTTCAAGAAGGAGGTGGAAGGAAAGAGGGAGAAAAGGACTGCCATATTGAGAATCATAGTGGGAATGCTGGACCCAAACCCAGCAAATCCCAACCCCACCCAGAATTTACCTTATAAATGGGCTATGTTTGTCAGTAAAAAGGAAAGTGTGAAAATGCAGCATCAGATTGTGAGCAATAGTATCATTTTTAACTTCAAAAATCTCTTTCTTTATCAATCATATCATATACAACAACCTTGAGTATTGCCCTGAAGATTATAAAAGCAAAAGTAAATACTTTCTCCCTTTATGTATTAACCATTCTCTTGTCACTCCGGTTATTTGTTGGCCGTATCATTATTCTTGGGTATCCCAAATTTATACTTTGTACCTAAAGTAAAAGAAGGGGGCATTGAGGCATAATATCCAGGATGTTAATCCAGTGAATACCCGCAATAGCAACTCATGAGGATAATGATGAATCTTGACAATTCAGTGAGTTACCAAGAATCACCAATTATTGCCCAAATTAATTCAGAATTTTGATTAAAAAAATTGAAATAACTAGGTACAGCTCAAGTGAGAGTGAGTGTTATAGGCAAGCAGAGGAATGTAACGGGAACTTACTATTTTCACCGGCATCATTGTCGATATCTTGTTGGGCTGAATCAGAGGGAGGATGGGTGGAAATGAAAATATAAAGTAATAAAGGGTACAAATCAGAGCATTTGTCAACCTTTGCAATCCATCCCATCTAATTAAGCATCAGAGCTAATTGTGATGAGCACATTTTTTCTTACAACAAAACAGATTAATTTAAAAGGTTTGTTTTTTAATCCTGCGGTAACATAATCGAACTTTGTTAGATAAATACGTTCCAAACAAGCTGATGTTTTGTTTATGAAGTGGGACAACAGAATCATCCCCAAGCATTACTGTGAAATAACGTAACAATTATTTCACCATCAGCTGTTGAAACAACCAGAATCACTCTGATCAGTCCAGATAAATATTGGGCAAATCTATCAGTTGATTTTATAATGGTAAGATGGCTATTAAGCAGTATTTTTTAGGTATTTCATAGGTTCTAGGTATCTGCCTTGTGCATTGTGCTCAAAGGGACTAATCATCCATGATATTTCCATGTTCCTTTAATAAAGGCCGATCTTGTAAGGTCGCAATCCACCAATGATTTTGAAGAAGAAAACTGCAAACTTCGGAGAAGGAAACTGTCTTTTGAAAGTGAAGGGGAGAAAGGTAATTGATATATTTCTATAAATGAAATGTAAAGCTTGAGACGGTTAGCCGGTCTCACATAAAGAGTATTTATTGCACCTCTGTTGGTGAGGGGAGTTTCAGAGCTTCATCCATCCGGCCTGGTCACCATGAAGTACCCTGGGGTCAGTAACTAGGGTACCAATTTGGAAGCCTTGTAAGAAATGTTCAGTTAACCCAACTCTGCTCTATTCCCCCCTCATTACAGAGTTTCAGTTTTTGCACCCTGCAGCTATAGATCCAAGCAGACTGGAAGCAAAATTTTGATGACCCCTGTCAACAATCTCATTTCTGAAAATGTTTGGGATGCTTTCCCAAGCACTTGGTGCTGTGCTTTCTGCACATAATAAACACCCGATAAATTCCATTGATTAATAGGCATTTTAGTTCAAATGTTAATTTTTTATTTCTTTCATGAATTTTCCTTCATTCTTTTAACAGATACTGATATTGGACTTGAAGTTGATTTTGAACTCGCAGATGCAGCTTGCAGTTCTTAGTTGCAGTAGCATTTGATATTTTGTTTTCTCAGATTCACAGTTCTCTCTGAAAATAGGTCTCCAGTTAGAACTGGGCTTGGTATAATCTATAAGTGCTTACGTTAGAGACAATTGATATTCATCAATGTTAGGGCAGTGATTTCTAGGATTTTTTCCCCTCTGCCAAAAAAAAAATCCCTATTCAAAAGGATAAATTAACAAGACAAAATGGTAAACCTTAAGTATGCTGAAAAATGATTATTAATAATAATAATAATGGTACTTGTTAAATTCTCACTATGTGCCAATCACTGTTCTAAGCACTGGATTAAAGAAATTTAAAGATTAAAAAACTAAAAGATCTTTTAGGGAAGGCATTTATTTACATGTAATTAATTAGGAAAATTCATTTAGATATGAACTTACAAGCAGCTAATTCTCTGTCCTTTTGGTTCTTTTGTGGTCTTGTAGCATATCACGATCAGTAACTCAGAGGTCTCATGAGGTCTTTCAGAGGTAATTTAATTCATTCCCCCCATTGCCCCCCACCATTGACATGACCATGTCTCAAGAAACAGTTGAAAAGTGATTTTCCTATTATTGGCTTCTGGTAGAGGATGGTCTTAGTCCTTCTTTGGTCTCCTGTCTTCTTTGGAGAAGCATGACTTTATCTCCCATTTATTTTAATTTTAATTCTCTAACATAGATAAATCTAACCATTGGAACCTCAAACACAAAAATTTGACCATTCAACAGCCCCAATCCCAACCCAACTCTTTACCTAACTTTTGCAAATCACTCTTCTGTTCTTGTTTTGCTTTCACCCATTTAATCTGGGTGCCGACTCTAATCGGGGCCTCAAATGAATTTTCTTGTTAAACCCATTATTATTAAACTTCTCCTAACCTACCCCAGATCCCTCACGTTGCATTCTGAGACAATTTTATCTTGTTCTACGCTCCATGGGATTGGAGATTAGCTAGACAGTAGCTTCTATTAAATAACCTCTTATTCACTTGAAGTTATTACATTTTCAATATGCATATTTCTAATTGAACTCCCATTACTCTTTCATATTGAATTTTCATGCTAAAACCATGGTTACAGGTCCCAAGAATATATAGGTAACAAAGTGGCCATTATACATTAGAATAAATTGTGCTTATTGAAACGTAGGGTCAGCCACAGTGCCATTTGAAACACTCATCCAATCCACTGCACAATGCATAATCCATCTATTAAGAAGTCTTCCTGAATGGTGCCTTTGATTTTACATAAGGCATTGAAATAGCTCAGTTGAAGTGCTAGTCAGTGAATGCCAGCTCTTCAGAAATCTCGGAACTAGCAATCTAACCAGCTGTTTTCGTGGGTTGTCCAGGCAACAGCTCTATCAACCCTGGGTTTGATCATCAAATTTCACATCCCCGTACTGTCTGCTGAGGTAGGATTCTCATACTCATAGCACGGCTGCCTGACTACTGATATACTTCAACTCCTGGACTGCAGTTCATTATCCCCGGCTTTTAAATATCCTACTTGACGATGAGCAGTTCCAGTTTCAGGGAAGAAAAAAAAAAGGTCTGATGCTAAAATGAAAAAAAAAATGGAAAAGTTCATTAATGCTAAATGATACTGGATGCATTAATAGTGAAAAAGGCAGCTCTCCTGAAGTGTATTGATCACTTGCAGGATCACTTTCCACTTCATCAAAGCCACATCTTGAAGGCAGCAACCCAAAACTGACTATAAATCTGTCAAGGAAATGCCCTATGAAATATTCAGTCTGTTCTTCACAAAGAATCTGTTGACAGAGGTGGTTTGCCTGAATAACCTTCACATTTCTTATAACGTAACATGCCCAACTACTAAGATGAAATTGAAGTGATCTTTCAAACTGTGCCTGTTGAGAAATTTCAAATAGCCAACTCGGATTTGGGGTCACACCTTTTATCATTCAAAGGGGCTTTAAAGAGATTTCTCCCTTCTGTCGTTCAATGGTGTCTTGAAGGAATTTCTCCCTCCAATCAATAAGTGGTATTTGTTGACCGCTACAACGGGAAGTGTATTGTACTAAACACTTGGGCAGGTACAAGCACTTGAGAGTCCAGTATAGTTAGGAGACGGGGTCCCTGCCCTTAAGAAGTTAACAATCTTTGGTTTTTCAAGGGTGTAGTCAAGAGATTATACCTCTGGATTTCCCCTTCTGTTGTTCAAGGGTTTCTTAAAGGGACTTTTTGGGCCAGTCTTCCAGTCAGAGTTCCAAATATCAGTGATATTCATTCACTACTTCCTATGTGCAGAGCGCTGTACTAAGCACTTGGGAAAGTTCAGTAGAGTTGGAAATCGGTAGACATGCATCTGTGGATCCTGTCCTCTCTTTGCTTTCCAAGTTTAGTGAAGAGAAAATGTGCCAGTCACATGATGGAACAAATGCTTTTGTTTTGGAAATTAGAGCTGGAAAATGAGGATGAAATTTCTTGATAATTCAGATGGTATGAACAAAATAATAGCCTACAGAAGGTAAAGCAACAGTAAAAGTATGTGGAGGGTTATTGCATGGAGGATGGTCACTTACAGTTTGCTAATTTGAGGCTCTCTAGTCCATCTGTAGCTCAGACCAGGGGGCTGTCTCAGAGAAGCAAGCATACGAAAAAAGTGCTTCAAGTGACTGAAATCCATAAATCCAAACAACCAAGTGAGTCACCCTGAGAGGAGCTTTTACATTACAACTGTCAATGTCCTAAGGTGATATATCTTAATGTCCTGAAAAAGTTCCTGCATCTCCCTAAGCAAACTAAAGTTATGTACTGGGGAGACTGTGATTTATGCACCTTACATGAACTTTTCCATATCACATTTCCAGAAATACCCTAGAATCAACCATATCCTATTTTAAGAAATTTTTAGAAAGTTCTGCCTAATGTGTGTTGGTGGAGTTTGGCTGTTGAGGCCCATGTGGGAAGCAGAACACTGACCAAAGGAGGCTGAAAGAATTGGAAGCCTATTCCAGGAACTATTGCCTTTTGGGGACTATATTTTCCAGAATCCTCTGGAATGTGGAACATTCTGGGAGGATATGGGTCTGAAGAAAAGGGGTATGGGATTAATGGACTAATTAATGGATTAATCCATTAATCCATTAATTAGTCCATCGAGTACTGGATATCCACAAGAAGATTTCTCTCTCTCTCTCTCTTTTTCCACTTCCTCTAATGTGCTCCTCTACCTCCTCCATGTGGTTGTTTGTAAACAAAGAATCCCAAATATATATACTCAGGCCAAATAAATGGTGTTTTCTAAATTGTAGGAATTTAGCCTCTCCCTCTTTCTCTTCCTGTCTTGACCACTGTGTGAGATTTGAGAATATCTAGGGCCTGAATTGTAAGACTTTTTCCGCAGCGAGAAAGCACCATACATAGTGGTCCAAAATTCTCCTCTTGCTCTGCAAATCCTATACCTCCCTTCTCATCAATCACTGAAGTTCAGGTATTCGACTACCGTCTTCTTAACTCAGCAAACGAAGAACTTACCTTTGGGCACAAAGAAAATAACAGGAATCAATAGCTACTCTGACGTCTAAAAATCCGTCTCTGTTACAAATTAGCCTGTAAAGTCAGGTAATGTAGGTGAGGTATAAAAAGAGACAGAATTTGTTTGGCAAGAAGGATAGAGAAGGTAGATATGCTCTTGCTTGTGCTAATGGTGAGAGAAGGACCAAGAAATACCCTAGATGGGTTATTAATGGCCTCAGTGGCTACTGGATTGATCAGAATTGGTACCTAAATTAGTTACGATTGTTCAGAGGACTAATAAATTATAAGGGAGCCCTGCTATTGGTTCGAGTGGAAAGAGCACTGCTTTGAGAATGAGGAGCCTAGGTCTAACATCAGTTCTGCCTGAGGTTAGCTGACCCCGGCATAGATCACACTTCACTCTGGGCTACACCCTTGCCCGTTTATTTGCTTGCTGCACTCCGTGCCGCAGTGGGGACATGACTTGCTTGTCCAAGAGAACACGCGTGCAAACCACTATCATTATAATGAATTCCTAAGCTCTGGTTCTTGGACCTGAAGTCTCAGGACTAAGGCTCATCCACTGTTCCTGACTGGAAACCCCTTGATTAAATTTTGGGATCTTGGTGGAGAAGAGGGGGGCTCTTTTTGGGATATCTGACTAAGAGGAAGAGCAGGAGAGAGAGAAGGGAAGGGAAGGAAAATGAAAGAAAAAGAAAGAGTGGGAGAGAAAAAGGAAATAGACATGAGCAAGAACAAAGAGAGATGGAGATTGGTTTTCTTTTTACTTAGTGGGTGTCTATAGGTGGTTCCAGTCAAAATGGGGCATTACATAAGAGAAAGTGTCCCCTATGGATATATAATAAAATGATTGCACTCTTACGATGGATTAGGTAAATTTCAATAATGTTCCTGAAAAATTTTTGATCTACTTTTTATAAGTATACTCTATCGCCCAGACAGTTGTTTTCAGCTTCAGTTAAAACCATTGAAGGTTACTTGAAATTTATTGACACTCTGGTTAGAATAATTCAGGTTTGTTTCCCTTCCTTTTAAATGGCTAAACATGGACTTGTTGTTATCACATATTTTTTCAGTTTCCGTTGGCCTGTTAGGGTCCGTGTTGCCATAGCAACTCTTTTTGCAAGTTTCATCTCATTATCATTTATCTGTAGTACTTATCCACTTTCCTCCTCAGAGTGGAACTATCAATTCAATTTGTGGTTTTGTAGCATGAGCAACCTCTACTGAAATTTCCTGCAAAATTGTGCTAGAAACACATGGATGTTTCTAGCATCACAGCTGCATCCCTCAATTTATGATATGAGCTGTATTTCAAATGGTTTCTCTTTGACATATTCCTTGAAAAACAGCCCAAACAGAGCCAGAAAACCCTTGCTGTTCATGTAGAAATGCAAGATATGCTCTTCATCATACAGGATATGTTCCTCAGTATGCCTCCTGGGTCTTCTTTCATTTCTTTTGGAACACCTGCAACGATGTTGCATCCAACACCCGGAATGATGGTATGCTCACTATGTTCCCATAGTTACCAGGTTTTCAAGTGGGGAAGACAATAGATTTTTCTTTCCCCCTTTCCACCCTATCGCCACCCTGCTGCTTAGAACAGTGGCTTCCTACCCTCCAGAAGACCTCCAGAATTAGCAGGGGAACCCTGGACTTTGTTATGGTCTCTTGGGAAGAAAACTGAGCCTGCCCTTTCCCAAGATGGAAGGCAATTAATCTGAGAGATTTTGCTGAAGAAAATCGGTACTGAATTGCAGAATCCTCTTAATTCACCTGTGCGGTGTCCTTAGGTTCAAATAGAGTTGTCTTCTGAACACGATGATGATGACGATGGTATTTGTTAAGCACTTACTATGAGCCAGGCACTGTTGTAAGCACTGGGGTAGATACAAGCTAATCAGGTTGTCCCACGTGGGGCTCACAGTCTTAATCCCCATTTTACAGATGAGGGAACTGAGGCACAGAGAAGTTAAGTGACTTAACTTGCCCAAAGTCACACAGCTGACAAGTGGCAGAGCCGGGATTAGAACCCACAACCTCTAACTCCCAAGCCTGTGCTCTTTCCACTAAACCACGTTGCTTCCTAATAATAATGATGCTATTTGTAAAGCACTTATAATCCAACTAATCTGCCTAGTCGTCTGGGTTGTAGAGTTCTCCTTCTAGTACTGTGACATCTCTAACAAAATAACATGTGAATATTCAAGAACCTCACTGATTGTAATTTGAGTTGAATTTAGGGTATGGCTACATTGCCCAAAATACTTAACAATGCTATCACTCCACAGATCCTTTCCAGTTCTCTGAGAAGACTAAACAATAATAGTAATAATGGTGGTATTTAAGTGTCAAACACTGTACTAAGCACTGGGGTAGAAAGAAGATAATGAGGTCCCACATGAGGATCACATCCACATGGGGCTCACATTCCAGACTGAGCACCTCCTGCTCCTCCTCCCCATCACCCCTATTCCCTCCCTCTGCTCTACCCTCTTCCCTGCCCCACAGCACTTGTGTATATCAATACATATTTATTACTCTATTTTATTAATGATATGTATATATATCTATAATTCTATTTATCTATTTTGATGTTATTGATGCCTGTCTACTCATTTTGCTGTCTGTCTCCCCCTTCTATACTGTGAGCCCATTGTTGGGTAGCGATTGTCTCTATCTCTTGCCGAATTGTACTTTCCAAGTGCTTAGTACAGTGCTCTGCACACAGTAAGCGCTCCATAAGTACGAATGAATGAATGAATTCTAAATAGGAGGGAGCACAGGTATTGAGTCCCCATTTTGCAGATGAGGGAACTGAGGCCCAGGGAAGTTAGTGTTTTGCCCAAGGTTACACAGCTGACAAGTGACAGAGCCGGGATTAGAACCCAGGTCCTCTGATCCCAAGTCCGTGCTTTTCCCACTAGGCCATGCTACTTCCCATCAGGATGGGGGACTCACTGTAGAATAAATGACAATAAATGTAAGCTCATTGCAGGCAAGAAACATGAATGTCAACTCTGCTATATGCACTCTCCCAACTGTTTCGTACAGGGTTCTGCACACGGTTCTCAATAAATACAATTGATTGATGATTCATTCATTCATTCAATAGTATTTATTGAGTGCTTACTATGTGCGGAGCACTGTACTAAGCGCTTAGAATGGACAAATCGGCAACAGATAGAGACGATCCCTGGCCAATGACGGGCTTACAGTCTAATCGGGGGAGACAGATGGACAAAAACAAGACAACATAATCACAATAAATAGAATCAAGGGGATGTACACCTCATCAACAAAATAAATAGAGTAATAAAAATCTATACAGATGAGCACAGTGTTGAGGAGAGGGGAAGGGAGAGGGGGAGGAGAAGAGGGAAAGGGGGTTTAGCTGAGGGGAGGTGAAGGGGGGAAGGGAGAGGGAATGATAGAATGCTATTTTGAAATAGTTAACTCTGCCATTCTGCAGCATATTATATAAATATATCATGCATAAGTATGCATGCATACACACAACAGGATGTCTCAGAAAGCAAATTGAAATAAAACTGTTTCAGACTTGTTAGATAATAACTTGTCTATCAAATCTATCTGTTATATTATACTCTCCCAAATGTTTAGTACAGTGGTCTGCACACAGTAAGTGTTCAATAATATAACTGAACAAGAATAATAACAATTGGACTTTTATTTTTAAAGTTATAAGTCAACTCTATGGAAATTTAAGACAACCTTGAGGAATGTCGGTCATTGCCAGAATAGGGATGAGAGCATGGTGTCTAAAATAGAATGAGAGAGTAAATATTTAATTAGGCTGGACTGTTTTATGCAAACATTGCAGCTTTGTGAAAAAAAGTGGGTTCCCCCCTGCCCATTCCCTTTTCTATGGCAACAAAAATTTACAGAGGTCACATTTAAACTCCAATATAGTAATGGATTCATTTGTGATAGTCTGTGAACTGAGAGAGCCTAATTTTTAGGGTTCTTGGCTTTCTTAGTTTAGCTTGAATTCTAACAAATTGCCACTGTGGTTTCGTGTTTTCAGTGCAGCTGATGTGGCTAATCTATCAATGTTCTTATTGCTATAACACCAAAAGAGCTTTGTCTCTTCCTTGTCAAGATACACTCTAAAACTTCATTACAGAGACATTCTGCCACATACCAAAACGAAAGCCTTAACAGCAGTACACTTGTGAATTAAAAATGGAAATCGCATTCTCTGCTTGGCTCCGGTCTGTAGTAGTTAATAGATTAGAAGGACTAGTGCTGTCCAGATGCATTTTAACAAGCACTGACCTATCATTATTCAGGGAGCTCCCTAATCTCTGCCTTTTGCTAATTGAACTATGACGAAGGTTTAGAATGAAGTGGTCTGAGGGTTTCTTTTCCCAGACTGACCTTTATCGAAATGGTCAACCATGTGAAGGGTACTGTCTACTAAGCAGTCTTGCCATTCCTGCTCCTGCTCTCTTTGACTTTTTGTGTGGAACGGAGGGGTCAGACCTTCAAGCTGGGCTCATCTGCATAAAGAGCTAATGATTCCATCCCTTTCTGCTTTGGAAAATAAGAATAGTAATTCATAACTATGGCATTTAAGTGCTTACTCTGTGCCGGGCACTGTACTCAGCGCTGGGGTGGGTACAAGCAAATTGGGTTGGACACAGTTCCTGTCCCACGTAATAATGTTGGTATTTGTTAAGCGCTTACTATGTGCAGAGCACTGTTCTAAGCGCTGGGGTAAACACAGGGGAATCAGGTTGTCCCATGTGGGCTCAGAGTCTTAATCCCCATTTTACAGATGAGGGAACTGAGGCCCAGAGAAGTTAAGTGACTTGCCCACAGTCACACAGCTGACAAGTGGCAGATCTGGGATTCGAACTCATGAGCCCTGACTCCAAAGCCCGTGCTCTTTCCACTGCGCCACGCTGCTTCTCAGCGTGGGGTTCACAGTCTTGCTACCCATTTTACAGATGAGGTAACTGAGGCACAGAGAAGTGAAGTGATTTGCCCGAGGTCACACAGCAGACAAATGGCAGAAACAGGAGTCAGACCCCTCACCTTCTGACTCCCACTCACTACACCATGCTCTATCCACTACTACGCCATGTGAGGCCAGGCTGGGGAAAAGCCAGTTGGGTTCTGAACAGGTGCGCCCCCCCCCCCCCCCCATAAGCTTCTTCTTCCCTCACATCATGTCATTCTGTCTTGGGATTCCCATCTGACAGGGCCTAGGCCTGGGGTGGGACCAAAACTCCTAGCAAACAAGGTCACAAGTACCTGGTACCTCTGGCTGAAAATCTACTCTACCCATTGGAACGACAAACCCACACCCACAGAACTGAAGGGGTGGAAGCTAGAGAGATTAATCTGTAGGAAGTACTTCAAGACCATCAGGCTGATGAAAACACTGGAAAAGACTATGAGGGAGCTGGTGGAGTCTTTTTTTCCCAGATATCTTTAGGGAAAGTACAGACAGCCATTGGTCTGGACATTTACATGTTTCAACAGAGGCTGGGTCACAGGGTCCAAAGATGTAGTCCTTCTGACTTTCCGGCTCCCTTCTTTTTCACTTTTGAGAATGGAACATTTCGCCCAAGTGTTCAAGTCTTCCAAGCAGTTTCTGGAATTTGGGATGCCGACACTAGTGGGAGTTACCCTGAACCTCTGGAGACGCTCTCTCCCCGCTCTTTGTACAGAATTCACACATCCAGGCAGCGACTGACCATGCTGATAAGACAACATTGTGTCTCATTTTGTAAACCCAAGGTTTTAGAGGAAAGATAAGGGAGATTATGTACATAGCCATAAATGTATTTTAATGTCTGTCTCCTCATCTAGGCTGTAAAGGGATAGACAGGGAACGTGTCTACCTACTCTGTTGTACAGTACTCTGTCAACATACACTAAACACTCAGTAAATAGGGTTGACTGATTTATTTTAACTTTAGAAGGCTGGGAAGATTACCCTCGGTAGCAATGATTCTCCCATTGAGAACTTTGAATTTAAATCCATTTTGACTTCTAGCTGCCTTGTTGGTAAAAAGTAAGAAAGTT
The DNA here is from genome assembly GCF_004115215.2 of Ornithorhynchus anatinus. NCBI lineage: Eukaryota > Metazoa > Chordata > Mammalia > Monotremata > Ornithorhynchidae > Ornithorhynchus > Ornithorhynchus anatinus. The sequence goes on along the minus strand of NC_041736.1, from coordinate 11,854,013 downwards.
GCTAAAGCTGTGAAAAATGGTTCTGAACATATTGCTATAAGAATTAAACATGCTGTGGGCAATTTCTCTGATAGGGCCCTAGATGAATTAATTAATGTCCTAAGGAACACGAGGTAAGCAAATGACGGGGAATGAGCTGTAGAAGAGAAGGGATACCTTTTAGTCATTTATGTAGAAAAAAAATACATCAGTATTTGCATTCTAGAATTATGTTGATTAGTAATTAGTGGAAACCAGATGGGAAATCACACTGTCTCCCCAGGACACTAATGGAAACAAGTTACAGAATTTGTCTTCCTGAGATTTTCCTGCTGAAATATGTTCTCAATCAACCTTTGGGGCTGGAATTATCTTGACATTTCAGTTTAAAACAGGCCATGTGCACAACTGGGTTTTAGGTAATTAGGTACAACATACTGGCATTGTTGTACTGAAACACTAAAATCCTCCCTCGTTACCCCCGCCAGCCAAACTGCCCTCTGCATCACGGGCCAGGACTTCCGAGAGATCGGGAAGCGTGCCGACGAATGGAATTCAGCTTCCCCGTCTTTGGACACCTGGAATCTGTTGGGCCGAGGGAGCGCCTCAAAAGACCAAGCATGCTTCGGTGACCTTTCAAACGTGTGAAAAATCTCCGTGGGGAATACAGCAGAGTGGAGGAGGAGAAGGAAGCCTGAATAACGGTGCTTTTGTGTTTTTAAATGGGTACTGGGATGAATTTTCAAAGGCAAAGCCTACCCCGATGGGCAAGCAGTTTACCACCTGCACCTTATTTTCACAATCATTTGTCATTTGTGAGAGAGATGGGTGGTTCCCTGTAATTTACTTTGGAGACTAAAAAATATGAAGTAGCACAATACTTTAAAGCTAGAGTTACATTTTACTCTGAAATGAATAATATGCCTCGTCACTCAGTTGAACATGCCCTGAATAAAAATAGACCTTCCAAAAAAGAAATACTAGCAGAAAGAACACATTTTGGGTAGTGGCCTCTTAGGTATAGCCTAGTTTAAATGAAAAAAAGATCTTTCTGTGAGGTGGCTTACGAATCCCAGTGATTTCCTCAAAAGTTTCATTGTTCACTGGTACATATCGCAGATGAGAATGGACCCAGGGGAGAATTACAGGCTCATTTGTATTTGGTGGCTTGTGAAACAAAATAGAATTACTAATAAAACTCCAGGATTGTAATATCTTGCATAAAATTACATCTCTTTGGTAGATTATGGCAAAGGAATTGGCACAAATGATCCTGGAGATGGTGTTGATGCCACCCGACGTTACCAGTGTTCCAAGAAACTTTTTGAAGAAAAGAAAAGTGGATCATCATCTTTTGCCTCCTCTATTGATGATGAACAGAAACCTCTCTTTTCTGGAATGGCAGATTATCCTTCGGGAACCAGAAAAGCAACTAGACTAGATTTTGAAGAAACAGCACTGACCTCAGAAAAAATCCACGCTGACAAAAGAAGTCACTCTTACAGAGGTAATTGGATTGTTTCCTAATGAGCCTAAGTCCTCTCTTCCTTCTGCTGTGTTGATCGGAAAAAGGAATTTTTCCCCAGGTCCTCTATATTTATAGTATATGTGAGTTCTTGTAGGTATGTGTGTATCTAAATAGAAAGATAAATAGAATAATAGTGATGCTGCTTTAATCTTTTGATGATTTCCTGAAACACTGGCAAGTTCTCTGCTTTGAAATCACTTAAGGCATTTCCCAACTAAGAATTCTCATTATTCTCCACTCAAACAATGAGTAGAAATGATTTCAAATTAACGATAGCAAACCAAATGGAACAAGATGACATCTTGAAGAAAGTGGAGTAACCTGGGAGAATCATAATACTTTGTCCCAGAGTATCATAGTGGTAATATCATGGGGAAACCCTAAATTCTCATACATCGTGAAGTTGAAGACAACAGGGCCCTAAATCTGTAATTTGGAATTATGAGGAAGAGATGAGGTACTTCCAGAGGAGGGTGGTGGAAACAAACACAGCCTAAATGGAAGGAATTCCCCAATGCTTCATGTAATGGACACTCCCCACTTCTCAGGGGAAGAAATTTTAAACTATGGGATCGAAAATTCAAGGAGAGGTGAATAGGTGGCGAAGTAGAGTGGATGAAAAATTAAAATGAATCGGTGCAGGGTTAAACAAGAGTTTACCAAGAAGGGGAGAGAGCAGATAGGTCTACAGAAGTGTGGGCCGAAAACCAAAGAAGCAAAGAGGTGGCCAAGGCAATACCTGAGGCAGACAGGTCTGGACAACATTAAAAGCTAAGGGATCTTGTGCAGGTTAAACATCCTTAGGCAGAAACTTCCCCAACCTCACTAAAACCTAGAGAAGCAGCTTGGCCTAGCAGATAGAGCACGGGCCTGGGAGGCTGAAGGACCTGGGTTCTAATCCCGCCATGTTACTTGTCTTCTGTGAGACCTTGGGAAAGTCACTCAACTGTGCTTCAGTTACCTCTTATGTGAAACCCATGAGATAATGATAATATTGGTATTTGTTAAAGGCTTACTATGTGCAGAGCACTGTTCTAAGCACTGGGGGAGATACAGGGTAATAAGGTTGTCCCACGTGAGGCTCACAGTAAATCCCCATTTTACAGATGAGGTAACTGAGGCACAGAGAAGTAAAGTGACTTGCCCATAGTCACACAACTGACAAGTGGCAGAGCCGGAATTCGAAACCATAACCTCTGACTCCCAAGCCCGGGCTCTTTCCACCGAGCCATGATGTGGGACCTGGACTGTGTCCAACCCGAGTAGTTTGTATCTACTCCAGTGCTTGGTACAATGCCTGGCACATAGTAAGCACTTAACAAATACCACAAAAAAAATACCATAATTGCGGACATGAAATCTTGTAAAATACAGATCAGGGGAGTATTTTTACTGTAATAGGCAGTCATTAGGAGCTTTCCCAGAAGATCACAGTCCTCCTTAACAGCTGTGGCCATTTCCCCTGTGGGTCCCAAGGGAAACCCACAGTGACACCAAGTGATCCCTGGGGTATCTTTCATTTGCTGCTTGAAAGCTTGGCTGGCTCCCGTTAGCTCAGTGATCATTCACCAAATAAACTCAGACCTCTGTGAGTGCACACATCACCAGATACATTGAAAAATAAGCTGGTGTTTGATGACCATGATGGAATCTAATCTACAATGCAAAAGCAAGAACCTGGCAAAAAAAGATCCTTTAAGCCAAACTCAAAAGATCAGAAGATGAACTGATTTGGAGCCCAGAGGTAAAGTAGTGAGTAGAACATATCATACTCATTTCACCAGGATTAGCTAGGGATGCCCTCCTCTCCCTTCGAACAAGGCAATAATAAAATAATTATGATGCGTGTTAAGCACTTTGTGCCAAGCACTGTATGAAGTGCTGGTGTAGATACAAGATAATCACGTTGGACCCAGTCCCTGTCCCACATAGGGCTACAGTTTAAGCGAGAGGGAGAACAAGTATTGAATCCCCATTTTATAGTTGAGGAAGCTGAGGCACAGAGAGGTTATGACTTTCCCAAGGTCACACAGCAAGCAAATGGCAGGGCCAAGATTAGAACCTAGGTCCTCCGAGTCCCAGACCCGAATTCTTTCCACTAAGACACACTGCTTCTCAAGGCTATCGCAGTAAACCCAGGCTGTAGGATATCATCTTCTAAGCAATCCCTGGAAAAGCTCTTTCTCCATTCTGCAAAATCCTAATGAGAATGCCTTAAAAGCAAAGTTCTTGTTGTGATAATGGGACAGCGCTTAGAACAAGTGCTTGGCACACAGTAAGCGCTTAGCAAATACCATCAACATCACATCCCAGTACCTTTGTCTTCGTGTACGTTGGAATTGTCCAGAATCATTGCCCTTAGACTAGTAAAGTGCGTTGGCTCTGACCCCACTTTCAAATCTGCTAAAAATACATGCAAATGTTCTCTGGCCTGTCTCAACTCTTGATTAAATAGATGAAAATAGTTCCTCATTCATCACATTGGAAATATAGTCTATTAAATGGGATCACCAACTGGCTCGTTTCCGTTATTCATGAAACAGGCTATTTGGGGACTGCCCAGAATAGAAACACGTTCGTACCAAAGATGAAAGAGGTCCTGAAAGACTGACTGGGTCATCTGGGTTGTCTTTCAAGAGTCTGTAAGGCTTCTGCTGAGAGTGTATTTTCAAGGATATTTTCCGCTCCAAGTTTTCAGAGGCTTAAGTGACCAGGACTGCAAAACCTTACCTTGAAATTCACAGGCTGCTTGGACATCACTGACAGAAAACAGGTCTTCATGCTTTTGGCCCAGATTTTCCTTTACTCTGTTTCTTTCAATGAGATTTAATTAGCCCCACCTGATACTATTGTCCTTAATATAAAAAAACCCCAAAAACTTGATTTTCAAAGTTCCCACATTTCAGATCCTGTTAAAATGAAAGATAATAATTATCTTGAAAAAACTGCATATCAAAATGTCACACCAATTGATTAAATGTAATTGATGTCATTTGGCATCAATCAGTGTGACATATGGTTAAACCTGATTAAGTAGCATCTATTAACAAATGCAAAGCTAGTGAACCTTTTCATTTTTTCATTAAATATTTATTTTACCAATTAAGTTTCAAAAGTGGACCAGAAAGACCCGCTCAAGTACGGAGCATGAAAGATTTTGTTTCTTTCGTCATGCTAGAGGCTGCGAAAATAAGGGGACTGTGATAGTAGTTATTGTTTTAGTTCTCTAGAATTTTAGTTTTGCCAATCAGTACATTCTTAATTTAGCTCCAATTCCTTGTATTGGCTCAATCAGCTCTGCCCTCTACCCATAGGTCAGTGACATGCCCATTTTGAACATTATAAAAGACGGAACAGAATGTGCACTGCTTTGGATGAAGGTCAACAATTGAGGCAACCAAAATCGTACACATCTTGCCGTTTTAAAGTGTACTTTTCCTTCACTCATTTCCAGCAATATGTCCTGCAACTATAGCAACATTTTCCAAGGCAACCCACAGTAGATTCTTTTCTGAGCTATATTTAGAAAATGTCTACAGGGTGCTCTTAGGAGAACTCCTCTTTGAACTCCTGAATTTTTATTGTTACCTCAGGTTGGTCACGTTTCTTTTAATAAAAGTGTCAAATCAGAAATGTTTCTACAGAACCTTTACAGTTCATTCATTCCTGGTGTCAGTAATAAGACAGTTTTGCTTGTTGTTGGTTTTTTGTTTTGAAGCACTGAAGAGATGATAATCCATGATTAATTGGCAGGCCTAAAGCCTTTTTCATTGTTTTGGAAGCAAGGGATCATAGGCAAGGGATCACTGGAAGCATAGGCAAGGGATTAGGAACTAGAATGTGGCAAGGTGTCTATTAAGCTTCCTTCGTATGAGCGTCCCTGTCTATCTTCAGCGTTAACTTATAGTCTAAACCTGAACATTGCTACTCTGCTCCTCCCTTCAAAGAACCCCAATCTACCCAGAAGGCCCACTAAAATCCTGAGGGTGTGATGTAAACTCCCAAACTCCCAGCTCATTTAATACTTTTGTTCTGAATTTGGATTTGACTTTTTCCGCTAAAGTTGTAAAGCTACTTCGCCAATCGCTGAAATATTTGTTGTTTGGAATTTTAAACAGGGTCACACAACTGTGAATAATGAATTACGGTTCCCAGTGGAAATCTGCTGCTCAATTACTTAAAGATCCAGCACAAATCTTTTTTCATCCTTTGCTATATTTGTTATCATTTTATCACAGAAGGAGCTGTGTCAGTAGGAAAATGTCAGCGGTAGAGTTTCCTGTTAGAAGAATGTTTCAGTAAAAAGTATTGTTATTAGCCCAGAGGGTTAGGGACCTAAGGGAGATGGGGAAGAGGATCGAGAGGATGGCAAGAGAAGAAAGGCAGAGAGAGGAAGAGGGAAGTGAGGGACATTTAGTAACAAAGGGTCGTAGCCTATGGACTATTTCGGGAGCACAGAGGCCCCCTTTGCGTTTTTTTACCTGAAGCTCTACTTGTCCCCACTCCACCCCCCTTATCTCATCCTAAATATGCAAATGTCTTTGCATTTAACCTTATTATAGTGCCACCAAACACCCCACACAGAACTGCAGGTGCCTCATTAGCAACATTTGTGTGAATTCAGTGATAAAATGCTGGGTAGAACTAGATAAAATTAACTTATCCCCGGGAGAGAAAAGCTGGAAGCTTCTGAGTAACTGACTGCATCTTTTTGAGAAAAAGATTCATAAAATCCAAGAACCGAAAGCTACGTGGGCTCTCAAGTGGTCCAACATTCTGCCTCCTGAACTATTATTTTTGTTGCTACTGCTAACGTACATTAAGAGCTTACAATATGCAAAGCAGGAACTTCTTCTTAATTGATTTTCTTATAATTACCCCAATGTTTAGCATTGTCTAAGACCTTGCAGTGATAATTGTAGTAATAATAGTATAGGAGGAAGGAGAACAACCGAAGTGGAAGAGGAGAGAGGCATACAGCAGTCCGAATAAAATCCAAACCATAATGAGGACAAGTTAAATTAAACTTTCAAAAATACCAACAGTAAAATACATTAATTAGACACCACTTGGAAGGGGCAGTCTTTGTGTATCTTTCTGTACTATCCCTCTTACGCTTGAAGATTACTGTTATACTTCAGAGCGTATTCTGAAATTCAATTACCCATCAGGAGACTAGCCATATGGCTAACCTGAACTTCTCATGCTATAATTTATTTTCCATTTCCTTGGTTCTGTTCTCTGTGGAGATGGAAAACACCTCTAAGCAATCTGTAATATTGAGGGCTAAGACCTTGGCAAATCATCGGATTGTCTCTGTTGCTGAATTGTATTTTCCAAGCTCTTAGTACAGTGGTCTGCACACAGTAAGCGCTCAATAAATACTATCGAATGAATGAATGAACTGAATATCTGGGAGAGTATAATAGAGTTAAACACCATACTGTCCCTCAGGAAGTTTATATCTTATTACCTGACCTTCTCTCTATTTTCTATACGGATCCTTTACCTTCCTGGTACGCCACCCCATCAGCTTCTTTAGCCATTGAGAATTTCTATTTTTTAGAGCCTTCTGAAATAGAACCTATGTCTAGCCAAAGGAATGAAGACTCTGGGATAGCTATGATATGGTGTTGAAGTAAATGAGGAGCTCCTTGCAGACAGGGAATGTGTCTAGCAACTCTGTTGTATTCTCCCAAGTGTTTAGTATAGCGCTCTGCACGTAATCAGCACTCGATACATACCACTGGTCGATTAATAGAAAGATGATGATGACCCACCATCCTCTCAGTTTCCTAGGATTGGAACCAGAAAAAATGACCTCTAGTTGCCCCAGGAAAAGTCTGTGGCAGAGTTCAACAGGGGGATAAAAAGAATGCCAAAAGCCGGAGTCTTGCAGGTGTTTGAGAGATCACAGGCCTGGGAGTCAGAAGGTCATGGAATCTAATCCCAGCTCTGCCACTTATCTGCTGTGTGACCTTGGGCAAATCACTTAACTTCTCTGGGCTTCAGTTACCTCATCTGTAAAATGGGGATTGAAGATTGTGAGCCCCCATGTGGGACAAGGATCTGTCTACCCTGATTACCTTGTTTCTATCCCAACGCTGAGAACAGTGCTTGACACATAGTAAGCGCTTAACAAATAGCATTAATATTATTATTATTATTATCATTAATAATAATAAAGCCATCTAAGTTTGGACAGCATTCCAGAAGCCCAAAAGTACATCGTGGATTCTGATGAAGTTTCTCATAGATTTAAAATGGATCCTTATTTCCAAGACCGGAATAGGCTCGGTTTTTGCAGTGAAAACCAAGACAAAGAAATACACTCCAGTCTTGAAAAGGAGGAGACATTTTAAAATCAGCATTTGAACCTTCCTTTCTCTAGAGTCTGTGAAGGAAGCTTGTCAGTAGGGTGATAACTCATCAACCAGGCAGCCAGGAGTCTGAGCCTTTGAATTTGTTTCCAGTTATTAATAATGTTTCATTGCACTGCAAATTCACCTCAATTAACTTGCTAGCATGCCCCGTGTTTACTGATCTTGAAGTTATTTTTTCAACTGCTGTGAAATTGTGTAACTTTATAACACTGAGTCCATTGCAGTGCTGGTGATGTACCTAAAATAGTGAAACACCAAAGCCCAAGAGAGGTTCGCAGAGAGATGGGAGAGTTAAGTGGGGCTGGGAAATTATCATAAACCCTATCCAGGCCACCAGAAAAGGTGCATGATTAGGAAATAAGAATTGGGCTTTTACCTTTGTCATTTAACATCTGTGAGTGCTTGTTGTTTCTTTACCTGTCTGCTACTGGCTGCTGGGCCCTGCAGACGGGTAATCGTGGGATTTGTTAAACACTTACTTTGTGCCAAGCATTATTCTAAGCACCAAGAGTGATACAAGATAATCAGGTCAGACATAGTCCCTGTCCCAACTGGGCTCACAGTCTAAGTAGGAGGGAGAACAGGTATGTAATCCCTATTTTACAGATGAGGAAACTGAGGCAGAGAGAAGCAGAATGATTTGCTCTAGGTCACACAGCAGGCAAATGACAGAGCTGGGATTAGAACCCAGGTCCTCTGACTCGCAGGCCTTTGTGCTTCCTATCAGGCCATGCTGCTTTCCATTTTGGTTTTGAGGCGCTACACCCACTTTATTATTTTTTTTAAATATTCCAAGGCAAATTCCAAATTTCCCTCAGGCCACTGAGCTCACACCAGTCTCACACTGGGTTGTCTTGCGATGTAAAATCTAGGTTGTGCTGGACACAAGAAGAGAGTAGTATTTATTTTGGACTTGAGAAGAGCCACCAGTCCCAAGGAATGTTGCTCTTTGTAAAAGACCGCTTTCCCAGTACTTTCCTTTTGGGTATGGCAAAGTAGAGGGGGAGTCATGTTGAAAGGACTGACGTTTTAGGTGGCGAAGCCAGGGTGAAAAATGCTCTCTATGTAGTTGTTCTCTAATCAGTGCTATGTTTTCAGCATCCAATCTAGACTCTCGAAGTCTAAGACCAGTGAAAAGTATGCATTTCTCGACCGGTTTTGCGTGAGCCGGGAACATGGAATGAAATATATTTCTTGCCTCCGGAAGCCTCACTGAAAGGACTCAATCCTGCAGGCTCATGTATTCATATGCCTCTTGCTGTCTTCCACAGACGTCACTGATACAAGAAACTGGGAACGAGAAAATTCCCGAGCACAGCAGGAAGCGTCTAGTCCTTCAGCCTTACACCGCGTTACGTGGGGAGTCTGTGAAACGGAAAGCGATCTCACGTATGGAGAAGTGGAGCAGCGGCTAGATTTGCTTCAAGAACAGCTCAACAGGTAGGAGTTGCTTCATAAGTGAGGGTAATATGAATTGCCTAGTAGGTCTAAAGTTAGCATGTCCTCCGGCAGCAGGACTAGCGTCAAAGGCGGGGAGTCGAAAGATGCTATCAGAAACTTTCAAACGTAAATGCGAAGAACCAACACAGCCAGAGAGTGAGTCCTACCCAAATCCTTCCCCTACCTCTAACCCACTTTCAAAAATGCCCCTTGGTGGTGTTCCTTTATCTTCTGGAACTTTACAGAAACTGATTTTTGAGGGTTCCTCCCCTGATACCCATTTTTCAGGTGGGACGCAGATTGTGAGGGAATGCCCCCAAATAAATCCACACTTCCATGCTCTCAGCCCTTTCTGGCACCTATTCTTTCTGTTCCATTCTTAGAAAAGGGGATTTTAAAAGAACTTTGAAATAGTTTGAAAGCACTGGTTCGACTGACTCTCTTAAAACCCGGGGGGGGTTTATCTTGAGCAAATCTGACTTCTGGACACAGGAACCTTATTCTAATATTATCACCTCACCTCTCCCATGGAAGAGGTGCCATCATTTCCATGGTCAAAACGTTGCCTTTATAAGTTACCTGGTCTAATCCCTTGATGAATAATTGACACCCTTTCCTATGGGGACCTGGTGGCTCAGCTGCACACTTTATAGGAGCTATAATTGTTGATAAGCTGTTTGGGGTATTTAGTCATACAGTATAACTTGCCATGTAATTTAATTTAATTTCTTCCTTCGGGGAAGTCTGCATCCTGTTAGTTTTCTCAGCCGGCATTTGACTGCGACAGGTACAGATTCAGGATTTTAAGCCTCTATCTAGACGAGGGCCACACTGCTTTGGGGAGAAACAAATGGGGCCAGTCCTGGAGGATGCTTTCTTAGCAGCAGAACTGGTGAATATGGGACAGGGCAGAAGAGTGATGCCAGAGGACATTTTGGGGAAGCGAAGTAGTATGTTTATTGCCGGGGAGAGGAATCTTCCAGCTAATCATGCCAATTAGATTGTAATGCCTTTGAAGACAGGAACCATATCTTCTGTTTTATTGTATGCCCTCAAGTGCTTACTGCAGTGCTCTGCACAGAGTTGATGCTCAGTTAATGCGGGTGATGATGATTTGCTGATCCCTCCCAGGCCCGTGCTCTATCCATTAGGCCTTTCTGCTTCTCAACTGCCGTTCCAACCGTTTGATCATTAGACTAGGGAGAAAGCATTTAGGAGGCAAATCCCCAAGAATGCCTGGAGCCCCTGGCCTCCCAGAGGAATAGTCAAGATAAGTTGACTATGTAAAAGTTGATAAGTTAAGGGCTCATCGACTCCTAAGCATTCAAAAGGGAATGTCAAAGGTTGAGATGGAGGCTGGGAAAGACAAGAGAACATAAAAAGCCCGGGAATGTTTTGCAGGCATTAGCTGAAGGATCATAATACAAGTTCAGTTAGCACAGTTTTGCTGGCACATAATGATACACCTTGTTAGCAAAAAATGAAAAGATTTGTAAAAACAGGTCTTTTTTGTTTAAACTTGAAAATGGCGAGCACAGGGAATTCTTTTTGAAGACAGAGCTTTATGACTTGATCCACTAAGTACTACAGAAGCTTCAACCCGACGGTAGCCAAATCCAATGGCCACTACTCCATCCTAATCCTCCTTGACCTTTCTTCTGCCTTCTACACTGCGGACCATCCGCTTCTCCTGGAAATACTATCTAACTTTGGCTTCACCGACACTATCCTCTCCGGTTGTCCTCCTACCTCTTTGACCGCTCCTTCTCAGTCTCTATCACAGCCTCCTCCTCTGCCTCCCACCCTCTTAACTGTGGGAATCCCTCAAGGTTCAGTTCTGGGTGCCCTTCTATTCTGTATCTACTCTCACAGCTTCAACTATCATCTCTACATGGATGATTCCCAAATGTACCTCTCCAGCCCTGACCTCATTCCTTCTCTCCAGTCTTGCATTTCCTCTTGCTTCCGGGACATCTCTATCTGAATGTCCCACCAACACCTCTAACTTAACGTGTCCTAAACAGAGCACCTCGTCTTTCCACCCAAACCCTGTCCTCTCCATGACTTTCCTGTCACTGTAAGCAGCGTCACCATCCTCCCTGTCTCACTAGTCCATAAACCTTGGCATTATCCTTGACTCATCTGTCTCATAGAAGCAGTGTGGTTTAGTGGAAAGAACACGGGCTTTGGAGTCAGAGGTCATGGGTTCTAATCCCGGCTTTTCCATTTGTCAGCAGTGTGACTTTGAGCTAGTTACTTCACTTCTCTGGGCCTCAGTTACCTCATCTGTAAAATGGGGATGAAGACTGTGAGCCCCGCGTGGGACAACCTGATTACCTTGTATCTACCCCAGTGCTTAGAACAGTGCTTGGCACATAGTAAGTGCTTAACAAATAATGATGGTATACATTCAACCTGTCACGAAATCCTGTCGAATTTACGTCTCTAGAATCCAAGCTACCACACAGATCCAAGCACTCGTTATTTCCCATCTAGACTACTGCATCAGCCTCCTCGCCGACTTCCCCACATCCTACCTCTCCTCTCTCCAGGACATACTTCACTCTACTACCCAGATCATTTTTTCTGAAAAAAATTCGTCTCAATTTCATCACCCCTCAGAAAGCTTCAGTGTTTGCCCATCCACCTCCTCATTAAATAGAAACTCCTTGCTATCGGCTTTAAGGCACTCAATCAGATCTCTCCCCCCTACCTTATCTCACTGACCTCCTACTACAATCCAATCTGCACATTCCGCTCCTCTAACACCAGTCTACTCTCTGTACCTCAGTTTTGTCTATCCCACCTCCAGCCTCTTGTCTACGTTCTTCTTCGGACATGGAACTCCTTCCTCCTAAGTATCTGATGGTCCAGACTGTCCAATAATTATTGAACTAATGTACTATTCCTCCTCTCCCTAATCTATTTTAATGTCTGTTTCCCCCTGTAGACTCTCAGCTCTTTATGGGCAGGGATCACATCTACCAACTCTGTATTTTACTGTCCCAAGCACGTAGTAGAGTGCTGCAGAGCTTCTCATGAAAGATAATGGAAAATATCTTCCATTATGATAATAGGTATGGTTGTTTTTTTCTAAAATTACAAACATTTGCTCACTAAACACCTATGGAGACCTGTTAGTGCTTCACCCAAACCATTACATTGATCCTCTACCCACTACCAGTTCTTCAGGGGCATGTTCATATAGCGAAGGGTAACATGGTGCCTAGCCTTAGCAAGAGGAGATATAGCAGATGTAGCCAAGGGAGAATCATGCTCGCTGCTACTCCTGCCAGCAATACATTAGTAACAGTAGGTTCAAAATCCCCCACGTTTTAGTGCAGCTTTTGATGCTTTGAAACGGAATTACGCATTTCTTCATTTCCTCACCCCTCTACCCCCGCCCAAAAGACTCATTCTCTGTCCTTGGTCCCTGAATCAGCTGAAGGATACAGAAGGTCCTCAATAATATCCTGCTTATCTAGCAGCTGTGTCCTCCAGGCACAGCTACCGTCAGTGACTCAGAGTAGGGCAGAGATAGACCTAATTTTAAAGCGTGATATTTCCTGGGGTGGGAAAAAGAGCTAAAAATGTGAAGCCAGGGAAAAGGGCTAAAAGGAGGAGGTCATCGGGGAATCAGTTCAGCTGGAGGTTAGTAGTAATAGTCCAGGACTGCCCCAAATAAAAAGGCGGCTGGAAAGAAACAGAGTACTCTGACCGTGTTCTTCAAGCCCCTGGCACTGGGGAAAACTTGACTTAAAGCGATTTTATGATCACTTTATAGAGTCCTATAGAGCCGGCCTTAGCACTTGATCTGAAGAGCGTAATCATTTGGTAGGATGGTTCACTTTCAAATACAAAACTCTTTGCTATTTTTCTACCAGGTACAAAAAAAACCTGAATTTATTTCTACCCGGTCAATCCAGATTCTTTAAAAAAAAAAAAATTCTCTCTGTTTCTGCATGCCCCGTACCCTGCCAGCGTGTCACTTTAACAAATAGCCAAAAGTGGTTTCAAAGTATTGGTTACTTTCTGGCTGATTGTTCATATATTAGTATCTGATTTTGTCAGGGAAGCCTCAGTCTGGTTCATTCATTCATTCATTCAATAGTATTTATTGAGCGCTTACTATGTGCAGAGCACTGTACTAAGCGCTTGGGATGAACAAGTCGGCAACAGATAGAGACAGTCCCTGCCGTTGGACGGGCTTACGGTCTAATCGGGGGAGACGGACAGACAAGAACAATGGCACTAAACAGCGTCAAGGGGAAGAACATCTCGTAAAAACAATGGCAACTAAATAGAATCAAGGCGATGTACAATTCATTAACAAAATAAATAGGGTAACGAAAATATATACAGTTGAGCGGACGGGTACAGTGCTGTGGGGATGGGAAGGGAGAGGTGGAGGAGCAGAGGGAAAAGGGGAAAATGAGGCTTTAGCTGCGGAGAGGTAAAGGGGGGATGGCAGAGGGAGTAGAGGGGGAAGAGGAGCTCAGTCTGGGAAGGCCTCTTGGAGGAGGTGATTTTTAAGTAAGGTTTTGAAGAGGGAAAGAGAATCAGTTTGGCGGAGGTGAGGAGGGAGGGCGTTCCAGGACCGCGGGAGGACGTGACCCAGGGGTCGACGGCGGGATAGGCGAGACCGAGGGACGGCGAGGAGGTGGGCGGCAGAGGAGCGGAGCGTGCGGGGTGGGCGGTAGAAAGAGAGAAGGGAGGAGAGGTAGGAAGGGGCAAGGTGATGGAGAGCCTTGAAGCCTAGAGTGAGGAGTTTTTGTTTGGAGCGGAGGTCGATAGGCAACCACTGGAGTTGTTTAAGAAGGGGAGTGACATGCCCAGATCGTTTCTGCAGGAAGATGAGCCGGGCAGCGGAGTGAAGAATAGACCGGAGCGGGGCGAGAGAGGAGGAAGGGAGGTCAGAGAGAAGGCTGACACAGTAGTCTAGCCGGGATATAACGAGAGCCCGTAATAGTAAGGTAGCCGTTTGGGTGGAGAGGAAAGGGCAGATCTTGGCGATATTGTAGAGGTGAAACCGGCAGGTCTTGGTAACGGATAGGATGTGTGGGGTGAACGAGAGGGACGAGTCAAGGATGACACCGAGATTGCGGGCCTGCGGGACGGGAAGGATGGTCGTGCCATCCACGGTGATGGAGAAGTCTGGGAGCGGACCGGGCTTGGGAGGGAAGATGAGGAGCTCAGTCTTGCTCATGTTGAGTTTTAGGTGGCGGGCAGACATCCAGGTGGAGACGTCCCAGAGGCAGGAGGAGATGCGAGCCTGAAGGGAGGGGGAGAGGACAGGGGCGGAGATGTAGATCTGCGTGTCATCTGCGTAGAGATGGTAGTCAAAGCCGTGAGAGCGGATGAGTTCACCGAGGGAGTGAGTGTAAATGGAGAACAGAAGAGGGCCAAGAACTGACCCTTGAGGAACTCCAACAGTTAAAGGATGGGAGGGGGAGGAGGCTCCAGCGTAGGAGACCGAGAATGATCGGCCAGAGAGGTAAGAGGAGAACCAGGAGAGGACAGAGTCCGTGAAGCCAAGGTGAGATAAGGTACGGAGGAGGAGGGGATGGTCGACAGTGTCAAAGGCAGCAGAGAGGTCAAGGAGGATCAGAATGGAGTAGGAGCCATTGGATTTGGCAAGAAGGAGGTCATGGGTGACCTTAGAGAGAGCAGTCTCGGTAGAGTGGAGGGGACGGAAGCCAGATTGGAGGGGGTCTAGGAGAGAATGGGAGTACTTCCCGACTTGATTTTGTGTCACCTGGGTTATCACTGCCACAATGATCTGAGCTAAAAATGTAGATGCTAGAACTGGTTAGTTACTTTCAAATACCTGAGATGTTAATTCTCGTCTAGGAGTAGATGCAAAAGTCATGTCAAATCTATCGTTTCTCCTAAATAGTCAGTTCTGGCATCACATGTGTCATTATACATTTGGCTGGAATATGTTCACAAAATTAGATCGAGTTCTTTCAACAACACATGTCAGGCCAGATACAGTGTGATGTAATTTCAGGAGAAACAGTGGTACACATGTGTACAACATTAGACACAGCATGTGTACTATAACACAGTTTCTCCTGAACGCAGGCATCTTCAAGAACTCAACTTACCTGTCACAGGAGCACAATCTGTACCTCAGTGTACTTTCCTGAGACCTAGCTTAGCATGTTCTCTGACTTTGGTTCTACAACTGTGCTTAATTCCCAACTGTATATTCTCTCCCAGAGTTTAGTACAGTGCTCTGC
The DNA here is from genome assembly GCF_004115215.2 of Ornithorhynchus anatinus. Classification (NCBI taxonomy): domain Eukaryota; kingdom Metazoa; phylum Chordata; class Mammalia; order Monotremata; family Ornithorhynchidae; genus Ornithorhynchus; species Ornithorhynchus anatinus. The sequence goes on along the minus strand of NC_041736.1, from coordinate 11,838,441 downwards.
ACACAGTAAGCGCTCAGTAAATGGGATTGAATGAATGAATGCACACAGTAAGCACTAAATATGTACTATTACTCTTATTACAACTAAAGTTCATTCATTCATTCAATAGTATTTATTGAGCGCTTACATGTGCAGAGCACAACACTGTAATAAGCGCTTGGAATGTACAATTCGGCAACAGATAGAGACAATCCCTGCCCAATGACGGGCTCACAAAGTTGTTTGGGTTTAGAACATTAAAGGAAACGGATTCATTTTGATTCAAGTAGACCTTGAGCCTAAAATAGAAACCTGAAAAAGTATTTTTCCACTCTCCCACTTGATGAATGGTGAGTTCTGATGGGTACCCACTTATTTAATTATCTCCTAACTGCTTGGACTATCTGAAATAGCTTCAGTTTGATAGCAGTTCGGTTCAGATAACTGGTATTTGGGTTGTAGGCTTTCCAAGACGTATGGAGTTTTAGAAGTTGGAAAAGGAGAAAATCTCAAATGACTAGCCTCTTTGAATCAATCAATCAATCAATCGATTAATGGTATTTATAGAGCACTTTACCAAGCACTTGAGAAAGAGTACAATATAACTGAGTTGGTAGACGGGATCCTGCTTTTCAAGAAGCAGTGGTTTTGTCTTCTACTTCTGCTGTCCCCTCCACACACACTGCTCTGCACACACCAGAAGCTCCATAAATATTACTGATGGAGGAAGAAAGCACAGATTTTTGACAAAAGATTTGAGTTTCACTGCAAAGAAAAGTCCGGCAAAGTGAAAATATCCCACATTTTTTTTTTCATGTTTACTTGTCTGTTTCAAGTCCGAGACTAAATTCATTCAGACCGATCAATGAAAGTGAAGTTTAAAACAGACAGCAGAAATTAGCTCCTTGCCACAAAGCCCCCCCCCCTTTTTTTTTCCATTTTTCTAGTAGAAATAAGGCCGAGCAAGGTGATACATGAAGCATTTAAATACATCTCCTCAAAAGACAGGAGCTAATGTTTAGTTTGTGTAGTAATCGTCATAAAAGTATTTATTAAGCGCTTTCTGTGTGCAGAGCACTCTACTGAGTGCTGGGAGATAATATATAGATGGAAATTAAACAAGTCCCTGTCTCTGTCAATCTAAAAGTATAAGTGGGGAACAAGGATTAGAGATAGACACATGAGGAGTAAAGAGACATTAAAACACAAACAAACAGATACACAAAATAGGCACTAAGTCTCGGTGGGGACGGAAAGAGTCCACGAGTACATGGGAGCAGTTTTCATCCCCAGTCCAGTGTGCACAGAGCATACCAGGAAAAGGGATCCTTGGTGGCAGGAGGTAAGGCATCCTAAAAACCCTTCTATTTTTAGTAGGTGGTTAACATCCAGAGGAAGAAGATTCAGACTGATTGTATTTTGTAATTTCCCCTAAATTTTAATGAGAAATAAATTAAGAGTCCATTTGGGTATTTATGAGCTGTGGAAAAATTAATCTGATTAGTGCCTGAAAACCAGATGGGTCATAAATACAAGGTCCCATACAGGTTTCACTCTAGATCTTCACCAGTGAGTCCTTTGATCTGGAAAATCATTTAAGACCCAGAAGGGCGAAAGAGGACATTTTGAGGAATCACTCCCTGGCTAATCCTGCAGGGCTGTAGCTTGAGAAGTTGTTCCTATTCCTTTGAACCTGGGCATTTTCAGCTCTTTTTAGTGTAGGGGGAACCTCAGGGTTATAGAAATACAATATACAAAGAAACAGTCAAATGGGGAATGGGATTTGTTTATCCTTCCTTGGTTTTCCAAAGAGCTGAGTAAAATCGAATGATTTAAGCAGGACATTGTGAGTACAAAGGAAAACAGATCTGAGACTGTCTCGAGAAGAGAGACAGTCTCAATGCCTGCTACCTCCTAAACAAAAGTGGTTTAAAAAACCCATTATGATTGTTAACTTTCCGTGCTATTTTACTGAGCACATTTCCTAGGTTTCTCTTTACGGCCAAATCCTTCTTCCTAAGTGAGTGAATCTAGGCAAACGTGTAGCCGGTAAGAGGCTAACGGTAAAGCTCATATGTCTCAGAGCTGCCCCTCCTGTTCTTTTCTGCCGCAGATCTCCTATTCTGCTAAAAGTATAGAGAGAGTAATATCTCCGGAGCTTCTAGTGACCCGCCGAACTAATTGGGACCGAGTATAATTAAGACGATGAGAAGTCCAGGTGATGGCATTAACCTAATATCTGTCATTACTGTAGGCTGGAATCACAAATGACTGCTGATATTCACGCCATCCTGCAGCTACTGCAGCGGCAAGCTACCGTAATCCCCCCAGCTTACAATATGGTAACGGCAAGCGCAGAATGTCAAAGACCAACTCTCAGAGTGATGAGGACTCGTCATCCCGTAGCTTCTATTAAAACAGACAGAAGTTTCAGTCCGACATCACACGTAAGTACTGTACTTGGAGCAAACTGTAGAGACAACAGCTCTCAGGACATAATTGCAATTGCCTTGCTACTGAACTTCCGGATCTGCCATATTTTGGGGACTATGCCCCAGATATATCAGCAGTGGTCATTCACTGTGAAGCATGAAATTCTCAAAGTTTAACTACCGTTGCCGTAACGAGTGAACGAGTTCTAGATTATGATGAACTCAGACTAGTCCTAAACCTTTCTTTAGCAGTCTCAGAAAATCGGGGCTAGGCTCTTTAAGCAATGAGGCTAACAGTATACAAAAGGCAACATTAAATGGTGGAAAGTTTGTGTAGCATTTTGAGGATGGGAGAGTTGGGATTTAGCGGTTTTTGTTTTGTTTTCCCCAGAGAACTGATGGAGCCTTTTTTCATATTAAATTTTGGTTAAGTTGACCCTCCATTTCCTTCACTGACTCCTAGCCCTCTATCACTTTGAATTTTGAGTTTCAATTAACTTGAAATCAGCTGAAATGGATGTTTGATGGATATCAGTTCTGCTTCAATGTGTTTATCTAGAACAAGGTGAGAGCTAGGACCCAGAGAGAGAAAAGGAACGCTGAGAGGGTCCCAGGGACTCAACTTACCCAGGTTGGTAGTTCGTTGGTGGGAGCAGCAGTCGAGAGCTAGGGGAGGAATGGAAATCCGGCTTTTTCCTGCACTGCCTCCATTTGGCCTTTAAGATCTAGAGACCACTGGCCTTGCGGGGCATAGGGAAGGAGAGGAGTGAAGAGTCCTTCCTGACTATGAGCTCGTTGTTGGCAGGGAACTAACTCTGTTATACTGTTATATCGTATTCTCCCAAGTGCTTAGGACAGTGCTGTGCACAGAGTAGGCAATCAAATATAATTGATCGATTGACTGAAGAGGGTGTAAGACTAATGGGGAGGAATGTGGCAATAAATGTGATTGATTGAACGAATCAGAGACAGAGCCTTCTAGACACAAAGCTACCACTTTCCTGCTGTATGACTGTGTGCAAGTCACAACTTTTCTGTGCCTCAGTTTCTGCATCTGTAAAATGGGGAAAACACAGCTCTCGCTCCCTCTTAGATTGCGACTCCCATGTGGGACAAGGACTGAGGTCAATCTGATTATCCTTGTATCTACTTCAGTCCTTGAAACTAAGGAACTGATAATCCAGCATGATTATTGAGATCTGTGGTTTAGGGAGTCACTCTGATCAAGAAAAACTTGCCCAGTTCTGCCAGATTTCTGGACTTAACAAGGAATCATTTTGGACACACTTAGAATAATATTCCGACTTTCTTTTTTCCACGACAATAGGAGACAATTAGGAAGATAATTATAATTAATAATAATTATGGTATTTGTTAAGCACTTTCTATATGCCAGGCACTATACTAAGCGCTGGGGAGGATAAAAACCAAATCGGGTTGGACACCGTCCCACAGTCGATTTACAGATGAAGAAATGAGGCCCTGAGAAGTTAAGTGGCCTGCCCAAGGCCACACAGCAGACAAGTGGCGGAACCTGGATTGGAACCCATGTCTTTCTGACTCTCAGGCCTGTGTTCTATCCACTAGATCAAACGGCTGGGTTGTGTGAAAAACCAAATTTAAGGAGGGAAAGATGATTCTAACCCATTCGATTTTCTCAAACGATGTGTTATACGGTTTGAAATGACGGTGGATGGTTTCATTACCTAGATGTTAGCAAACTTTTTGTTGAGTCCGCTTCCTTTCTCTCCTTTCTCCCAGGGCCCGGAATTCCTAGACCTTGAGAAATCGAAACTTAAATCCAAAGAATCCCTCTCCAGTGGGGTGCATCTGAACACAGCCTCGGAGGACAACTTGGCTTCTCTTTTAGAACAAGAACATGACCGGTCTTTAGAGTTTCACCCTCGGCATTGTAAAACTTACCTTCACCCAATTAGGCACCCTTCTTTGCCTGATTCTTCCCTAAGCACTATAGGAATCTTGGGTCTCCATAGGCATGTTTCTGATCCTGGTCTTCCTGGAAAATGATCATTTTATACTATTTACTTCACATAAAATGTAAGTGCTTTTAATGGCTGTTTTCCTTTTTGTATTTAAATCCTCTATACTTGACTCAGGGGCTAACAAGGTACCATTATATGCAAAAGTACTGTATATTTTCCTAAATTGAAGCTTATAAGGTAACGTTGAGCAGTTAGGATGTAAATATACATAAGAACTCTTACGTTCCAAATGTTAAAACTGCCAGCATCACAAGGCACCTTATATTTTTTATTTTTTTTAAAAACACATGCATGTTCAGAAACTCCAGTTTAAGTTGCATGGAGATAATCATTTACTGCTTTCACTGAAATGGTGTTTAATTGTGCAATTGCCTTCCAAGCAAATAGAGGCCAGAAAACGAGCATGCTCACAGACAGGACTCAGGATTTCTTAAAGTCTCCTGAAGTTCACATCACAAAAGTTGCTGTTATCCTTCGGCATCAGTCTCTCTATTGTCAACTGCAGTTATTTCACGGCTTAGTTAAAGCTGTGCTAAAATGCCTTGCCGAGCATCACCTCCTCTAAGTGAATGGAAGCAGGTCGGTTTCTTAACGGGCCAAAGCACAACGTGACCACGCTGAAAGTACCCTCCCTGATTGCCTCTGGCGGCCATATTAATGGACTCGTTTCCAGTGGCAGGAGTTTCCTGGAACTCAAAAGAACAAGAATCGACAGACTTACTTTGTCTCTCCTCTTCCCCCTCCGCCCCAAAATCGTTAGTAGCAACTCTGGATGAGTAATTCTAGCACTGGAAAAACACACCGATACTAAATGCAAGTGCACTTGAGTGCATGATGCCCATTGTCAACATTGTGGCTAAAAAACAGCGTATTTTTCTTTCTCTATAAAAGGAAAGCAAACACTTTTGTAGCACATTCTTTAAAAATGCACTGTAAGTGAATTCAGTCATTAGCACCTGCAATATATAGTTGGGATAATACGGAAAATGTATTCCTGGTTTTTGGAATGAAAGTACCAAGAACTGTATAACTAACTTTAGTTTTGTTTTGTTTTTTTTGTTAGTGATTTAGTTTTTCAGTCATTTTTTCACTGTCCAGATATGGAAATGTGAGACATATGTATAAGCCTACAAATTTATTTCTAGCTCTTCTTGCAGGAGAGAAGATACCATCTTGTTCCATAACAGTAAGCTTTTTTGTTGCCCAAATTTGAATACCAAACTCATTCCAGGCTTGATATACAGTAATCAACCAATCAAGACAGAGCTATATGAGATAGATGATAGATAGATAGATAGATAGATAGATAGATAGATAGATAGATAGATAGATAGATAGATAGATGATAGATGGAAACCAGGGGTGCGTCCTTGCACAAATCTGCATTCAGGAAATCCGGGGCTGTCATACTTGCTTGTTCCAATGCCACGTACTTGAGCACAAACACTTCTGACAGTGCATTGCGCTACATCCAAACAGAACCCCTAAATTCCCCAACTTGCTAGCCAAAATACATAGTAAAAACATGTCTTTATGGCAGACCTGTGTGTATTTCTATTTCATTTTATTCTAAGGCTTTAAGTGTTGAGGCTGTTTGAGAAGAGAAATAACCCAATGTTGTGAATTTCGAACCACGGACCTGGAATTTCATGGCTTGAACTCTTGGGAAAAAAATGATTCAAAATCGGGGAAGGATCTCATCTCAGATGATTGCAACAGGCTGGATCTGGATGAGGCGGGTTTATGTGAAGTAATTTTTTCCACTGTATGTGTGATTTGCATTGTAACTAGTTAAGTAGCCATATGCCCACGCTAGTCCAGGGTGGCTTGATTGACAGCATGCTGGGATTACCCCTCTTCCACCTTGCCCAGAGTCTGACACTGAAGGAGATTCACACCACTTTTGGCATCAGGTAAAGAGGTTTGAAGGTTTGAAGTCTGGAAGTGCAGACTGTCTGGCGATCAGATGGCAGTCCTGACCTCCGAATGTTTGAATCAGGCTCAGGGTTGCAACTAGGGTTAGACGGCAGCCCACTCTTAGTGTCCTTTGTGGTTCCACAGGAGGCTTTTCTCGTAGATGAGGCTGTTAATCTTAGAGAGGTGGCTTGCTTGACCCTGCGGAATGAATTCCATCTTACCTACGTTTCTTTGGAAGGGGTAACCTCGTGCCGTCTTGACTGCTTGGTAAAATCACAAATGGGCATTTTGCACCCCTCTGTAGTATTGAACCCACTGGGGTTTTAGAAACAGGTGATGCTGGAAGGTGACATGAAAACCCCTTAAATAACACATGCGAATAATGTTATTTTAGCTTTCGGTTAATTGCTCATCAGAGACCAGAAGGGAGAACTACCTTCTTGTCAGGAAAGATGGGCTATATCATGCTGGTTAGGGCTTTTCAGGGCTGTTTGCAGACAGCGAATGTTTCCTGGGTCAAGGAGTCATTTTCCTTCCATATGATTGTGTGTTGGGGATTATCCTCAGGAAGCTTGTGTAGATTTTTGCCGATCTATTCGGCTATTCATCCTTGAGATTAGAGGCTGGAGCAGCAGCCGCAGAGCTAGAAAGATGGAATTTACTTGATCGAGTTGAAATTTTAAACCCAAAGTAAAGGGATGTGAGTTTGGGTAAACCGAAATCAATATGCATATCACTGGCAACCTAGGAAAACTGCACCCACGGCTAGCTCAAGGATAATGTTTGATGGGTGGCTGTCATCAGATGCATGGCATAGTGGAAAGTGCGTGGACCTGGGAGTCAGAAGGGCATGGGTTCTAATCCTGGCTCCGCCACCTGTGTGCTCTGAGACTTTGGACGAGTCACTTCACTTCTCTGGGCCTCAGTTACCTCAACTGTCAAATGGGGATTGAGACTGTGAGCCCCATGTAGGACAGGGACTTTCCAACCCTATTTGCCTGTATCCACCCCAACATTTAATACAATGCCTGGCACATAGTAAGCGCTTAGAAAATACCATAATTAATTATTATGATTATCTTCCTTTATAAAAAATAATGAAATGAACAGTTCCTCTCAGAAGTTACCACTATTGAATAGCTCCAAATTTTGAAAAGTGACATTAAATTGGAGTCTAGAATGGATTCCAAAGTGACTTTGATCGATTCATCAAATCGCTCTATCTCCAGAGGGTTTCCTTAAAGACAAAGGGAAGGAACACAAATTCAGGGCAGAGAAAAATCTGGCAATTATAGTCATCTGTAACTGAAACATGAATCAGAAATATAGTGTGTTTTTTTTTTAATCTGTGGTATTCCTGGGTTTGACATAACCAAAGCTGATAGGCATCTTTCATGCTCTACATCCAGTTCTTTAATACGGTGTTTTTTATTCTGCATTTTAGATAGAATGCTGTTAGGGAACCATGCAGCGTGGTATCGGACGAAACAGTCGTGCACATGATCCTGGAGTGCATATACTGTGGTGCATTTTCCTTTATGCAAAATGTATGTCAGGAATGTAACCTCCCTTACAGGCTTTTGAAGAACTAGGTGTGCTGGGCCAGGCCATGAGCTTCTATTGAGGTGTCGTCCTTTGATGAGGGCAGAGGAGAAACTAGAAAGGGTCCAAGGAAGAGCACCAAAAAATTAGATGCATGAAAGATTCAAGAGATGGGTAATGGGATTTATGAGGAAAGGCTACCTCAATGTATTATTTCATTCTCCCAGGAATAAGTACCTACAAGAATATGAAATAATTATAAGGAGGATGTTGACCAATTGCCCTCCACCTTAAGATGACAAACCTATGGGAAATGGGCTAAAATTGCCAGGAGATTGTTGGTAATAGGCTGGCATTTATTGATTATATATTGAATGAAGACAGACACATGGGACATGTGGGATTTCCTTTTCTGGAAACCTCCCAAGTCAGGTAGGCAACAACCTTTTTGGATGCTTTAGTCATTAACCTGCCTCTAAATACTAGATGTCCTCAGTGACCCCCTTCAGGCTTTTTCTCTTTCTCCTCTACGATTCTCTGATTCTGATGATTTTTCATGCATACACTGTGCCTTCTATTTGAGACCTAGGGTGACTAAACTGAAGAGGAATCCAGTTAGGGCTGCAGCTACAACAAACCCGCTTGCACTCTAACTGCATATGACCATGTTCAGAACCAGTAGCTGATATGCATTTTAAGGGCAGAATTGTTTTAGTGCAATCGTTTTCTCATATTACTCAGCTCCAAACCATCCATCTTCCAAATTTTGCGATCAAACATGCGCTGGATGTGCATTCAGGTGTGTGTCCTACAGAATGTGTTCTACTTCTTGTTGAGAACATAGAGATGTAAGAAAATAGTTTGGCCATTTTGGGTTTATAGCAATGGTTCGCCCAGCCCACTTGTCTGTCTCTGATAGTGGCAACAAAGGAACCAAGTGATCTAATTCTTTTCACTCTTCCCTGTCGTACTCCTGTCCCTCTAGTCACTCTTAATGGCCCACTCATCCGAGAATTTAAACAAACCTCACTGGTTTTGCAAGGGATTAGCGGGAGTGGGAGAAAGCAGCCAAGCTATACCACCTTCCGTAATTTAGCCATATAGCGTATGTCATCCGTATTGGGTTCCTAGGGTTTTACTCATTTATTCCCGCACATGTCCTCGGGAGCCTCAGACAGGAGAATCTACACACCTGCAAAGAGAAAACAATCTATTTGCCTCCCCCCAACCCTTATTCCATTTGAAGCAAGTTTGGAATTGATTCAAGTAGAAAAATCACCCTCTATCTGGCAACTGCTTGCGCTATCTTCCCTGCTCTCAAAGGTTGGCAGTGTTGCCGACAAGACATGCCTGCTCTCGCTCCTCTTCACAGTGCAACCTGTGCCTCTAATACACAAGAGAAAGGGCAAGAAGCACATTAAAATGACCCTTCCCTCCTTATACGCCCACCCACGTGTCCTAAAAAGGTTTAGCCTAGTCTCATCCTGCTTACGGACATCAGTCGATGGTATTTACTGAGCGCTTACTGCGTGTAGAGTGCCGTATGGAGTTGGGAGAGTCCAGCAGAGTCAGTAGACCTGATTCCTACCTACGAGTAGTTCTGCACTCAGGCAAGGTTAGTATTTCTATTAACAATGATGAATAATGACATATAGTGTTAATATTCCACCCCCTTCCTTGAGCACGACTGCTTTGCAGGTTGGCTAGTCTGCATACTGTTTTGTTGGATGGGCTCTGAAGAAGTCTAGCCAATGGCTCCCACTGGACGGCCATCCCCTCACCACATCCTTTCCTACCTGGAACTCTGGGAGAAGCTCCCCAAAAACAAGGCTTATGAAAAAATGCCCCCAAGAGCCAGGCAGAGCGGGGAGGGATGGCACCTGTTTCTGGGAGGGGTCGTTGTCATCTCTTTTACCCATATTCAGTATTCCAACAGCAATAGACATGTCCATAGCGTGACTGAAATTGTTCTTAATGTTGTGCTCGCTACTGGTTCGCTTATTCCACTTGTCAGGTCGACACCTTTGGCATCAGCTTTCCTAGGGCCATTTTACATTTTGTATGTTTAAAAATATAAACTGAAAACATGCCACGGTAATAGTAAAAGTTACAAATGACTGCTGTTGTAGATCCAGTGACAAACTCACTTAATGATTATTTTACCTCCAAATTATCCCTTTGATTGAACAGAATAAGTTACAAATACAAATATTCAGGCACTTTCGCGTATTTATAGCTGTCATACGAGTCAATATAGCCACGTCTAAATACTAAAATAATCGTGAAACATCATTACATTGCCAAGGAATAACATTTTAAAATCACCCAAGTTGTTTGTGGAAATTTCCACACATTTCTGTATTTACCTCATTAAAAGCTACTGGAATCAGTAATGAACCTGCATTTTAGAAGCATGTCTGCGTAAGTCCATGTAAAAATCTGTATTGACACTCAGAGTGTGTTTTGTTTGCCTTGGTGTATGCATCTTGTTTTGCTGTTCTTTTTACTTAGTCTATTTCTGTTTTATTCAACTGTTCTGGATTTGTGGAATTTTATCCTGATTTAAAATTTTCACTTGGAGTTATTACTGTTCACTCATGTATTCTAACAAGGTTAACCAATAGTATTTTTATTTTCACGATACTTTTATCTGGAAAAAAATTTGACGCTAGTTAATCTTATTATCCGATGAGCAATAAGGCATAAGGCACATCTTAGCGATATTTATAATAATTTCAATTCACTGCACCTTTGTCCAAAGATTAAGGTGCCTAAAACTTCTCAAATTTTCCACACCAACTCTCTGACTTAAAGAGAGTTATTAAGCAAAGTTTCTGCTTGGAAATGTATATTTAGAGTCTTACCGGTAAGATGTGACCCTATCTGTCTTCAGAATAATGGGAGAATTAAGTTTATATGGGGCCAAATTAATGTGAACTTCAATTTAATGGTGAGATCTGTCTCTCTGCAACCAATCCCTGCAGAGTTGAGTGAGCAAAAAAGAGAGAAATGAGCCACAATGAATATCAAAAGGAAATTTAAAGCCCAATAAAGTCTTGCATTTGCAAGGACTATTCTCAAAATTGATTTCAGTCACTACAGAAAGAAAAACACCTCACTACTTTTTGTGATCTTAGTAGTAAATACTGTGGAATGTTTAAGAGGTAATGATTTACCAAAATACATTATGCCATTCCCTGTCTTGAGTCATACATGTAGCATGAAATCGACTTTTGAAATAATTTTTATGTCTGCAGAAATATTTATTTTTTAGCAAATACTCTTCAAAGATTGTTATGCGGTATTGACAGTGTAATCCACTTGCACAAATAGTTTTGCAATAACCCTCTGAAAATAACTGTAAATAAGAAAAACTGTAAATTGTACTGTAAAAAAAAAATCGCTGCAACTTGGTAGCTACAGAAGTATACAAGGAGTTAAGTAAGCTATTGTAGGATTTGCATTGCGAATATAGTGTACATACAATTCTTAGGTGGGGGGAAATGATTCTCTCTTATTTGTGAAAATACAGCAATTTACGATAAGTAAATGAAAAACTTGGTGTTACCTTTAAATACAACAGGTATCTGATTAACTAGCTAGAAAAATGCTTTATTTCCAATATTTTGATCAGACACTAGACACACGCATGATGCTGGTTCTCTCTCAAATTATCTATACATAAAGGCAGTGTTACAACTTCCTGGACTCAAATTGGGGAAATTCAAACAGATATTAAAGTGGTTCTATCTTATCTCAAATTAAATGCTTGGTTCAACAAATTAAGGTCTGCAGAAATATTCAGTGCCACTTTTTTTGCCTTTAACCTAGCTTAAGGAATGGAAAAGAAAAATTGTATATCTGTGTGTGTATATATGTGTGTGTGTGTATATATATATATATGTGATATATATACACATATATATTCATACATACATAACAATTAGTCTACTTTTCCTTTCCAAGTCTTTTTACCTTTGATCTCTTCTCTATTTTGAACCTTTAGGTTGGAGGAATCTCAGGTATGAAGACTATACTATAGGTTTTCTCCTTAATGACAACGTATAAAATTCAGATATAAAAATATCCAGGTAGTTCACTGATGTAATGGGTTGAAGAATCTGTTTCATAATATAAATAAAATAGTGGCCACCGACTATGACACTGTCACAGTAAAACGGTTGCTTCCCAAAACAATGTTTAGGCAAAGCCAATATTCGTCTCGAAGAGTTGTAACAATTTAACCCAGTATTACCAGTGAGTACCATTGGTTAGGGCCTGGGAGTCAAATTGCAAATGCAGTTTCTCTTGTCCACTTGCAATTTTGTAATAGGTCAAATTCAGAAAGGTAATCAAATCTATTACAAAAGCAAGAAAACCGAGTCCTAATATATCTGCGTGTTTCAGGGCCTACTCTGAAATGACTATAAGGCTAGCATTTCTGTTTTGTTTTGTTTTTTGTTTTACTTAAAAGAAGTAAATTTGTATTACAGATGTTTAAACACTGACTAGATTGTTACCAGAACACTGTAGGCAGCACACGCACAACTCTGAAGACAGACATTCTGAGACATTCCCTAAAATAAGGATTAAAAAAGGTAGGTATAGGTTGGCAGAGAATCTAAAAGTAAATTAGACATAATTGTAGTTGCACTCGTATGCTTTAGACCACTAGGCGATGGGAACAATCTGGCTCGCACTTTTTTTTAGAAGTGTTTGTGGAAAAAATTCTTTGGACTTACTCCAGCCCAATTGCAAGTTATGAACTCCTGTGCAAATAAGGAGCATTCTTCCCAAACCTGACTAAAGAATAAGATTTTATACATATATATATATATATATATGTATATATATATATATCTAGTGTGAGGGCTCAGTACGCTACTGATCTGATGAGTACTCTCACATCCAAGCTTTATACACAAAAAATATTTTAACATAACATAATCATGAATTTACACAACTCCTATCTTCCTGTGAGCTCAAACCCTCAATATCCCAAGGAATTACCAGTTACCTATTTCCAATCCGGTCACACACTCCGATCGAAATACAGAAAATGCAAAACTATCCTGAATTGTACCTGGGATAACGTGCAAAAGGGAAGGAACTTTGCTACCCACATAAAACCATGTATATGTTTAGTGTCCCAGATTTTACCTGTCAATTTTTCCAGAATGTCCTCTATCGTAGAAGGAAGACACATGCCCATTTCACAGTAAAAGGTGACAGTCAACTTTAAGATAAAAGGTAATGCAAAATCATTTGACCAGAAATTTTTATTATGCTTATCCAAACTGAGTAAAAGACAACATACAAGATTACACTATCTTATTTCCAGGTTTTACTGAAAGAATGATCACAAGGATGAATTTCAATACCACAATTTAAAAGCATTGCACAAACCTAAAGTCACATTAAAGTAAATTTCATACTTTTGAGTACCTGTCTTGTTGGAATACAGATTTACAGGTAAAAAAAAAATCTACATTTTATGACAGCATTTTCTTTTATGCTGCTGCTTTTCTGAATAATGCCTGTTTGGGAAGTTAAAATGAGCACATCTAGTTATTCCCTCTAAAATAAAAATGGACCAAATTGAGATTCCATGTGGGATTTTTTTTCTCCCCCTCCTCAACGTCATTTGAAATGTTCTACGATGTCACTAACACTGAATTACAAAACATTTAATAATCTGGCAGTCTTTCTGACCTAGGTGAATTACTTCACTCGTTTTTATGAACTGTAGCATCTCAAAATATGTATGTAAGAGATTTTGTATAACACTTTACAGCAAGCTATTTGAATGTGTATTTCTAAAAATTCTCAAGGTGACTTGGAAAACTGTTTACTGTACAAATAAAAGCACTTGTACATTGACAGCGTACATTAGTCAATTTATAATACCAACATGAAAACTTTTTTGGATTAGATCTAACCTGAACACAACAACCACCACTACAAACTACTCATATCCCAGTCATAAGCAGATAGAAATAAATATTTTTTTATTTATTTCGGTAACTGATTTGACTACTCACCTCATTATTTTCATTGCTATAATGCAAACACAATAAGGGATTTAAAAGTTGGCTGCATTTCAGTATCAAAAATATTCAGCGAAATTATATGTACTTCATAGAGTAGCGAAAGTATTTGAGTAGATGAAAAAAGCAATAGAATGACAATTTACAAGAAAAGTTAAATGCACAATTAGCTACAAAGCTGAAGCATCATTTGGCGTAAAATCAAAGGAATCGTTCTTTTTGATGTCTTTCTTTACGTTTGGCTTCAGTACAGCATGAGTGAAAAAAGGTAGTTTGAGTCTTAATAAATTGCATTATTAGGGTTCAAGTTAATACATGTTTTATAAATAGTGGAGCAATAACGACTTACCCAATCTTGGGAATTGTGAACATTATCAAATATATCTCGGTTAGCTAGAGCTTGTTTCTGTCGATAAACCCTAAATAGAGAACTGTACACCTTACTATGGCTAATTTAATTTGTTCACAGATTACTAAACATAATAGACTGAACAGCTTGAAGATTTTTTCCCAGTAAAACCTTGTACTAAATTGAAGGGTTGTTTTTTTTTAACCCACTGATTTTTAAAGTGTACCAGGCTATCAATATCATATTACTTATAGCTAACTCATGCCTATTTCAGTGTTAAGCAAGTGAATGCTGATTTAGACTCATTCAATGAGGACAAGTGCTACGGAAGCTTTTTGCAAGATGTTGCCATCTGTCCTCCACCCTTAAAGAGAGCACTGTGATTTCATCTTCTGTGGTTCTTTTCTTTTGGGAAACGACTATACCTTGGACACAAAAATAGAAGTCACATCTTATTGCTTGGATCATATATCACAATCACATCATGGTTGGCCATTAAATGTTAAGATGTGTTTTTCCTATAAGGTAAGAGGTTAATATATTTCAGTGCTTTCACCCAATTTAAACATGAACTTTCAGTTAATGAACTCTCAGGAATTGAGAGAACCTGGAACAAAGAACAGGTCCTTCAACTCTACAGGGAATGCTTGATTTTCTTTCAAAGAAAAACACTGTTGTTCATTAACAGTCCAAAAACTCAATTAGCCAAGAAAATGGAAGAAAGATGAATCTTGTACTGTCAATCCATTTTAGGTTATTCACTGGTTCTAATCAAACAAGACTGAGGTAATTCTCAGGAGTTGCAATTTCCCCAAGAGAGAAAGTTGCTGGTGTTAGAAGTTCGTCAATGGCACGTACGAATCCTTGCCTTTTGCACTTGTGCAGAAGACAGTTGAGTTTGATTCTCTGATCGAGAGTGGAGGAGCAAACCCAACTGACACAGCACGAAATCCAGTTCTCTCCTACGAGAGAGTCTGAAAATTCTAAAACATTTCAGCTCTGGCAGATATAAATCACGCGTACAGATTAATAATTTTGGTTTGTGATATTAAAAATTCAGCTTCCCACACTCACTGCTTTACTTTCCAACAACTGATCGCATAATTTATAATTCCGATTTTTGTTGCAAGAGTACAGAATCTGAAAAGTAATGCTTTTTCATATAGTAAAAAGGCAAAAAAAAACTTTATTGCTCTGAACGGTTCACTAAGATTAAAACATGTTTACAAAGGGGATGTTTTTAACAGGCAGGAACACAAAAAAGTCTACAATAGCTTTAGTTCACAGCAGGTTCAGGTGACTTCTGACGGAATTCACAGGGCTCCTTTTTCTGCCACTTTTCTTTAGCAGGTGGACATTCAAATAGCCATGGTGCACTGCAAAAACTAATTCAGGGAAAAGATCAGTTTCCTTAAATTAAAACGAACTATAAAGAGAGACGAAGCATACCTCTAGCTCAACGAAAAACAAACTCAAGGGATCATTCAACTACTGTCAAAAGGCAAGCGTGATTTCAGGTGTTTTCAAAACCTTTAGGTTTAGGAATTGTATTTAGGAGCATTTAGGAATTGTAAATGCTCCATCATGTAAAGTAACCTTCTTCTCTACATGATGGAGCATTTACAATTTCTAAAACTCATTCAGGCAATTTAGTGTCCAAGGACTACATAGCCTAGCTAGTCTATATGCTACAATGTAAACTCATTGTATCTGTATTTCCTTCCACTTAGATAACTAATTTTACCTTTTACTAATGAAACTGAACCACTGCTTTTGGTATTGGGTTTTTTTTTCCACCCCTACATTTCAACATTATTGACAACAGTACAGAGTTATTTCTTTGTTATTTATAGTATCTATATTACCTTGTCCATTAAGATGACAAGTTATTGTGTTCATCCTTGATAAAAAATAGGCAGCTTAATAATAGAAAAAGACCAAAGCACTATAACAATATGTTAGCTTTAAAGCTACCTTAATAATGTTGGTATTTGTTAAGCGCTTACTATGTGCAGAGCACTGTTCTAAGTGCTGGGGTAGACACAGGGGAATCAGGTTGTCCCATGTGGGGCTCACAGTCTTCATCCTCATTTTACAGATGAGGTAACTGAGGCCCAGAGAAGTTAAGTGACTTGCCCACAGTCACACAGCTGACAGGTGGCAGAGCTGGGATTCGAACTCATGAGCTCTGACTCCAAAGCCCAGGCTCTTTCCACTGTGCCACGCTGCTTCCCCAACCTTGTTCTTGTTCTCCACTATTAAAGACAGTTTTGAGCTGTAGAAAGATAAGAATGGCTCTGACGGATCAGACTCCTTTACAGCTACAAGTAGCCAATTTTTTTTTCAAGCAACAAAAACCATAAACATTTTTGGGAAAATGCTAAAACGCAAGTAAAAATAAAATATCCAAAAAACTGTTGAGTTGAAGATAGGTGAGAATTAACCTTCAATATAAAAAATATTCAAATTAATGTGTGAATTTTAGATTATGCCTAAACATATATCTATGTATGTATGTACAGCTATATCTATATAGATATATATGTGGAATTTTTTTTAAAAAGAGGAGGAATATGAACTGTTGTGTAAGGCAAGTAATATAACTAAGCCTAAGCACAGGGAAGGAATACTTGTATTTTTTATAACTGAATGGATCAAGGAAATGGTAGAAAATACACATAATTCCATAGTAGATACTCACATCATCATATACAAAGTTTACAAATCCTTGCTGCATGTTATCTCTTCTTCTAAAGAAATCTTAGAAAAAGAAAAAAGGCAAAATGTATAAACTAGCTTTAACACTATATAGCCCCCCCCCTTTTTTTTTCCAAATTTCCCTACTCAATAAAGATATACATAAATAGTTTCAGCCCTGATCTTAAAGTATTCTCTGGCAAATTAAATAACTGCAGTGTGGCCATTCCTCAAAAAAGGCAGTCCCCACATCTCCATAAGATCAAAGGTCAGCTCAAGCAAAATATTATAATCATTTATCAAATCATTCACCTTACGCTTAACGTGAATTACCTGTCAATGCTCGAAGCTTCACACAGCAAGCAACGTAGTCATCGAAGAAGATTCTGCCATTCTTGCTGTAACGTTTCACGATGGCCGTTAACGTCTGAGGACTCAACCTATAACCTAGAGAGATAAGATTATAACCAATTAGCCGTTAGGTCTTAAAAATCTCTAGACTGTAAGCTCAATGTGGGCAGGGAACATGTCTACCAATTCATCTTACTGCCCTCTCCCAAGCACACAACACACAGGAAGCAGTCAGATACCTTTGATTGATACATTTGATGTCTTCTCTTTTCCCATAAACTCACAGTGAAGACAATATGTCAGGGATCTGTCACTATATAATCCTATAACCCCTGGCCTGAGAATTCCCTACTGCTGCCTATTAGCAGGAATAGTTTCATTAGCAGCCCTCACCTTTCCTCTTGTCTTTCGGCCCATCCCCCTCACTTAGGTGCTTTCCCTAACTCAGGCTGCTCCTTCCCTGAACTTGTTGTGGTTTGTCTGCGCTGTCTCTCTCCCTTTCCCTTCATTTAAACCCTTCTTGTGTAGAGATTTATAGGTGCATAAAATAGTGGAGATAAAAAAAAATAAAAATGAAAAATAAAGGGAAAAGGATATACATAATTTAAACTAAAAAAGTACGAGGGAATAAATAGCAGCCTATGTGCTCTTTTTTCATAAATATACTGCGGTTCTAACCAACTCCCAACCCTAGAAGACACACAACTAGGAGAAAATGTATGTATACACACTCATACACACAGACACAAATATAGCTCTCTATTGCCAGATGCAGTTATCAAGTTGACTTTCAGATTCAAAGACCCTGCCACTGGTCATGAAATGCACCCGTACGTGCATGTGTAGCAGAAACAGAGCCATGCGTGCAAACACACACAAACACACACACACACACATTTTCCATGGTGTGCTCTTGGTCTCTGTAGCAAGCGCGACACAATTAAATTGCATTAGTCTCAAACCAAGGTAATGACCTATGCAGCATCTGCATGCAAAATGTTCTATCTGCATCAAAAAAATGGAATTCTTAGATCTTCTATATAAGTTTATCAACTCGTACGGATATATTATGAACGCTATAATCCGAGGACGGTGGTTATATGAAATAAATGCTGGGTGTACCATCATGGATTTATTAGTCTGAGAATTAAATCTACTCTAGTACCCTGGTGATTAAACAGTTAAATTAAAAACCAACAATGATCACCTGAGTAGATTCATAAGAAGTTACAGTTCTCTTACCCATAGCAGCAATGACTTGACTCAATTCATGCAGTTCCACGGTCCCACTTCGGTCTTGGTCGATCATCATAAAGTTTTGCTTCCAGGCATTAAGAGCCGCCCAGAGTTCTTTGAATTCATTAAATCCCATTTTTCCGGTGTAATCCCTCTGATGTTATTTTATTACCAAAAATAACCGCTTTAAAAGAATCGCACTTAACAAAACATCCGACAGTACTAAAAAGAGTATTGACAAGCAAACTTTTTTCTCCTACCCAAGTCTCAAGATGCTACAAAGCCTGCCTGCAGCACTATCTGCTTCCACATTGAGTCTCTTCTTCTTCTTCTGAGAGAACAATAGGCTCTCGAGGTCCCCTCATTGCCCATCCCATGCCCACTGATGCTAGTGTCCTCAGTTCTATATCTGTTCAAGGATGCCGGGTATCATCCTTGTGCCGGACGATGAACAAAATTAGCACTCACTAAATCCTCCACCCCACCGAACTGCAGAAGAATAGTCATGTGGATTCAGACCACCCTTTCTCCACAGACACAGGATTAGAAGGAAGATGAAGGAAAGAGTCCAGTTTAGTGATCACCCAAAGATCTTAACCAACTTCTACACACAATGTAAAAAGGATAGCACGCAAAGTTTAAACTGTATTCTCGTTTGAGTTATAAGTACTTAACGTTTTATGAAAAGCAGGTTTTCTTTTAATCATCACAAACCATTCATTGTTTAAGGATACATCCAACATAGAGATCATGATTCTGCAGGTTTCCAAACTGAAGGCTGAAAAATACATTCAAACGTTGGAGTGAAGGCTTTTCAATTTTACTGGTACCATGTCTGATCATTATTTCTCTAAACATTGTTGAAAACAGAAATGATGTTTTACCTGGGTGGATTTACATTTTATAATGCTGCTAAAAATCCAGTCCAGTTCCTTTCCCAAAATCTCATGCTGAACGGACATCTTATTGGTAAACTCAGAACAGTGACTGCCTCTTCTTTATCAAGATTATGACATTGTCTTGGCAACGTGATTCACTATTCTTAATTTTTCAGAGGCACAACCTTTTTGTACAATTCACTCTGAGGACAAGTACCCAGTCTCAGAAGGGAGGCTTGCCCCACTGGTGGAAAAAAGAATATGCTGGAGACCCTCGAGTCTACCTCCAATGTCGGCAAATTCAATGTACTACAGAATGGCTCTCCAAGACAAAGAGTTTGGAGTTTAGGGGTTAGGCTATATACAAGCTTCTTTCAGGCAAACCAAAGGTTTGGTTCATAAGGGGCTCACCTGAGCATGCTGTGGACAGGGAATGTGTCTATTTAGTATTATAATGTACTCATCCAAGCGCTTCGAACACTTTAAAAAAACAGTTTCCACATTAAGCCTCTGTATAATTTGGAAAATTCTTTAAACAAAGATAGTAACAGTGAATGGAAGCACAGAAAAAGCCAGAGAGAATTCATTCATTTTGAAAATGAGCAATAACATCCAGATCTTACGAGAATAGGATCCACTAATTCCAGACTGTGTTAAGCATCTCTGAAGCTCTTCAGCATCCACTTCGCCATCCTGTAGAATAAGTTTACAATCTATATTCATGGAATTTGCATAAATGGTTTAAAAGAAAACTGAGGCAAAACAATAATTATGACAATTAAATGACATTACTTCTGTTACCTAAAGGATTCCTACAACAATTAAAAATTTGTCATGGCTGATACGCCACTGAAGAATGGGTAGCACAAGCATAAACATAAATTATTATTTTGCTATAGTTTCTCTAAGAGGTAACCATTAAGAATAAGATTTAAGTATTGTCATTTGCAATATGATAGCCCTTATTTATGCCATAGATGAGGATGATATCTTATAATTAAAATGATTTTACTGATTCTTTTCCCAAGGGAAAAAAAAAGTATAGGATTCCTTGAAGAATATCCAAGAAATAAACAAGTAAGTATCTGTGATAGATGCTAAAGTTTTGATGGTGGGGAGAGGGAGAGAAATAAAAGTCGTTTTCTTTTACCCACCATTCCCTGATGAAATTTCAAGGGTCCCCTGTAGTTTTGCTGTTGTTCTTCATATTACCTTCTAGAACCCCAACATCTGGGGCTTAGGTATATACTGCGGCAAGGGAAACTTTAGTAATGCATAATGGGATTCCACATAAAAATGGAAAGACTGCTGAAGGCACTGGCCAAAATCAAGAGGTTAATGAACTAGGCTTACAGAAATCTCCTCATCTAACTCACTTTCTTGTATTGCCTCATTCTGTTCATTTCAGAATTACTCACGAGATGCACAGACAAGTTTCACTACCCACAACATCACACACTGGAGCAAAAACAGAATAACACAGACATGACAGCAACACAAGAAGGTGAATTTGAAAGCTAGCCAGCCTAAGGGACCCAAATATCTTAATAAGAAAACCCCAAGTCTGCCTTTCAGAGGTCTATCCTTTTGCACTAATGTAAAACTGGAGACATTATAAGTTGATCTCCTGCACAGAAATCTCTAAAACAAATTCAACTAGAGTAAATGAGAGTAAAAAAAAAATAATAAAAAGTTCCAAATAATGATCTTCACTGTATGTACTCTAGGTTTTTTAGAAATAATTTGTTTCCAGCTGTATATGACTCCATTTTGGAAAATCTGATGGGAATATCACTCCTTTTAAATTAGCTACTAGAAATCAAAAATTCTGTCATTAAAGTTAATGATGGTTGAGGAGAAAAACTTCGGCAATTTCACTTCAACCAAAAACAACAATCATATTCTAAAAAGGACAACACTTTTATACTGAATTATACTTCAAAACCGGTTTAAGACTGATAAATACAATTTATGTCTATGGTGTCATTACTGAATCTACACAACAAAAAAGTGAAATCAAATGTGCAAAGACATTCCTTAATGATGAATTAACCATCATAATTCAAGTGGTAGAATTGTTTTCCAGAAATTTAAGTGTTCTTTTCTTAATTTAGAGAAGAAAGAAGATGAGCTTTTTCCTCTTTTCTGAATCCATTCTCCTTCACCTTTACCGCCCAAGTTATGTTGGGAGAGAACCCTACCATTTCTTCACAAGAAAGGACTTTTCCAGTAGTAAACTGAAACTACTGAGAATCACTCCAGCCTTAATCAGCTACTCTATCTTCACCTATAAAAAGAATGATGTGTGCAGGAGGGTACAGATTCAAGTTTAAACTTCTGTAAATGAGAAACGTATAGGCAAAAATCCTATAAAAACAAAGGAAATCCAATTGGGTGGTCTAGTGGCAGTTCAGAATTCAGATCCAGGTTCAGTATATCGGCTCCGCTCAAACGACAGGGATTAGGAATACCGAACAGACATCTCACTCAGTCAGTGGGAGGATAAAGAAACAAAGGGGTCTACTGGCTAGGAGGCATCCACAATACAAGACTATTAAAGGTGTGTGTGGTAGGGTGGGAGGGAGGAAGGGGGGTGGAAGAGAGGTTGTGGGTTGAAGAGACACACAGAAGGAAGAGACGTTAATCGCTTACTTTGAGTTTGGGAATAATATTGCATTTCTGAGTCTTCTTTACCCATCCTATCAAGAATGGAGCGAAGACACAGAAACACAAGTTTCAGCACTTTCCCTCCCACCAAAGAGAAGAGAGACAAATTCCGTTAAACCCCATGTGTCAATGAATTTCTACCTGCTCAGTTCTCTGCAAGTCAAGGCCAGCGCTTCCATCACCCCACTGGTCTGCTTTGCTACATGGTAGATGACAGATTGTGGTTATGTGTCTCGTACTTCAGGAGTGAGTGTGTATTCCCCCTACAAAAAACTAAATTCACTACAATATTATTAGAGTTGAGAATTAAATGCTGTAAAGTCAGGCAATTCTCCATTAAAATTCTTATCAAGGCTCCCAGCAATTTGAAGTCCGATCTGTCACTCACATGAGTAATAAAAGATTTTTCAGCGTAACACTTTTATGAAGCTTGTAAGAATGTAAAATCATAAGACAGTAATGCTACGAAACAAAATCAGTCATTCTACTAAACTCTAGGATTTTTCTCTAAACTGAATCACTCAACTAAAATAGGAAAAGCCACCTAATTCAATGTATCAAATACAAACTATCAAATATGACCGGAATGCACTCTCTAAATAACACAATACTAGTACAAGTACTGGTTAGCACGTAAAGCCGGCAGCCAAGGTTTTTAGATCATCAATAGATATAGTCTGCCAATGAGAACAAAAAATAATAATTACTACATAGTAAAAAGGAAAAATTTAAATAAAGAAATGAAGATGTATTTCTCAGATACAAAATGCAACTTCCCAGGTAGTTTACTCTGAAAAAAATCTCAAATATACTGAGTTCTAAAAACTCGAGAGGGTAATCTGCAAGGCAACTAAAAAGGAAAATGTATTATAGATGCATCCAGTGCTCTATTTACACAATATTTAAAAAGGCAAAAATGTGGCTTATACAGTTCTGGCTTTCAAGGTCACTGTTTCACTGAGTGTCCCGTCATAAAAGATTTAGGACCCACTTCTTTTTAGATAAAAGATTAGTGAAAGAAAAAGGAACCTAAGTGCATTTTCTTCGATATTGGCATGATGGAGGTTTCTATGGTTATGCTGCTAAATATAAAATCTGATTCGTTCTGCTTTTCAGTCATTCTCCTGGCAGCATGTACTGGAAACCAGTAGACTAAATCATCTATTGATCCTCAATGTTATCTAAAAGCGTAACTTTCCATAACCAAAGTGACCTGCTAACTTGTGCTACAGAATAAACTACGGAGATGCAGAGACTCTGAAATGGCCTTTGTATTCTGAAATATATACAAAAGTTTGGAAGGTGAGAAATTAAGGCTAGTAGTATTTTTGGCCATTCCGAATACTAGTCTAAGTATTTTTTACTGCTCCCTGGACTGGTATGTGAAAACTCACTTAAAGTATAATAGTCTCCCTCAATCCGTCTGTATTTCTCTTCCATTGGCTCTCTCTTATTCTCTACATCATATGACAGAAAATTTCAGCAGCTTTTTTTTCAGTTACATCCATTTTTCTTTAAGGACTGGTTACCTTAAAGTGCCCTAAACAGCAGTAACACAGTCTTCTATCACCAATATTGTTCTTCGGAACAGTTATGATTGTAGAGAAGGTCTGGACTACCAATAAACATCCCAACATGTCCAAAGACTCACTGAATTACTTGATGACATTTGAACAACATAGTTATCAATCTTTAAGGAATGGCAGGGTTGACTAATAACCCCACATCACTACCACCAATCCCTGTGTTCTGAAGCTATAAAGCCAGGTAATAAAAACAGACTTATTTCAGGCCTCCGGGTTTCTTTGACACTCTATAGATAGAGTGTGAAACTGAGGCAGTAATGAGAAGGAATGAAGGTCCAACAGCAAGTTTACACCTATAAATGCTCTGAGATTGTAAAATGTTACTGGTCAGCATAACTTTGCAGAACCAGAAGCAAAGGGGGAAAAAATGCTAAATACCCAAGCCATCCCACCTAAATGGAAAAAAGGCAAAAAAGGATAAAATTTCCTGATGCCCTCTGAAAATCTGTTAGGAGATTCCCAAGTTCCTTTCTTCCCAGTTCCATTGGCAACAGATGGCTCTTTTCAATACTTTATCACCAGAGAGCAACATAAAGGAGAAGGAAATATTGATACTTTCCCTCTCTTCAGTTAACAAAATCTCCCCCCAACTCCCTGTGTTTGATTGGATAAATAGTAAGAGAATCTTGGGCTGCTTGTGACTTCACACCCAGTGAAATAATAAGTATCTGTCTAAAGAGATGAAGTAAAATAAATGGTTCAGAGAAAGAGCACAGGTCACAAACACTGAAGAAAATCCGTCACTGGAGAGCAACTTGGGAAGCTAACTAAAGGATAGGTTACTTGTCTGTTTTTTTTTTTTGTTGCTGTTGTTCTTGTTGAGGGAAAAGGAGAGCTCCCTGCAAGAAAAAAAAATCCCTGAAAAATCTGAGGGATAGATTTGAAACTAAATAATTTGATTCCCCTGAAACGAGACAATTGATCCATTGAGACCTTAGCGAAGTGGTACATAGTGGCTTTTAAAAGCCTGTTGAAACCACAAGAGGATCCCTTGCAACTCCATGAGTCTCAGCTCCTTTCAAAGCACTGATTGGCAGACTCCGCTAAGTCTAAACCTTTCAGGTGCTTAAGAAATTATATACCTAATCTAACAGATTTCTCTTTATCCTGAATGCATCCGAACTCATTTTGGCCTTGCAAGGCCATAAAGAACATAAAAACGGATGTCAGACCTTAAGAAAATTGAATGGAATTAATTTTAACCACATACATCCATGGTTCCAAACAGCATGGACAATAAAGACCGAGCTGCTTGTCCTTGATACTTAACTCAAGAAATATGTTGATTCATAGTTCTAGTGCCAAGAAACAACCTGGTCAAATTTCAAGAGGTCATTTGGATATTCACTCAAGTTTCCAACCCTGATAGAAGGACAAACATTACAGTGTTTAGGTGCCAGAGAGTGACCTGCGATAAGAAAGCATGTTACCGATGAGCCTCATCTTAGTCTGCCCTGATCACAACGCCATCAGAAATACCAGCTCTTCCTGGTTACCAAAATACGCATCCAACCCTGCCCTCATCTGGACCCGGAGGCAGAAAAAAAAAAATGAACAAGAGGCAGGGGACAGAACTGGTATGAGTTCACTCAAGGCCTTTCGAATTTACTCTCAATGTCCTATGGGCTAGACAGGAAGTATTATCCTCCTTATCCAGTGAAGAAACTGACAAATTTCAAGAACACCTGGATTCTGAATATGATCTGTATTTTAACACATATATTTCATTGCCACGTAACACAAAGAGAACCATCCAAAGTAAACGTCACATATGTTTGTAGCCACTGCTTAATCACGATACCTGTTATATCCGTAATTTATTTACACAACTGTCTCCCCCTTAAGACCGCGAGTTCCTTGTGAGGAGGGAACGTGTCTACCAATTCTGCTGCACTGTACTCTCCCAAGCACTTAGTACAGTGCTTTGCACACAATAAACACTCGATAAATAGCACTGATTATGCAAAGTTATGATGGAATACAGTTTTTAAGTTCTCGCCTCAACAGCTCAGTAAGAATGAGTCTTCCCTTTAAGCTAACTTTACATCAAAAGCGTCGACTCAAAACTCTCCGAATTCACTAGGTTACAAAGTCTTCAACATTATTGACGTTAGAACATAAATGATGCTGGAGTACGGCCTAGTGGGAAGAGCACGAGCCCCGGAGTCGGAGGACCCGGGTTCTAATCTCAGCTCTGCCGCTTGCCTGCTGTGTGACCTTGGGCAAGTCACTTAACTTCTCTGTGCCTCAGTTACTTCAGTTGTAATACGAGGACTCAATACCTGTTCTACCTCCTATTTAGACTGTGAGTCCCACATGGGCAGCCCCATGTGGGACCTGATTATCTCGTATCTACCATGGGTCCTGTCGCAGTGCTTGGTACATATTTAGCACTGAACAAATACCACGAATATTTATATTTTATTTTTCCTTAAAAATCCGCTTATTTACAGTGGTCAATCTGAAGGACATGGTCAAAACTCTGCTTTCTGCAGATACAAATTCCCAAAGAAAAGGCTGGCAAAACATTCTAGATACCATGAAGAATCACTGCCATCTTATAGCCTCTGTTTCCATGTCAAAAATTTGAAACAGGGCTTTAAAGAACAGTCAAAACATCCTTACTTTCTAGCTGCCTTTTCCAAAATACAACAAATTCATTAATTTCGACCCCCAGGAACCTTCCATTTTACACCCACCAAGACTCTGAAAAAGACTCAATGCAAAGTAGACTTCTTTTAAAAAAACAGGATTTTAACATTTTTTTGTTACAAAAAACTTAAAATATGTAAAAAGCACATGGTAGCTTAAGTGGTTGAATATCTTTCGGTCCCTGCAAACTTAAAACAATTATCTCATCCAATAATCTGAAAACGGGGTGATTCTATTTCTGATTTAAAATTTTACCTTGAAGATCTGAAACTGGAAGCATCCAAATTTAAAATCCCAGGTAATTGGGACACTACTTTTTTTACATATCCCTTTTTTGCATTCCCATTCCCTGTGCTTAATTCTACATAATGACAGCAGAGTTAAATAGCTACTTGATTCCTGCTCACTGAAGAATCCATTAAGATCAAGACTCACACATAAGGGAAAAAAGCAATAGTGAGAGAGGAAAGACGATGCAGGGGAGAAGAAATGAAGAACATGAGTATGACCACTGTTTAACTCTCACAACAAATCTACAGGAGATCACTTCCAAATATTCCCAGGAAAGGGAAAAAGAAAACAAAAGGTCAATAAGTTTTAGTCCCTTCAGGAATTTGCGTTTTCAGTATTTTTACTTCAAACTTTATTCTTTTAATGGGAAAATTTTTAAAAAAAGTTTAGTTTAAATCAGAATGAATTGTGACTTGTCACCACACTCCTATTTTGTAAAATAATAAAAAAAAAACCTTAAGTAGCTGCCATCGACTGTGAACTTTACCATGAGTAAGAGTCCAACATACTCCCGGTTTAAAATCCATTTCAAAAAGAAACAATGTAACTCAATACTTGCAGTTTTCTTTTAAGGTAGAAATGATAACCTGATGTTATGAAGGTTATTAATTGTCAGCTTACCTGTCCAGCAATGGCAGTGAAGTAAGTCCACATGGGGTCCCCAGCAGAAGAATAGCTACCAGAATACGCCGAGTACCCAGAATATCCACCGTGGGAAATGCCTGGTACCGCTCCTGGCATCGGCTGGCCCATTTGCAACTGCATTCCTGGCATCTGACCACTGTAACCTCCATACTAGTGAAAAGCAAAAACAAAAAAAAACAAACATATCATTTCCCACGTTGTATTTCCTTTGTAAACAAACAGTTAACCAAAAATCAGTTCCCATTTCAAATCTGTTACAAGAGAGTTGCCACTAGCAGATATAACTGGTCTTCGCCTGAGTGTCTCCGATCACCAGCACCATCGTCGGTGGCACTGGAGTAAGCATTTTGTGCAGAGCACTGTACTAAGAGTTTGGAAGAATACAGCAGAGTTCTTAAATACATTCCCTGCCCACAACAAAGCTTACGTATCCTATCTCTACTTCTAACAGTGCTCTAGCCACAGGCCCTGTTCCACTAGGATGTGACTCTGCTGCTCTTCCCTCCCCTAACCAAAGAACTGTTTTTTGTTATATTGTACTGTCCCAAGCGAATAGTACAGTGCTCTGCACATAAGCGCTTTATAAATTCGACTGAGGAAGACTCCCCGCGCCTCTGGTCCCAACCCTCTTTGCTCCACAGCCCTTTCACCCTCTTCCTTTCTCTTCCCCCTTGCTCCCATTTCAGCTTCTAATAATAATAATAATAATAATCTTGGTATTTAAGCGCTTACTATGTGCCGAGCACTGTTCTAAGCGCTGGGGTAGACACAGGGGAATCAGGTTGTCCCACGTGGGGCTCACCGTCTTCATCCCCATTTTACAGATGAGGGAACTGAGGCACAGAGAAGTTAAGTGACTTGCCCACAGTCACACAGCTGACAAGTGGCTGAGCCGGGATTCAAACCTATGACCTCTGACTCCAAAGCCCGTGTTCTTTCCACTGAGCCACGCTGCCTGGGGCAGCCCGACGCCAACTGCTAATGGAGAAGCAGCACGGCACAATGGACAGAGCATGAGCCTGGAAGTCAGAAGGTGGCTTCTAATCCCAGCTCTGCCACTTTTCTGCTCTGTGACGCTGGGCAAGTGGCTTCACTTCTCTGGGCCTCCGTTACCTCCTCTGGAAAAGGGGGATTGAGACGGTGCGCCCACGTGGGGCTGCGTCCAACCCAATTTGCCGGTATCCACCCCAGCGCTTAGTACGGCGCCTGGCACGTAGCAAGTGCTTAACAAGTATCACAATTATTACTATTATTGGAATTATTATTATCTGAGAGTCACCGCCAAGACAAACTACTCCAAAACTATAACTAACCCTGAGACAACAGGTATCAGATCATACTGAGCTTCCTGAAACCTGTGTGGCAAGTCAAGTTAAGGAACAGTGGGGAAGAGGTAGGATGCCAGGGCAGATGAGATACAAGAGTATACAGATCACCATAAAACCAAGAACTTCCAGATGGTTTTTGGCCCCAACCATGCCGCCACAGCACCTATGAATAGTGAAGAGAGTTCCAGCCACCTCACAGATAAGGAGGAAATCCAAAAGAGACGGCAATAACATTTCAACGTGCTATACATACACCGACTGATGAAGTGGAGGTCCTTCAAAATACAACAGAGTAAGGTTAAAGAAAGCTTTCGCCGAGGCATCCAAAACGCCTTACGGGCAACAAAGAACTAAATGCTGTCCTAGAATTCTATTCCCTAGGCAAAAGGCTGATCATCGATGCTACAATAGACAAGAGAGCTGAACGAGGACAGCAAATCCTTTGGGAGACTTTGGAGTGCAGTGACTCCAGAACAAATTAAAGATCAGGGTTGCACGTGCTGTCCAACCTTCACTACGGCCGAGAGACCTGGATTCCCACCTATGTCACATCTGGATCCTTTGATCGCTTCTGGGCAATGTTCAATATCAAATAATAAGACAGACTCACAGACGGTGAGGTCCTAGAATGACATCGGTCTCCCAGAACCGACACCGGCTTAGACTCTTAGGTTACGGCGAAGTGCGATGTTGGATGGGGCAAGTGAGCGGAATGGATGACTGTATTTATAGCTACGATTATTTTGTCGATGTGATTTCGTTTAAAGTACAAAATATGTTAATGTAACTCTAAGTGAATGAGTACATGGTCCCAGGTGCTTTTGCTAAAAATATGGTATCTGGCCTCTCCCCTGTGTCATATAAGCACTGGGATCTGTGACCTCTGGCCATTTGATAGCCACCCCACAGCACTTATGTACATATCTTTAAATTATATATTATTATTTAAATTCATGTCTGTCTCCCCCTCTACACTGTAAGCTCACTGTGGGCAGGGAACGTGACTACCAACTCTGTTGTGCTGTACTCTGCACACAGTAAGGGCTCAATAAATATGATTGATTGATTGATTGGCCATGCTCAGAATTCAATCCTCTAATCACAACATTGTTCCGATGGGAAAACTGGTTCCTCCTCTGCTTCCCACCCCCTGTCGGAATCCCTCATGGCTCAGTTCTGGGTCCCCTTCTGATCTCCATCTTCACTCACCTCCTTGAAGAACTCATTCTCCCCATGGCTTCTAGTGCCATCTATATGCAGATGATTCCCAAATCTTCACTTCCAGCCCTGATCTTTTTTGCTTCTCTGCAGTCTCATATTCCTCCTCAAACCTAACATGACCAAAAAGAAATCATATTCTCACCCAGACCCTGTCCTCCCCATTGCTGTAGGCAACACCACCATCCCCGTCTCACAAACCTGCGACCTTGGCCTTAGGAACAGCATGGCCTTTTGGAAAGAACTCGGATCTCGGAGTCAGAGGACCTGGGTTCCAATCCCTACTCTGCCACAAATCCATTATGTGACCTCGGGCAAGTCACTTAACTTCTCTGTGCCTCAGTTCCCTCATCTACAAAATGGGAATTTAATATCCATTCTGTCTCCTAATTATTAATAATAATAATAATGACTTTATTTGGTAAGCACTTACTACATGCTAAGCACTATTCTAAACGCCGGGGTAGATATAAGGTAATCAGCTTGTAACACATGGGGCTCACAGACTTAATCCCCATTTTACAGTGATGCAGCAGAGGCCCAGAGAAGTTAAGTGACTTGCTCAAAGTCACACAGCTAAGTGGCGGAGTCAGAATTAGAACCCATGACTTCTGACTCCCAAGCCCGTGCCCCTTTCATTAAACCATGCTAGACTGTGAACCCCATGTGGGACCTTTTTTTTTTTTAATTCATTCAATCGATTTTATTGAGCTCTACTGTGCGCAAAGCACTGTACTAAGCGCTTGGGCGATTACAATATCACAACCGACACATTCCTGCCCACAATAAGCTCACAGTTTAGAGGGGGAGAAAGGTATTAATATAAATAGATAAATAAATTGCAAATATATATATATATATATATCTGTGTGCTGTGGGGATGGGAGGGAAGATGAATTAAAGAGCAAGTGAGAGCGGTGCAGCAGGGAATGGGAGAAGAGGAGGGGAGGGCTTAGTCGGGGACGGCTTCTCGAAGGAGATGGGCCGTCAATAAGTCCTGAAGTGGGGGGAACAATTATCTGTCTGATATGAGGGCGGGCGGGCTTTCCAGGCCAGAAAAGTAGGATGTGGGCGAGAGGTCGGCGGCGAGACAGATGAGATCGAGGTACAGTGAGAAGATACCCTTCATCCACGACAATGAGGAAAACAACACGATTCACAACAGCGACGTGGACAACACGACTGATTTTAATCCCGGAGGTACAGATATTCCAGAACTTAGGGTTCCTTTAATCACTTTCCTATAAAGAGAGAGCCAAGAGTGTCAGTTGGGAGGGCGGTTTTTATCAAGTTTGAAGAGGAGGCGGAACCTCACCAAAGCCCCCCCGACTCTACCTTTGACTTCCTCCCCACAACTCCTGCTCTTTACTCAATGTGAAAATGGGGAAGCTGAGGACACCGGTTTCGCTTTCAAATCCCATAAATACTCCAGGTGGAGGAACTGACAGGTGATTGTCCACTGATCACTTCCTAAGTAGCATTTCAAGGCCTTTATACCTACAAACACTTGGAATACAGGGCCCATCCTGCTCTAACCGATACCTACCACGAGTCAAAAAAACTCTTAATAATCATGTTGGCATTTGTTAAGCGCTTACTATGTGCAGGCACTGTTCTAAGCGCTGGGGGGGATACAAGGTAATCAGGTTGTCCCACGTGAGGCTCACAGTCTTCATCCCCATTTTACAGATGAGGGAACTGAGGCACAGAGAAGTGAAGTGACTTGCCCACAGTCACACAACTGACAAGTGGCAGAGCCGGGATTGTGGCAGATTGGGACTCGGAGGCGCCGGAGGGGAATTCAGGACACTCCAACCTTTAAGCAGGTCTGATAAGCAACGAGGAAAAAAGAAACTCCCCGCTAATGTGGCCTTTGAGGGCGGGGAAGCTAAAAATGCAGTGTGGCCCGCGAGTCAGAGGGACCCAGGTTCTAATCCTGGCAGCATCAAATAATAATAATAGTTTTTAAGTGCTTACTACATGCCAAACACTGTTCTAAGCACTGGGGTAGAGTCAAGGTAATCGGGATGAACACAGTCCCTGTTCCCCATGGGGCTCACAGTCTTAATCCCCATTTTACAGATGAGGTAACTGAGGCACGTCTTCGGACTCCCAAGCCCGGACTCATTCATTCAATACTATTTACTGAGCGCTTACTAGGTGCAGAGCACTGTACTAAGCGCTTAGCACTTGCTATTTGGTCAGGTGTGACCTCGGGCAAGTCATCTCACCTCTCTGCAACTCACAGAGCCCGGGCTTGGGAGTCAGAGGTGGTGGGTTCAAATCCTGGCTTAGCCACTGGTCAGCTGTGTGCCTTTAGGCAAGTCGCTTCACTTCTCTGGGCCTCCGTTCCCTCGTCTGTCAAATGGGGAGGAAGACGGTGAGCCCCACGTGGGACCACCTCATCACCTTGCATCCTCCCCAGCGCTTAGAACAGGGCTTTGCACATGGTAAGTGCTGAACAAATGCCAGCATCATTATTATTATTTTCTGAAAAATGGGGATGAAGACCACGGGCCTCATATGGGACTGTCCGATCTGTTTAGTTTGCATCTACCCCAGCGTTTAATAAAAATGTTGGTATTTATTAAGCGCTTACTATGTGCCGAGCACTGTTCTAAGCGCTGGGATAGACACAGGGGAATCAGGTTGTCCCATGTGGGGCTCAGAGTCTTAATCCCCAGTGCCTGGCCTGTACAGACCGCTTAATACCAAGAAGACAAAAGTGTGGCTCGGTGGAAACGCCCGGGCTCAGGAGTCAGAGGTCATGGGTTTGAATTCCGACTCTGCCACTTGTCTGTCAGGTCACTATGGGCAAGTCACTTCACTTCTTGGGGCCTCAGTGACCTCCTCTGTAAAATGGGGATGAAGACCGTGAGCCTCACGTGGGACCACCTGATGACCCTGTATCTTCCCCAGCGCTTACAACAGTGCTCTGCACATAGCAGCGCTTAACCCATATCAATATGACGATGATGATGATGATTCATTCACTAGTATTTATTGAGCGCTTCCTATGTGCAGAGCACTGTACTAAGCGCTTGGAATGTACAAATCGGTTACAGATAGAGACAGTCCCTGCCATCTGATGGGCTTCCAGTCTAATCGGGGGAGAAGACAGACAAGAACAATGGCAATAAATAGAATCGAGGGGAAGAACATCTCATTAAAACAATAGCAAATAAATAGAATCAAGGTGATGTACAGCTCATTAACAAAATAAACAGGGTAATGAAGATATATACAGTGGAGTGGACGAGGACAGTGCTGAAGGGAGGGGGTGAGGGGGAGGAGCAGAGGGAAAGGGGGGAGAAGAGGCTTCCTCTGTGCAGAGCACTGTACTAAGCGCTGGGAATGGACAATTCGGCAACAGAGACGGTCCCTGCCCACGGACGGGCTCCCGGTCTATTTATTCATTCATTCAATAGTATTTATTGAGCGCTTCCTATGTGCAGAGCACTGTACTAAGCGCTGGGAACGGACAAAACTCGGTAACAGATAGAGACAGTCCCTGCCCTCAGATGGGCTTAGTCTAATCAGGGGAGACGGACAAAAACAATGGCAATAAATAGAGTCAAGGGGAAGAACATCTCATTAAAACAATAGCAAATAAATAGAATCAAGGGGATGTACAGCTCATTAACAAAATTCATTCATTCAATAGTATTTATTGAGCGCTTCCTATGTGCAGAGCATTGGACTAAGCGCTGGGAATGGACAAATCGGCAACAGAGGTGGTCCCTGCCCATGGAGGGGCTCCCGGTCTGTTCATTCATTTAATAGTATTTACTGAACGCTTCCTATGTGCAGAGTGCTGGACTAAGCGCTGGGAATGGACAAATCGGTAAGAGATAGAGACAGTCCCTGCCCACTGACGGGCTTCCAGTCTAATCGGTGGAGACGGACAGACAAGAACAATTGCAAATAGGATCGAGGGGAAGAACATCTCATTAAAACAATAGCAAATAAATAGAATCAAGGTGATGTACAGCTCATTAACAAAATTCATTCATTCATCCAATAGTATTTATTGAGCGCTTCCTATGTGCAGAGCACTGGACTAAGCGCTGGGAATGGACAATTCGGCAACAGAGGTGGTCCCTGCCCATGGAGGGGCTCCCGGTCTGTTCATTCATTTAACAGTATTTACTGAGCGCTTCCTAGGTGCAGAGCGCTGGACTAAAAGCTGAGAATGGACAAATCGGTAAGAGATAGAGACAGTCCCTGCCCACTGACGGGCTTCCAGTCTAATCGGGGGAGACGGACAGACAAAAACAGTAGCAATAAATAGGGTGGAGGGGAAGAACATCTCATTAAAACAATAGCAAATAAATAGAATCAAGGGGATGTACAGCTCATTAACAAAATTCATTCATTCAATAGTATTTATTGAGCGCTTCCTCGGTGCGGAGCGCTGGACTAAGCGCTGGGAATGGACAAAATCGGCAACAGAGGCGGTCCCTGCCCATGGAGAGGCTCCCTGTCCATTTAATACTATTTATTGAGCGCTTCCTAGGTGTAGAGCGCTGGACTAAGTGCTGGGAATGGACAAAATCGGTAACATATAGAGACAATCCCGGCTCACTGACGGGCTTACAGTCTAACAGGGGGAAACTGACAAAGGGAATGGCAATAAATAGAATCAAGGGGAAGAACATCTCATTAAAACAATAGCAAATAAATAGAATCAAGGGGATGTACAGCTCATTAACGAAGTTCATTCATTCATCCAATAGTATTTATTGAGCGCTTCCTAGGTGCAGAGCGCTGTAGTAAGCACTGGGAATGGACAAATGGGTAACAGATAGACAGTCCCTGCCCACTGACGGGCTTCCAGTCTAATCGGGGGAGACGGACAGACAAAAAACAGTAGCAATAAATAGGATCGAGGAGAACAACATCTCATTAAAACAACAGCAAACAGAATCAAGGTGATGTACAGCTCATTAACAGAAGTCATTCATTTAATAGTATTTATTGAGCGCTTCCTAGGTGCGGAGCGCTGGACTAAGCGCTGGGAATGGACAAAATCGGCAACAGAGGCGGTCCCTGCCCATGGAGAGGCTCCTTGTCTGTTCATTTAATACTATTTATTGAGCGCTTCCTAGGTGCAGAGCAATGGACTAAGCGCTGGGAATGGACAAAATCGGCAACAGAGGCGGTCCCTGCCCATGGAGAGGCTCCCTGTCTGTTCATTTAATACTATTTATTGAGCGCTTCCTAGGTGCGGAGCGCTGGACTAAGCGCTGGGAATGGACAAATGGGCAACAGAGGCGGTCCCTGCCCATGGAGAGGCTCCCTGTCTGTTCATTTAATACTATTTATTGAGCGCTTCCTAGGTGCAGAGCAATGGACTAAACGCTGGGAATGGACAAATGGGCAACAGAGGCGGTCCCTGCCCTGTGACGGGCTGCGGGCCTGTTCATTCATTCATCCACTAGTATTTAGGGAGCGCTTCCTAGGTGCAGAGCGCTGGACTAGGCGCTGGGCACCGACAAAATCGGTAAGAGACAGAGAGAGACACACCACGGGCTGGGGGGGGGGGGGGAGGGGGATACAACATGGCGGGGGGAAGGGGGCGTTTTTCCACTCCGAGGGGATCTTTCCGTCCTTTCTTCTCGGCTGAGGGACGGGGATCCATCTTGGGGCGAGCGAGGAGGGAGAGGGCGGCGGGGGGGGGGGGAGGGGAGGCCGTTGGGAGGCGCGGCCCCGAGCGCGGGAAAAGGCCCCGGGGGGGCGGCGCGAGGCGGCGCGAGGCGGGGCACGCGCCCTCCCCGGGGGGAGGGGGGCGGCAGGTAAAGGGGGCGGGGCCTGCGGGGCCTGCGGGGCCGCCCCCCCCGGGGGTTCGCCGGCGGCGTCGGCACGACTTACCCCTCCGTACCCCGGGTAGGCCATGGCGGGCGGGCGGGCGGGCGCTGGGAGCCGAGCGGACGACGAGGCGGAGCCGCCGCGGGACGATGGGTCCGGCCCTCCTTCGCACCTCTTCTTTCCCCCCCACCCCCCTTTCCCCGGCCCCGCCCCCTCCCGCGCTCGGAAGCGCCGCGAGCCGCACCCCCTTCCGGTCGCGCGCCACACCCCCTTCCGGTCGCGCCCCCCGTCCCCCCCCCCCCGGTGGAAACGTCGCGAGACTTCCCGCCCCCCTCCCCCTCCGCCCGCGGCCGGCCACGCGCGCCGCCTCCAGCCCGCCCTCGCGCCGCCTCCAGCCCGCCCTCGCGCCGCCACCCGCCGCGCGCGCCCGCCCTCGCGCCGCCAACCGCCGCGCGCGCCCGCCCTCGCGCCGCCAATCGCCGCGCGCGCCCGCCCTCGCGCCGCCAACCGCCGCGCGCGCCCCCGCGGGGGGGGGGGGGGCGCGTCGCGTGCCGTGGGCCCGCAAGCCCCACTTACCTACTAATGACATCATCATCATTATTATGATGAAGTATTATCATCATTATAATGACAATTATAATCGTCATCATTATAATGATGATACTTAATAATCATAGTATAACAATAATAATAATACTTCAAAATTATATAACAATAATAATAGAGAAGCAGCGGGGCTCGGGGGAAAGAGCCCGGGCTTGGGAGTCAGAGGTCACGGGTTCGAATCCTGCCTCTGCCACCTGTCGGCTGGGTGACTGTGGGCCAGTCGCTTCTCTGGGCCTCAGTGACCTCATCTGGAAAATGGGGGTGAAGACTGGGAGCCTCACGTGGGACAAGCTGATTACTCTGTATGTCCCCCAGCGCTTAGAACAGTGCTCTGCACATAGTAAGCGCTTAAATACCAACATTATTATTATTATTATTTTTCTCATCCCAGCTCCACCACTTATCAGTTGGGTGACTGGGGGCCAGTCACTTCTCTGGGCCTCAGTGACCTCATCTGTCAAATGGGGATGAAGACTGTGAGCCTCACGTGGGACAACATGACTACCCTGTATCTCCCCCAGCGCTTAGAACAGTGCTCTGCACAGAGTAAGCTCTTAACAGATACCAACTTCATTATTATTATTACCAAACACCAGCATTATTATTATTATTATGATTGGCTCAGTGGAAAGAGCCCAGGCTTGGGAGTCAGAGGTCAGGGGTTCGAATCCCAGCTCTGCCACTTGTCAGCTGGGTGACCGTGGGCAAGTCACTTCACTTCTCAGGGCCTCAGTGACCTCATCTGGAAAATAATAATCATGTTGGTATTTGTTAAGCGCTTCCTATGTGCAGAGCACTGTTCTAAGCACTGGGGGAGATCCAGGGTCATCAATTGTCCCAGGGGAGGCTCCCAGTTAATCCCCATTTTACAGGTGAGGGAACTGAGGCACAGAGAAGTGAAGTGGGAAGCAGCGTGGCTCAGTGGAAAAAGCCTGGGCTTGGGAGTCAGAAGTCATGGGTTCGAATTCCAGCTCTGCCACTCGTCAGCTGGGTGACGGGGGGCAAGTCACTTCGCTCTCTCGCATATATATATATATATATATATATGCGATTCTTACCAATGGTGGGCAGCTACAGGCAGTTCTAGAACACAGGTTACCAAAGCAGTGGTCTTTCCACTGGACCAGCAGCCAAATCGATAATTGACAGAATATAACTCGCGGTAATTCTGATTAAAAATAGGGCATTTGACCTTAATCAGAATGGTATTTCATGCATTCATTCAATCAATCGTATTTATTGAGTGCTTACTGCGTGCAAAGTTATTAAACACTTAGTATATGTCAAGCTCTGTGCTAAGTGTTGGAATAGATACAAGATAATCAAATCGGACATAGTGTCTGTCCCACATGGGGTTCACGGTCCAAGGGAGGGAGAACAGTCGTATTTGCCTGATTTTACAGATGAGAAAATGGAGGCAAAGGATAATTAAATGAATTACCCAAGGTCAGCAGACAAGTGGTAGAGCTGGGACTAGAAACCAGGTCTTCTAAAGCCCGTTCTGGTTCAGGAACTTATCCCCCATTTATAATGTGGGAAGTTAAGCACGCACTACAGTGATCCCCACAGAGTAATAATAATAATGATGGTATTTGTTAAGCGCTTACCATGTGCAAAGCACTGTTCTAAGCTCTGGGGGGGATACGAGGTGATCAGGTTGTCCCATGTGGGGCTCACAATTTTAATCCCCATTTTACAGATGAGGGAACTGAGGCACAAAGAAGTTAAGTGACTTGCCCAAAGCCACCCAGCTGGCAAGTGGAGGAGGGGGGATTAGAACCCAAGACCTCTGACTCCCTAGGCCGTGCACTTTCCACTAAGCTACACCGCTCAATAGCTACGGTTGATTGGTATGATAGCTTGGTCCTGTGTGAAAATTGATTCAGACTAATTTTACGCCTGAAGTTGCAGTCTTCAGGAATCAATTGTATCTGAAATCTGAGGATTTCCTGGATAAGAAAAAGCATATTATGGAAGATGATCTTAATTTGGCGATTTTTGGCAGGTTCATCCGCACATAATTTTATGAGGCCGAGGGTAAAAATGCCACAAGATGGCAGCAGAGAAAGCTCTGTCCCAATTTAACATGCGCCTGGTAGTGAGATGGGGATGGAAAGTATTTTGGAAAATTTGCAGGGATAAGTGAAATTTTGTTGTGATTAGTGGTTCATTTTACCTACTTTGTATCAACACTACAGTAATTAAAATAAAAAGCTTTAAAACAATGATTTATACTCCCGTGATCTTAAGTCGAAGAGGGGAAGTAAAACAGAGGGAGAAGAAAGCATACTTAAAAATTATAGCACATTGAAAAGAAAATCAAAGGTACAATCCGATAAAAGTCAAAGAAAACAATTGCTGTCTTACGGAATATCAGAATGCTACATGACAACGAGAACAGCATGGGTCATAAGAGAAAATCAGCACTGACGAACTTTCAAGCAAGCTGACGGATACATAAGGATACATAAGGATAAACGGTACAAGCCTCGTGAAGCTCAATATTTCCCTCTCTTTTCGGTTGGGGACACAAAAGCTCAGGACCCGTATTCCTAATACCACATGGGGTTAACTCCCAGATCAGGAGCACACCTTTGAATCATGATGAAATCAAAGTGGTGACTAAAGTCTCCTAACCCATCTGGAAGCTTTCCAAAATACACTGGCGCCTGATAATTGAGAAACCCATTGCTATTGTCTTAATGAGATGTTCATCCCCTTTATTCTATTTATTGCCATTGTTCTTGTCTGTCCGTCTCCCCCGATTAGACTGGGAGCCCATCAAAGGGCAGGGACTGTCTCTATCTGTTACCGATTTGTCCATTCCAAACGCTCAGTACAGGGCTCTGCACATAGTAAGCGCTCAATAAATACTATTGGATGGATGGATGGATGGATGGATGGATGGATGGATGGATGGATGGATGAATAGCAGCCCAGAGATACAGATGCTAAACATTCTAAATAAAGTTAAATTTTAGGGGCTGACATCACCTTACTGATGTAGCTCCTTCTCCGTGAGAAACAGCATGGCCTAGTAGATAGAGCCCAGGCCCGGGAGTAACCGGGACCTGGTTTAATCCTGACTCTGCCACTTGTCTGCTGAGTGATCTTGGGCAAGTCACTTAATTTCTCTGTGCCTCAGTTACCTCATCTGTAAAATGGGGATTAAGACGATGAGCCCAATGTAGTAGATTGTGAGCCCATCACCGGGCAGGGATTGTCTCTATCTGTTACTGTATTGTTCATTCAATAGTATTTATTGAGCGCTTACTATGTGCAGAGCACCGTACTAAGCGCTTGGAATGAACAAGTCGGCAACAGATAGAGACGGTCCCTGCCGTTTGACGGGCTTACAGTCTAATCGGGGGAGACGGACAGACAAGAACAATGGCAATAAATTGTACATTCCAAGTGCTTAGTACAGTGCTCTGCACATAGCAAGCGCTCAATAAATACTATTGAATGAACAAGGACTGTGTCCAACCTGAGGTTGTGGGTTCTGATCCCAGCTCCGCCACTTGTCAGCTGTGTCACTTTGGGAAAATCACTTAACTTCTTTGTGCCTCAGTTACCTCATCTGTAAAATGGGATTAAGACTCTGACCTCCGTGTAGGAGAACCTGATTACCTTGTTTCTACCCCAGTGCTTAGAACAGTGCTTGGCACACAGTAAGCGCTTAACAAGTACCATCATTATGAGTATCTACCCCATGTTTAATAGTGCCGGGCACATAGTAAGAGCTTAACAAATGCCATGAAAAAAAAGTTTGTATTCTCTCTTTCCTTATCTCTACTTGAGCCAAGTGTTGGTTATTCAGACTGATTATCTAGGTAGTGAATTCTCTAAGCTTCTATTCCTTCAGATTCCTAGGGTCCTATCTCACTGGTCAATATCAGGTCAGTCAGTGGCCCAGCCAAGAAAATGAAAGAGAATGAAATTCAAACAGGGCCAACTGGCTTCAAAACACTTACTGGAAAACTTGCATAAAAAAAAAGGCTTTTGAGGGGATATTTCCCTCTGCTGCTCTACTTGAAGGCTAACTGGAACTTGTGAGTAGCCTGAATTTGAAGGGTTCATATCTTGAAACATATTCATTCATACCATTTTGGACATTAATAATCTCCCTTACCACCAAATATGAAAAGATAATAGTCTTCAAAGAAAAAAGGCATTAAAACTGCAAATTAACTGATCAAATACCTGACCTTAATCTTAGAGTTTTAAAATCAAATCATAGTATCTAATAATGCCTATTTTATGTAGAACACTCTACTGCTCTTGGGAGAGTACAATAGAATTAGAAGACTTGATCTCTGCCCCAGGGAACCTTACAGTCTTGAAGAGGAACTAGACACTAAAATATATTACAAATAGGAAGAAGAAGGAAAAAGGTTATATATGTGAGTTAGTGCTAAAGCAATAGGATATCTAAAAATATCTACCAAGGTGGTCTTGAAGGTGGTACTGTGGGGATATAAACAGGGGAGATTAGAAATTAATTAGGGAAGCCTCCTGAAGGAGATGTCATTTCACAAGGGCTTTTTTGAAAAACTTGCAAATTAATTGGAAGCCATAATTTGTTTCTGGTGTTTGTTAAGCACTTAAAAATGTGCCAGGCACTCTTCTAAATGCTGGGGTAGATATAAACTAATCAGGTTGGATCTAGTTCATGCAGCACTTGGAGGTCACAGTCCTAAACCCCCTTCTACAGATTAAGTAACTGAGGCATAGAGAAGTTAAGTGTCATGCCTAAGGCCACACAACAGGCTCGTGGCAGGTCCAGGATTAGAATCCAGGACCTCCAGACTCCCCGGCCCATGCTCTAGGCCACTAGGCCATGCAGTTTAAGCTCACTGAGGGCAGGGAATCAATAAACAGTGTTTATCGTTGTTTTGTACTCTCCCGAGCGCTTAGAACCAGTGCCCAGCACACAGTAAGTGCTCAATAAATACAATTGAATGAATGAAATTTAATAATAATTTGGTATTTGTTAAGCGCTTACTATGTGCCGAGCACTGTTCTAAGCGCTGGATAGATACAAGGTAATCAGGTTGCCCCACCTGGGGCTCACAGTTCTAATCCCCATTTTCCAGATGAGGTAACTGAGGCCCAGAGAAGTGAAGTGACTTGTCCACAGTCACACAGCTGACAAGTGGTAGAGCCGGGATTAGAACCCATGACCTCTGACTCTCCAGCCCAGGCTCTTCCACTGAGCCACGCTGCTAAACCTGGGTTCAACCTGTAGTAATGAAAAGACAGAACTGGGGACCTTGTAGTTTTCAGATCCTTTGAAAGCGCCACATCAAAGCTCAGACCCCACCAGATGATTTCTCCTCCAGCCCCTGAGATTCCGTACTTCCCTTTGCAAGTTCTACCTGCATTTAGCCAGTATTATTGCCAAACAAAAGAGTCTGTCTGGAAAAATATAAGCACAACCCAAATAAAATATATGAAGTTGGGCTTAGCTGAATACTGTATATTTCTTTAGCTGCAAAGTCTTTCCCTGGAATAGAGCCATATGCTATGTTAAGAAATTTTAGACCCGATTCAGTCTCATGGAAACAAAAGAAAACCTGTAACAACCCTGATTAGGGAGTAATGAATTGAGCCTGTGCTTAGAAGGAACTCTATGGCAACCAGACTGCCCATGGTTTAAAAAAAAAAAAAGAAGGAAGGGAGGAGATGTTACCTAGCAACAGGAGCCTTTAGGCAAGAGTTTGCTCCCAAATTGTTATAGAAAATGGCAGTCGGTAGGATCCGCAAAGGAAACGATGTGATCAGGGAAGAAAGGTTTAGGAACATGCGAGAAGAGAAGTGGTATACTAGTTGAGATGATAATTAATAGTGGTATTTGTTAGGCACTTACTAAGAAATGGAGTAGATTCGGTACAATCAGATGAGACACAGTCCCTGTCTCACTTGGGACTCCTAGTCCAAGAGGGAGGGAGAACCTGTGTCTTATCCTCATTTTTACAGCCGAATGAACTGAGGCCTAGGGAAGTTAAGTGACTTGCCCAGGGTCATACAGTGAGCGAAATCGACAGAGCCAGAATTAGAACCCAGGCCCACGCTCTTTCCATTAGGCCATACGAGGCTGTACTTGAAAACTTTACATT
Organism: Ornithorhynchus anatinus; assembly: GCF_004115215.2. Taxonomy (NCBI): domain Eukaryota; kingdom Metazoa; phylum Chordata; class Mammalia; order Monotremata; family Ornithorhynchidae; genus Ornithorhynchus; species Ornithorhynchus anatinus. Next base: position 11,796,090 of record NC_041736.1, on the reverse strand, counting down.
TTTAAATTTAAATTGAAAACTTTAAATTTAAATTTGTAGATTGAAAAACTTCCAAAGAACTCTCATATTAGCAGACAAATCACATTAAGAGGATTTTTAATTTAGAATCTTTTATCTGTTTTATACAATTGGACTCAATTATGTCCATGAGGTCTTTTTCATGAGGTTGCATCCTTAGAGTTTTCTGCATACTGTATCTTCCAGCAGACATTAGGGTGCTATTTGAACAAATGCCAGCCCTGATCCCTGGGAAGTCACCTATTTATTATTATTATTATTATCATTAATATTATTATTATTATTTCTCCTCCATCCAAAAAGCAATCTATTCACCTCTACCCTTTGTTTCCTCTCTTCTTCCCATTTCTGTTCCAACAGAACTTTCTCTCCAATGCCATGATTGCGCAGATGTATTTTTAAACCCTTTAATACGGCACCTTGTCAAAAGCCTTTTGCAAATCTAAATATATCTACTTATTCATTCAGTCCATTCAATCGTATTTATTGAGCACTTACTATGTGCAGAGCACTTATCTTCCCTCTATCCTCATATTTTTGGACCTCTTCAAAGAACTCCAGCAGATTAATCAGGCACGAGTGAGTTCAAGGCAAGGGTTAAACTTGATTGAGTCAAGAATGAGATCTTCCACATTTTCTGGACCTCCCTGTTCTCATGGTATTTATTGAGCACTTACCTGTGCAGAGCACTGTACTAAGCCCTTGGGAGAGTACAGTTCAACAGAGACATGTTCTTTGCCCACTAGAGGGGAAGACCTCTTCTAACCATGCTTTTGGTTTGATTATGTACTTTGTTTTCATTTCTGTGGCATACCTTTTATCTAGGCCTCTAAAAACGTGTTTAGAAATATCCAAGTTATAGTAGTTCACTGGTTCTTTGAGCTATCACTTTTAGCTTCTAACTAAGGCTTGCGTGTTTTCTTACTGCCCTTTTAAAAATTAAATATCTTTGTGTGGGGTTTTCTGGTCTTCGCCTTTTGCTTCATGCCCCCTAACCTCAACCTCCCCTCCTCTCCCTTCCTTTGCCCTAACAAGAATGTAACGTATGTGTGTGTTGTAGTTAGTCTTGTTGCATTTGAAATATTAGGTTTTTAATTCTAGTAGAGTTTCCCATTCTTTCTTTCACTTTCCTTTTCCCCCAAGTCTGTTTTCTTCTCATCACTTTCATTTCCATCTCTCACCCACAGGAAAAAGTTTCTGTTTTGTTGTTCACCAGTCAGAGTTTATTTCTTTCTAGGGGAGAATGGACAGATCTTTCTTTTTCATTTCTCTCTTCAAATCCTACCAATTCTTATTCACCTTAGAGCAAGCACTCTCTTATTTTTTTTTTTCTCCCCAGTGAACAGTTTGTTATCTAAATGGGATGAGGAAGATACTGTTAATCCAGTCGAAAAGAATACGCAGGTGTGAATGAGTGGATTCCTGTCCCTTGGTAGGGGAGGAGCTCACAATCTGAAAATGGAAAGGGGGGAAAGGAACTGGAACAGACACATCAGGAGGTGATGCTAGGTTGCTAACACTGCCCAACTCTATTAAATGAATATCATCAACAATGCTATTTATTGAGCACTTACTGTTTGCAGGGACTGTTGTCATCATCATCTTCAATTAGCATCAAGTCATTTCCCATTCGAAGTGACTTTATGGATTTATCCAGAGTTTTCTAGGTTAGAAACAGAGCCAGTTTAAAACAGATGCTGATTTAAATCAATACATCAGTATCTTTTATCATCCTGAGGTACAGGGTGATCACTTTGGACACAAACCCTGCCTCCATTTTATAGATAAGGAAACTGGGACCCAGAGAAGTTAAGTGGCTTGCCCAAGGTAACTGCAGGCAAGTGACAGAGCTGAGATTAGAGAAGCAGCCAGGCTTAGTGGAAAGAATACGGGCTTGGGAGTCAGAGGTAGTGGGTTCTAATCCCGCTCTGCCACCTGTCTGCTCTGTGACCTTGGGCAAGCCACTTAACTTCTCTGGGCCTCAGTTCCCTCATCTGTAAAATGGAGATTAAGACTATGAGCCCCACTGGACAACCTGCTTACCTTGTATCTAATCCAGCACTTAGAAGAGTGCTTGGCACATAATAAGCGCTGAATACCATAATTTTTATTATTATTAGAACCTAGTTCTCCTGACTCTCTGTCCCTTACTCTTATCCACAGGGCCTTTTGTTTATAAACAGCTCTAATTAAAGGTATGATGGGGAGAAAGTTGAAACTACTTACTGAGAATGATGTTTGGAGATTATCCGTTGATTTTCTCTACCACGCGGCCCTCGTTCCTCTCTTCTATAAGATAACTGAGAGGATGCTTCCCCCATATTTATCAGGTTTTGAGAGTTGATAAAATAAGAGGTTACAATATAGAAAAATGACTACAAATCAATCAATCAATGGTATTTATTGAGCATTTGGTAACTGAATTTAGTGAACTAAGCACTTGGGAGGGTATAACAGACTTGGTAGACACGTTCCCTGTCCAAAACAAGCTTACAGTCTAGGGAAGATCTTACATGACCTCATCATGTTTGTCATTTCCTGATTCTAATTATTCTAATTAATCAATTATTCTAACTGCCAACTAGAATAATAATTGTGGTATTTGTTAAGCACTTACTATGTCTCAGGCACTAGTCTAAGCACTGGGGTAGATACAAAATAATTGGGTTGGACACCGTCCCTGTCCCACACAGGGCTACGCTCATACCCAAGACTATGCTTAGGGTATGAAGCCTCAGGAGATGTAGGGCGTCAATCAACCATCTTTACTGGGCAACCCCCACTTTCTAAGTGTGAAGGTTTTGGCCACTGTGTGATCAGTTCCCCTCTCTGCATGAGGGAGATGGGGTCACTGTCGTCCTGGCGGTTATGTAATCCTTCTCACCTTCTGTTTTCTTCCTTCTATTCCCTACTCCCCGATCTCAGTCCGGATGCGGCCTCCCTCATTCCCTTTTTTCCTTCCTTGTCTTATGCCGTCGAGTCATCTCCGACCCATAGTGACGCCGTAGACAGATCTCTCCCAGAACGCCCCATCTCCATCTGCAATCGTTATGGTAGTGTATCCGTAGAGTTTTCTTGGTAAAGATATGGAAGTGGTTTGCCAGTGCCTCCTTGGGTGCAGTAAACTTCACTCTCCACCCTCGACTCTCTCCCGTGCTGTTGTGGCCCAGCACAGGTGAGTTTTGACTTGTAGCAGATTGCCGTCCACTCGCTAGCCACTGCCCAAGCTAGGAATGGAAGTGCCTCTGCTTGACTCTCCCTCCCAAAGTGGAGACTGGTAGAGAACTGGAAACTCTCCAGGTGCAAACCCGAGAGGGGTTTTTCCTTTCACTTCGCCTTAATCCCCGATCCGGTCCATCCTGGGTCCACAGTGAACGGGGGGGTCTTGCCCTGACTGATTGATCTGGGTCCCCACAATGGCCCTGTTCACAGCTGCAGCTTCAGCCAACAAGTCATTCAGTGATATTTATTGAGCACTTCTGTGTGCAGGAACCTGTACCGAGCACTTGGGAGACTACAAAACACAATCGAGATGCAGAATAACCATGATAGTTGACTTTTATGTGAGTTCTCTGCTTTAATAAAGCTACCATTTCTCAATGTCTTTTTTCCCTCATGACATAGACAAATGTTGATGTTTATTACAAGTTGGTACATTAGTTGCTAATTAAGTTGCTAGTTCCTTCAGCCAGGATTTGCTGTATTGAATCCAAGAAAAGAATGGCAGCTTTATCAAAAATAAAGTTTAAAAAAAGAAGAGTTGTATATTTAAGCGTATGCTGAGCCGAACACTGAGAACCTTTCCTCTCTGTTCCTTCGCAAACACCGAACGGCTCTGCTCCTCGTATGTTGCTGAATGAGAACAAATAGTGCTTACCATCAAGGCCCTAGGTAAATTGTTAATACATTCAGTAATGCATCCTTCATCATATTCATTTAACGTGTGTGGGAAAAGAATCAAAAGTTACAGCATAGCCTCCCGGGGCAGGTCAGCCTGACGGGGAGCGATCAGAAATGAGGTAACTGACCATGAGCAAAGGCTCTGGGAAGATCGTGAGATCAAGTGAGAGGTCATGGGTTCGAACCCCGGCTCTTCCACTTGCCAGCTGTGTGACTTTGGGCAAGTCACTTAACTTCTCGGTGCCTCAGTTCCCTCATCTGTAAAATGGGGATTAAGACTGTGAGCCCCACGTGGGACAACCTGATTCCCCTGTGTCTACCCCAGCGCTTAGAACAGTGCTCGCCACATAGTAAGCGCTTAACAAATACCAACATTATTATTAAGTGGGAAAAATGAAAACGGGGCCCGATGCTCTGGGTTCTGAAAGCAGAGATACAACAAGGAGCAGTCTTAATCAGAGCAGAGCGCAGAACAGAATCATTACCAGAGAAGCAGAGTGGCTCAGTGTGGAAAGAGTCCGGGCTTGGAAGTCAGAGTTCATGGGTTCAAATCCTGGCTCTTCCACTTGTCAGCTGGGTGACTGTGGGCAGGTCACTTCACTTCTCTGTGCCTCAGTTCCCTCATCTGTAAAATGGGGATTAACTGTGATCCTCATGTGGGACAACCTGATTACCCTGTATCTACTCCAGCGATTAGAACAGTGCTCTGCACATAGTAAGCACTTAACAAATACCAACACTATTATTATCATTATTATTACCAACATGCAGGGCAGTCAAATGTCTGATGTAACACTGGCCCAAACTTAACCTATCCCAGAAATGTGGGAGTTGATTTTATTTTTAAAGATCCAGCAAGGGAAACCCCCAACTTCTTTCAGTAACCAATCCCAGGGTTTATCTTTCCTCGGTCAGAAAGTCTTTCTTATTTCTACCCCTTTAATCTTCTTAATTGTATGTCTTTGGGAGGACAGGCTCTCTTGAGAATGGGGAAGAAGAGAGGGGGACAAATTTTAAACACTATATTTTAAGGTGATCTATTGTGCCTTTGTGAAATTTTCTGAGCTGGTCGGGGGCGGGAATACTCTGCTGATTTATTGTAAGGATCATCAAAGCAGGACGGAAGGGAGTAGGATGTGATAGCTGAGTTGGAGAAGCAATTCTAGTGTAATAATCTCTGCTCAAATGACCAGTTATAAACTGGATGTATCATCTAAATTAGGACTATAGAAATGCAGGGGGACCAAATTAATTTGAATAAGAGGCACAGAAGGAGTGGGGCTTGTAGGAGAGACACCAAGTAGAATGAGATTGGTTAGTTGGCCTTGGCGTTTATTAAGCACTGACTCTCTGCCAGTCACCTATTGTGTGCCAAGCACTGGGGTAGGCAGGAGATAATCAGATGAAACAGTCCTTGCCCCACACAGATTTGACAATCTAAAATGTTGGAAGAGCAGAGAGCATACATATTTACAAGGGAGAAAAGCGAGATCGGGAGAGGTTACATGGCTTGCTCAAAATCCGGGGACAGAACTGAGATCAGATCCCAGTCTTCCAACTCACAGTTCCAAACTACTCTTTCAGATCAATCGATCCATCAGTGGTATTTATTGAGCACTTAACACATGCGAACACTACTAAGCGCTTGAGAAAGTACAGTTCAACTTAGTTGGTAGGGGTGATCTCCGTCCACAAGAAGCTCACAGTCCACCGGGGCAGGCGGCCATTAAAATGGATTAGGGGTAGGGGAAATCGTAGAGTCTAAGAATATTTACTTAAATATTGTGGGGCTGGGTCGAGCATCAAAGCGTTTAACGGTTAGGCAGCCAAGTTTGTAGTTAATGCGGGCCACGTGGGCTTTCCGCTTGACCATAGTGCCTAACCTTAGGTTAGCTTGGGCCAGGGGTTTCACAGGGCTATTTGGAGTTTAAGCCCCACTTGGAAGCTCTTGAAAACCTGGGTTGTGCAAAACTGGATGCCCAGCCCAAATGGGTGTGGGTTAAACCTCTCACCCCACGCAGAGCTGGCAACCCGTGGTGGCAACTGCCTACTCCACCCTCACTGACTTGACACTATGGAACAAGCACAGGGGACAAGTCCCCAGATTTCTGCTTTTTTTGTTTGGTTTTGTGTTTTTTTAAAATGGCATTTATTAAACACTTACTATATGTCAAACGCTGTTCTGAGCTCTGAGGTAGATACAATTTAATTAGGTTGGACACAGTCCCTGTCCTTGGGCAGGTCATTTAATGTCTTTGTGCCTGATTTTCTCGAGGATTAAATATCTGTTCTCCTCCCCGGACTTGCCACTTGCCAGCTGTGTGACTGTGGGCAGGTCACTTAACTTCTCTGTGCCTCAGTCACCTCATCTTTAAAATGGGGATTAAGATTGGGAGCCTCTCGTGGGACAACCCGATGACCCTGTATCTACCACTGCGCTTAGAACAGTGCTCTGCACGTAGTAAGCGCTTAACAAATACCAACATTATCATTCCTGCTCAGAGTGGGAGCCCCACGTGGGGCAGGGATTCCGTCCAATATGATAATAATGTTAGTATTTGTTAAGCGCTTACTATGTGCCGAGCACTGTTCTAAGCGCTGGGGTAGACATAGGGGAATCAGGTTGTCCCACGTGGGGCTCACAGTCTTAATCCCCATTTTACAGATGAGGGAACTGAGGCACAGAGAAGTTAAGTGACTCGCCCACAGTCACACAGCCGACAAGTGGCAGAGCTGGGATTCGAACTCATGAGCCCTGACTCCAAAGCCCATGCTCTTTCCACTGAGCCACGCTGCTTCTCCAACAGCATTTGACTCATAGTAAACTCTTAAAAAATACAATAGCCATAGTAATAAGACACTGAAACTTGGACTTTGAACCTACCGCATCGCTCTAGCCGTGGAAATAGAAAGCAAACTCGGGGTGCATCCGAAGAGCAGAGAGGCCTAGTGGGAAGAGTCCTGGTCTGGGAGGCAGAGGAGCTGGGTTCGAATCCCACTCCACTACTTCTCTGCTGTGTGACTTGAGGCAAGTCACTTAACTTTTCTTTGCCTCATCTGTAAAATGGGGGTCAGGCCTGGGAACCCAATGTGGGACGGGGATTATGTCCGTCCTGATGATCGTGTATCGCGTTCACTGCGACTGAGTGAATGAATGATTTTCTACCCCAGGGCTCTGTACTGTGGTTGGCACAGCGCATTTAGCAAATCCAATTTTTTTTTAAAAAAAAAAAAGAGCTTGTGGGAGTTTTGTCCACCAATGCAAAAAAAAAAAAAAGCACTGACCCCGGCTTTCATTTTTTAAACTTGGGTCTGAGTTGGCCTCTCAGGCAGGGCAGAGAATCCGGATCGTGCAGTTCCCGGGACCGGCCCAGAGATTGACGTGCCCATCGGATGATCTTAACAAATGATGATGGCATTTGTGAAGCACTTACTATGTGCAGACCATTGTTCTAAGCGCTGGGGGGATACAAGGTGATCAGGTGGTCCCCCGTGGGGCTCACAGTCTTCATCCCATTTTCCAGATGAGGTCACTGGGGCTCAGAGAAGTGAAATGACTTGCCCAAAGTCACCCAGCTGACAAGTGGTGGAGCCGGGATTAGAACCCATGACCTCTGACTCGTTCCCCTGAGCCACGCTGCTTCTCTAGGTCCTATTACGACATAGCCCCGCCCACCAGAGGTGGACACGACGGTCGGATAAGCTAGCCCCACCCACGTGGAGGCAGCCGGGGCTTGGGAGTCCGAGGTCAAGGGTTCGAATCCCGCTCTGCCACTTGTCAGCTGGGTCAAAAAAAAAAGTTGGTATTTGTTAAGCGCTGACTATTTGCAGAGCACTGTTCTAAGCGCTGGGGGAAATCCGGGGTCATCAGCTTGTCCCACTTGAGGCTCACAGTTAATCCCCCTTTTCCAGATAAGGGAACTGAGGCCCAGAGAAGTGAAGTGACTTGCCCCCAAGCACCCAGCTGATAAGTGGCCGAGCCGGCATTCGAACCCATGACTTCGGACTCCCGAGCCCGGGCTCAGTGGCCACGCTGCTTCTCTAAGTCCCCCAGTGCTTAGAACAGTGCTCGGCCCCCTAGCAGCGTGGCTCAGTGAAAAGAGCCCGGGCTTGGGAGTCCGAGGTCACGGGTTCGAATCCCAACTCTGCCACTTAATAATAATAATAATAATGTTGGTATTTGTTAAGCGCTTACTATGTGCCGAGCACTGTTCTAAGCGCTGGGGTAGACATAGGGGAATCAGGTTGTCCCACGTGGGGCTCACAGTCTTAATCCCCATTTTACAGATGAGGGAACTGAGGCCCAGAGAAGTTAAGTGACTTGCCCACAGTCACACAGCCAAGTGGCAGAGCTGGGATTCGAACTCATGAGCCCTGACTCCAAAGCCCGTGGTCTTTCCACTGAGCCACGCTGCTTCTCCGCTGTGAAGAGAGAAGCAGACACACTTGTCAGCTGTGTGACTGTGGGCAAGTCACTTCACGTCTCTGGGCCTCAGTTCCCTCCTCTGTCAAATGGGGATGAAGACTACAAGACACTTCACTTCTCTGGGCCTCAGCTCCCTTCTCTGTCAAATGGGGATGAAGACTGCAAGTCACTTCACTTCTCTGGGCCTCAGTTCCCTCCCCTGTCAAATGGGGATGAAGACTGCAAGTCACTTCACTTCTCTGGGCCTCAGTTCCCTCCCCTGTCAAATGGGGATGAAGACTGCAAGTCACTTCACTTCTGTGGGCCTCACTTCCCTCCTCTGTCAAATGGGGATGAAGACTACTAGTCACTTCGCTGGGCCTCAGTTCCCTCCTCTGTCAAATGGGGATGAAGACTGCAAGTCACTTCTCTGGGCCTCAGTTCCCTCCCCTGTCAAATGGGGATGAAGACTGCAAGTCACTTCACTTCTCTGGGCCTCAGTTCCCTCCTCTGTCAAATGGGGATGAAGACTACAAGTCACTTCACTTCCCTGGGCCTCAGCTCCCTCCTCTGTCAAATGGGGATGAAGTCTGCAAGTCACTTCTCTGGGCCTCAGTTCCCTCCCCTGTCAAATGGGGATGAAGACTGCAAGTCACTTCTCTGGGCCTCAGTTCCCTCCTCTGTCAAAGGGGGATGAAGACGGGGAGCCTCACGTGGGACCACCCGATGAGCCTGGATCTCCCCCGGCGCTTAGAACAGCGCTCCGCCCATAGTAAGCGCTTAACAGATACCAACGTTATTCAATTATTATTGCAGCGGGATGGAGGCCCCGCCTCGCCGGGGCTGTCACCAGGGCCGGGGAATCGAAAGCGAAAGCTGGGGGAGGAAAGTTGCAGAGGGAGCGGCGACCACGGCCATGGCGAGGGGCTACTCGTCGGAGGAGGCCTTCCGCCAGCTGCTCTTCTGCTTCAGGCCGCGGCTGCAGGCCTCCATCCAGGTAATAATAATAATCATGTTGGTATCTGTTAAGCGCTTACTATGTGCCGAGCACTGTTCTAAACGCTGGGGGAGACACGGGGCAATCGGGTGGTCCCACGTGGGGCTCCCAGTCTTCATCCCCATTTGACAGATGAGGGAACGGAGGCCCAGAGAGGTGACTTGCCCCCGGCCACCCAGCTGCCAAGGGGCCGAGCTGGGATTCGAACCCATGACCCCTGACTCATTCTTTCATTCAATAGTATTTGTTGAGCGCTTCCTAGGTGCAGAGCGCTGGACTAAGCGCTCGGAATGAACAAGTCGGCAACAGATAGAGACGGTCCCTGCCGTTTGACGGGTTTACGGTCTAATCGGGGGAGACGGACAGACGAGAACAGTGGCAATAAACAGAGTCGAGGGGAAGAACATCTCGTCAGAACAGCGGCAACTAAATAGAATCGAGGCGATGTCCCTTTCATTAACAAAATTAATAGGGTAATGAAAATATATACAGTTGGGCAGACGAGTACGGTGCGGAGGGGATGGGAAGGGAGAGGGGGAGGAGCAGAGGGAAAGGGGGGGGAAAAGAGGGTTTAGCTGCGGAGAGGTGAAGGGGGGGCGGGAGAAGGGGAGCTCAGTCTGGGAAGGAGGTGAGTTTTAAGTAGGGTTTTGAAGAGGTGTGACTGTGGGCAAGTCACTTAACTTCTCTGGGCCTCAGTTCCCTCATCTGTAAAATGGGGATTAACTGTGAGCCTCCCGTGGGACAACCTGATGACCCTGTATCTCCCCCAGCGCTTAGAACAGTGCTCGGCACATAGTAGGCGCTTAACAAATACCAACATTATTATTCATTCATTCATTCAATAGTATTTATTGAGCGCTTACTATGTGCAGAGCACTGTACTAAGCGCTTGGGATGAACAAGTCGGCAACAGATAGAGACAGTCCCTGCCGTTGGACGGGCTTACAGTCTAATCGGGGGAGACGGACAGACAAGAACAATGGCAATAAATAGAGTCAAGGAGGGGGAAAAGCCCGGGCTCTTTCCACTGAACCACGCTGCTTCTCTGATCCAGGTGACCCCGCTGCTGGACCACCTGACCTTCCTGGACGGCGAGGTCAAGGATGAGATCAAGAGGATCGCCGAGACCCGCGGCCGGCCCCGCGCCGTGGAGCGGCTGCTGGCCGCCTTGGAGAGGGGGGACTGGCCACCAGGTTATCGCCGGGAGTTCGTCACGGCCCTGCGGTTGGTGGGTTGCCCCCTGGCCGCCCGCTACGTCGACCCCGACGGCGGCGATCTGCCTTCCCCGGCCGAGGAGGCCGCCAACGACCTGCACGGCCAGCTGCTCACCCTCTTGCTGCCCTCCCTGGTGGAGCGCCTGCGGCCCGGACAGGTCCTGGACCGGTGCCTGCAGAAGGGGCTGCTCACCCCAGAAGACAGGGCCGAGGTAATAATCGTGTTGTTGGGATCCCTTAGGCGCTTACTCTTCTGACAAATACCAGCATTATTAACAAATACCGTTATTATTATCATGGGGGGAGATCAGAGTGTAGAAGCGGGGTCGTGGTAACCGTTGGCCCTCCGAGCCCGGGTTTGGAAGTCAGAGGTCGTGGGTTTGAATCCCAGCCCTGCCACTTGGCAGCTGGGTGACTGTGAGCGAGTCACTTGACTTCTCTGGGCCTCAGTTCCCTCCTCTGCAAAACGGGGATTCAGACTGCGAGAGCCTCACGCAGAACACTCTTCTGAGCGCTGGGGGAGGCCCAGGGTCATCAGGTGGTCCCACCTGAGGCCCTCGCAGTCTGAATCTCCGTTTTGCAGAGGAGGGAACTGAGGCCCAGACAAGTCAAGTGATTTGCTCGCAGTCACCCAGCTGCCGAGTGGCAGGGCCGGGATGCAAACCCGTGACCTCAGACTCCCAAGCCTGAGCTCTTTCCACTGAGCCACACTGCGTCAGCGCTACGTGCAGAGCACTGTTCTAAGCGCTGGCACTGTTCTAAGCGCTGAATAATGTTGGTATTTGTTAAGCGCTTACTATGTGCAGAGCACTGTTCTAAGCGCTGGGGTAGCCACAGGGGAATCAGGTTGTCCCACGTGAGGCTCACAGACTGAATCCCCGTTTTCCAGATGAGGGAACTGAGGCCCAGAGAAGTGAAGTGACTTGCCCACAGACACAGCTGACAAGTGGCGGAGCTGGGATTTGAACCCATGACCTCTGACTCCCATGTCCGTGCTCTTTCCACTGAGCCACGCTCCTTCTCTACTGGGCAGGGACCGTCTCCATCTGTTGCCGATTTGTCCATTCCAAGCGCTTAGTACAGTGCTCTGCACATGGTAAGCGCTCAATAAATACTAGTGAATGAATGATCTCTCCTCATGATAATAATAATGGTATTTGTTAAGCGCTGACTATGTGCAGAGCACCGTTCTAAGCGCTGGGGTGGATACAGGGTCATCGGGTTGTCCCACGTGAGGCTCACAGTTTTTCATCCCCATTTTTGCAGATGAGGCACAGAGAAGTGAAGTGACTTGCCCAAGGTCACCCAGCAAACAAGTGGCGAAGCTGGGATTAGAACCCATGACCTCTGACTCCCGAGCCCGGGCTCTTTCGACCAAGCCACGCCGCTGCTCATTAGACTGGGAGCCCGTTACTGGACAGGGATGGTCTCTCGCTGTTGCCGAATTGTCCATTCCAAGCGCTTAGTCCGGGGCTCTGCACGTTGTGAGTGCTCAGTGAATACTATTGAATGCTTCCGAATCTTAGATCTTAAACGGTCCCTTCAGATAATCCTTTATCATGATAATAATGTTGGTATCTGGGAAGCACTGACTATGTGCCGAGCGCTGTTCCCAGAGCCGGAGGGCGATCCATCGGGTGGTCCCACGTGAGACTCCCAGTCTTCATCCCCGTTTGACAGAGTAGGTCACTGAGGCCCAGAGAATAATAATAATGTTGGTATTTGTTAAGCAGAGCACTGTTCCAAGCGCTGTGGGGACCTACGAGGTAAGCAGGGTGACGCACGTGGGGCTCACAGTCACGTCATCCCCCTTGGGCAGATGAGGTGACCGAGGCCCAGAGAAGTGAAGCGACTTGCCCGAGGTCACACAGCTGATAATAATAATAATTATGGTATTTGTTAAGCGCCTACTATGTGCCAATCACCTTTCTTAGCGCTGGGGTAGATACGAGATCAGGTTGTCCCACTTGGGGCTCACAATCCCCATTTTACAGATGAAGTAATGGAGGCCCAGAGAAGTCAAGTGGCTTGCCCAGGGTCACTCAGCAGACAAGTGGCAGAGCCGGGATTAGAACCCACGACCTCTGACTCCCAAGCCCGTGCCTTTTCCACCGAGCCACGCTGCTAGCGGCAGAGGCGGGATTCGACTCTCAGGGTAATCGGGTTGTCCCACGTGAGGCTCACGGTCTTCATCCCCATTTGACAGATGAGGTCCCTGAGGCACAGAGAAGCGATCTGCCCCAGGTCACACAGCAGACAAGTGGCGGGGGCGGGATCGGCACCCACGACCTCCGACTCCTAAGCCCGTGCTTTTTCCACTGAGCCGCGCCGCTTCTCCCATCGTGCTAATCATCGTGATCGTAGTGGTGGAGCGCTTACCCCGTGCCGGGCACTGTCCTGAGCGCCGGGGCGACGGGGATACAAGCAGACCGGGTTGGACGCGGCCCCTGGCCCACGTGCGCCTCGCTGTCTCAATCCCCATTTGACAGAACGGAGGCCCAGAGAAGTGAAGCGTCTTGCCCAAGCTCACGCAGCAGGCAAGTGGCAGAGGTGGGATCGGAACCCGTGACCTGACTCCCAGGCCCGGGCTCTATCCACTACGCCGTGCTGCTTCTCACAGATAGTCTTTAGGATAGGAGAGTCTACCGCTCTCTTTGATTCCAGGATAGCCAGAGACCCCGCCTGGAGTCCCTTCGGGCCTTAATAGTACAAGGGAATCCCGATCGAACCCAGAGCCCTCGCAGTCTAAGAAGGAAGGAGAACCGGTACTTTATCCCCATTATGCCCAGTAACTCACCGAAGGTCACACAGCAGGCCGGTGGCAGAGCTTGGGTAAGAACCCTGGTCACCCGACTTCTAGTCTTCTGCTTTTCCACTAGGCCCCGTTGCCTCCCGACTTTTAATTCTGCAAGACTTAGGGCTGCATCATACAATGTAGGGAAGAAAATGGCTGCGCTCTGCATGCAGAGGAAGCTTATCTGTCGGTCTTTCCCTGCTCCTCAATCCCCAATCCTAAAAAAAAAAACAACCCAAGAACTCTCTTGACCCCAAGGCTCCCTGCAGTTATCAGTCCATCTCCCTCCTCCTGTTCCTCTCCAGCTCCACTTCTTCCCTTCCAATTTTCTCCTCGATCCCCTCCAATTTGATTTCCACCCCTTCCTCCCCATGGAAATTGCCCTCTAGAAGGGCATGAATGACTGGCTTCTCGCCAAAGCCAATGGCCTCCGCTCCATACTAATCGTCCTAGACCTCTCAGCTGCCTTAAACCCTGTGAACGACCACCTCTCCTGCAAATATTGTTCAACTTTGACTTCACTGACCCTGTCCTCTCCTAGTTCTCCTCCTATCTCTCTGACTGCTCCGTCTCAATTTCTTCTATTGGCTCCTCCTCTGCCTCCCGCCCTCTAACACTGGGGATTCCTGAGGCTCAGTTCTGAGTCCCCTTCTAGTCTCCAACTACACCCTCTCCCTTAGGGAACTCGTTCGCTTCCATGGCTTCAACTACATCTACACAGTTGATTGACAGATTTACATCTCCAGCCCTGACAATCTCTCTTCTCTGCTGTCTCACATTTCCTCCTGCCTTCGGGATATCTCTACCTGGATGTCCTGCTCCCTAAAAGCTAAACACGTGCAAACAGAACTCTTCATCTTCCCCCCCGAATCTTGTCCTCCTCTGCTTTCCCATCACTGTAGATGCATTCATTCATTCATCCAATCGTATTTATTGAGTGCTTACTGTGTGCAGAGCACTGTACTAAGCGCTTGGAATGTAGGTAATGCCACTATCCTCCCTAGCTCTCAAGATGGTAATCTTGGGGCACTGTCTTCAACTCTTCTCTCTCATTCAACCCACACATTCAATCTGTCACCAAATCCAATTGGTTCTACCTGCCCAACATTGCTAAAATCTGCCTCTCCTCTCTGTCCAAAATGCTACTATTCTGATCCGAGCACTTATCCTATCCCGCCTCGACTACTGCTTCCGCCTCCTTGCTGGTCTCCCCGCCTCCCGTCTCTTCCCACTCCAGGTCATTTTTCTAAAAAAAGTTCAGTTCTCATCTTCCCCACTCTTCCAGAACCTTCGACGGTTGCCCGTTCACCTCTGTATCCAACAGAACGTCTTACCATTGGCTTTATAGCACTCTTATCGGCTCACCCACTCCTTGTCACTTCACTGATAACAGCCCAGCCTACCGACTGGGCTCTTCTGGCGCCATCTTACTCGCCGGACGCCAGTCTCATTTATCTCACCACCGATCCCTTTGCCAATCCTCCCCCTAGCCTGGATTCTCCCTCCCACTCCATAGTCTCCAGACCACCTTCAAAGCGCTATTAAGGTCACCTCTCCTCCAAGAGACCTTCCCCATTTTACCCCTCGTTTCCCCAGCTCTTCCTCCCTTCTGCATCATCTAGGCACTTGGATCTGTGACCTTGGGGCATTTGATACTCGCCCCGCTGTCGACCCCAAAGCACCGCACATGTATCTTTAAACAATATAGAATAAATTATTTAGGTTAATGTTGGTCTCCCCTCTACCCTGTAAGCTCGTTGTGGGCAGGGAACGTATCTGGCAGCCCCGTTACGTTGTACTCTCCCAAGCTCGTAGTACGGTGCTCTGCACTCGTAAGCGCTCGGTAAAGACCACTGATGTGCCTCAATGTCACCTACCTCTTCTCCAACTCCCTTCCCCACTTCCTCCCTCTGGCTAAGGTCACACCTCCTCCAAGAGGCCTTCCCCATTTAAGCCCTCTTTTCTTGGACTCCGTCTCCCTTCCGCGTCACCTACGCGTTTGGGTCTGTACCCTTTGAGCACTTGATAGTCATCCCACCCTCAGCCCCACAGCACTTGCGTATATATCCATAATTTATTTCTATTACTGCCTCTCTACCCCTCTAGACTTTAAGTTTCTCGTGGGCAGGGAACCTGTATACCAACTCTGTTGAATTGCCCCAACCGCTTCATACGGTGCTAGGCATACCCTGAGTGCTCGATAAATACCACTGATTGATTCCCGTGGGCAGACAGCGTCATCGTCGGTGGTATCTATTGAGCACCTACTATGTGCAGATCACTGTACTAAGCGCTTGGGAGAGCTACCTCGACTCCTCTGCTACTCTTCCCCCCACAGCTTGGCACTGGCCAGCTCCACTCTTTCTCTTCTGTGTCTCCTCAGTGGTTGGCAAGATAGATGTTGATTGGTCAGGAACAACTCTTGTGCGCAGTAGTAACCAACCCTTCTGGGTTACCACCTTAACAACCTTAAATCTGGTAGAAAACGGAGGGTGCGAGATGTTTCGTGGAGTCAAGGCAGGAGAACAATTAAAAATTTACCAATAAATGGTCGTTATTTTCTTCAGTATTATTCCCCCTCAGCACCGCCCACGGTGGGTGCTTGATAAATACTGATGAACCAACCAATGTGCTCAGGGTTTTGAACCCGTCACCATTTGATTTGGTTGCCGTGTTGTTTAAGCGACCTGTGAACAGAGCCAAAGATAGAAGCCGAGGTCGGATTTTGAGGTCCGAGGTAGGTTTAATGCGGAAGCGAGTGCGTTGGCTCCTCCCCCCGCAACGTTCGTGCGGCTCCGTGTACTGAGAACCAGATAGATCACGTTATAGTAGTCCAGCTGGATATGACAAATGTGTACATCACTGTGGCAGAATCTTAATTTGGAAGAAAGCATGCAGCCTTCAAGCCAGCTGGAGATGGAAGATGGCATTTCCAGCCATGGGTGCTGTCAGGGAGTCCAGAAGCAACAGTGAGTCCAGTAACACCACAAAGTTGTTTATATTTGGTGGGTATACTCTTCCGATTGCCAGTGAAGCGGCACTTCTCATTATTTACTCTAAATACTTCTGCCTATCAGCATCACTTTTGTCTTGCCTGGATTGAATTTCAGCCAGCCGATTTCATCCAAGATCTTGTTTCTGGCAAGACTGGGGACAGCTGGGACTTGCACGGGGGGCTCGACGCAAAGGAGATGAAGAGTTAACGTGACATCGTGTACCGGTGACACGAAGGCCAAAAGCGCCCCCTGACTCCCCAGATCCCATTTAAACGGACATGGCCAAGATTCACGGGGAACTCGGTAACTGGGGTCGCTGGAGGAGAATCGACTCCTCTTGGTGATTTTCGGGAGCTATCGGAGCTAAAATTGATCTCTTTGTTATAGAGTGGCAGTAATGACCTTATAGTATTCTACAGACAGCTTGCCGTTGACAGTTTTAGAGGTGGTATAAATCTGGAAGGATACATATGAGCATATGGGGTCATCTGTTAATTTTAAGTCCCTTATTGTAGGCAGTCCTGGCTACTGCTGGGTTGAGCCAACCCTATTTATCAGGCCCAAGGATTGAATTTTGATACGTTAAGGATGTGGATACTTGAATAGATTTGCTACTCTCTAGGGACAACGCCCCGCATGGTTGATATACCTGCATTACAGGTGTCCTGTTGAAGCAAGAGGCCTCATTTGTCCGCACCAAGGTGAACAGTGGATAGGTGTGTCTGGGAAGCAGATTTCCGGGCACCCTGGAAAGTAGGGCTCTGGGTGGCTTTAATAAAGCAGATCTGTTGTAAGCCACGATCCAAGGGTAGGGCTCCTTTGGTAATGGTTATCTAGTGGGACGGTCCTGTTATCCGAATCGATCGGTGGTAATAGCCTCCTCCCCTGGGAGAGGCCCCTCTAATGCCATGGTGACCCCTATAGCCCTTATGGTGACCTCTAAAGCCCAGCCGTTATCGGCGCAGGGAATATGGGGGTGTGGATTTGTGATTCACACACCTGGGAGGACGTATAGAAGCTCGGGGAGCCCGGTACATATGGCTCATTAGCCCAGGCACTCCCAGGACCCCAATCTAGCCGTACACAGCTGATCTAACAACTGCTGCATGCCAGATTCAGAAGTAAAGGAGGAAAGAGCCTCAAGTGCTCTCCAATCATTTTGGTAAACTTTGCAAAGTTTGATGTCCTCAGTAGACCCGGACTCTGCCAACTACTAAAAAAAAGTGTGGTTACCCCGAGTAGTTGCCCAAGAGCCCAAGGATACTCCATGATAACATGGCTTTTCTTATGCCGTCGAGCCGTCTCTGAACTATAGCGACTCCATGGACACATCTCTCCCAGAACTCCCCACTGTCCTCCCGCGATAGTTCCGATAGTGTATCCGTAGAGTTTTCTTGGTTAAAATCCAAAAGCGGTTTATCGTTACCTCCTTCCACACGGAAGGCTTGAGTCTCCGCCCTCGACTCTCTCCCGTGCCCTTGCTGCCCAGCACGGTGAGTTTTGACTTGTAGCGGATGACCTGCCCCTCGCTAGCCACTGCGCAAACTAGGAATGGAACCGAAAGGCCTCTGCTTGACTCTCCCTCCCGTAGTCGAGACTGGTAGAGGACTGGAAACTCTCCAGGTGCGACCCTGAGAAGGACGATAACATGGCTAGTTGTATCATTACTGAGATGCCGTGTATGTTTTTTCTTTTTAATTTCTTTTATGGTATTTGTTAAACACTTCCCGCGTGCCAGGCACTGTTCTAAGCCGTGGGGTAGAGACAAGTTACGTTGGACACAGTCCATGTCCCACATGGGGCTCGCGGTCTTAATCCCCGTTTTACAGTTGAGGTAACTTAGGCCCAGTGAAGTTAAGTGACTTGTCCAAGGTCACACAGCAGACTAGTGGCAGAACCAGCATTAGAACCGAGGTCCTCTGACTCCCAGGCCCACGCTCCATCAATCAATCGTACTTATTGAGCATTTATTATGTGCAGAGCACTGTACTAAGCGCTTGGGTGAGTACAGTACATCGGAATTGGTAGACACGGTCCCCGCCTCCACAACTGTTTCCCTCCATCGCAGTTGGGATAAAGATGATTGTCTAAAGTTATCCAACCTAGACTCCCTGGCCTTGTTTGAGACTTTAGGAGGTTTGGAAAAAATGGGATTAGAATACACTTTAAGCCTTTCGGGAAGCTGTTCCGTCTCAAAAATATATAGACACATTATTGACGTCGGCTGTTTAGAAGCACCTACGTAGGGATGACTGTGACCTGAATGAGCATACTGGAGAAGAAGTGCAAAAAGGATTATTACGTCACTTTTCGGAACCTGTAAAATACTGGGGAGCCACAGTAAACTTTAAGGAGGCTGAAGTTTAGTGCTAGTCTGTCCCTGGGGGACTTGGCAGCCACCAGGAATATGGAGATGACACTACAACTGTAGCCGAATGATGTCCATCCATGGAAGGACAGACAAAATAGGTGGAAAATAGAATCAAGAAAACCCCTATGTTGTTCATTTGGGAGCTTGACAGAATGGACGCCAATATGGCCATAGAGCCTCTGGCCAAACCGAAGATTTAACAGAACAGTTGATGATGATGGCATTTGCTAAGCGCTTATATGTGCCGGGCATTGTACTAAGCGCTGGGGTGGATACAAACAAATCGGGTTGGACAAAGGTCCCTGTCCCATGTGGGGCTCACAGTCTGAATCCCCATTTTACGGATGAGGTAACTGAGGCCCAGAGAAGTGAAGCGAATTGCCCGAGGTCACACGGCAGACAAGTGGCGGAGCTGGGATGAGAACCCATGACCTTCTGATTCCAAGGCCCGTGTTCTATCCACTCTGTCAGGCTGCTTCCCTTAAAAAACAAAAGAAAAAAGCAGTCGTAGTACGTGGTTCTGGGTGTGGTGATTTCCGATGGGTTTCTGTATTTCTGGTCCCGTCGGGTAAGTGACACTGAGGTGGTGGTGTAAGACCCCGCAGACTTCCTCCTCTTGCCCACCCTGGTTCATTGCTCCAGAAAGCAAGCACCCGAAGCTGCGGAAGGGGCCACTAATAATAATAATAATAATGATGGCGTTTGTTAAGCTCTTACTATGTGCAAAGCACTGTTCTAAGAGCTGGGCGGGGGGGATACAAGGTGATCGGGTTGTCCCACGTGGGGCTCACAGTCTCATTTTTACAGATGAGGTAACTGAGGCCCAGAGAAGTGAAGTGACTTGCCCAAAGTCACACAGCTGACAAGTGACAGAGCCAGGATTAGAACCCATGACCTCTGACTCCCAAGCCCGGGCTTTTTCCACTGAGCCACGCTGCTTCGCCAATAGGAGTAGTGATGGCAGCTGGGGCAACAACTGCTTAAAAATAAATGAATAGACAAGACGGGGGAGTGGGGAGAGAGAGAATTTTGGGATGCAGAGAGGGAAGACTGGAAAGCTGAATCGGGAGGGGCTAGGTTTGCATGCCTCATCGGGAGAGTGGTCATGATATTTGGACTTTGCCCGACAGTGTGGCAAAAATAACTTGACTGGGTAATTTAGTACCGGTCATGTTCTATTTGATTGCGAACTCTGGAGCTCTGATGAGCATCCACACAGTTTGCTAGGCATTTTGCGTTAGTCAAAGTCGTGCTCGTCATTCTCCCTAAGTACACCTAACATCACACGGAAAGACTGAATGACGGCGATGGAGATTCAGAAACACAAATGGCCCATCAGGCGTAAAGCAGTGCTCTTCCCGATAGCCTAAGTGTGTGTATATCTAGCCTACATGCTTAGGCTGAGTTTTCCGGTCCAAACATAACTTAGCTGGACTTAGTAGGTTCCGTTCAACTCAGTGGAAGATAAAGCCAGAGCGAAAGAAAAAATTAACAAATATCCCCTTTCTTCACTCTTCTGGATGTTTAATGTGCCAGTGAGCCCTCAGCTGGAGGAAGCAGCGTGGCCTAGTGGATAGGGCCTGGGAGTCGGGAGGACCTGGGTTCTAATTCCGCTCCGCCATCTGCTTGCTGTGTGACCTTGGGCAAGTCTTTTAAGTTCTCTTGGCCTCCGTTACTTCATCTGAAAAATGGGTATTGACTGGCAGCCCGATGTGGAACGTGATCTGTGCCCAACATGACAGTCTAGTATCCCCCCGCCTCCCCCCAGCACAGGGCCTGGCACATAGTAAGCACTTAACAAATGCCATTTTTTTAAAAAAAAGAGGGGCGCGGGGGAGAGGAGGGAAAGAGCCCTTCAAAAATTTCTCGGGTTTAACTTGGTTCCAGCCTGACCCAGCCATACAGACTCCAGTCTCCCTTGAGCAGCAGGGAGATCCGAAGCCCATCATATGGCTTCACGAGCACGTGAGGAGAAAGTTGCTCATTGTCATCCAAAGTAGTGCAGAAGGGTAGCCATAAGTATGTTGAATAAAAAGACAAGTTTTAAAGGCTCAATCTGGGGCAGAGTAGCAAGGTGAGAAGTGTGGGCGACTACAGACCCAGACCACTTATCCTACAGTAGGACTTTCTGTGCTACTGATCAGGGAGCCACTCTTAGGAAAATAATAATAATAATGATGGTATTTAAGTGCTTACTATGTGCCGAGCACTGTTCTAAACCCTGGGGGGAGATACAAGGAAATGATGTTGTCCCATGTGGGGCTCACAGACCTAATCCCCTTTTTATAATAATAATAATAATGTTGGTATTTGTTAAGCGCTTACTATGTGCAGAGCACTCTTCTAAGCACTGGGGTAGATACAGGGTAGTCAGGTTGTCCCACGGGAGTCTCACAGTCTTAATCCCCACTTTACAGATGAGGGAACTGAGGCACAGAGTAATTTGCCCACAGTCACCCAGCTGACAAGTGGCAGATCCGGGATTCATACCCATGACCTCTGACTCCCAAGCCCGTGTTCTTTCCATTGAGCCACGCTGCTTCTCTGGGAACTGAGGCACAGAGAAGTTAAGCGACCTGCCCAAAGTCACACAACTGACAGGTGGTGGAGCTGGGTTTGGAGCCCATGACCTCTGCCTCCCAAGCCCGGGATCTTTCCACTGAGCCACGCTGAGAGAAATGAAATGTAGATCACAGTAACAACCTGAAGTTTCAGTATCTATTTATGGTGGTGAAAGCCTGAAGAACAGCATTAGTATAGATACCAAATTTATACCTGTACATCTTCCTAGTGCAAAAAAGTCTACACGCCTATTTATGTGCATGAGTAAGTGTATATACTACTTACACATGCTGAATAACTCATCTAGTCAGCTTGGTCTCCATTATGCACATAAAACCACATGTTTTATGTGGAATTACTGGGGGTGTTTGGCTTTTGACTGTCCATCTTCTATATAACCGAAGTCATATTATATAGGATATTGTTCAAAGGGTAGTATTATTACTGTTTAGTAGCATGGCGTAGTGCGTAGAGCACAGGCCTGGAAGGCAGAAGGGTCATGGGTTCTAATCCTAGCTCTGCCACTTACCTGCTCTGTGAACCTGGGTAAGTCACTTCTCTTCTCTGTACCTCAGTTACCTCATCTGTAAAATGGGTATTGAGACTGTAGGCCAGCCGACGTGGGACCGGGACTGTGTCCTACTCAGTTTGCTCATATCCACCCCAGCACTTAGTATAGTGCCCGGCACATAGTAAGCGCTTAAAAAAATACCATAATTATTATTATTACTTATCTGCACTCTGCCCTTCATCTACTTAGACTAATGATGAAGGGATCATTCTCACAGACTTGACTAGCGTGGTACTCCTGGCTTGGCAGTGATTCCAGCTCTTCATTCTGAGCCCAGAGGGCAAAAGGAGGCGGGGAATTCAAGGTGCAGGTGAGCCTGGAAGGGGACTAGCTGCAAAGAGTCATTATTTGACTGGATTCCCTTTCCCCACACCTTGTTCCTCAAAATGATCTTTCTTTAGCAGCAGAAATATCCGTGTGAGCTGTAAAATACTCCAAAGTGGAACAGCTTGTATTAGAACTCTTGCTACACTGCCTAAGAAGCTAAAACTGCACAGATGCAAGGTCTCCGTGCGTGTAAAAGAGAAAAAAAAAAGTAAATGTAAAGAGTCATTTTATTATGAGTTTAAACCTTCATGGACTCAGCAAGGGCAAATCAAGTCTGACAGACCTGATTGCTTTTTAAAATCAAAATAGCTGTAACATGCCTGAATTTTAATAAAGTGTTCATTACAGTACTTCACACATTCTTAATAGGGAAATTCTTTCCGATTAGCTTGTATCTGAGTACTGTCAAGTGAATTGAAAACTGATTAAAACATAGGGTAACGTAAAATGGATATGTGTTGAATTAAGGGAAGGGGATGATGTGATCAGAGTTACATCCTTATCAGTTATTTCCTAAATGGGTATAATAGAAGCACCGTGACAAACGCAAGGGAGAATGAGAAAATTCCATAAAAGGAATTGAGAGTTAGGAATATAGACAGGGAAGGCCAAGCAAGAAGCCTGGGGCTGCCGGGGACAGAAATCTTATCCAGGTTATTACATTTATTTTTAATATCTTTCTGATTTCAAAAATGATCTTGAAAGGGAAGGACAAACTTGATATTAGAGCTTGAAATGGAGTAAGTCCCTTGGGCAGATATCATGCGTGTCCTTTCTGTCTCTTTCAATGATAATGTTGGTATTAAGCACTTGCTATGTGCTGGGGTAGATGAAAGATCATCAGACTGGGACTCCATTCCTGACCCACACGGGGCTCACAGTCTGAGGAGACTTGTCCAAAACACAAAGCAAGCAAGTGTTCAGAGCTGGGACTAGAACCCGAGTCTACTGACTCACAATCCGATGCTCTTTCCGCTAGGCTACACTGCTTCCCGAGGGCCTACATGGTTAATGGGAATTGGTTCCAAAAGCAGGCGGTTCTCCTTTAACGCAGAGGTTGCACTTTTGATGAATCTTATGTTAAAACACATGGGCGAAAAAGTTTCTTCTAACACTAGTGTCACAGCGTGAGTGTGGAGCAGAGCGAGGCCATTGCAAGACCAGATCCAGTGGTTTATAGGGACCCCCTTAATTTGGGGGCCACCTCCAGCCCTCACCACTTTCCCACTGTACTACAGGATCCACACCTCTTTTATATCCTGAGAATAATCTCTACTGAATGGAAAAGGAATTTCAATATATAGTCAAAGGAGTACGATAGAGCCTCTTCTCCCTTTCCGTGTATGGACAGTGTAAGCTCGTTTCGGGCAGGGAATTGCACTGTTTATTGTTGTATTGTGTTTTCCCAAGACCTCAGTCCGTGTTCTGCACACAGTCAGCACTCCATAAATACGATTGAATGAATGAATTAATGAATGTAGGCTCATGGAAATGTGCCCCGACACGACACAAATAAGACAAAGTGTCCGGTCGTGGCCTAGAAGTGGAAAGACCATAGGCCTGGAAGTCAGGGAACCCGGGTTCTGCTGCTTACTGTCTGTGTGACCTTGGGCAATTCACTTAACTTCTCTGTGCCCCGGTTCCCTCACCTGCAAAAATAGGGATTCAATATCTATCCTCCCTCCCGGGTTAGGCTGTGAGCCCCATGTGGAATCTGATTATCTTGTATCTCTACTCCAGTGTTTAGAACGGTGTTTGACATGTATTATTATTATTGTTATAATTATCATTAGGGCAATGTCATCTACATTTAGACCAGGAAGGTCATTGAGGCTGGAAATGGATATGAGCCCTGGGACACCCTAATCCTGAGACCTATGGGACACTCTCCAACTTCCTGTAGCTGTTTTGGGAGTGCCTGTCTTTCAGCCTGTTCTTAATACTGGGATAACAAATACCAACATTATTATTACTATAACAGCAACAGAATAGGAGCAACTTCACCTCTGGGCTTAGCTGTAAGCAGACTCCCGGCTACGTGGGAAAACAGGAGGTGGAAAGGTATATTCTTAAGCAGATTCCATTCTGCATCTGTCAAACATTATAGAACAGTATTCAAAATAGGAAACCTTCCCTGAAAGTACTCCGAAAAATTCAATATTTGTCGATGATGCACCACACACTAAATAGCGGACAGCCTGAAATAATAATTCAGCTTCCAAAGGTTCCAGGCAGTGGGAGGATCTGGCTCGACAGAAAGATTTCTCCTTAATGACTAGAATTTTGTTTTCTCTTTTCATTAGAAGAGGTGAAATGTAATAAGTAATGTTGCTATTTTCTGGTGGTCTCTCCTTGTTTGTTTAGGAGGCTACATGTTTTAATTCCTTCTTTTCGTTTGCATTCTTGGCTAGCTAATATCAATCATTCATATTAGTTGTGCACTTACTGTGTTCAGAGCACTGTACTAAGTACTTGTGAGGGTAGAATATAACAGAGTTGGTAGACACATTCCTTGCCCACAGAGAGCTTACAGTCTAGAGGACCCTAAAGTTACTAGCGTCTTGGTCTCTTGAAGCTTTTGCCTAAAGAACTGCTAATTTCTCAATTTCACATAGGCCAGGCTGGAATATCAACGGCAATTTACTCCTGTTCTTCTGTGTCTTTGCCTTTACTTTAGTTGTGTTATGTGTCAACACAATAGGGGGCACTCTTTGTGGATGTATCGTGTGACCTGGACTATCAGTCCCCGTTGGCTTTTTTTACCCACCCTTGCAACCATAGGTGAACTTTCACCAGCAATGGTGCCGTCTTTGACGAGGTATCCCGCCGACACTTCAAACTGAACAAGTTCAAGACAGAACTCCTTGTCTTCCCTCCCAAATCCTGTCTTCCCCATGATTAAGCCTTCTTTTCTTTGACTCCTGCCCCCTCTGCATCATCAGTGTGGTTGGATGTGTATCTTTTGCTCATTATGGGCAGAGAACGTTTCTGCCGATCCTGTCGTACTGTAGGCTCCCAAATGCTCGGAAAAGTGCTCTGTATGTCGTAAGCGCTGAGTAAATACCATTGATTGATTAATTTGGGGCGTTTGGATTCGTAGCCCCAGCCCCACAGCACTTCATGTAAATGTCTGCAAGTAAGTTCAGGGACAGGGAACAGGGAGGGTTGTACTGTACTCTCCCCAATGTTTAGTACAGTGCTTTGCACACAAGCGTTCAATGAATACCACTGATTGATGCAAGGTAATCAGACTGGACACAGACTCTCTTCCATATAGGGGCTCGCAGTCTGGACAGCTGTATCTCTGACTTCATAAATGTATATATGCTTCACTGTCACCACAAAATGGGACATTTGGGGTCAATTTTATCATTCCAACCTCATTGTATTCAGAAGAGGCCTTAATTCTTTAATCATACTTTTCTTTAACTAGGTGTGTCAGGCAATCAGCAATCATGGAAATCCGTCTGGTACAAGGGAATTGCTGAATAGGATAGTGCTGAAGGAAGATTGGTTTTCTCTGTTCGTGGCAGTTCTGCGAGAAACTGAGCATGACGATCTCGCGGAGAGCTTAATTGGCAAAAATGTCCTTGAAAGCACTGAAGGTATTAATTACTCTTTTTCACTCCTGGGATTTGTGTCTGTTTTGCCCACAGGTTTTAGGAATATCTTCCCAAAGGAACGCCTGATCAATGAAAATGAGAAAAAGATTTAGACTAAAACGGAGAGAGCTATTACACAATTTCAGTTCATTGCATGTTACCCTGATCATTTATCTATGGAGCATAAGTTCCTAGGGAAGGAAACTAACATTGGAAAAAGCCCACAGAAGCCAATTTATTACTCGATGATATAGTCCTCCGTATCTTTTCCTAAATACCAACAACTCAAAGAGACAGAATCCCACTCCATTGGAATCTAGAGAAGTAGGGATGTTTTAAAATATGCTTCTAGTTAAATAATTTCAGTAGTTATAGTATTTACCGAGTCCCCGCTTGGCGCCCTGAGGTCTTGATTTTTTGTGGTACCTGTGAAACCCTTACAGGTGTGCCAGGACTGTGTTAAGCCTGGGTAGATTCATGCTAATCATGGGGCTCGCAATCTTAATCTCCATTTTACTGGTGAGGTAACTCAGACTCAGAGAAGTGAAGTGACCTACTTGCCCAAGATCACACAGCAGACAAGTGGCAGAGCTGGGATTAGAACCCAGGTCCTTCTGACTCCTAGCCCGTGCTATTTCCAATAGACCATGATGCTTCTCTTTGGAAATTCTAAACAGAGAAGTACTACATTCCCTACCCACAAGGATTTCATACTAATGGGAGAGACAGACATGAAAATATTTACAAATACAGTAGTCATAAATAATTGATTAAACACATATGTAAGGGGGCGGCGGATGGGTGTAAATAAGTTCATAGGTGAAATGTACATTTTGTTTCCCAGATTGGTAGTCAGGAGTTTTGCAATCATGAAATATTTGTTAGAGCCAATTTCTCTTACGTTATCTTTCTTTGCTTTTTGACTTCTGTTCAGAAGCAGAGATTAAAGAAAATGGGGTAGAACAACCAGAGGCAGAGGACATTTCGACCCCTGGATTCACCCTTACTTCAGTATCAGAGCAGTTGAAGTCGGAGAGTACTAATCGGCTCAATGAGACTGATTCGCTGGACTCATCTTTTTCGGAATCTTTGGCTTCAGGTACTCATCGCCTCGCTAGTTTTACTAATATATCATGTAATTCCACCGTGTCTTAGTTGTATGTTTAGATGTACATGAAAAGTAGATCTCTGTTAACAGCAAGTAATATTAAAAAAAGCATTGTGTCCTAGTCCGGGATTCCATCTCTAACAGCTGCAGCGTGATGCTGAGAGGAATATTGTGTTGATTGTCCTGTTTTGCTTCTTAATGTTTAGGAGTAAAAGAGTTCACACTCTAATTTTCCCATTGTGGATAGCGGGCTCCCAAATTTATCTATGTGATATTTGCACCTGCTGATATTTTCAGCCTGTGCAGCCTCCTATGCAAACAAATCCTACATGCTGAACACCCCCTGTTTGATTTATCAATCAATCAGTGGTATTTATTGTGTACTTACTATGTGCAGAGCACTGTACTAAGTGCTTGGGAGAGTACGATACGACAGAATTGGTGGTCACGTTCCCTACCCATAGCAAGCGTACAATCTGAGATTGATGTGCAGATTTGTCCACTCTAAAAAAAAAAAAAGTTCAGTTCACATTTCCCCACTCCTCATAAACCTCCAGTGGTTACCTAGCCACCTTGTAGAAGCAGCGTGGCTCAGTGGAAAGAGCACGGGCTTTGGAGTCAGAGGTCATGGGTTCGAATCCCTGCTCGGCCACATGTCAGCTGTGTGACTTTGGGCAAGTCACTTAACTTCTCGGTGCCTCAGTTCCCTCATCTGTAAAATGGGGATGAAGACTGTGAGCCCCACCTGGTACAACCTGATTCCCCTGTGTCTACCCCAGCGCTTAGAACAGTGCTCGGCACATAGTAAGCGCTTAACAAATACCAACATTATTATTATTATTATTACCTTCCACGTCAAACAGAAACTCGTTACCACCATCTTTAAAGCACTCATTCAGCTTGCCCCCTCCCATCTTATCTCCCTAATTTTCTTCTACAGCCCCGCCTGCACACTTCACTCCTCCCACACCAACATGCTCACTGTTCCTCAGTCCCATCTATCTCGCCTTTGCCCACATCCTCCCTCTGGCCTGGACCTCTCTTCTCCTCGAAGTATGACAGACCACCACTCTTCCCGCCCCCAATAAGGCCTTATTCAAATGGCATCTCCTCCAAGAGGCTTTTCCCAACAAAGCCCTCATTTCCCCTACTGCCTCTTCCTCCTGAGTTGCTTATGCATTTGGAACTGTAGTCTTCAAGCACTTGATATTCACCCCACCCTGAGCCCCGCAGCATTTATGAACATGCCCATAATGCATTTTAATGTCTGTCTCCCCCTCTAGACTGTAAGGTCTTCGTGGACGGGGAACATGTTTACCAACCAACTCTGCTACATTGTGCTCTCCCAAGCACAGTGCTCTGCCCACAGTAAGCACTCAGTAAAATCCACTGATGATGAGAATGACGACAGTGATGAGGCTTTGCCAGTAATCTGTACTAAATGTCACAATGATTTTAAAAACTAAAAACTCTTAGCTTATAATGTATCTCGATCATTTTCAGTTGTTCCCGATTTGTTTTGTTGCCACTGAACTTCTTATGAATTGGGAATTATTTTTAAATGGCTATCTCCCCATTATTTTGGTCTACTACAAAAGTTGGGGCCAAAATATGAAAAAATAGATATATATTAGAAAGAATATAAAATATAGATATAAAATATCGAGACTGGGCAGAAACCCCCCCAGATAATTTGTAATCAGATGTCCGTTATCCCAAACAACACTCCAACAACCACCTTAGGCTTTCCAGCAGAGGGTGCTTTTGCATTTATAAAGAAACAGTGGAGAAGATCTATTGTTCACGGATAAAAGCTTAAGAACATAACTTTAAAGATGAAAAATCACATACTTTTGTACCCTGAGGGCGAATATATGGTGTGCGTGTCTGTGAATTTGTGTATTTTGATTTACGTATTCCTTTGCATTAAGAATTTTTTTCGTGGTTTTAAAATTCAGTTCCAGCTAATGAGCTTACAAACCTGCTTGTTTTCAGATTTGACTACCTTCTTTTTTATACTTTCCCATATGGTCTCTTCTTTAGGTTTATCTGGTGACATAATGGTTTTCTGGGAGGGAGCTGATATATTTTGCAAAGAGTAGAGCATGTTCTGGAGGAGGAGTTTAAAACTTGACCTTTGTGGTAATAAAAATCCCCATCTGTCCTTACACCTTTTTTTGAGCTTCCTACTTGTAGACCAAAATCATTCTCATGACTGGTCTATATTTAGCTCTGGGCCAGTGCCAGAAAAAAGCACCCTGTTCTATTTAAGGACCTGTATGGATTGAGTTTCAAAAATGTTAATCTACAAACTGCAGTGAAGATGGTTGCTGGTCTCATGTAAAATGATGGTCCGGCCAGTGAGATGAGGAGGCGAAGGAGTAGAGGTCAGACCCTAGAGACACTAGCCAAAGTAGCCTAAATGGGTAGTCACTGTGTCCTGCGGGGATGCAAACACTGCAGCATTTTTGACCATAAAGGAGATGTCAGAATTACTTTGGTAGATGAATTACATGCCCATATCATGGCATGGCATTCTCCTAAATCCAGCTCTACTTTATCCATGATTGGGGGGAACAACGAAAACACAAGTAATTGAAAACAATGGACAGTCAATGCATCTCCTTTTATCTGGAAGTTTCAACTTTTTGCCAAATCCAACAGCCTCTACTCCATTCTAATCGTCTACCTCTCAGCTGCCTTCAACACTGTCGTCCACCTCTTCTCCTAGAAACATTATCCAATCCTGGCTTCACTGACAATCTCCTCTCCTGATTCTCCTCCTGTCACATTTTCAGTCTCTTTCGCAAGCTCCTCTTCCACATCCCACACCCTAACTACGGGATTTTAAGATTAAATTTTGGTTCTCCTTCTAATCTCCGTCTACATCCACTCCCTTGGAGAACTCATTCATTGCCGTGGCTTCAACCACCACTTCTGTGTGGATGATTCCAAGATCTGCAACTCCAGCCTCATCTCTCTTCCTCTCTACAGGTGTGCATTTCCTCCTGCCTTCGAGACATCTCTACTTGTCCTGCTGTCACCCCAGTGTAATATGTCCAAAACAGAACTCCTAATCTTCCCACTCAAACACTCTTCTCTCCCCGATTTTCCCTTCACTGTAGACAGCACCACCATCTTCTCTGACTCACAAGCCCTAACCTCAACAATTTAACCTGTCAGTTCAACCTTCACAGCATCACTCTCCATCCAAAGTGCTACCACGTTAATTCACGCATTTATCCTATCCTGCCTTGATTCCGACATCAGCCTCCTTGCTGCCAATCCTGCCTCTTGTCTCTCGTCACTCCGATCCATACTTCACTCGGCTGCCTGGATCACTTTTCTGTCAAAATGTTTCCCTACTTCTCAGGAACTTCCAGTGGTTGCCCATCCACCCCCATATCAAGCAGAAACTCCTTACCCTCAGCTTTAAAGCATTCAATCACCTTACCCCCCTTACCTCACCTGACTATTCCCCTACCAGGGATAGAACTTCATGGAGTATGTACTTCCTGGCGTACTGCTATCAGGAAAGGAGTAAAAAAAATCCTCACTGAAGAATTAGAGACAAGAAGGCAAAAGAGAAAACAGTGCCAAGCACCGCAAGCCTTAAACATACAAGAAAGAAAGGGACAGGATTTTTGTGTGCACACACGTACTTGTACGTTAATCTCAACATCAGTGGTGTCTTCTTCAAATTTGAGGGACAACTAAATCAATCAGTGGTATTTAATGAGCACTTAGTAAGTGCAGAGCACTGTACTAAGCATTCTGGAGAGTATAGTACAACAGAATTAGCAGACACGTTTCCTGCCCATAATGAGTTTAGAGGAAGAGGTGGTTTTTTTTTTTCTTTTTACCTTGAGCTGGTGCAGAAGGGTATTTTACTGTAAGAGGCTTTCTTAATACCGGCTTCAGAGTCGTCTTGGTTTTGACAGGTGCCACTCAGAGTCACTAGCAAGTGTCTATTTTCTCTCCTTTAATTCCTACCCCAAAGTTCTTGAACTCTGGACTACATTGAGTCGCTGTGGACGGTGGCAAAGTGGAAAGACGAGGCCAGAGGCTTGGCAGAGCTGGAAGGTGTTTCTGTCATTTGATGCAGATGAGCTGGGACAGGGTATCTGGTGTATTATGCTGGGAAACAGGACTAGTAACATATCCTTCCCAAAATGTCTAACATGCAGAATTCCCGCTAGCACTAGATTGGCCGTTACTATTAGTTTTGCATAAAGAAGATACAGAAAATCTCCACAGAAAAGACATTTTCAAAAAAATGATTTTCTTATGAGGGCAAAGGAGATTGAATTTAACTGTAATTCAATGTCTCTTGGAAGAGATTGAGAAGATTCAGTGCTTGGCATAAAATAATCCAATAATCATATTACCGTTGGCCAGGAGAGGGTGCACTCTTCATTGAAATAAATCTCGGCCCACAAATCCTACCAGTTTTTGAAGATTTCAGCGTTCATTGTGTTGGTATAATTCCAGTGCCGGTGCAGTTTTGTTTGTGGACCTTTTGTGAATATATTTTATCATTTATTAAATTAAGTAGTTTAAGTTAAAGCTAAAAATAACATTTCTGAATTCTCATCAGACACAGAAATAAGTATCTGTCATTGCTTATTGGATTTTTTTTATCCAGGTTATTTTTCATGAAATTCATGTCCGTCGATTTTACATGAGTTTGATTTCCCCGAAATTCTATATTCTTCCACTCTGTACTACACAATCACAAGTATTATTTGTATGTTGGGGAAAGAGACTTAGCTTTAGATTTAGCTGATGAGTTCAGTTTTTTCTTTGTGCCATAAAATTGAATTTATTAAAAGGCAGTGCCTCCTGACAGGTAGACCTAATGGCCCTCGAGTCAGGAGACCCAAGTGCCAGTGAACCATTCGGTGACTTGATTACTTAACCTCCCAAACTTCGGTTTCCTCATCAGTAAATGGGGCTATACCTGCCTCTCTATTTCTCTCAAGATTATGAGCCCCATGTGTTCAATGTGATGCTCGTGTATCTGCTCCATTGTGTAGTAAAATAAAATAAATGTTGGTATTTGTTTAGCACTTAATATGTGTCAAGCACTGTTCTAAGCGCTGGGGTAGATACAAGGCCATCAGGTTATCCCACGCGGGGCTCACAGTCTTCATCCCCACTTTACAGATGAGGTAACTGAGGCCCAGAGAAGTCAAGTGACTTGCCCACAGTCACACAGCTGACAAGTGGCAGAGCCGGGTTTAGAACTCATGACCTCTGACTCCCAAGCCTGTTCTCTTTCCACTAAGCCACGGTAGTACAAAGGTAGGACTTAATCAATCAATGGTATTTATCGAGTGCTTACTCTGTGACTTGCTCAAGGTCATACAGCAGGTAAGTGGAGGAGCTGGGATTAGAATCCAGGTCTTGTGACTCTCAGGTCCGTGCACTTTGAATTTGACTTTTGTGCAGCCATAGAAATGGAAAGCAGGTAGGGAAAAGGAAATTAGCTGAGATTTTTTGCATTGAGGTTTAATGGCAAAATCGAACTGTCTACGTCTCCCACACATGCTATCGTCTCCGGCGTGCTTCTAAAAGTACTAGGTGGAATAAAAAAGCTACCTCATGTCCTGTATATTTCAGTGGGGCAGGCTGTGCTTGGAAGGTTATAATACACCACAATTGGTAGACATGTTCCCTGCCCACAGTGAGCTTACAGTCTAGAGGGGGAGACAGACATCACTATCAATAAGTAATTGTAAATATGTAATTTAAAGATATATACCTAAGTGCTGTGGGGTGGATAATCAAATGCCCAAAGCTCACAGATCTAAGTGCCTAGATGAAACAGAAAGAAGAGGGAGCCGGGGAAAGGAGGGCTTAATTGGAGAAGGCCATTTGGAGGAAATGAGATAGTAATAATGATTTGAAGGTGGGGAGACTGGTGGTCTGGCATAAATGGAGGGGGAAGGAGTTCCAGGCTAAGGGGAGGACGTGGAAAATGGGTCGGTGGCGAGATAGATGAGATCAGAGCACAGTGAGTAAGCCGGTCCTAGAGGAGCAACGTGTGCCATCTGGCTGTAGTAGATCAGCGAGGTAAGGACGGATGGGGCGAGCTGAGTGTTTTCAGCCGATGGTAAGAAGTGTCTTTCTGATGCGGAGGAGGATGGGCAGGCATTAGAGGTTCTTGAGGAGTGGGGAGATGTGGGCTGAACATTTTTTTTAGAAAAATAATCCGTATAGCAGATTGAATAAATACGGTAAGTAGGTAAGGTAATTTAGTCCAAACCCATCTGATGCTCAGATTCACTCATGTTCTGGGAAATAGTCTAGCCATATCTTCAAGATGGTAGTAGGACTGGGGAATGGAAAATCCTGAAATACTATCCATCTGTAAGTTTAGCATATGAATCTCAGGGATCCTCAGAAGGCTTGGATAGTCCAGTGGTTTGTAACTCCCCCAACCATGTTCTTTCCTGCCCATTTGCCCTGTCAAAATTGATTTTTCCAAATAGAAAATTTTAATACACTTTTCCTGAAGTGACGTGGCCACAGCTTAATCTCCATTCCAAGAGAGAGGGTTCTGTCTCATTTTCAGTTACATAATCAATCAATGGTATTTACTTAGTGTCAACTGATATATGATATAGCATATATAGAACTGATACACATGCTTGAAGAACGGCTCCTTACAAATGAGTTGAAACGAATGTTATTTTTAAAAGTCAGCTGTCAGCCATGAATGAACCAAATAAATGCTGGTTTCAGGTTTGCCAGTTATGGAATTGGTTTAACAGTTACTCTGTGCCAAACACTGTGGAAAGGGATCAGCATAATCAAGATAATGTACAATGATGTACAAGATAATCAGATCAGACACAGCCCCTGTCCCACAATGGGCTCACTCTGTGAAAATGGTGGGAGAATGCATTTATCATTCCCATTGTTCAGATGAGGAAAACTGTGATAGATTATAAATATGTTGAAGGCGGGGATTATGTCTACCAATGCTTGTATTCCCAAATAGTGTAGTGTTATGTGCAGATTAAATTATCAATAAATACTATTGATCAATTGATTAATTTAAAAGACCAGTATTCCTAGACCATCCTGCCCACCTGAATCATGCAGGCCATGAGGTAGTTTTTTATTCCTTGTAAGTATTTTTAGAAGCATGCCAGAGATGGCAGATATGGGAGACCTAGACAGTTCTACTTTGTCATTACTGCTCAGTGCAAAAAGTCTCAGATAATTTCCTTTTCCCTACTTGCTTTCTATTTCTATGGCTGGAGAAAATTCAAATTCGAAGTGCTTGGGCCTGGAAGTCACAGCAAGTCACTTAACTTCTCTGCGCCTCAGATTCTTCATCTATAAACTGAGGGTTCAAAGCCTGTTGTCCCTCCTCTTTAGACTGTGAGCCCAAACTGATTGTCTCGTTTTCTCCTCAGTGCTTAGCGCAGTGCTTTGCGTATAGTAAACACCTAGTAATGATCACAATTATTATTTTTATTGTCACTAGCAGTCATCTTGCATGCGTAAGAATTCCCTCAAAAAAAAGTAGTGGAAAAACTCATAGGTTATGCAAATATGAAGACGGGAGGACATTCAGCTGTGTAAATCTATATTTAATTTAAAGTCATTATCCCTTAGAATGGTTGCATTCAAATTAGGTGGGGAGGAAATTCATGCTTTCATTTTTCTTATTCACAGGAAAAATTTAAAATAATTATGGTGGTTTGTGCATACATTTAAAAGATGGACCTGTCAGCAGTGATAGTGTCGGTTTCATATCAGAGAATAGAATCTCTAGCATCCCTGTCATATTTCTGATTCAGTTATGCTCTGATGTTCTTGACAGCATTGTCAAGCTTCCTCAAACTCTAAATAAACAGCAGGAAAATTCAGCTAATCCAAAATGGTGGAGAGTTGGGATGGGGGAGGCATAGGAGCACTGAGCCTTTCTGAATTAATGGGATTTTTCAGAAAAGTGGAACTCCAATGTTTGCCCTTACTGAGTCCCTCTATGTATCCCAAGATACTTTAAGAGCCAGTAGATTCTACTATTTTGGCTCAAGGCATAGTCAGGTGATGTAAGCAGGAGAGTATCCTGAAAGAATCTGAGGACATGTCAACTGCTTTCTGAAAAAAGCTAGAATAAATGCTAGATGTATTGGGGGTTACATTTGTTTTCTGTCTCATTGGCAAACCGTAGAATTAACAGTCTTTCGTTTCCCCTTTGCCTCTGTAAAAAGTAGCAGTCTATCAAATGTGACCTATTAATGTCTGTTTTAAGGTTATTAAAAACTTTCTCAATCGCATTCTTAAAAGTATGAATTTGGAAGTGAGGTTATGTTCGTAATGTACGAAAAAAATATTTGGGCACTCAAACTTGATTGCTACAAATGGGATTGTGGGATTTTTTGTGGTATATGCTAATTTCTTACTATGTGCCAGGCACTTTATTAAGCACTGGGGTAGATTCAGTGTAACTTAGGCTGGATCCGGTCCTTAGCCCTCTTAGGGCTCATTGTCTTAATCCCCATTTCACAGATGAGGTAACCGAGGCACAGAGAAGTGAAGTGACTTGACCAAGATCACACTCACACACACACACACACACACACACACACACACACACACGTGTCAGAGGTGGTGTTAGAAACCGGATCCTTTGACTCCCTTTTTCTTGCTCTTTCCCCGAGGGCAAGCTGCTTCTCTATTGTTGTGGCTTTCATTAACGTTCCGTGCAGTTTTTACTAATCATTTGCTCTTTGACATTTGAAGAGGTAAATAAGCCCAAGATCTCAGTAGAGAAATTGACACCCTTCAAAGACAGTAAATAATAAAACTCCTTACAAACATAAACATTTTTTTTCTTTAAAATTGGGCGAGGGATTTCAAAAGACTGAAAGCGGACTAGAAAGTTCTTATGCCTTTCCCTTCAGGATCATGAGAATTTGGAATTAGGAAATGTGTGTTATGTTTAAATCTCTAGTGTCCTGTAAATGTTGGCTAATGTAAAAGACCTTTTTTTTTTTTGCTAAAATAACCCTTTTCAGGGTAGAACAATATTTTAATCCCCAGGCTGCAGCAAGCAAATTGATAAATAGGGATAGTCATTCTTAGGTTTACAATCAGAGATCTTCCAACTCAATTATGAGGCAGTGGTTGAAATATAAATTTAGGAATACCTGGTTTCAACTTTCTGTTACTTATGCTTTAATATCAACTAAATAATTACTCTCTGCATTAATAGCTTGTTCTGGGGCGGGGGGGCGGAAGGAATTTTTTGTGGAATATACTAAGCAAGAAGGAAGAATAAATATGATATTAAGTTGAAAAATAAAACAGCACCAGGTTATTTGTTCATGTTTGCCATAGAGGAGGCCGTCCTCAGCCGGGAAGAATCTGGGATGAGGGCAGAGTAGTTCCATTTCTCTGTAAATGGGGAACATTGACTTCCCACTGGACAGCTGTTTATCAATGGAAAATCTCTCTCTTTTCTTCTTCTTGTTTTAACCAGAGATTCTTACCTTCCCTTTCTTAATTTAGCCGCAGGCAGGCTCTCGCCTCTATCTTTGAACTGTTTGCATGTATTGTGTGCTGAAGGGGTGTGCAGTTAAAATACATTTTTACTCAGAAATATTTTAAAAATATTTTTAAATGTTTCCTTTGCAGTATCGGACACAAGTTTGGCAGAAGGAGGTATCAGCTGCTTAGAGGAAAGCCTTGGACGTAATGATACCATGGGCAGTGATTCAGGTACCGTGTCGTTGTTGCATAATTCTTGAAAATATTAAGTAAGTAAAGACGTACGGCAGTAAGAAAATTGGGTTACTTTTAATGAACTTGTGGAGATGAGCTTGCTTTTTCTCTGGGCCGTGGTTCTAGAATATAACATATAATTTTCTTGCTGGTTAACCTATTCAAGGTCTTTCTGAATCGAATGCTTCCATTTACAACTCAAGACCTCCCCTTTGGGCCTGATACGTCCCAATCCACGTAGGTTTGCGCTGGCTGTTTTATCCTTTGCAGTTAAACAAATGCTTTTGGATTCATTCCAGGTTATTATTGATGATGATGATGATGATGATGATATTTGTTAAGCGCTTACTATGTGCCAACCACTGTTCCAAGCACTTGGGTAGATACAAGTAATCAGGTTGTCCCAACGTGGAGCTCACAGTTTTAATCCCCATTTTACAGATGAGGTAACTGAGGCACAGAGAAGTTAAGTGACTTGCCAAAAGTCACACAGCTGACAAGTGGTGGAGCCGGGGTTAGTACTCATGACCTATGACTCCCAACCCTGTGCTCTTTCCACTAAGCCGTGCTGCTTCTCTATTATTAGGCATGGCATAATGGAAAAACCACCGGCCTACTGTGTGACCATGACAGATCATTTAAATTTTCTGTGCCGTAGTTGCCTTATCTGTAAAATGGGGGAGGTTTAATAAATACCTGTTCTCCTTCCTACTTAGGCTGTGAGCACCATGTGGGACAGAAACTATATCTGTTCAGATTATCATCTTCCAACCCCAGGGCTACGTGCAATGGTAGACACATAGTGAGCACTTAAATACCATTATTATTATTATTGTTATCATCATCATCATTATTGTTATTATTACACTTAATGTCCCCAGCATATTTTAGTCAATCAAAAATTAATACAACTTTAGCCATTATAAAGTATGTTGTTTACAAATTGTAAGAGATATAAAATAATTGCCCCAACTGTAGGTGTGCCAGGAAATATTTGGGAAAGTAGAGGGACTTCTGTTGCTTGGAAATGGGCTGGAAAAGGAATGTAGTGGGAAAAAGAGGGAAAACCCAAAAAAATAACTGTGGGTGGAGACTAGTGGTAAATCTTCCGATTCTAAGACCGTGAGGCCAGCCAAGTGGCAGCTTTAGAAGGAAAATGAACCCATTAAAAACACACTGCTATATTCCTATTTTTATGGTAGAGGAACGGGTAGAAAGGAAACATGCATTTGGTGCTGCCGTGCAAATCCCAAGCAATTAAACCACGCGTGAGAATGAATTTAATTTGTCACTCAATCAGTGCTCCTGCCTCTGAGCAAGATCATACCTAACCAACCATCTTGAAGAAGGAGATTCTACACCTTTTCTTGGGTAGATAGGTCAGACCCTCACGACAGTATTGGTTAAAAGTAAAAAGACCCCAATTTAAATTTCCTGAGGTTAATGCCAATTGAGCTCAGCTTTTCTTTTATGCAAGAGGGATATGGTTTAATAGCCATGAATATGAATCAGCAGTGTTATGTCATTATTTAAGATGCCAGCCTAGTATGGGGATGTATTTATAGGAGTTTGACATTCAAGAGTTGGCAAGTAATCCTTCTGCTACACTCGGTACTGGTCAGGCCCGGATTTAGAGTATTGCATCCAGTTTTGGTTACTATACTTTAAAAATGATTTAGATAAGCTAGAGGGGCCAGAGAAGAATGACAGAAATGATTAAGGGATGAAAACATGTCCTTTGAGGAAAGGTTAAAATAATTGGGCTGGTTCCCTATAGGAGCATTGAATTGCTGACTTTAACTACGTGAATATTTTATTCGGACGATGTTGACTAGTTATTCTCTTCCACTAGACGATAAGCTCGTTATGGGCAGGGAATGTATCTGTTATATTGTTCTTAGTATTCTCCCAAACAGTACAGAGTCTGCACACGGTAAGTGCTCAATAAATACTTGACAGTTGATTGACTGATTCTTCAAATCCACTGAGAGTCAAATTCATTCATTCATTCAATCATATTTATTGAACGCTTACTGTGTGCAGAGCACTGTATTAAGTGCTTGGAATGTACAATTTGGGAACAGATAGAGACAATCCCTGCTCCACAACGGGCTCACAGTCTAAAACAAAATGAGACAGGGTTAAATTATAGTTTGGGAGATTTTAGTTAGAAATAAGGTAGAAATTGTTGGCTGCAGGAGTGATAATACTACCTTTGTTTTGTTTAGAGTTTTTTTATTTTTTCCGAAGTGTTTTCCCATCAGCTGCCTCATTTTATCTTCACACCACCCCGTTAAATAGTAATTATCATCCCTATTTTATAGATGAAGAAACTGGGGCTCGTAGAGATTAAGTGACAAGGTCACATAGTGGGCTGAAGCCAGAGCCAGGGCTAGAACACACTTCCTGACTCTGACTCTTTCCGCTAGACCATGCTGTCCCCACCTAAAACAATTGGCAGACTAAAGAAAAGATTATCTGTCTGTAATGGACTAATTTTTCACCGACCTTAGCAGCAGAGGGAAGGACCACCTGATCTTTCTCTTAAGTCCCTCTGAGTATAATGGTGCTATAATTCAATAATTAAAGAATAGACATAAAACAATTTTACTCAACTTTTCTCTTACCCGGGTCATCTGCCTCCACACAATGGGGAATAGACGGTCATAAACTGCATCGATACAGACTTACAGGACAGAGCTGCTGCAATACACAAGCGAGGGGAGGGAAGACTTGTTTTCTCCGAGTCGCATCGCAACAGCAGCTGTTGACCACTTTGTCAACTTTTCTGCTGAACTTTCCAAAACGACTCAGGATAATCATAACTAAATTATCTCATAGGGTCATTTTATATTTTATATGTATATATTATTGCCCCCCCCCCATTTCTGTGTGGCTCCCCTTTAGATTATGAGTCCTTTGTGAGCTGAGATTGGGCCTGAGGCAATAATCCATGTAATTTATTCGTGTTTCACATGTTATATGCTTAAAAAATGTTATTTCTGATCATTCCTCTTCCAGTAGCATTGCAGGCTGCTCACTAGGAGTGTCCTGGAGGAGATGGGATTGTTTATGCCCTCTCAAGTATGACAGACAATAAAAATGACTAGATTTGGTCACTGTATCCTGTATTTCTTTAAATGTAATCTTGGTGATATATGGCTTCCCCCCATGAATGATCTTGGATCACAAGTGTAGGAACTATGTTTATAACACAAGTACTGCCGATAATATCTTACTGTTAATCTAGCCCTACTTTGCCACCCTCATGAGCTTACTGACTTGTTTGCTGCAGACACCCTTGGGTATCCCGAATATCAAGAAGCTGCTTGACCATAAAAGTCTATGATAGCCCTGAAAGTTGTTTTCGTTCTTCATTCTGAATCCTTCCCCACCCTCTCGGGGAAGGTGGTAACGAGCAGTATAGACGGGGAGCACACCCCATCTGATCGGGCCTTTGAATGAAAAGGTATCTCTAAGTGATTCATCCTCCTGAATAGAGGAAATGAAAATGTGAGGCTTGAGGCAGTTGGTTCAGAAGTCAAGCAATATAGCATAACCAGTGAATGACACTTTGTTCAGTATATTCAACTAGTCCTATCAAGCCTAGGGAGGCTATTTTGACTTTTTCCATTTACTAAATTACTCAGTTGCTCACAAAGATGGAAGTTTTTTTAACATTGACTATTTTCCTTATGTGGATAGTAGTAATAATAATGAAAAACAGCATGGGGCCTAGTGAATAGAGCACGGGCCTGAGAGTCAGAAGTACCCGGGTTCTAGTCCTGGCTCTGCCACCTGGTCTGCTGTGTGACCTTGGACAAATCATCTAACTTCTCTATGCCTGTTCCCTCTCATCTGTAAAATAGGGATTAGGACTGTGAGCCCCAGGTGGGACGTGGACTGTGTCCAACCTGATCATCTTGTATCTACCCCAGTGCTTAGAGCAGTGCTTAACAAATACTTTAAAAAAAAAACCCTACCACCTAATAGAATTTTATGCTTTTCTCTGGTTATTCATTATAAATAAATAATGCCCACACCACTGTTGGTTCCTTTCTTCGTGAGACCACTGAGGTCTGAAACCCAGGATAGAAATTGCCCAGACTTCCCCCCCAATTTAGAAGTTCCTATCAGTCCCTGATTCAGCCGGGAAGGTGACAGCTTCTCAACCTTTAGATCTGTGACTATTGTCACTGTTGGATTAAATCATGAAGAGTTTGAAATTCTGCTCCTCTAGCCACAGTACCCTAGTGCTCTTATCATATGTTTTTGTATTTTTATTGTTTCGTTTTTCCCCAAGTGCCCGACACCAGCCTTCTCTCCTTCTTTTATTCTTCGATTCTGATACTCTGGGTCCAAGGACTGTGTCTGATTCTCACCTGGTGTTTTTTTTCCAACATTTAATACCAGTGCTTTGCACACAGTAGATTATTGTGGGAGGTAGAGTTATGCTTTCTGGGTTTCTAACAAATGCAGTGACAGACCTTTTCAAGAATAACTCAGCTGTCAAAATCCACTTAAGGCTGACATTTGCCACACATGGTGCTGTTCCAATAGCATGCAATTATTTAAAGCATATTTGATTTCAATTAGTCATTTATAAACTGTGGAATTTAAAATGAGATGATTCTTTTGTTTCATGACCCAATGCCTACTGAGGAAGAGGTTAAATTACCTCAGCCCTCCAGGCTTTATTTGAAAGACCAATTTTGATTAGTGAATACTTTCTTGAAGGG
Source organism: Ornithorhynchus anatinus (assembly GCF_004115215.2). Classification (NCBI taxonomy): domain Eukaryota; kingdom Metazoa; phylum Chordata; class Mammalia; order Monotremata; family Ornithorhynchidae; genus Ornithorhynchus; species Ornithorhynchus anatinus. Next base: position 11,754,742 of record NC_041736.1, on the reverse strand, counting down.
AGGTAGGTAATTAAAAGAATAATCGGTTATACCCATCTTAAATCAGTGAAATAATATTTAACACCTCTTACTTCCTCGTGTGCTATACGAACATCAGTCCAGACTTCTGATTAATGGATGGTCTCCCTGGGAATGTCTGCAAAGACAGGAATGTTTACTGAAAATAATATTTCGATTTTTTTAAAAAAAATCATTGCCTTGAATTTGCACAGGGCAATCGAAACACCAAGCACATATCAAAAGTTAGTGGGGATGACACGAAGCGAAAAAAGACCGGACCCCTCATCTGCCCCACCCTCCGGCCGCCTCAGCAGACTTGGCACGTGTGTCTGAATCTTCCCCATCCTTTACCCCGTTGCGTCTCCTTCTGCTGCCCTGAGCAGCTGCAAGGCAGTCCCCTGAATTAGGGGATCCTGGCAGTGATGGATGAGAGAGGAATGTCAAGGCTGTAAGCACCCAGGCAGCAGCCAATTAAGAGACATACGTGAGGCTACAAACCCACATCGAAACACTACTGTCTACCTGAGCTTAACCTATTATTTTTAGTCTTCTGGGTTGGAATTGCCATAACAGAGGCTGGTAGTAAATTCCTCTTGTCAGAGGTGCTAACTTTTCATTTTGAGTGTGGGGATGAAAATGGGGCAGGGATTTTAGCAGGCTGGGGGCTGGAGGAAGTCTGGCACTAAAGAGCAAATTGGCCTGAAAACCACCATTGTAGTGTAGGTTGGAAACTCTCGGGTCCGTGTCCCACATGGGGCTCGCAGTCTGAACCCTGTGTTTACTGATGTGGTAACTGAAGCACAGAGAAATAAAATGACTTGCCCAAGGTCACACAGCAGTCAAGTGGCAGAGCCGAGATTAGGATCCAGGTTGTCCCACAGAAATACACAGTCTGAATTGGATTTTGGATTGGTGTCTGAGTAGTGTCCAGTAATGGACTCTACTGTTTTGACTTGCACTTTACATAATCAAACTTTCCACCCTTTTATGCCCTGCTATAAATAACCATCTGTGGTGTGTGCTTAACTATCTGCTTGATCTGATTGCAGAAAACATCGGAGAGGGGCAGATAGTTGGGGAGGAAAAATGGAAATTCAGCACATTAAAATCTGATAGGCTAAATTTGTGGATTTGATGATGCTAAAATGAAATGAATCAGCCATCCAGTGTTAGCTTAAGTATAACGTATCTTTTTGTACTCATCCATACAGAAAGCAAACATCCTGTGCTTCTTTAATAGATGACTATTGCTAAATACTGGTGTGAATTTTCCTACCTATTCAAAAATACCCTCAAAACAAGTTAAAACCCTCTTTGAAATGGCATCATCAGCATTTTTTAAGGTTAATGAGATTGTGTGTTGATTCGGTGTTATTTAACAGAATTGTTGATAGTATAAAAATGACATTTCTTTCATGTGTAATGTAATACCGATGAGGCTTTTGATTTTTCCTTCTTCGTTTTTTTAGACAGCTGGAATTATTTTTTTCCTGGTGGAATATTATCTTTCTTCCATTCTGTGCCAAATGGAAAGTGATTTGAAAGTTTTTCCAGTAATTATATCACAGTTTAGGTAGACATTAACAATTTTTAAACTCTGTATACCTTTTCTTTCTGAAGTAATTCTACTCTAAATATTTGATCGACTACTTCGGAAATTTTTTTGAAATCAGAGAAAATAACCTTCATTATGTTAAACCTATGCTGATCTTGAAAAATACTCTTCATTGCTTTATTCGGGGTTAGGATTTAGGAAAATATTCCACCTATGGTCTCTCCAAATACATTCTGAGGAGTAAAAGTAAATGATTTTTAAAAGCCAACTGATTCCAAAGCAAATGGATGGGAGGAAAGGCGGTAGTGGGAGGGGTTACCCTCCACCCCTTGTCTTTCCCTCCCTCCTCCAGTCTGAAGCATTACCACGATGTGGAAACCTTGTCAATGGGGGATAAGGAGAGAGTTTGAAGATGGAGAGGCATTTGGTGTCCATTTACACTGGGAGAAAATAGGCCTCAAACAAGGAACCAAAATCCTGTCCTTCCTATTCAGACCAGCAGTGTATTAGGGAAGCAGAACAAATGTCTTCCCAGGTGGGCCAACTGGAGAAGAAGACAGCATACAAGTTCACACTATCCATCCATCTCCTGAGCTCTGGGATAAACTCCGGTTCCAGAAAAAGAAGCGGATAATGCTAGAAGCTCAGATTTTTATATAAATCAACCACTACCCCCAACCCACACATTTCCCAGCATTTATATTTGGCTCTGTAAGTCCCATTGAATTTGATCCTGCATTGACTCATTCCCCGTCCTTCGTCGTCGGTACTTCATATCCTAGGGCTGCTTTGAACCCACTGCACTTTCTGGCAGTCTGCAGAAGCACACTGAGCAAAAGTCTCCTGAGATACTATGGAGTTGGAAAAGGCATGTTTGGGAAAAAAAACCAGTCTAAGGAACCTTTGAGAGAACCGCCCTTCCTTTAATGTTTTCATTTTTTTCATTCATCCCCTCTAGACCCAGAGAGTGTAAACGAGAGAGGATCGCCTGAGCCGGAGCTGACGCTCAGGCCTTACCAGATGGAAGTGGCCAAGCTAGCACTGGAAGGGAAGAACATTATTATCTGCCTCCCTACAGGCAGTGGGAAAACCAGGGTGGCCGTTTATATTGCCAAAGATCACTTGGATAAGAAAGAGAAAGCATCAGAGCTTGGAAAAGTTATAGTTCTTGTGAATAAGGTAATCTGATTTCCCGTTAAAGCCAGGAGTTTCATTTTTAGTCTATTCATAACACACATTTAAGCCATCTTTCTTTTAGGCTTCATGCAATTTACCTAAGAACCATAGTAAGTTCAGACCATTAGGCAATGGAACCAAGAATTTTGTCTTTAATGCTTGCAGGAAAGTAAGTGCCAGTCTCCTTCCTTCCTTACACACATCTTTATGGTTAGGGATGTGCCACTGGGCATGGCGTCTGGAAAGCGTTCCATCAGATACATAGACTCTGTTTTTCATAGCTTCCTCTTCTGCCCTGCATACTTTACGTCCGTGGTATTTAGCGGGGAGCGTCACCTAGGAGATCTCGGAAGGCACTAGGCGTAGAAAGGTGTGTCCAGTTGGCTCTGCACTGTCTCAAGTCTGGTTCCTTCCTGTGAAAGAAACTTGCCTGTCAAGACTAAAGTGGCCCGAAAAAGACTTGACCATGTAATGTTCCCACTGTTCTGTTCGCACCAGTTCTCTGAGTGGCTGGTGAATGAGCTGGGGTCCTGTTGAGGCATAAGTACTGTCTAAAGCCGACCAAACGGTAAATCTCTTTACGTGGGCCAAACTGCATATCAGACTTAACTGTGTTTTGGTATTCTTTTTCCCCCCTTTTTGTAATTTTCCTGGGCCGCATTAGGTCCCCCTCGTGGAACAACACTTCCGCAAAGAGTTCCAGCCATTCTTGAAAAAATGGTATCGCGTCATCAAGTTAAGCGGTGATTCTCAGCTGAAAATCTCATTTCCAGAAGTGGTCAAATCTCATGATGTCATCATCAGTACAGCTCAAATCCTGGAGAATTCCCTTCTGAACTCAGAGGAAGATGAACGTGTCCAATTATCCGGCAAGTGGTTTGCTAAAAGATTATGATAATGATAATTGTAGTGTCTGTTAAGCACTTAGAGTGAAGTCATGCATTTGCGAACTGCTAAAGTAGATGCAAGAGTTCACGTCTTGTGGGTTAGAGACAACAGGTATTTTAATCTTCATTTTACAGTCAACTGAGACGTAAGAGAAGCTAAATGACGTGCCCATAGTCACCCAGGGGGCAAGTGGTTGAGCTGGGATCAGAACCCAAGTCTTCTTCCACTTAATAATAAGCAGGTAGAGAATGAACTGGATAGTTTTTCCAGCTCTCATTTATTAGAAGAATTGGCAGAAAATGGGTATTGACCTTTCACCTCTCCAGCTCCTGCAGGGAACAGAATCGGTAATTTGAAAAGGAAGAGGTGTCTAAAATGTGCTATTCAACTGGCAGGATTTTTAGCATTTGGAATAGCCAATGAACCCCTACTTTCCCCTCTGCTTTAGAATTTACTCCTTCAGATGATACTCCACAAAGAAACTGAGGTCGCATGCCTTAAGTAGAAGAAAGATCTACTTATATTCAGAATAAGTGCCACAATCCTTCCAAACACTTAAGGACCATTATTAGAGAAGAGGATCTGATTAATTTAGTGGGGGGTTTTAAAATAATGATAGTTTAATAGTCTTAGCTCTTGGAAATGATGTAAAGAAATAACCTGTGTGATTTGTCTTCTTTTTCAAGATTTTTCACTCATCATCATTGATGAATGTCATCACACCCAAAAAGAAGGTGTCTATAACAATATAATGACCCGCTATTTGACACAAAAGATGAAAAATAAGAAGTTGATGAAAGAAAATCAGCCAGTGGTTCCTCTGCCTCAAATCCTAGGACTGACAGCCTCCCCAGGGGTGGGCAAAGCAAAGAAGCAAGCAAAAGCTGAAGAGCATATTTTAAGAGTAAGTCACCATCCTTCCTGGCTGGGGATTTTTAAAATGTCACCGTGCTGCCTCCAGTGCCTAATTTGCTAAAAATGATTGTGGTATTTATTAAGCGTTTCTATGTGCTAAGCCCTGGGGTGATGCAAGATAATCAGCTCAGCCACAGGCCTTTTCCCTGGGGATTCACAGTCACAAAGGGGAAAAAGAACAGCTACTTTAATCCTCCTTTTACAGACGAGGAAACTGAGGTTCAGAGAAACTAAGTGACTTGTATGGGACTCTGCACACAGTGAGCGCTCCATAAATACGATTGAATGATTGAGCGAATGAACTTGGTCCCAGGTCACACAGCGGGTAAGTGGTGAAGCCGAGACTAGAACCCAGATCCTCTTAACTCCCAGGACCATGCTCTTTCAGCTAGGCCAAGCCGCTTCTCAGTTTTGGCATTGCGCACGAGAACCTCTCCCAGCCTCTATCCCCAACTAAGTATCTGCTATTTGAAGGCTCAAGGAACTGGCGGGGAGGTAGGGACTCCATTCTTTGAGGGGCTAAATGACACGGGCCCAACCTTGCAGTGTTCCTTGTCGGCTCAAGTAACGCTACCTTGTGGAACGTGAGCTGTGCTCTTTTGATGATTTCCTGAAGCATGATCTTGGGTTCTCTTACCCCGCTTTGGTGTAAATCCTCACCTCAGAGGAGCGGGGTCTCAGTCTGAAAGTTCCAGGGACTCCAACACAGGTCCTGCCGTTCCACTTGGAGTTCCCAGGATGGGGCCTCAGCAACACTGCCTACACATGGCCTTAAAGGCAAAATTAGATTTATGATCCATCCCAGGTTAGCTACTCTCTTCTTTGGGGTAAGAAAGCTCATTTTATTTAAACGAGGGGCAGTCCTCCAATTTATGACACAGTTGGCTTCTGAAACCTGGGTCTTAAGTGGAAATATTGCAAATCACAGAGCAATTTTTGCGTAGGAGAGTGTTACAAGTGAGGATTGGTCCTTGACTGCAATTTTCTCAGGAGCCTTGACTGTTGGTTTCTCGGAAGCCTTGTCTGCTTTCCTAAAGAAAGTGTCTGAAGAACTATGGGTTGGTTTCTCCTCTTTTCGTTGTAAAGTTCTCTGTAGTAGCCACAGAGGGAGCTGGCAGTAGGAGCTTCCGGCAGCTGACAAAAAAACAAAAACCAACAAATAAAGAACAGAAACGGAACAGGGATGAAGGAGTGTAAGGGAATGGGAAGACATATGGGTAAATTTTGAGGCCCAGAGGGTTTTAGGTGAGGGTGGGGTGGGGTAATTTACCTATGGTTACGAGGCTAGCATTGTAAAGTGAAAAGCGATGTTTAAAAGCTGAAGAATGGTGAACGTTTAGAAGTGCAAGGCAAAAGTTCCTTTTGTTGTATTTGAACGTCATTCGGGCCAGGGCCGCCTGTAGTGGGGCACTGCTTTCTCTAATTCTCCACCAAACTTTTTCATTTTCACTTTCTGTGGGCAAGTTCCCAACTGTTTCCTCCTCAGTTTTGTCTGTAGAAAATGGGATCATACCCGATTCCCATATCGCCTATGCGTCAGCCACAAATTTGCCTAGTAAGAATGAAAAATATTATTCATTTCTTGGAGTCACTCTTAAAAGTCGTGCTTGGGAAATCTCTAAGGTACCCCAGGCAACAAGAAATTACTGTCCATTGTTGCTATTTTAAGAAGTGTGCAATAAATGGATTTTATTTTTAGGTACTGTAATAGGATAAATGAATAAAAAGTGTGTCTCTTCTCCTTTCCAGATATGTGCCAACCTTGATGCATTTACAATTAAGACAGTTAAGGAAAATGAAGCCCTTCTAAAATCTCAGGTGAAGGATCCATGCAAGAAGATAGTGATTGCAGACTACACCAGATATGTATGTTTTGAAAATCTTATATCCATATGTTCATTAAGTCATTTTTTAAATTGTTTACAGAGGCTGTTTGACCTTAATCAAGTGAAATATACTATTGAAAAATATTAGCAGATAAGGGTGAAAAACAGCTGCTTTCCCATGCAGCAGTTGGCTTGTTAAATTTGTTTTGGCTCCAAGTGATTAGTACACAGTACAGTAAGTGCTCAGTAAATACTATTGACTGATTTGATTTAATATGTGAGCTGAAATTCAAGATTCTAAGCAACTGTGTGTCCTCACAGCTAATTCATATACTAGGTCATGCGCTCAACTGGTTTTGTTTCTCCTGCCCAGACACCGCAGCCTTTGTGGACACTGAGCCAGAAAGGTGGCTGGTGCTAGGACCCTGGAAAAACTTCGTTGAGGCCAGGCTGGATTGGTTGGGCCGATGGGTGCGACCCATGTAGGTGGAGTCCACTGAGTTAGGCTCTGCCTTGAAGAAATAAATTTATCCAATTTCCTTGTCTGGCCCAAGCTTTACCTCTTCCCAGGCCCTTAAGTCCACCATCCCACCCTCCACTGCCCACTTTACCAAACCTTTGGACCAGGAATCTCTCTGAGTGAAATAGCTCCGGGATTCTCCCAAAAAATGCCTAATAATAATCATAATAATTGTGATATCTGTTAAACGCTTACTACATGCCAGGCACTCTATTAAGCGCTAGCATGGTTACAAGCAAATTGGGTTGGACACAGTCCCTGTCCCACTTGGGGCTCATAGTCTTAATCCCCAATTTTACAGATGAGGGAACTGAGGCCTAGAGGAGTGAAATGACTTGCCCAAGGTCACTCAGCAGACAAGTAGCGGAGCAGGGATTAGAATCCAGGTCCTTCTGACTCCTAGATCAGTACTCTGTCCACTAGGCCAACCTTATATTCCAATTAGTCTCAAAGTGTTTAAAGAGGAAGAAATATAGTTGTTCGGCATTTCCAGATGGAGATATTTCCATGCTTGTCAACTGTGGACTTGCCTTCAGTGTGGCATTTGTTTAAAAATACCCTAGATTCTTTCTAAGATCTATTTGTCACCGTGCGTAGCACTAACTGTCCCTTTGACCAAAACCTCTGGATTTAATTGTACCTTGGGTGTGGAGAAGGGATAAATATTTATTTGTGTTAATCTGTCTCCTCCCATCTAGACTGTAAACTAGTTGTGGGCAGGGAATGTGTCTGTTTATTGTTATATTGTACTCTCCCAAGGGCTTAGCGCCGTGCTCTGCACACTATAAGAGCTCAATAAATGTGACTGAATGAATAAGGCATGCACATTCATGAACATATGTGTTAATAAGAGGTGCACACACTTTAAAAAAAACCTCAAACTTTTTTTAGCTGAATTAGTTAACAGAGACATTAAATGCCTAATGTGACTGTCATTTTTTATTTTTAGGATCCTTTTAAAAAGAAGCTTATTGATATTATGACAGATATTCAAAGCCATTGCCGACTCTATCCAACATCTGATTTTGGCGGCCAGCAGTACGAACAATGGGTAGTTCAAATGGAAAAAAAAGGTAATCGTTACCAATTTCTTTTCGGCTGGGTGGCATAGCCAGGCAGAAGATTGGTGGAGTGGGCAGTATTCAGGGCCCAGCACCTTATAAAAAAGCAGAAATCAGAGCAAATCTCCCCATTTATCCCTCTTATCTGGCCACAAGTGAAAGGTAGAGAGGACAATGCCTGCCACACAGCAGAGGCAAGAAAAAGAGAGATGCAGTGGCAGAGAGAGAGAGAGAGAGACACAGAGAGAGAGAGAGAAAGAAAGAAAAAGAAATAGCTCAAGTAGTCATGGCTTGTGAGTCCACAATCGACTAAAATAGTAGGAGGAAGATTTTGGGAACAGCTAGGATTTTAAGCACCCTGGAGTCTGTGCCATGACATTTTAACCTTAATCCCACTTAACAGTATTTATGAGTGATTACTGCATGCAAAGCACTGTACTAAGTACTGGGCTTTGGAGTCAGGGCTCATGAGTTCGAATCCCAGCTCTGCCACTTGTCGGCTGTGTGACTGTGGGCAAGTCACTTAACTTCTCTGTGCCTCAGTTCCCTCATCTGGAAAATGGGAATTAAGACTGTGAGCCCCACGTGGGACAACCTGATTCCCCTATGTCTACCCCAGCGCTTAGAACAGTGCTCGGCACATAGTAAGCGCTGAACAAATACCAACATTATTATTATTATTAAGTTGGTAGACACAATCCCTGCCCTTGAAGAATTCATGATCCAGCTTACAACATTAAGATCTGTTTCCCCCAGTACTTACACTGCTGCGAATGGACATTTTTTCCCCTATAGCTGCAA